>NC_092745.1:42481764-43095514 GCF_047496795.1 Chiloscyllium punctatum | reverse complement strand
CTTTTAATGAGGTTTTACCATATCACCTCTACTTCACAGTAAAATGGAATAATTTTGTTTAGCGTATCCTCTGAAATTGGGAGACCTGGCTGACACATTCTGTTGCTCATTTGGAACGAGTTTTCCCAGTTACTAATCTATCTTGGTTGGTTGGTATGGTTACTAGCAAGTATTGTGTAATTTCAAAGCTGAGATATTTGAGAGAACCAGCTTGTACTAGATTTTTTTTGGCCACTTCACAGCTGTACAAATAAAGGACTGAATTCTTGTGCCTGGTCGCCAATGCTTGACGGAAGAAGATGATATTTACTGAGAGCTGTATTAAGTATTTGATTCTCATTTTGAAATAAATGAAAATTGTGCTCCTTTTTCAGGAGGCGACTCCCCACCATTTTGGTGAAACTTCGGATGGCTCAGAACCTAAAAACAGCAATTACCTTCATTGAACAAGGACGTATCCTTTACAAATATTCCCATGGAGTGAAGCTCGAGAGAGATTTTTCCATGCTGCTTCATTTGCATTTCAGTGGGTTACATTAGAAAAAAAGTTTTGAAATTGGCCGATGTGCAGCCAGTATGCTTTAAACAGGAGAAAGGAAGAAAGACAACGTTTTAATTTAATAGTAGTCATGTCCCCACGCTTGTAATTACTTTCAAGCCATAAGCTCCATTTTATTGGCTGCCAATTCCAATCATAGCGCTTGTGATAATAGATGGAAGTGGACTTTGGCAGCTTTCTCACTCTGCTTTGTTCTGTTTCCCCCCCTTGCATTTTGTTGTTGTTGTTGACCCCTGCCCTGCCGGCCCAATGTAGGGTGCTGAACTAACATAAACTGTTCCAATTTAGAAACAGGAAACAGAATAGTGACCATTTTGAATGTTCAAGTATATGACCGTTGTTTTGGGATGAGTTACAGTTTACACATGCGTTTGTCAGGTTTCTTGATGCAATTTTTTTCGGTAACATTTGTTATTTTATTATCTATTATCTCCCATTTTATTGGGAATTGCCACAGTATTGTTTGATCACCCTTCTCCATGTTTATAGTTTTACTGTCAAATAAATTAGTCTACAAATATAAATAAGCAGTTTTCTGAAACATCTAATAGTTGATTAATTTCAAATGGCAAGTGAGCTGATAGGCTGTTTTGATTTATTTTGCATAATGCATATTACGTTGCTAACATAGAATCTGCATGACGTGACCTGTATTATTTTAATGCTCTTCCTATTGCAAATGTTTATGTTTATGAGACCAGTTATTAATTCCACCCTGAACGGTGTATGTTCTGTTCCTGGGGAAGTTTGCCGATAACTACTTATTCTTCCTATTTTATACCATTTCATATCTGGCATTGCAATTTTGCAGGTGATATGTCTCAAAATATACCGGGTATGTGTGTGCCCGTTTGAGAACACATCTCCATTCGAAATATGTTGAAGAGATTGACGGTTTTGCAGAATCTTTAAAAACTTTAAGCTGAAAAAGCTGTTCATAACTGGGGACATTTAAAAGAATAAACAAATGGAAAATGTGTTGAAAACATTGAGTTTCATGTTCTTCTTGCCTAAAATAAACCCATAGCTGGAATATTTTGTAGATTTATCAAGACGATGTCAGAGATTAAAAATAATGATTCTGCCATCATTTGCCTTCATGTGTGTGAACGTTTCTCAAAGTTTGTGGAGAATCTTTGCTCTTCATCTTCTTTCCGTGCCTGTGCTTTTTCAAGGAGCTGATTGATAGTGGGGACAATGCAGTTGGCGATGTGATAATAAGGACCGTTACATAAATGGTCTGAAAGCAGCTGTGTTTGATTCGGGCACTCTTTCACTTACAAACCCGAGTACTCATCTACCGTTGCAGAGTGGTTAGTCACTGTGCACTCATCCAAGTGTGTAATACTTTCTATTCTATGATTCTTTCAATTGCCATTCCCCTCAGTTCTGCTGAACCCTTCTTACTCTCCTCTTGTTCTGTATTCTGTCTGTCGATTCCTTCCCAAGGCAGTAATCCCTCCCCCTTTCTCCTGCTGTAGTTCATCATTATCTATGTTCTAAAGGTAGCCGATTCCTCCCAGATGCTGCTACTTGATAAATACATTAAAAGAAATTCGTCTGCAGTAATTTTTTTTTCATTCTTGGACCAGCTCGACCAGTATTTGACTTCTTCATTTCCAACTGCCGCCGGGACATTAACCGCCTCAACCTGTCTACCTCCCTCCCCCACTCCAACCTCTCACCCTCACAACACGCAGCCCTCCAATCCCTCTGCTCCAATCCCAACCTCACCATCAAGCCAGCGGATAAAGGGGGCGCAGTGGTAGTCTGGCGCACTGACCTCTACATCGCTGAAGCCAAACGTCAACTCGAGGACACCTCTTCCTACTGCCCCCTCGACCATGACCCCACCCCCCATCACCAAACCATCATCTCCCAGACCATACAGAACCTCATCACCTCAGGAGATCTCCCACCCACAGCTTCCAACCTCATAGTCCGGGAACCCCACACTGCCCAGTTCTACCTCCTTCCCAAGATCCACAAGCCTGACCACCCTGGCCCGACCCATTGTCTCAGCATGCTCCTGCCCCACTGAACTGAACTCATCTCTACCTACCTCGACACTGTCCTATCCCCCCTAGTCCAGGAACTCCCCACATACGTTCGAGACACCACTCACGCCCTCCACCTCCTCCAAGACTTCCGTTTCCCTGGCCCCCAACGCCTCATCTTCACCATGGATATCCAATCCCTCTACACCTCCATCTGTCATGACCAGGGCCTCCAAGCCCTCCGTTTTTTCCTCTCCAGACGTCCCCAACAGTACCCTTCTACCGACACTCTCATTCGTTTGGCCGAACTGGTCCTCACCCTTAACAATTTCTCCTTTGAATCCTCCCACTTCCTCCAGACCAAAGGGGTAGCCATGGGCACACGTATGGGCCCCAGCTATGCCTGTCTCTTTGTTGGCTACGTAGAGCAGTTGATCTTCCGTAATTACACCGGCACCACTCCCCACCTCTTCCTCCGCTACATTGATGACTGCATTGGCGCCACCTCGTGCTCCCGCGAGGAGGTTGAGCAATTCATCAATTTCACCAACACATTCCACCCTGACCTTAAATTTACCTGGACCATCTCTGACACCTCCCTCCCCTTCCTGGACCTCTCCATCTTCATTAATGACGACCAACTTGACACTGACATCTTTTACAAACCCACTGACTCCCATAGCTACCTGGATTACACCTCTTCCCACCCTACCTCTTGCAATAATGCCATTCCGTATTCCCAATTCCTCCGCCTCCGCCGGGTCTGCTCCCAGGAGGACCAGTTCCACCACAGAACATACCAGATGGCCTCCTTCTTTAGAGACCGCAATTTCCCTTCCCACATGGTTAAAGATGCCCTCCAACGCATCTCATCTACATCCCGCACCTCCGCCCTCAGACCCCACCCCTCCAACCGTAACAAGGACAGAACGCCCTGGTGCTCACCTTCCACCCTACCAACCTTCGCATAAACCAAATCATCCGCCGACATTTCCGCCACCTCCAAACAGACCCCACTACCAGGGATATATTTCCTTCCCCACCCCTTTCCGCCTTCCACAAAGACTGTTCCCTCCGCGACTACCTGGTCAGGTCCACGCCCCCAAGCAACCCACCCTCCAATCCTGGCACTTTCCCCTGCCACCGCAGGAACTGTAAAACCTGCGCCCACACCACCTCCCTCACCTCTATCCAAGGCCCTAAAGGTGCCTTCCACATCCATCAAAGTTTTACTTGCACATCCACTAATATCATTTATTGTATCCGTTGCTCCCGATGCGGTCTCCTCTACATTGGGGAGACTGGGCGCCTCCTAGCAGAGCGCTTTAGGGAACATCTCCGGGACACCCGCACCAATCAACCACACTGCCCCGTGGCCCAACATTTCAACTCCCCCTCCCACTCTGCCAAGGCCCTGGAGGTCCTGGGCCTCCTTCACCGCCACTCCCTCACCACCAGACGCCTGGAGGAAGAACGCCTCGTCTTCCGCCTCGGAAAACTTCAACCCCAGGGCATCAATGTGGACTTCAACAGTTTCCTCATTTCCCCTCCCCCCACCTTACCCTAGTTCTAAACTTCCAGCTTAGTAACTGTCCCCATAACTTGTCCTACCTGCCTATCTTCTTTTCCACCTATCCACTCCACCCTCTCCTCCTTGACCTATCACCTTCATCCCCTCCCCCACTCACCCATTGTACTCTATGCTACTTTCTCCCCACCCCCACCCTCCTCCAGCTTATCTCTCCACGCTTCAGGCTCACTGCCTTTATTCCTGATGAAGGGCTTTTGCCCGAAACGTCGATTTCGAAGCTACTTGGATGCTGCCTGAACTGCTGTGTTCTTCCAGCACCACTAATCCAGTATTTATTGCCTATCCCTAATTGACCAGAGGACGGTTAAGAGTCAACCACATTGCTGTGGGTCCGGAGGCCAGGTAATGTTGGTGGTTTCCGTCCCTGAAGACATTCTAAAACTTGGATAATTGGCAGTGGATTAATGGCTATCACTAGACTCTTAAGTCCGGACTTTTATTAAATACAAATTTTCACCATCTGGCAGGATTTGAATTCCTGTCCCCACCATGTTACCTGGGTCTCTGGATTACCAGTTCATTAATAATTCCAATAGGCCATTGTCTACCCTTAAGTAATTGAGAATTATGTACATACTATAAGAGACAAAGAGAAAGTGACTTGTGCAAGAGAGAAAGCTATGCAGAATGAGTAAGAGAACATGCTTACATTAGTAACATGTGGCAGACTGAAGAAAATATATTTGCAAGCCACACAAAGAAAAGCACAATGCAAAGAGGGTAGCAATGTTCTGTTTTGCAAACAGAAATATCAAATTAAAAGTACTTAATGAATGTAAAGTAAGTAGTTTCTAATAAGAGTATGCTGTTTTACTAAAGTTACTGTTTTTCTTTGTTTTAATACTGTGGTATACAAGGACAACTTAGCAGAATTAATTGTGTACATAGGCTTCAACTAGTAGACGTATCCAATAATTTCTTGGATCACTTCTGATTACATAATTAATCTGTTTCTATCTTGGTTGAACTGATCCCCCATTTTGACATTTGTCTATTTGCCAGAAAATGATGATAAAGCATTTCTAAAAGCTTAGACAGCTGGATTTGATCACTTTTACATACAACAGATTTACCATGTTACACTGCAGTTTAATAGTGTGGCTGTATGAGAGCCTATAGTTTCAGTTTAACCCATTTTCGGCTGAGTATTTTCCTGAGAAAAGTTGCTGGATGGAGACATTTTCACTGTTGCCTATTTTCATACTTTTCATTATAACCATTTTTTTAAAAGGTCCTTTTCATGATTTTGCTGTTCCTCTGTCTACCTCTCTGCTCTGGCTGATGTCTGTCTGCATTCCCATTGGATAAGACAGAAAGGAGCATTGAGCTTATTTAAACTGAAAATGGATGCACGGCAACAATGAACTTTGGGCAGTACTTTAGCCTTCGGAGATGCAAATTGTACAAATGTTTTTAATTCTTCAATTTATTTTCTTCTTCCTTTTTCATGGCTATGAATAGGCTTCCTGCCTTATGGTGACTCCCTCTGAGGATTTGAATTTCTGTTGTACCCTAAATGCAGATAAAGTTAGAACATTTACAAGATGTTTGGGCAGGTACATGAATAGGAAAGATTTAGAGGGATATGGGCCAATGCAAACTTTAGTTTGGGGAAACTTGGTTGTCACTGATGAGTTGGACCGGAGAGTTAATTTCCCTGCTGTGTGGCTCTGTGAGTCCGTGAAAGGCAGTTTGATGTTGTGTCTCAACCTTTAACATTTTGTTCATTTTAAACTAAACTTTCAGGCCAGAAGTTGAAGCAAGGTTCATACAATTTGCTAAATTTTGAGAATGTATTTCAATTTGCGAATGCACACTTTTTATTGAGCTTCTGTATGTTATTTTTGAGACTGCAAAATGCATTGAAATTCAAATAGTCCTTTATATTTTCAGTCACTCCAGGCTTCTGTGAGACTTCTCTAGAAATTCATGATTTTTTTTTTGTTCGTATTTCTGTTGATTTTACTTGGTGTTTCTATATGCTGTAACTTTTATTAAGCATCTGACAATTTGTTTCAATTCTTGGTTGACTAATTAATTCCTAAGTTTTTATCATTGCAGGACAGACATTGTGCTGGCAATGTGACCCACCCTTTTGTTAACATATGTAGAACATATTTATATACATGTTCATCCATATACACATTTCTTTTTAATGCAGAGTCGGTATCTTATTTATCTGTTTTTGATTGTGGATTGAAATGGTACAATGCTTTTCTTAAAACCAACGATTATGCAAAATATTATTGCAGTATTAAATTACAAGTTATTGAAACTCCTGGTAAGTCATTGAACATCGAAGATTACAGCACAGTACAGACCCTTTGGCCCTCAATGTTGTGCCGACCTGTAAAACCAATCTGAAGGCCATCTAACCTACACTATTCCATTTGGATCCATATGTTTATCCAATGACCATTTAAATGTCCTTAAAGTTGGTGAGTCTACTACTGTTGTAGGCAGGGCATTCCACGCCCCTACTACTCTGAGTAAAGAAACTACCTCTGATATTGTCCTATATCTAACACCCCTCAATTTAAAGCTGTTAAACAATATATATTAGACAGCAACCTTTCGATTTCTATGTTTAATAGGGCACAGCTGCTGGAAATTGCTGTCCAATTTAGACTCACCAACATTTCCGTTACAAAATCTAGCCCATTATGTTTCAACACTTTCAGAAGGCTATTGGATCTTCTGAGGGGGATAACTCAATTTACACATTTTTTTGGCAAAGTGGAAAGTACCTTCCATTTTAATTTAACTAAATGATAGGATCGTTATTTGCTAGAACAAACCGAAGGAGGCCTAAAAAGGTAAGGATCAGCACAATTAGCACAATCAGCACAAGGTGACATCCAGTGACATAGTGACAAAATGTTTTGTAGCATCACCCCTCTAGCATCCCTATATTGCCAAGTTTCCAATCTCTAATGCCTTCATGGGACGATGCCAAATAAAATTCAGGCTTTCCCTAAAGCACTGGCAACATGGACAGTTGCTCTCCTTTGCCCCATTTGTTGAGGCATTATGCTGTGGAATTCCCTCCCTAATACTTTCTGGCCCTCTATTTTCTCCTATAAAACAGATTACAACATTAACTTTTCACCAAGTGTTTGGTCAGCTCTCTGCTAATATTTCTCCAGATTGCTTGGTGTTAAATCTTATCTGATTACAATCCTGTGAAGTACTATGGAATCAGCTGTACAGGACATTGGTTAGGCCACTTTCAGAATATTGCATGCAATTCTGGTCTTCTTCCTATCGGAATGATGTTGTGAAACTTGAACGGTTTCAGAAAAGATTTACAAGGATGTTGCCAGGGTTGAAGGATTTGAGCTGTAGGGAGAGGCTGAACAGGCTGGGGCTGTTTTCCCTGGAGTGTCGGAGGCTGAGGGATGACCTTATAGAGATTTATAAAATCATGAGGGGGCATGGAAAGGATAAATAGACAAAGTCTTCTCCCTGGGGTGGGAGAGTTCAGAACTAGAGGGCATAGATTTAGGGTGAGAGGGGAAAGATATAAAAGAGATCTATGGGGCAACTTTTTCACACAGAAGGTGTTGCGTTTGTAGAATGGGCTGCCACTGGAAGTGGTGGAGGCTGGTACAATTGCAACATTTAAGAGGCATTTGGATGGGTATATGAATAGGAAGGGTTTGGAGGGATATGGGCCGGGTGCTGGCAGGTGGGACTAGATTAGTTTGGACCGAAAAGTCTGTTTCTGTGCTATACATCTCTACGACTCTATTTACAATGTGACAGAAGTTAGTGAAATGCCAGCTGTTGGGGTTACCACGACCATCGAAGCAGAGCTACTAATAACCAGCTTTTCTGCACCACCGAGTAGTCTGTTCATGTGGCAGGAACTGAGAACTGGCAATCTGTTTTCCTTGTCAGACACTCAGATGTGCAGACCAAGGAGAAGGTTTTTCATGAATTAAGCAAATTATTTCAACTGAGCAGATGACTGGTGAATCTTACAGACCTCTCAGAAGGAGACCATGTCTTGCACCAAGTGTGTAGGCACAGAATCCTCGATACTGTAAAGTTGGTTGACAGTATGCTAGTCTGTTGCTTTGTTCAAGCAGTGCGAGCGTTCAGCAGTGGGGTTGTGTACAAAGTGAGATTTGATGAGTAATAGGTTGTTGATTAGTTGGTGGAGTTGTGACCAGTTGTGGAAGAGAATGGCCTTTAGCCAGACCATAACTACTTGATTGGCTCATGGGTAGATAAAAAAATGTAAAGACACCATAGTCCCTTCAGACCATAGGTTGCTGTCTCATTATAGAGAGGTGACTGGTGGCGGTTGGTTGATAAGGAAAGTCCATCACTCTAACCTCGGTTGGTGTGGGAATCAAATCCACACATTTGGCATCGCTCTGCGAAGCAACCCAGCCATCGAGCCAACTGAACTAACCAACTCCAAAGATAAAGTCGCCATAGTCCGACTGGATCATTGGTCAACTGTCTCATTAGGGAGAGAGAGAGAGAAAACTGGTAATAGGTTAACCTGAGGGTCACTATACTTCAGGCAGGGGAGAAGTTGAGCAGGAGTGTCTTCTGTGTTAAGCCTATCTGGTGTGGCAATAGAACCAAGCTGTTAGTGTCAACCTGTGTTGCAAACCAGATGAAAAGCTTGAAAGATTAAATACTGGCTGAAGCCTTCAGACTGTGTTATGGGCAGATGATCAGATCATAAGGTATAGAAGCAGGAATTAGGCCATTCAGCCTATCAAGTCTGCTCCGCCATTCAATCATGGCTGATAGATTTTTCAACCCCATTTTTTCCACTTTCTGCCCGTAACTTTTGATTCCCTTGGCATACGTATCTCTGTTTTAAATATACTCAACGAACTGGCCTCCACAGCCTTCTGTGGCAATGAATTCCACAGATTCACCACTTTCTGGCCAAAGAAGTTTCTCCTCACCTCCCTTCTGAAGGGTCTTCTTACTCCAAGGCTGTGCCCCTAGATCCTCATTCCTCCTGCCAATGGAAACCTCTTCCCAATGCCCACTCTGTCCAGGCCATTCAGTATTCTGTAACTTTCAATCAGATGCCCCCTCATCATTTTAAGCTCCATTATGCATCGTCCCCGAGTCCCCTTTCCCTCTTCAGGCTTTAGGTATTTTACTGGAAATCCAGTTTATTTCTCTCACTGGTTACTCTCGATTGTGGTCTTTAACCAGGTATCGAAGAGACTTTGCAGTTAGTGTACCACCTGTGCCTCCTGTGAATAAGTGAAAAGAAATTGAAGAACAAAACGTCCTGACAATTAAAAGGATTATCTCACGCAAACCTGTGAGCTGGGGTCATTGAACTACTTTCCTAGTACTTTTTTTACCTCCACCCATAACACCAGTATTTTTTCATGTCTGTGTCCATCTATGAGTAGTATAGGAGGGTTTTAGAAGAGGATTAGAGTTCTTGTGGAGTTACATGCAGCCATTTCATGGTTGTTCAATTAATTTGTAATAAAAATAAGTTCCTCTTAAGCACAGAAACCTGTTCCATGCTTACTATTAATCTGGGCTTATCTGACAAGTGAACTGGGGACGTTGTGTACTTTTATAAAAATCTTTAACTTTTGTGATGACTGGGAATAGCAGGCCCTGAATTCCAATGTGCTATCCCAGTGAAGTGTAGCAATGGCTGGTTTGAAACTATGGCAAATGCATTTGTATTGCTAAAACTTTGACCTCACCTACATTGAGGTGTGAGTGTGACCAGCACCAGAGAAATTTCTCTAGCATTCTTTGAAATGTCATGTCCAACATTTCCATATGGTTGTTCTTTCATTTGGGTTAAGCACTCATTTTGCTCTATTGGAATTTTTGTTATTTTTACTGTCTTTGTCGAGCTGCTTTCTTGGTTTGGACTTCTGATGGTCTATTGGGAGTCATAGTAATAATATTTCAACATTATCCAAAGCTTTTCCTTTTACCTGTGTTGTTAGTTTCTCTTGTATAGCTCAAATCTAATGCTGGAATTGGTTTTTACTATGCACCTGATTTGAAGAGCAGTGGCAGAATTCCATTGCCAAACTCAGGTAGCAGTCCTTCAACCTCGAGCTGAGAAAATGAATAATGAGATGACTCAGTCATTGAGTCCATTTCAGCAAACCAAACCTTGTCCTGCTCAACATCTACAGGTGTGTGCATGAAAGAACAAGGAATCTGAATTCAGTGATGTGGGAACCTTTTGCACTTCAAATATCTATCTTGGATAAGGCAAGATAACAAGGTACAGATTGAATTTATACCTGTAATCATTTTGTTTCAAATGCTGAATGACTCTGATATAAATAATATTTGTAAAGCTCTGTTGATGTTTGATTTTGTCCTAATCCCAGGCAATGGTAATACTGAACAAGTCAGATTCCAGGGTGAAACTTGGCTTGGTCGATCATAAGTTTTAATTTTGCAGTTCAGTTAAAGTGGTGGGCAGTGACTGAATGTATCCACATAATGCTGTCATGGTACTTTTAATCAAAGAACTTTAGATTAGATTAGATTAGATTAGATTAGATTACTTACAGTGTGGAAACAGGCCCTTCGGCCCAACAAGTCCACACCGCCCCACCAAAGCACAACCCACCCATACATTTACCCTTTCACCTAACACTACGGGCAATTTGGCATGACCAATTCACCTGACCTGCACATCTTTGGACTGTGGGAAGAAACAGGAGCACCCGGAGGAAACCCACGCAGACACTGGGAGAATGTGCAAACTCCCCACAGTCAGCCGCCTGAGGCGGGAATTGAACCCGGGTCTCTGGCGCTGTGAGGCAGCAATGCTAACCACTGTGTCGCCCTTTTTATGTTGATTATAAGAAATGAAGAAAAAAGCTAGACAGTTCGATCTAATCTCATAAACAGCAAAAGAAAATTTCAACTCTTTTCCTAGGAATGTTATTTACAGGCACTTAATGCCAGTGAATCATTGGTCCTATCTTCACCTCACTTCAAACATTTGTTACTGAACTGATGGAGTTGCAAGTATTATCCTTTGGCAGTTTTCTGCACATTCGCCTGATGTGTTTTGTTTTCCAAGACACTTAGCATAACTTACATTCTCTTCGCTGAATTTGACTAATTTGAGGTTGTGAAAAACACTTTAGACTTCCTTCTAAATTCTATTGACCTGAAGGCTTGAGCAAACTGAAAACTGGCATAGGTTTGGTGGGCTTTAGATTGGTTTCACAGGTCGGCGCAACATCAATGGCCTTAGGGCCTGTACGGCACAGATTAAAAAAAAACTTATTTATCTCCTAGACTGGATCTTTTCTTCTGAATTGAACCTGCTTGTAGCCCCTGACTGTTTATCATTTTTATAGGTCGTAAAAGTCCCGTTTCGTAAACACCCCAGTAGTTAGTTTGTCTTAATTAGTCTAAATTGTATTTTTTCTTGTAAAGGCTGTCTTTAGTCCAGTGTACCAAATGTCTTTCTGACCCTTTTCTTTAAAAAAAATGGTAAGGCCTTCACAGCCCTAAAAAAACAAAAACGCAATTAACTTTACTTTTGAATCCAAGTTCCCAAATAATTATGATGTAATATAAACATTTATCACAATTTATTTGACAGTCAAGGATTAAAATTGTGAGGAGCCTACATTGAGTGGAAGGGAAGGCCCTTTTCCCTTTTGTTGAAGGATCTCAACCTAAAGATTTGAAAGAATAGGTATGAGGTTTAGACAGGATTGGTGGTGGAGTGTTTTACATACTGCAGATGTGGGGACCTGGAACTCTGCAGAAAATGGTGGTGGAAGCAGATACTCTCAAAGTATTTAAAAAGTATTCAGGCTTGCAGTTGTATTAGGTGACTGACCAATAGTTGAAAAATTAGGTTAGATTGGATGGCTATCTGTCAAACAGTGTGGACAAAATGGGCTAAATGGACTCCTGCTGCATATTTTGATTATTCTTTAGGAAAAATAATTTCTATACCGTGCAACCGCACTCTTCCTCCAACTCTTCACTGCTGTTTACTTTTAATTTGATTTCACCTGGCTTCACTGCATAACATGTAACTTTAATCCTCGTTGTCAGTAAACTGTAGAGATCCAGCTGGCAATGTTTATATACGGAGACTGATAGCCTAAATCTGAAAGCGGGTTCATAGACCCCTGCATCAATAGATTTGTGATGCTGCTGGTTTAATGTAGGTTTGGCTACGTTGAGGAATGCAGCTGATGGATGGAAGCAGCAAGGGTTGAATGCTTGTCTGCACGGTGTATTCCTTTAAAAGTGGCTTTAATTTATGACTACATGCATGCTTTCATTCTGCAGTGTCCTTCATGGAATTTGGGGATGGTGTCTGTGAAAGAATTTTGGTAACTCCCTGTCTATTCATGACAAAAGAATGGGGCTATGAGGTTTTCTGGCACAGACCAAAAATGAGCCAATCCAGACTCCACATTTCTTGTGATTATTTACAAGGATTATTGATGGAAGATCTGACAAGTTGAGGTAAAAAATTTGGGAAGAATAAACTAATGATAATGTTGAACCATATACCAGCATATTTAAATATTTCCAAAAAATATTAATTTGAAAACTGGGTTAGTTTAACAAAACAAGCTAATATTGTGCAAGTGCTCCTTTGGTTAATATTTTGCACTTGCTTTGCTCGTGATGCAGCTTTTGAAATTTTTTTTGTATTTTCCATGCACCAATAGTTGGCAGCGCCTTTAAACAAAAGTTATTTATTTTGTGAAGCTATTTTGGAAACTGATAAGGCTGAATATAAATTGATGTATTTATATGGAAGTACTTCATTTTACAGATTCTGGGTTTGCACCATTGACTTATGATATAGACTTATGGTATTACAGAATATTACAGCCTGATGGGTTTTTTAAGTAGCCAATAAAAGCAGTTGTAAATGCAAAAAAAAAGTTGAAGCTAAATGAGCTCTGACAGATTAGTAGTTGCAACTATTGGAAGTAAAGCCTTTGCTTATCTTATAGTATTGGTGTCCTTTGTCTGCATTCTGTCTGCAGAGATTTAAACATTTTTGGCTGAGAAAAATTATGTCACAGGTTGTGATACTATGAAGTAGGACTTTTATTTAAGGATTTTATTTCAATATTTCCATTGCCACCTTCAGAAGTTTCTGCATCTCAGAATTTGTCTCTCGAAGGACTGAGTTGTCTGTGGGTATATATATCAGCGAATAATTAATTTTTATCCTTGCCCAATATTCTTCTCCATCTTCAAGGCCAGACGAAGCAAAGCAATTTCATTGTGTCACTTGCATTCCTAGTTGGAAGCACTGCCTCAATACAGACTGGCTATCAAACTTGTGGCGTTTCTGGACTCTTTGGCACACAATTATGTCTGATGCATTTACCCATGAAGCCAGCCGGGGCCTTGTAAAAAAAAAATTTAAAAATCTGTCACACAATGTTCTTCAAACCTCTAGATATTGCACTTTAATGTTGAAAACATTCTTGGCAACTGTTCTTGTGTCCAGCAAGAAATTCACCTTTTGTAGCACAGTATGAATGCTTCAGCTGTTCCTGTTAACACTCAGCCCAGTTCAAAAGAATAAGGGAGTTTTGTTCTATGATTTCTATTTGGCAGAGTTCAGGTGAACGATCTGCTGTGAACACAATTATTTCCCCCTAGAGTAATTGTCCTGTTGTTTATATAATATATACATGTACTGACCATCTAATTTCCTTGCAACTGAGTGCAATAATTACATTGTAAAGCCCTTCAAAATGTTTCAGTAAATAACAAGTCCTGCACTTGACTGTGAGCCTGTAAGTTGCTCATGAATAATGCAACAATAAACAACAGACTGGTTTTCATTTTCTGGAATTGCAAGTATGTGTGTAGGCAGTAAGTAGGCACTAAATTGGGCATGGCTTTTTGATTGAAAAATACTCTAAACCTCAACATTAGAAGAGTACTTAGGCAAGGTTCAGAAATATATCTGACTATTGGAAGACCATACTCTGATAGAAGTTAGCCCTTGCACAAAAAAAATCAGAAACTGCTTCTTCAACCTTCTTCCAGTGGCTGATATACTTCAGAGATTGCAGCAAATATACTTTGCTGATAACATTCAAATAACGACATTGGGTATAATTTTAAATTGCTCAGGAAAAACATATTCTACGGGAGTGAAGCACTTATATGCTGTCTCATTTGTAAAGAATTTTAAAATATTTTTTACAAGTTTTTTTGGTGAGCATTGCTTTGCATAAGAATGAATGGTTTAGATGTTTTCAAACCCCAAAAGCAGACATGAAAGATCTTATCTCTTGTCGTTCTGTACATTGATCAGCAGCAGCACTGCAAAAAAAATTGACTACATTGCCGTTGTCATTGAAACTGTTTAGCTGCTTGTTCAGCATCCACCACTGCACCTCTTCACTATCCTTTCTCCTTGTCTGTAAAGCTCAGCCTTTTCCTGCATTTAACTCATACCCTTGTATGCTTTGCTGCAAGTGCACATCTAAATATTCCTTAAATGTTATGAAGGTTTCTGCCTTTAGGACCCTTACAGGCAGTGAATTTCTGATTCCTCCTACCCTCTGGGTGAAAAAGTTTTTCCTCACATCTTGGGGCAGCGTGGTAGCTCAGTGGTTAGCACTGCTGCCTCACAGTGCCAGGGAACCGGTTCGATTCTGACCTCGGGCGATTGTCTGTGTGGAGTTTGCATGTTCTTCCCATGTCTGCGTGGGTTTCCGCCAGCTGCTCCAGTTTCCTCCCACAGTCCCAAGATGTGCAAGTTAGGTGGATTGGCCATGCTAAATTGCCCACAGTGTCCAAGGATGTGTAGATCAGGTACATTAGGCCAGGCGATGCAGGATTACAGTGATAGGTAGGGTTTGGGTCTGGGCGGAATGCTCTTCAGACGTTCAGTGTGGACTTGTTGGGCCGAATGGTCTGTTTCTACACTGTGGGGGTTCTGTGATTCTCTCAACCTTCTGCCCTTAACCTTAAATCACAGCCCCTTGTCATTGAATGCAAAGACTACACTATACCTTTCCTTTCTAGTCTCTAACATCATGTTATACATGAGATTAATTTCCTCCTCTTGATCCTGTTTGTTTTGCTGATCACCCAGCTTCTCTTCCTGATCCTCCTCGCTGAACTGATTCCCTGACGTCCCATAATAGGCCTTTTATTTGCTAATGGGATATGAACCTCACAGCTGGGGCAGCATTTATTCCACGTCTTCATTTGTTCTTGGGAGGTTGCGGCAGTCAACTATTACTTTGAGGCATTGGAATCTACTTGTTGTAGGTACCCTCACAACAGTGTTCAGGAAGGAGTTAAAGGATTTTGACCCAGGAACACTGAAGGAACTAGGATATATTTCTGAGTCAAGATGGTGAGTAGCTTGGAGGGGAGCTTGCAGTTGTTTGTGGACCGTGTATTTTGTCCTTCTGGATGGATATGGTTGTGGGTTTGGAAGATAATGTTTGAGGAACCTTGGTGGATATCTGCAGTCTATCTTATAGATGGAAAACGCAGTGGCTACTGAGCATCAGTCGATGTTTGTGAATGTGCTTCTAATCAAGTGGGCTAATTTGTCCAGGATGTGTTAAACTTCTTGAGAAATATACTGGCAGGGAGATTTGCTAGAGCTGTTCGGGAGGATTTAAACTGGTAAGGTCGGGGGAGAGCTGGGGTCTTAGGGAGATAGTGAGGAAAGAGATCAATCTGAGACTGTTACAGTTGGGAAAAGGAGCAAGTCAAACAGTCAGAGCAGGCAGGGATAAAGCAGGGAACAAGGTAGGACTGATAAGTTGAACTGCATTTACTTCATTGCAAGAGGCCTAACAGGGATGGCAGATGAACTCAGGGCATGGTTTGGAACATGGGACTGGGATATCATATCAATTACAAAGACGTGGCTCTAGGATGGACAGGACTGGCAGCTTAATGTTCCAGGATACAAATGCTGTAAGAAGGATAGAGAGGGATGACAAGAGAGGAGGGAGGTTGGTGTTTTTGATAAGGGGCAGCATTGTTGCCATACTTGGGGAGATATTTCTGGGAATACATCCGGAGCGGTTAATTGGGTGGAACTGAGAAATAAGAAAGGGATGATCATCTTTTTGGGATTGTCTTATAAACCCCCTAATAGTCAGCAGGAAATTGAGGACCAAATTTGTAAGGAGATCTCAGCTATCTGTAAGAATCATAGGGTGGTTATGGTCGAGGATTTTAACTTTCCAAACATAGACTGGGACTGCTATAGTGTTAAGTGTTTAGATGGAGACCAATTTATTAAGTGTGTACAAGAAAGTTTTCTGATTCAGTATGTGGATGTACCCACTAAAGAAGGTGCAAAACCTGACCTCCTTTTGGGAAATAAGTCAGGGCAGGTGACTGAGATGTCAGTGGGGGAGCACTTTGGGGCCAGCGACCCAAATTTTGACAGTATTACTCAAGAACTTTCAAAAGCTGATTGGGGGCAGATGTTTGCAGGTAAAGGGAAGGCTTAAAAATGGGAAGCCTTCAGAAATGAGATAAGGAGAGTCCAGAGACAGCATATCCTTCCCCCAATCAGCTTTTGAAAGTTCTTGAGTAATACTGTCAAAATTTGGGGTGAAAGGAAAGGCTGGCAGGTGTGTGGAATGCTGGTAGACAAGAGAAATTGGGATTTTGGTCAAGAATAAGAAGGAGACAGATGTCAGGTATAGACAGCAGAGATCGAGTGAATCCTTAGAAGAGTATAAAGGCAGTACGTGTATACTTAAGAGGGAAACCAGGAGGGCAGAAAGGAGTCATGAGATAGTTTTGGCAAATTAGGTTAAGGAGAATCCAAAGGGTTTTTATAAATACATTATGGTCAAAAGGATAACTAGGGAGGGAATAGGGTCCCTCAAAGATCAGCAAGGCAACCTATATGTGGAGCCACAGGAGATCAGGGAAGATTCTAATCGAGTATTTTGCATCAGTGTTTACTGTGGGGAAGGATATGGAAGAAATAAGATGTGGAAAAATATATGGTGACATCTTGAAAAATGTCCATATTAAAGAGGAGGAAGTGCTGGATACGCATAAATAAATCCCCAAGACGTGATCAGGTATAGGGAAGTGATTGCTGGGCCTCTTACTGAGATATTTGTCTCATCGATAGTCACAGGTGAAGTGTCAGAAGACTGGAGGTTGGTTAATGTGGCACCACTACAGAGGAACCGCAATTATCCGAATACCAATTATCCGAAAATTGGATTACCGGAAGGAGATCTCGAGGTCCCGATAGAAACATTACATCAAAGACGTGTTTCAATACTGATTGCATCTTTTGTTTACAGTGATTAAACTGGCACCGTCTCAAATGACTGACCTGCCCTCTCTTCTCTCCCCACACTTTCCCTGGAGTTCTACACAGGGGTGTACCCTAAATCCCTGTTCCCCACATAATCTCTCCAACATTGTCCTGTACAGGGCAAAGTTGGAACCTGTCAAAAAGTTGCAGTAAAAAGGTGTGTGTGCGCGTGTACACACGCACTATTTGAAGACTTACCCCACAAAGGCAACTGCAGTAGTCTTGTTGTTGGTCTCCAGTCCAGCTGCCCCGGAGTGTGGGCAGGAGGAGGTGTTGCACAGGGTTTGGAGGGGTTCAAATGGTTGGGGGCGTTGCCTTGTAAGGATGTTGCCAGGGTTGGAGGATTTGAGCTATCAGGAGAGGCTGAATAGGCTGGGGCTGTTTTCCCTGGAACGTTGGAGGCTGTGGGGTGACATTAGAGGTTTATAAAATCATGAGGAGCATGGATAGAATAAATAGACCAAGTCCTTTCTCTGGGTTGGGGGAGTGTAGAACTAGAGGGCATAGATTTAGGGTGAGAGGGGAAAGATATAAAAGAGACCTAAGGGGCAACCTTTTCACACACAGGGCGGTGCGTGTGTAGAATGAACTGCAGGTGGAGGCTGGTACAATTACAACTTTTAAAAGGCATCTGGATGGGTTTATGAATAGGAAGAGTTTAGAGGGATATGGGCCAAGTGCTGGCAAAATGGGATTAGATTAGGTTAGGATATCTGGTCGACATGGACGCATTAGACTGATTGGTCTGTTTACGTGCTGCACATCTCGATGACTCGATGACTGTAATTGTTGGAGCTGCACTGAATCAGACGCTTGGGGAGTATTCCCTTTCTCTTTTGACTTTGCGTCTTTTGAAAACTGTTATCTCATTCTTCCTCAAAGTGACTTAACGTGACCCATTTTGATCTCTCAAATTATTACCACATCCTCAAAATCCACTTTTGAGCTTCTCTAATCTGGTTTCAGTCCTATTGTTGGACTGAAATCATCTCCAGTTGGCTTAGGCATCTCTACAATTACTGACACTCTTCAGGTTATCCCTACGCTATTTCTCTGCTGTTACACTGTATGATTGGAATCTGCTTGAGCCAAAGATTGTTCCAATGAAACACTGGAAATGCCAATACTATTACTTTAAATTTCTATTCCAAACTGCACTCTTTCTATTAATTCCAGCCCTCCATTAACACTGACTTGAGTTCACATAGATTGTATGCAATCCTATCATCCCATTTAACCCAGCTTCAAGCTTCCAACTCCATTACCTTCCCTTGGCAAAGTAATCTTCTGTCATTACAGCTTTATTTGTTTCTTCCTGTGCTGCCTTTCACCTGCTGAAATTTTCATCTTCTTGATCTCCAGGCTTGAAAATTGCTTTTATTCCTGATGAAGGGCTTTTGCCGAAACGTCGATTTCGAAGCTACTTGGATGCTGCCTGAACTGCTGTGCTCTTCCAGTACCACTAATCCAGAATCTGGTTTCCAGCATCTGCAGTCATTGTTTTTACCTTGTTGAAAATTCCTCCGTCTTCCTCCCTCCATAAATCTGAACTCATTCAAATCTCTGGCGCCCTGTTTCCTGAGCAGCATCTAGTCTTCCTCGCCCATCTTTCCAGTGTTTGCACAAATTTTGGCTCTGCATTTTTAGGTGCATTCATGGCCTTTCTCTCCTCATCCCTTTATTGATACCCAGCATCACAAACCTGGGTTGTGTTCTTCCAGCTCTGAGCTGTTGTGCATCTGACAGTCATGCAGTGACTATGATGATTGTAGGCTCCTCGGCTCTCAGCTCTGGAATTCTCTGCCTTCATCTTTCGACCTCTGCAGCATCCCATGGTCCTTCAAACTCACCTTGGACCAATCTTTTAATTTCCCTTTTTAATGTAATGTGACTGTACTAATGTTTGCCTGATTCCACTTCTCTAGTGCCTTGAGATTGTATTTTATATTAAATACATGTATAAACTGTCATACGAATAGTAATTGTCATCATCCTGATTGTCGAATTGAAGCTACAGACTCAACTTCTTTGTTTTTGAGACAAGACTGCACATCAAATACGAACAATGTAATACCCAGGTATGTATCGGATCCTCTAACTGATAAAAAGATGATGGTCTCTTATTCAGAATGTTCCTAAATGCCTTGGGCTTCATTGCCATTTTGTGAACTTGCCAAGCAGCCTTATTGTTGTCTGAACTAAGCTTGTCAGCATCAGCATTTCAGTCTTTCTCTTAAATACTACTTCATCTAATCACTGTAATGTTTCAAATTTCTTGCAGGAGACGCAGTAAAACATGTTTATCCTGAAAGATTTTCTCATTTGCGGGAGTTATACTAAGCCACATCTTTGGTATAAAACTCTTTGCCAGGAATAAGGTCTTTGAATTTGCAGGCTGTATTTGATCCCTCTGCTGTTGGGATTAGATCCAGTTTGGTCTGTGTGAGGTCTACGGTGAAATGCAGTTTGGTTCTGGAAGCATTGTTGATCTTTGTACAGAAAGAGTGAAGGAAGCAGCATGTCAACAGGAATGCTTAGATTGCTCAATGTCACCATTCATGGAGTCAAGGAGATGTAAAACATGGATACAGATCCCTTGGTTCAACTTGTCCATGCCAACCAGGCTAAACTAGTCCCATTTGCTACATTTGGCCAACCCCTCACTAAGCCCTTCCTGTTCCTATACCATGCGTATAAAATGTTGCAACGTACCAGCCTCCACCATTTTGTCTGGCAGCTTGTTGCATACATGCACTACCCTCTGCATGAAAATATTGCCGTTGGGTTCCTTTTAAACCTTTCCACTACCACTTCAAAGCTATGCCCTCTAGTTTTGTACTCCCATACCGTAGGGAACAGACCTTGCCTATTCATCTTATTCATGCCCCTCGTGATTTTATAAACTTCTATAAAGTCACTCCCTAACCCTCCATCTTCAGCTGCTCGACGGAAAATATTTCTTGCCAATCAGCCTGTCTCAAAGCTCAAGCCTCCAACCCTGAACCCTCGCTCATCACTCATCTCCAAAAATTCCTTGTGGTATGTGTAATGTTGCTATCTTATTTTGAATTGCTTTGAACTCTGGTATTTCTAATACAGACAGAAATTTAAGTTATTGTTCACTTGTAGTTTTAGATTAGATTAGATTACTTACAGTGTGGAAACAGGCCCTTCGGCCCAACTAGTCCACACCGACCCTCTGAAGAGCAACCCACCCAGACCCATTCCCCTACATTTACCCCTTCACCGAACACTACAGGCAATTTAGCACGGCCAATTCACCTGACCTGCACATTTTTGGACTGTGGGAGGAAACCGGAGCACCGGGAGGAAACCCCGCAGACACTGGGAGAATGTGCAAACTCCACACAGGCAGTTGCCTGAGGCGAGAATTGAACCTGGGTCTTTGGCGTTGTGAGGCAGCAGTGTTAATAACCACTGTGCCACCATGCTGCCCAGTTTCTTGCAGTTGGTAGCCCAGGTCTTTATGTCCATGTGCCTCTTTTTGTCCTCTTATAATATAAACACTCTTTTAACTCACGGAGACCTCTGTGTTTTGGGGTATTAATTCTGATGGGATTAGCTTGTAGACAGTGGATGATTGCTAAAACACTGAGGCTTGTTTATTTGCTCCTCAGTTAGGATAAGGGCATTGATGGATCAGTGTTTTGAGAGGTTGGTGTTTTAGTGGTGTTGAGGAAGATCTTCCAAGGGAAAGATTGAAATAATGTTCAATATTTCATTTATTGTCATTAGAATATTAGTGGGGCCATTGGCAACATCAATGCTCAATGTTTAACTCAGAATCCATGTTTTCCATAATTAATTCTGTAATAATCAGCAATGTTTGTCCACTTTCTTATGTATTCACCCAATGAGTAAACATTGTCAAATATAAAAATCAGCTACCTGATGAAGGAACAGTGCTCCGAAAGCTAGTGCTTCCAAAATAACCCGTTGGACTATAACCTACTGTTGTACGACTTTTTTTTATAGATGTTTTATTGAAAATTTAACATTTTTACAAGTTTACAAAAATAAAAAAAAATCCCAAGTATAAACATTGATATACAATTAAATCTTAAATAAATAACAACCAAAATTTAACAAAAGAAAAATACAGAGAGAAAAAAAAACAAAACTCAACTAACTACTAATCTAACCTACAACTAACCAGAGTGTATAATTAAGTCTCTTACATTATTCAAAGAAGAGAAAGAAAAGAAAAACCTATGGATAACACAGAAATTGGGTAGTGAGATACATGCTCGGAATGTGTTAACATCAAAGTAACAAAACCCGTATTCGTGCGGGATTCCTCTCCCAAGGGGCCCCGGACCAGCCAGGTTCACTATCTCAATTAAATAAACACCCTTAGGATGGACGAAATATCTGTATTTATATAATTCAAGAAGGGCTGCCATATTTTATGGAATAATTTGGTCTTTTGGTGCACCATATTTGTAAGGAAGTCAAGGGGAATGCATTCCATAATTAATCTGTGCCAATTTGAAAGTCCAGGGGGGCCCTCAGCCACCCAGTTTACCAAAATATTTTTCTTTGCACAGAAAGAGAGAATAGAAAATAATCTCTTCCCGTGCATATCCAGGGAGGGTAAGCCCAAAAGGAGAGATTCAGGATCCACTCTAATTTCCGTTCCTAAGATTTCTGTCAGAGCACTTGCTACTTTAGTCCAATATCTACGGATCTTATGACAGGTCCATAGGCAATGTACAAGAGTGCCCACCTCTATTTTACATTTGGGACACATTGGAGATGCTCCTGCCTTAAATTTTGCCAATCGATCCGGTGCTATATGGGCCCTATGAAGTATCTTCAGCTGAATAGCCTGACTTCTGTTGCAGATGGTGATTCTTCTGGCGTTTTCCCAAATGTCATTCCACGTTTCTATAGCGATTTCTAGTCCCAAATCCTGATCCTATGTTTTAAGCAGATTGTCCATATCTCCCGATACTTCATCATGTAATAAATGATAAATAGTGCTGACGGAAGATACCCCCATTGGCCGTAGCACTCTACATTCTCTATCTGATTTATAAAGACGATGCAATAGCGTAGTCTTCTTCTGTACGTAATCTCAAATTTGGAAGTATCGAAAGAGATCTCCATTAGGTAATCCGAATTCTTGACGCAGCTGTTCAAAAGACATCAGGAACCCTTCTTTAAACAGATCCCCTAAACAAGAGATACCCCTGGATCTCCAGAGTTTGAAAGTGGCATCTGTAAATCCCAGTTGAAATCCCCATGCTCCCACTGTCGGAGCATAGGGGGATGTTTTATGTGAATTGCCCTCATTTTGCCGCATTATATTCCAAGCTTTAATTGTGTTTAGTATTATAGGAATTTTACATTGATCTGTGATGATTTTCCTCTTGTCTGAAAATAAAAGGTTAATAAGTGGGGCATTTTACTTGAGAATCCTCGATGTCCAGCCAGATTGATTGCGGGTCAGACAAGACCCAATCAGCTATGTAACTTAATAGGGAACTTAACTGATATTTCCTAAAATCTGAGAAATCCAATCCTCCCCTTGCCTGTGGAAGCTGTAGCTTCTTCATCTTAATGAGGGGCCGTCTATGATTCCCGATAAAGGAACCCAACCAGCCATATAATTTATGTAGAGCCATCCTCGGCAGCATCACCGGAAGCATTCTCATAGGGTATAGGAGACGGGGCAGGACATTCATTTTAATTAGTGCTATTCTACCTACCCAGGAAATTGGAAGGTCTCCCCATCGCTGGAGGTCCTGCCTGATCCTTTCCAGTAAATGCACAAAGTTAGCCTTGTATAACTGACCAAACACTAGGGTAATAAAAATGCCTAAATATAAGAAACCATCCAGGGACCACCGAAAGGGAAAGTGGGATCCATCCACTTAGTGGGGTATACTAGCAAGGCCACCCATTGGCATAGCCTCTGATTTTGAGAAATTAATTTTATAGCCTGAAGATGCACTAAATGTATTAATAACTTGGATTGAGCGAGGCACGGACATCAGAGGATTACTGAGGAATAGGAGAACATCATCTGCATAAAGGGTAATTTTATGTTTACCTGTACCAATCCTCAGGGCCGTTATATTTAGGGTCAGCCCGTATAGCTTCTGCTAGTGGCTCAATTATTAGCGTAAATAGCAATGGCGAGAGAGGACATCCCTGACGGCAGCCCCTACCCACACTGAAACTATCCGAGCCTAATCTATTGGTAATCACAACTGCTTTGGGATCACTATACAATGTTGAGACCCATTTGGTAAACACCTTTCCAACGCCAAACCTTTCGAATGTGTAAAACAAATATGACCATTCAACCCTATCGAATGCCTTTTCCGTGTCTAATGAGACTACTACCCCTGGTATCTTTCCCTGATGGCAGGCTTGAATCATATTCAAAACCCTTCTAACATTATTGGATGACCTACGGCCCTTAATAAACCCCGTCTGATCCTCCTTTATGATATGTGGCAATACCCTTTCTAGCCTCAGTTTTAGAGAGGATTTTAAAATTTACATTTAGCAAGGATATTAGTCTGTATGATGCGCAATCTTCTGGGTCCTTTCCTTTTTTGAGAATAAGGAAGATATTTGACTCTTTCAGCGAAGGCGGGAGACAGCCCTGACTGTATAAGTGGTTATACATGCCCATAAGTGGACCAGCCAATATTCCTGTAAATTCTTTATAGAATTAAGCTTGAAAGCCATCTGGGCCAGGTGCCTTACTGCTCTGAAGTTGCCTGATTGCGTCAAGTATTTCTTGGACTGTTAGGGGAACATTCAGGACCGATACCTGTTCCGGAGTTAGGTCCGGAAAGGTCAAATTTTTAAAAAATGATTGCATCCTCCTAGTCCTGTCTTCACAATCCTGCAATTTATATAAATCAGAATAAAATTTTCTAAAGATTGCATTAATCCTTTTATGATCATGAGTCAAAATACCCGTACTTTCCTTGACAGACGTGATAGTTTGAGGGGCCTTCTTTTTCTTTGCAAGAAATGCTAAGTATCTACCTGGTTTATCGCCAAATTCATGTAACCTTTGTTTTGCAAATAATATTTCCCTCTTAGCCGCTTGGGTAAGCGTGGCGTTTAGAGCTGTCCTAAGGGCCGTAATCCTTTGCAATTTGATAATAGAAGGTCTGTCAGCGTATGCTGTTTCAGCCACTTTTAAGCGAGCTTCAAGCAGACACTGTTGTTCTCCCTTTAACTTTTTCTGGGTCGCTGAATATGAGATGATCAAACCTTGCGCGTAAGCTTTGATGGTCTCCCACATCATTGGGTTACTAGCCGTACCTATATTAATTTCTAAAAAGATTTTAAATTCTTGAGAGAAGTACCTTTCAAATTTACTATCTTTCATCAGGAAGGGGTCCATACGCCAATGCCGGGGGATGTCTCATTGTTCCTCGCCTTGATTTCCATATATATAGCAGTGTGATCGGAAATTGCTATACTGCCTATTTTACAGGATGATAGGGAATTTTTAAAAAGTCGAGGGGGCAAAAAACATATTGATTCTGGTCTGGCATTTATGTGGATTGGAGTAAAAAGAAAAATCTCTGCCCTGTGGGTGAAGACATCTCCATACATCTTCCAATTCTAATTCTTTGTTCAGACCCACCAATTGTCTAGATCTGGGAGATACTCCTGCAGTACTCTTGGGAATCCTATCAATTTCCGGATCTATAATACAATTAAAGTCTCCCGCTATAATTGTATGACGGGCACCGAGAGCCATCAATTTTGAAAAGGCTTCCGTTATAAATTTAAAAGGATGTGCCGGGGGGGGGCAATACAAATTTAAAATCCCATATTCCTCTCCATTTCTAAGGGCTTTAATCAGAATATATCGTCCAGATTAGTCTTTTATCTGATTTAGGATTTTGAAAGGGAAATTCTTCCGAATAAGAATAACAACTCCCCTGCTTTTTGAGCTAAAAGAAGAAAAAAAGGCCTGATCAAATCCACCCTGTCGTAATTTCAAATGTTCTTTATCCAATAAGTGTGTCTCCTGTAGGAGAGCTATATCAACCCTTTCTTTCTTGAGGTTTGATAATATTTTCTTCCTTTTGACTAGTGAATTACATCCCTTGACATTCCAGGTGCACCACTTTAACCGACTGATCAACCATAATCGTCCGGGCAAATCCGAGACCCCTCGAGAGGGGAAACCCTATCCAGAACATCCCAAGCATAGAGCATATAAAATTCACAAAAATAAAGGCTCTCTAATACACTCACAACAGTATAATAAAAAACTATTTCTAAATAAAAAAAAGTATTTAAATGGAGATTTTCCCACTTGTTGCCGGGGGTATCACTTCCTTTCCAAAGGTCCATCATATCCTCTCCCAACCAGTGCCCCACCCTTGACCCAGGTGCTCCTCAATAGGATGAGGAAAATTCAAATATACTACACAGCTAGAGTTAACAGTGAGCATCCTATCCCCACCCCCCCACCCACACTAACACCTGGATATATTTGGTAATGTTGATACTATGTATAAACATATATAACAATAAAATTACAACCTCAACAAGTAATAATTAATTATAATAATACAAAATAACAAGGGAAAACAACCCCGCTCCTAGAGACAAAGGTAAAATAGAATAAGGTGACCACCTCCCCCACCAACATTAACTAGACCCCTGGCCTATATATATATAAAATAGAATAATTAAAAAAAGGAAGAAAATCGTTAAGTAGAGAACAAATAAATAAATCCCTCTCTCCACCCCCCAAGATAATATTGAACAGTAAGGTAAAAAAAGGGGGATGAATATATAAAAAAAAGGGATGTAAACCGGAGTGGGGGGAAAGCAAACCAACATCAATTATCTCTTACAGTTTATCTAAGAGAGTCCAAAAATTCCTTGGCCTTTTCTGGCGATCCGAAGTTATACACGGATCCTTCATGGTTAAAGCGTAGTGTCACTGGGTAGCGCAGGGAGTACTGAATATTTAAGTCCCTTAAACACTTCTTCGCCTCATCGAATGCCTTCCTCTTTCGGACCAGAGCTGGGGAAAAGTCCTGGAATAACATGTTCTTGGATTCTGTATAGATCATGGCTTGGGGTTCTTTTCCAAGATTTCTGGAGCCTTCTAAGAGTATCTGCCTCTCCTTATAGCTCTGCAGACGGAACAGGACCCTTACCTGGCCTGATCCAGCCTCCAGATTTAAAAGTTGTGGAAGCCACTACTCGAGAAACACTGTAGGCTGGCCCTCCTCTTCCCATTCGGGAAGGCCCAGCAAACGAATATTTTTTCGACGACCTCGATTATCGAGGTCGTCAGTGTGGTTCTCTAAGGTCCGGACTCGCTGTCCAAGAGTCTGGACCCGATCCACGGCCAATTGTGCTGTAGTTTCGGAGGTCGCGGCCTTTAGCTCTGCCCAGCCGACTCGGCGCTCGATTTCCTTAATGTCTCGGTCGTGCTTTTGCAGCGCAGCCGAGAGTGAGTCCCAACGGCTTCAGGATTCTTCAATAAAAACGTCGATCTTTGCATCCAGTTTGGAGATTATTTCCACGAGGCTTGCCACCGTAGGTAAGTCCCCCGGGGCGGCTGCGGATGCCTTTGCTGCAGCTGGAGAGGGTGGGGGAGGGGTTCCTGCTTGCTGAGAGCTGTGGGCTCCCTTCCCTTTAGTCATTTTTACTGGAGATTAAATTGTTTAAATTCAATACTAAACAACTACTTACATTAAGTATTGCTATTTTAAATGATTTGGTGAGTGTGGTGGGGGTGGGTGACCCACTTTACTCAAGTCTTGGGAGGAGCACTGTAGACTCAGACTTGCTGGGTCGCCGCCATCTTGGATCCTCCCGTTGTACGACTTTTATGTTTGTCCACCCCAGTCCAACACCGACTCTTCCACATCATTGTCAAATATGTCAATTTAGTAAGTTTGTAAGTCGTTTCAAGTTAAAAAGCAGTTAAATCTTAAAATAGTTTGCATTAGTAAGTTTTAAACCTCCTCTTTTAAACTATATTAACTTTTACATAGCATTTATTTGCAACTGTTAATAAATACTCTTAAAAGGAATCATATCACACTTCAAGCCTTCATTTTGAATTGAAGGGACCATGCTTTCAGTACTATTTGGTTGTCTTATTGAAGTTGAGATGTAGAGGACTTGTTCTTATTGAAATATGTAGCATCTGAGTTGGGTTGAACAGTGTAGATGCTAAGATGATATTTTCGTCTGTAGGAAAATCTGGAATTGGAGGTACGGTTTAAAAATAAGGAGTCTCCCACTTAAGACTGAGATGAGGAGGAACTTCTTTTCACTGAGTATAAGTTAGCTTTGGAATTCATTACCCCAAGGAGTAGTGGGGGATGTGTTATTTTTCGCATAAAAGTAAATCAAACTTTATGGGAATCAAGCTCTACTTTTTGGAAAGTAGAGTTAAGGCTGCCTGTGAGATTGACCAAATTTTATTGCAGGGCAGAGTAAACTTAAATGATAAAATATTTGCACGTATTTAAATGTTCTTGTCTCACCAAAATGCATTTTAGAGTCTGCAGAGCACTCTGGAATTGCAATATGTTAACAAATGTTGGTCAAGTAGAGGTAAGAGCAACGATCACTGTTTTGCACTGCATGACCCCACAAAGAGTTAATATGGTCAATTAATCTATATTCATTCCATCACTTGAATGAGTAATGTTGGCTAGGGCATCCTGCTCCTTTCTGAAGCCCCTTTGGATATTTTTTACATCTATCAGAACTGATCTGCTCAGTACTTCACACAAAAGACAGCATCTACAACATAGCACACTCAGGATTGCACTGAAGTGGTAGCCTGCAGATAAGTTTGTTGATAAAACTCTTACTTAGTGGGGAGAAAACATGAGATTTGTAAACATCCTTATCCTAATCTGTCTCTGGTAAATTATTCCAAACTTGCAACCTCTTCTGCGTAAAGTCTGGAAGATTTCAACTAGTAAGAATAGACTTATGGTATCAATGCTCTGCTTTTTTATTTCAGCATTTGAGACACAAATCAGTGGAATATTTTGTTAAAATGTGCGTTGAATAATGTAAGTTTTAAAACCATTTTTCGTACTCTGAATTTTTGTCATCACTTAATACTTTTTTTTCACGATTTACCAGTACAAAGAATCATGTCAGTACTTTTATATACACTTAAATTGTTTTTAACCCAATTTTAAAAATTTATTGTGCGAGAAGTACAAGCTGTTTTTAGTCTACTCTTGTAGTCTGCCTTTCAGATTACGCCCATCTTCAATATCCAAACATTGCATATTTCCTCTTACTGTTATCATGTAGAAACTGGATGGCATTGTTGCAGCAGTGGAGATTTCCAAATCCAGACAAGTAGCCACTTTCCATTATTTCGAAGTTAGAGGCCTGACTCCTGTTTTTTCTTCAGTTGACATAACCTCCAAGCTATTTTGGATGTGAAATCTTGTAATCTGCTCAAAAATTTGTTTATTCCTTTCTTTGTGTGTAATTATTCTGTCCAATCCTGAACTTTTGAAATCACCTACAGTTTATAACACTGCTTAGAGTAGTGTTTTCATTTTAAATTGCTGTTTGCATCCTTCAATAGGGGTTGAGAATTTACATTCCTATCCTCCCTCTAATATAAAGTATTCCTCTGGCTGTGGAATCAGTTAAGTGACTGATAGCCTCTCTGCTTTCTATTGTTAAACTAGTAGCTAACAGGTCTGTTAGACAACATGTAAACAAACTCATTCTTTCATTTCGAGTGTATTGCTAACTTTCACTTTTTGTCTTAAATTTTATTACTCTCCCTCATGATTTGACTGAGGTTGGTAACTTTATATGAACCAATCAATGTGCCAGCGCATCTCAACAATTTGTATGTGGCATCAATAAAGTTGAATGTCTAAAACCACTTCACGTAATTATATGGTAACAGTAAAAAAAAATCTGAGTCAAATGATCTATGTCAATAGATGATCAAATCCTCACCAAAGAGATGGATTTTCATCACAGAAGTAAAGGTCAATGAAGGTACAGAAATGTTTAGGATGGGAAAACTGACATCCACTTGTGGATGGGGGTGGGGGGTGTGGGAAGGTGGTGGTGGGTAGGGGAGACTTGAGAACATACAAGAGTCCAGGTAGGCCAGCTTAATTATTTAACCAAATTGATCAGAAATATTATGACCTATTGCATTTTTTTCATAGTTTAATACAGATCATTCATATAATTCGCAAACTAATTAAATAATTTCATAAAACCATGAGAATCTGTTGTCAAAATCAAAAATGTAGAATTTTGGGGAAGGGTATTTTAGAAGCAAAAGAGAACATGTCACTGGCCATCAGATAATATTCCAATTTGCATATCGCAAACTCCGACAAACTGAATAAATAGCTCAGACCTTGGTTCGTCATCGCATCCAAATTAGGACAGATCTGACATTGTAATAGTCTTCCATGTTGGGATCAAGTGCCGATCTTGATTTTTGCACCCAATCCCAAAGTGTCTCAGAATACTACTACCTGAGCCACAACTAACAAACTTATCAATTATTACACATGTCACTGGTGCCAGAAAACTAATAAGTTCAGAAACTGGTTGTGGGTTTACTTTCATTATTGCTTGACTTTGCTGAGTAATTGTCTGAGAAAATCTGGACCACCCTTTGACTGATGTTGGATGAAGCCAGAGCAGCACAGGTCAGCACTTAAGTATATATTGCCTCCTTTATTCTTTCAGTCAAAATGTGTGACCTCACTGTGTTCTGCATTAAATTTCAGCTCCTATTCTGCAAACACATCTTAGTCCTGTTGCAGTCCATTTATAATCATCCTCACTGTTTACCACCACTCTAAGTTTACTATCATTGGCAAATGTTGAAATTTTGCTTTGTGTCTCGCATCCAAGTCATTTATTTCTCAAACACAGCAATCAAAACACTGATACTTAGTGAATATCAATGACTGCAATCCTCCAATCTGAAAAGTAACCATTTACTGCAACTTCCTGATTTGTTGTTAAACCAGTTTTAAATCGAAGCTGACCCAGCTGCTTTTGTTTCATTGTCATAACTTTGTTCACCTAACGTTTGGAAATACTCTGGGGGTTAGCATCCTCTGATAGGTAAACTGTTAGCCATTTTTTAAGAAAGAGATACTTAGCATTTATGCTTATCCAATGCATTTCCTCCCACTTTGGGAAAAGAGGACATTAATACTATTTTCAGGAAATTGTGCAGTCGAATAGCTCCCACTCTGCTATTCTGTTTCCGGGGTCTGGGAATTGGTTATCCACAAAGTTGGGATAAAAGCTGCTCACTAATAGCTATTGTGAATCATCTGACATGAGATTTTTAATGTCATTCGTGTTGAGTGTAGCCCCATTGCATAATTCTCATTTCAAATAGCACAAGTTCACAGCCTGTCTTGATGACCAATGTAGGAAATGTATGTGTTATTGAATTGAATTTATTTATTGTCACGTGTACTGAGGCACAGTGAAAAGCTTTGTCTTGTGAGCAGTACAGGGAGATTACATAGTTAAGTAGCATAGATAAGTAAATAATAGGTAAACAACGGCAAAACCAAAAACACAGGTACAGGCGAATGTTAAGAGTTTGAGAGTCCATTCAGTATTCTAACAACACTAGGATGGAAACTGTTATGAAACCGACTGATGTGTGTGTTCAGGCTTCTGGACCTTCTCCCCGATGGTAGAGGTTGTGGAAAAACATTGCCACGATGGGATAGATCTTTGAGAATGCTGGTGACCTTTCCTCGTAGCGGGCCTGGTAGATGGATTCTATAGATGGGAGGTGGCCTTTGTGATTGTCCGGACCAAGTTCACCACTCTCTGTGACCGTCTGCGATCTTGAATGGTGCTGTTGCCATACGAGGTAGTGATACATCCAGACAGAATGCTTTTGATGGCACACCATAAAAGTTGGCAAGGGTGTTCGCCGTAATGCCGAATTTTCTCTGCTGCTTCAGGAAGAAGAGATGTTGTTGGGCCTTTGTAACCAGTGCGTCCACATGAAGATTCCAAGAGAGCTTGTTGTGGATGACCACTCCCAGGAGCTTGACACTCTCCACTCATTCCACCTCTGTGGTGTTAATGTGTAGCTGGCCATGAGTAACATCCTGCCGAAAGTCAATAATGAGTTCCCTGGTTTTTCCGGCATTGAGAGCTATATTGTTCTCATTGCGCCATTTTTCCAGGTCTTCCGCCTCCCGTCTGTAGTCTGTTTCATCGCCATTTGAGGTTTGACCGACTGTGGTGGTGTCATCAGTGAACTTGCAAATGGCATTCGTCTGGTATTTGGTGAGTCAGTCATGGGTATACAGTGAGCGTGCAGTAGGGGGCTGACGACATACCCCTGGAGGAACTCCAGTGTTGAGTGTTAGTGAGAATGAAATCTTGTCCCCAATCTTCACTGATTGTGACCTGAGGGTCAAGAAACTGAGGGTCCCATTGCAGAGCATGGGGCTGAGCCTGAGATCACTAAGTTTAGTAATCAGTCTCGAGTTGATAATAGTGTTGAAGGCTGAACTGTAGTTAATGAGTAGGATTCTTACAAAGCTGTCCTTGGTGTCAAGGTGTTTTAGGGAGGAATGAAAGGCAAGTGATATGGCATCTGACGTGGATCTGTTGGTCTGATAGACAAATTGGAGTGGGTTAAGAGTAGTGGGCAGGCTGGAGTTGATTAATGCCATTCAAAGCACTTCATGACCACCGAAGTTAGGGCCACTGGGTGGTAGTCATTGAGACATGCTGCATGAGCCTTCTTATGGATGGCAACCATCAGGGATCTATGTACATGGACATAAAGATCTCTCTGCTCTTCTTTGTGACCAAAAAACTTACCATTAGCCCAGTACTCTTTATTCCTGTTGTTCCTTCCAAAGTGAATCACCTCACACTTTTCCACATTAAACTCCACTTGCCACTTCTCAGCCCAGCTCTGCAGCTTATCTGTGTCCCTCTGTAAACTGCAAAATCCTTCAGCACTATCCACAACTCCACCAACCTTAGTGTCATCCGCAAATTTACTAACCCCATCCTTCTACACCCTCATCCAGGTCACTTATAAAAATGACAAACAGCAGTGGCTCCAAAGCAGATCCTTGCGGTACACCGCTAGTAGCTGAACTCCAGGATGAACATTTTCCATCAACCACCATCCTCTGTCTTCTTTCAGCTAAGCAATTTCTGATCCAAACCGCAAAATCACCCTCAATCCCATGCCTCCATATTTTGTGCAATAGCCAGTCGTGGTGCAGTAGCCTACCATTGAGATTTGATGTTTTGGGTCTCGTGATACAATACCTCAGTGAGACCGACTAATACATTTTTTTTTCTCTGCATCAGATCCATGCTGTATCTCTGATCCTTGAACTATCATGCTCCATGTTCAATTAAAAAAAAATACTGCAAATACTGAAAATCTGAAACAAAAGCAAAAGTTGCTGGAGTAACTCAGTAAGTGTGGCAGCATCTGTGAAGAGAGAAATCGAGCAACAGACTTGAAACGTTAACTCTTGTTTCTCTTTCCATAGATGCTGACAGATCTGCTGAGTTTCTGCAGCATTTTCTGTTTTTGCCGCTTTCCAAGATGGGATTGTACTGACAACACATTATTGAACACCAACATTGGAAAAGACAATTGTTAGTAGAAACAAAATGTTACCGAAAGGTAGTTATACCCTCTCTTGTTGGAGATGATCACTGCCTGGCACTTTAGTAACAAGAGTGTTACTTTTAACTTATCAACCCAGGTCTTGTTTTTTGTGGACATGACTACTCCAGTGTCAGAGAAATTATGAATAGAACTGAACATTTTGCAATCACCCGCAAGCATCTCCAGTTCTGACTTGATGATGAAGGGAAGATCACATGAAGCCATTAAAGGTTGTTGCGATGAGGATACTACCCGAAGAAGCTCTTGCATTAATGTCCTGGAGTTGAAGTAGTTGGCTGCCAATAAGCATGATCATCTTCCTTTCTGCTCTATGTGACTCGTCATTGGAGAGTTCTGAGGGCAGTGGATTTCTCACCAATTGTATCCACACTTGAGTCAAAGGTGTATTGATGCCCGGAGTCAAGTGATATAGATGGAATCCAAATAGAGGATCAGTTAGGAAGTAATTAGGAATAAATGCTGCATAATGACTGTGTCAGCGATATCTTCTATCCCTTTGCTGGTGATTTGAGAATAAGTTCACAGATGGTAGTTGATCAAATTGTATTTGACCATTTTAAATTTCTTTTCAGTTGTTGGACAGATGCTGGTGTTGTCGCTCCACTGGAGCAAAATCTCAAGATGTAACTAGTAAATGCAAAACTGAGTACTTTCCATCCTCAGTCAGAAGGGTCAAATCGATGATTCATCTGGAAGTGCACCTACTTCCAGAATTCAGGTTTTCATTACAGCTAGGCTGTTCTTTAAACCCATAACCTTTGCTGTATTCCGTGCAGTCAGCTATTTTTCATATCACCTAGAATCAAGACTATAATTTGTAATGGTGAGATCCTCAGTTTGCGGTCCAGATGCATGACCAAGATGATGATAGCAAAGCTTTCAGCCTTGTCTTTTGTTACTTGGGTGTTGAGGTTTTGCCATTTTTGAGGATAGAGGTGTTCTTAGAGCCCCCTACTCCAACTATTAATTATTCAACACCATTCACAACCAAATGTAGCAGGACTATAGAGCATTGATCTGAATAGTTGGCTGTGGGATTGCATCACCATGCCGATAGTATGTTGCTTTCATGTTCTACTATCTAACTGAAGGTAATAGATTATAAATCATTAGTGAAAGCCTTGTATTCTGTTGCTTTCTCCTCTCAACATCCGCTTTCCCCTCCGACTCCAATGTCCTGGAGTGCTGTCGGAGAGTTTCTAGTTTTAATTTTGGCAGCACGATGCTTCTTGCTTACCCCGTGTAGGCAAGTATCTGAAGGTTGAAAGTTACTAATTTGTACTGAATCACGTGTTGTGTTTACTCAGTTTTGCTAAAGTCCAACATTTTGTTCCGAGGCATTTAAAGTTGCAACTTGTTCTGAAATTTACTGACCAAAAGTGTGTTTTTTTTGGCTGCTTGAAATTTGTTGTAATGGGTGGAGATATAATTTATGAACTCATCTTTATTTTAAGGAATTGTGCTCATGACTCATTCTGTGGCTCTTGCATTTTTGGGCATAATAGCACTCGGAGTGCAGACAACTGGTTTCTATTCAGTTACTTTCGTTTTCTTTGCCACACTATGCAGGTCCAGCAAATATCGAAAGAGGAATGGTTTGTAAATGTGTGGACTTTGCTACACCTTACTTGAGATTATGAACTTCCTAGAAAAGACTGATGCTTCAACTCTGCAGGGCTCTGCAATTCCCCACTTTATATTTAAGGTGTACTGCTTCGAACCATGAGATTGTAAAATGATGGACGAATTTTGCCTCTACCTCTTGCCTTTAATTTACTGTCCCCAAACGACCTCACATTGACTCCCTTCCTGTCAAAGTTGCCAACTCTTGTTGGTCTCACCCAAGTGGGTATATATGTTCTCAGTATTTGAATCCATTAAATATTCGCCAATGCTTTCATCATGGAGAATATCAAAATCAGTGTTCTGATTTACATGTGTACATTTTCCAGCAAGGATTGCTTGATGGTCTGCTGGTATTATCCTGGCTGAACTGCTGCCCATTTTCATACAGTTCCTCTACACAGAGCAGAAATCAAACATGAAATAACCTCACCTGTCTGGCTTGGGACTAGATGTTGAATTTAGGGGCAGAGTTGTCAAAGAATTTGGGAACTCTTGGTCTCCCTTCTGAGCCAGGGATTGTGTACAGAGTAACATAAAGAGAAAGAGAGGAATGGAATTTTTTAAAAATGTAAAACCCTTTAAAAACAAACTGCTATGTTTAGATAAATGGACTGCAGAACTCAGTTGAAGAAAGAAAGGCTTTGTCTCATGGACAGGATCACAGTTTTATGGTGATTAACTGAATTTCAATTTTCTTTACATAGAATTTCTGTATTTTATGGGTCTTTTGACAATTGCATTCTGCAGTTCTGTCCTTTTTACAGTGATCATCTATGGTTACTGGAGACCCATTCCGTTCTAATTGTGAGATTCCAGTATTCATTACTCATGTTTGTAAGATTCTATCCAGTGGTTTTTTTTGTGAAAACTGTAAATCAATGCTGTTGCTTTGAGGTAGCCACGTAAATACTTTTCTCTACCATATAATTTAGGTTTTTCTTATAATTTAGAACTGCTTTCTAAACAGTTCTACTATTTAGAAAAATGGTTTAGTTCAAATTTACTACCTCACCAATATGTCTGTACACTTTCACTCTTAAAGGCGATTCATTAATTTTACTTCTTTTCCACTGACTATATGCCTATATGCCTATCTGAGATGTATAGTAATTTATTTTAGGGTAATTTCATGACTTAAACCACTTTTCTTCGGGACGTTACTAAGCACATGTTATTTCCATCAAAAGACTTCTCTGCACTTCAGAGCTTAGTGCATGCTTCTCTCTCAAATGATTTCCCAAAACTGACTAAAAATAAATTAGAATTAGAATTCCTACAGTGTGGAAACAAGCCTTTGGCCCAACAAGTCTACACCAACCCTCCGAAGATTATCCCACCCAGAACCATTACCCTCCCCTATTATTCCACATTTACCCCTGACTGCACATAACCTACACATCCCTGGTAACAATGGGCAATTTAGCTTGACCAATTCACCTAACCTGCACATCTTTGGATTGTGGGAGGAAACCAGAGCACCCAGAGGAAACCCACGCAGACTTGGAGTGAATGTGCAAACTCCACACAGATAGTTGCCCGAGGCTGGAGTCGAACTCGGGTCCGAGGTGCTGTGAGGCAGCAGTGCTAACCACTGAGTCACCGTGCTGCCCCTGTCAGTGTCTGGTCAGTTCCCCAAATGCCCCCGAGTAGTTCCCCAGGAACTCTTGAGTTGCTGCCCTTCATTTAGAATGTTTCTGCATTGTAGTTTTTAAAAGCTAACTGTCAACTCCAAACACAGCCAAGCCCATTTATTTATCTTTTGAATTCCAGTGACCCAAACTTGCAACAAATGATATTCACGCAGAGTGATAAAGTAGAAGTTGCTGCCATATGGTGTGGTTGAAGAAAATAGCGTTACTGCAATCAGAAACTTAATGCACTCATGTGAGAATGAAGACTTTGCCTGGAAAGGTAATATTGCAAAGTATAACCACTAATATCAACTAGTTGGACTCAGTGGCCTCCTTGTGTATTCTGAATTTTTTGCAATCAAATTGGAGTGGTTTATACAGGAAGTGAAACTCCAAGAGTATTATGCTGTTGGGAATGAATGTACCTCATTGAAAATGCATACCTTTCTTGTGTTCAAGTTAAATATCTGTTTACTGTTTCTATTCCTGTTCTTTCATTTGGGTTACATTTTCTATAACCACAGACAATCCTTAATACTTGCTATTTTATCTTACTGTTTTGCAACAGTTCTTTTTGACCTAACTTATGCTGTGAACTACCAATAAAAGAGAGTTTCACTGAACAATAGTACCCTTTCTGTGTCAGTTGCTAGTGATTGGATAAGGTCCAGAATCTAACCTTTTGAGTGCCAGTATAAACTTGGCAAGCCTTTTTTCTGAACAGATCGTGACTTAAAATACAGCTGTCTGTGGGGTAGGTTTCATACGAAGCAACAGTTGAAGGCAACACTGCATTCTCAGTTTCATCCCTTCTCCCACCTCTGTAATTAAACTACGCAGCTTGTATTGAGTGCTTGTAATACAGACAAGTCAGCTCAACTCCATCTCTGCTGGAGTTGTATGTTGAGCTTAGATTATTGTCCATGTTCTTTTAAGAGCCCTTTATTTGTAAGAAGGCAATGGATATCTTACATTTTTGTAAGATGTTTTCATGCTAGAGTTAATAAATTAGAAATCTAAATTTGTATTTTCTTTGATCATTGATTGGTGGTCATACCTTCAGTTGCCTAGGGCTCAAGATCTGAATAGGAGAAAGTGAGGACTGCAGATGCTGGAGATCAGAGCTGAAAAATGTGTTGCTGGAAAAGCGCAGCAGGTCAGGCAGCATCAAAGGAGCAGGAGAATCGACGTTTCGGGCATCAGCCCTTCTTTAGAAATGAGGGTGTGCCAAGCAGGCTAAGATAAAAGGTAGGGAGGAGGGAGTTGGGGGAGGGGCGTTGGGAATGTGATAGGTGGAGGGAGGTTAAGGTGAGGGTGATAGGCCAGAGAGGGGGTGGGGGCGGAGAGGTCGGGAAGGAGATTGCAGGTCAAGAAGGCGGTGCTGAGTCCGAGGGTTGGGACTGAGAAAAGGTGGGGGGAGGGGAAATGAGAAAGCTGGAGGAATCTACATTCATCCCGTGTGGTTGGAGGGTTCCTAAGCGGAAGATAAGGCGCTCTTCCTCCAGGCGTCGTGTTGCCATGGTCTGGCGATGGAGGAGGCCAAGGACCTGCATGTTATTGGCGGAGTGGGAGGGGGAGCTAAAGTGTTCAGCCACGGGGCGGTTGGGTTGGTTGGTGAGGGTGTCCCAGAGGTGTTCTCTGAAACGTTCCGCACGTCGGCAGCCTGCCTCCCCAATGTAGAGGAGCCCTATAGCTGAACACTTTAACTCCCCCTCCCACTCCGCCAAGGACATGCAGGTCCTTGGTCTCCTCCATCGCCAGACATGGCAACGCAATGCCTGGAGGAAGAGCGCCTCATCTTCCGCCTAGGAACCCTCCAACAGAAGGGATGAATGCAGATTTCTCCAGCTTTCTCATTTCCCCTCCTCCCACCTTATCTCAGTCACAACCCTCGGACTCAGCACCGCCTTCTTGACCTGCAATCTTCTTCCCGACCTCTCCGCCCCCACCCCCTCTCTGGCCTATGACCCTCATCTTAACCTCCTTCCACCTTTCACATTCCCAACACCCCTCCCCCAAGTTCCTCCTCCCTACCTTTTATCTTAGCCTGCTCGGCACACCTTCCTCATTCCTGAAGAAGGACTTATGCCCGAAACATCGATTCTCCTGCTCCTTGGATGCTGCCTGATCTGCGCTTTTCCAGCAATCCATTTTTCAGCTCAAGATCTGAATACCTTTTCTACACCTCTGTCCTAGCTCACATTTTTGTCCTTTTAAGATAAGTCTTAAAATGCCTTTGATCATATTTTAAGTCTTCTAAGCCTAATATCTCCTTAATAAAAGTATACTGGAAATCTGACAGACAAACAGAAAATGCGTGGTTTGGTGGCATCTGTGGAGAGATGAGCAGAGTTCATGTTTCGAGTCCAGTGACTCCATATTGCTAGATCTACTCAGTTTCTCCAGCATTTCTTGTTTCTAACATCTCCTTAGTATTTTGCTTGATAATGCTTGTAAAGAATGTTGTTTTATTTTAATAAATAAATATTAAGTAAAAGTTGTTATCCTTTGGCAAAATACATATTTTTAAAAGAAGAAAATTGTGTTGAATATTCAAAGAGAAGGACTGCTCAAATATCCCTTTGTTTGTGATATCCTTCAGCTTCTAAATGTAATCTACCTTCTATTTCCTCCCAAATATCAAGACCATAAGATACATGAACCGAGGTATGCCTTTCAGCCCATCAAGTCTGCTGTGCCATTCAATCATGGCTGATATATTTTTCAACCCCATTCTCCTGGCTTTTCCCTTTTACTCTTTATCCCCATACAAACCTATCCATCTCTTATGCTGGACCTTACTAAAAGTATTCTGAAAGCCCAAGTAAACCATCCCCCTTATCAAGTCCACTAGTTTCATTCTCTTCGGTCAACTATTAATAATTTAAAATCCAATTTAGCATGATGTTGTCCACTGCATTAGTATCATGTGGCTCATTGAGAATCCAGATTTGGCTAACATTACTTTCTGAGTCGTCAATAAAACATAAAGGGAAGCATTATCATTGAACTTCAGTTTCTCATTCACAAGATCCATGTTTGAAAGTACTTCAAGATTTTCTTGGTAAAATAATGAGTTTGTAAGTGGTATTTTGTCTATTGAGTGTTTTACTACTTTGGTCACTGGTATGGAGGGAAAGTCTTATGAGGGAAGGCTGAAGAAATTGAGGCTGTTTTCGTTAGAGAAAAAGGTTGAGAGGTGACTTAATTGAGACATATAAGATAATCAGAGGATTAGATAGGGTGGACAGTGAGTGCTTTTTTTCCTCAGATGGTGATGGCTAGCATGAGGGGACATAGCTTTAAATTGAGGGGTGATAGACATAGGACAGATGTCAGAGATAGTTTCTTTACTCAGAGTAGCAGGGGCATGGAACACACTGTCTGCAACAGTAGTAGACTCACCAACTTTAAGGGCATTTAAATGGTCGTTGGATAAACATGGATGAACGTGGAATAGTATAGGTTAGGTGGGCTTCAGATTGGTTCCACAGGTCGGTGCAACATTGAGGGCTGAAAGGTCTGTATTGCGCTGTAATCTTCTATGTTCTATGATTTTGACCAACTTCCTTCCTCTCAAACTGAATGCTAAATTCTGCCAAGTTGTGGTCACTGTTTCCGAGGGGATCGTTTACTCTGATATTTTTTATTAAACCTGCCTGATTGCACAGCACCAGATCCAAAATAACCTGATCCTGCATTCAATTCACAACATGTAAAAGGAGATTATCTGTAATATATTCTGAGTTCTTACGCCTGGCTATCTTTGCCAATCTGACTATCCCAATCTCCAAGAAGATTAAAGTGCCCCATGATTCATGCACTGCCCTTTTTAGATGTGCTTCTTATGTTCTGATTTAGTCTCTGTCCCACTGTACAGTTGTTGTTGGGGTATCTTTTATTGGTGTTTTTTTTATTTCCGACCTCCACACATGGATTCTGTCTGATCATTTCTTGCTAATGTACTTATTCCACTAACTTTCTAACAAAGCTACCCAACCACTGTTTCCTTCCTGCTTGTCCTTTTGAAAAGTCATATTTCCCTCAATATTGGGATCCCAGCATTGGTCTCCTTGTGACCATGTGTCTGTAATGGCTTTAAAAACATACCCATTAACCTTGGTTTGTGTCATTAATTAATTTATTTGTTCTGAATGTGCATATTCAAGGAAAGAGCCACGAATTTGACTGTTGACTCTGTTTACTACTTTTTTGTGTGTTTATACACTCTGTCCCTTCCTGTCCCCTTCTGGGTATTGTTATCTAATTAACTGACCTTTAATACCATATTCTCTAACTTTGTAAGACGATGTTTGCCCTGTACCAAACACTCCTGCCCTCTAATTAGTTTAAAGCTATCTCTACAGTTCCCATTATTCGCTTTGTCAGGACACTGGTCCCAGCACAGTTCACATGAAGCTTTTGCCACCAAACAGCTCCTTTCTGAATTCTTGTACCAGTGCCCATGAACCTATTCCACACACCCCAATCGTCGAACCACACATTTAAGTCCTTGACCTTATATTTCCCATGCCAGTTTGTCAATGGCTCAGATAGAAAGACAGAGGTTATTGTCTTGGAGGTTTCCTTTTAATTGGCTCCTGACTCTTCAGAATCTTTCAATAAAACATTTTACTGAGAGGACTATCAATGTTGTTGATACCAATGGAGATGAACACAACGGGATCTCTCCCCTCCTGTTCAAAGTTACTCTCCAGCCCCAAGGACATGTTCTTAACCTCAATACTGGGCGGGCAATACTGCCGTCATGCTCATGTCTGCAGACTACTGTATCTATCCCCTGTTCCTTCCAATTCTATATTCCTAATTACTTCCCCTATTTGGCTCCCAGTATTAAGGTGCAGTGTTCAGTTTACTCTTGCTCACTGCAGTACCCACTCTTGTCTGTACAGCTGCCACAAACCTTTTAACTGTTGGACAATTGCGGGAGCCTTGGCTCTCAATTGTAACCCTCCTCCTCGTCATATTCTGCCTCAACAACAGTTACACCCTCCTGTCCCTGATCAGAGGCCAACTTTGAAATTGTGGAGTCAGAATTATCTTTATAGACAGCAGGGATTGGGGAGCATGAATAAAATGTCAACTTCTGTCTGTCGTAGTGAGGTTCACGTGATAAGAATTCTGTTGGCAAAGAACTTTCTCCTGAATTTCCAGTTGGAATTTATTCTGACTAACTTGCACTTAAGACTTAATTTCTTGTCTCTCCTGCAAGTGTCTCCCTCACTAAACCTTTTAAAATCAGGTTCTTCTCACTAGTAATAGAAGAAGACCCAGACTGTTAAATCCTTCTTGATAGTTAACATTTCTTAATTCTGGTATCAATAAGTAAACTTTTTTTTTAATACCTTCTTCAGTAAACCCTGCAATAAAGTTTAGTTTTTATAAAATGGAGACCAGAACTATTTGTAATATTCTCATTGCTCTAAATTTGATTAGTACACTGTTAAACAAACAAAAAATAAGCAAAAGTACTTTGCGAAATAGTTTTCTTGTTAAGTGAGTGGATAAGGTAGACAAGCAGGAAGCTGGCAGAGCACAGCAAGCCAAGCAGCATCAGGAGGTGGAGAAGTCAATGTTTCGGATATAAGCCTCCTTCATGACTCGGTGTGGGTGTAAGGGGAGCTCCAGATAAAGGGGAAAGGTGGGTGAAGGTGGGAGCAGGGTGGTGAGATGGGGTTAGGTGAACACAGTTAGAGGGTATGACCTAGTTGGTCGATGGGAGGAATGAATCTGGTTGGTAGCTGGTAGGAAGGGTCGATCAGAGGCACGGAAAGGAGGAGCACGGCTGGAAAGGAAGTCAGACTTAGAATCCCATTTAGTGCATTGAGTCTGGACCAACCCTCTGAAGAGTATGCCATCCAGCAACAGCTGCTGTGCAGCTCTGATTGAGTTATAACAGCTGTCCTCCTACTCTAACCAGCTCCCACCCTCACAATCCCCAAACCTCTCACACTCAGTTCTGATTGAGGGATTGTGACAATTTTCAGTCCCTCAAAATGGTGTCACAGTAGAAAAATGTCTGGAAGCACTGAGCTACGGTCTGGAGTGCACTGCCTGTGTTATGGCAGTGTATTTGGAAAGGAATTAGCTTATTCTTCTTCAGATAGCTATGTAGAGGATTATGCAGAGAAGCAAGAGAATGGAATTAAGTAAAATATTCATTCAGAGACACCATTTTGGCTGAAATGCCTCTCCTGCACTGTAATAATTTTATATCATTAGAACGTAGTTTAGATGTTTAATATGATCTTTTCTTCATTAATCCAGCTCTCTAGAAGCGACGTTCTTTGCATTTAATGATTCTATTAACCTGCATTGCTGCCTTTAGTGATCTATGTATCTGTCCCCAAAATCACTTTGCTCCATTTAGACTCTTGCATTATGTCATTTCCTTTTCTTTTCTATCAAAGTATACTGTCAGAGGGTTAATTATTGAATCAGATAGTAAAGGTGTCTTCCCATTGCTACTATAACTACTAACATGTAGTTTTCTGCTACAAAAAACAATTTCTAATTTCCACCAGAACTAGAATGTTTAATGCAATTTCCCACACTATGCTAGGTAAAGCACTCACAACCAGGCCTTAATCAGGTTTAGAAGCAAAATACTACAGATGCTAGAAATCTGAAAGGAATGCAGAGAATGTTGTAGAAACTCGGCAGGTCTGGAAAAAAAACAAAGTCAATGTTAACAGTCTGGTACAAATCTTCAAGAAAATGATGAGTTTCAGAAATGTGAGGATGGAAATATGAGAGGGATTCAAACATGATAATTGGGTAACATGGGCACATTTCTCTGAGAGGACTTGGGAGATGAAAGGATGGTTGTATTTGCTTGTTGAGGTGGTGAGATCAAGAGTTTTTTTTGAAGAGAAGGGTTAAAAGACAGATGACAGATTTGGAGAGGGTGTCGCTATCTAAACAGAGAGAACCATTTATAATATCTGCTCTCATGGCAATTGGAAAGAGGAATTGTATGATCAGTGTTCCTGTGCAAATAGTATCAAACAACTAGGAAGTGTATCTGTAGGATGAGATGGATTTGGAGAGGAATGAGAGGAGATAGGAGCAAAACTAGTGAACAATGCACATTCAGGGTGAATGATTAGAGGGAGTTTGATCTGGTTGGTTGGGAAATGGAGGGAATTAGCAGAGACAGCTGATTAGCTGAAAGGCCCATGAGCTCCTTATTCTTGTTGAATTTGAGAACACAGTCGATGGAGGTTTAAGACAGACGATTTGCATCCCTAATTGCCTTGAGAAGATGGTGAGCTGCCTTCTTGAATGAATGCAGTCCATGTGACCCAGAAAGAAAATGACTTAATTCTTTTGCTTTTGTCTTAAATATTCTCATGCTAGTCTATGTGTATCAAAGGCCCACATACGGCAAAGTAAATATTGACCATGCTTACTGTATTAGGTCTTGGCTGAGCAATTAATGTCAGGCAGAACAGCAGTGGAACACCCTTGCTTAATAGCCGCACAGCAACCAAATTAGAAGTTTTGGCTTTTACAAGCATTCTCAGTAGGTGAATTTAAAAAGTTTGGTTTTCAGTGAGATGACTGAGAGTAAAAATTGTTATTGTGTAGAAAGCATATGATTTTAGTGTGTGATAGCGATAATCCAAGTTCCCTGACTTCACTTAACTTCAAACCACCACCTCATGTTATCCCTCTCCTATGTTAATTGGCAAACTTAACCAATTGGTTGATCAGAAAAAGTTATGTGTAGCTGAGGTTAAGCAAGTACTCCCTTGCCAAGCTGAGCTTCTCATTCAAATTTATTGTTATTCACTAATTGTGTAGCTGCTGTCCTTTTTGTATTTCTCCTCCCAGGAAGTGAGAAGGCTGTTGTACCAAGATTTCCTGTTCAGGGATTGACTTGTTGTTCTGTTAACCAAGCTGGTTGTCTTCAAGAAGGCAGCATCCTGTACCACCTTGAATCAGTGACCTATTGATACACTTATGTGTGATAATGAATTGTTGATTTCCCATGACTATTTTGGAAAACTGTATGGATAGTTGGCTCAATAAAACATCAACCTTCTCTCAGACCTTTGTAGTCTATGGAGCATTTCAAAGCTATGTGAATTGACTTCATTCTAAAACACACCACTGAACCATAGTTCTTTCCCAAATCCTTTCTTTGGATAAATGGTCAAAGAGAATTTCTGGTGTCGCAATGTCCAGATTAATATTTTGTTGTTCGATGGTTTCGTAGTGATGAATTGATCTTCACCAATACTGCAAAATGGGAAAAGACAATAGGGCTCAGAGTAAATTGATCAGCTATGAACTTGTTAGCAGATGTTATCGTGTAATATGTTTAAGCCATGAAATAATTCAGATTGTGTGGGAAGTCAGTATCAAAATAGTGTAGTTAAGATAATTTGAAGCCCTTCTGAAAGTTTTCTGATATAAACACAGATTTAAAAATCGTGCTTCTTCAGTGTTGAGTTCTGTAAACTTTCCATTTAATTTGCAGACATTTCCTTCATGACTCCAAGTAACTTTGTGCTTTTTTGGCTTTGTTAATGGCTGCTGGCTCCTTCAGTTGGTCAGGTTAGTGACTGTTGTGATTTTGAAATCGGGAAGTTTTTCATTTCAACTTGCATCAGGATATGGAAACCTGACCACAAATGGAGATTGACCAAAGACACTATACCTTGACTTGAAAGGGAGCATGTTGAGTTTTTGAAAAGTAAAATTTAAACCATCATGGCAAAGCTGTATTGTTTACTAGAGTGGTACAATGTGACAGCACTCAGTATATGGCAAAAATGAAAAGTGTAGCCCTGGGTGAGTCTTTCACATGGTCACTCTTTTTGTCAATACAGCATTTGTGGCAACTTCTGACCTGGTTCAGCACACAGCTCAGCAGCAGCTGATCATGTTACAAAATACACTTCAGATTTCTTATTCATGCCATCCAGTTTGTCTTTGGATTGCAGTTTTCAACATCCATGTGCCAAAATTGGACATTTATGGTGTGATATAATCTTTCTCTAAAGTATATCCTGTGGAGAATTTTATTCTTAATTTAGCTATTGATTATATTATTGTTTTGTAGCTTGGAAGCTGCACTGTTGTGAATTGCACTGGGTTTCCTTGACTTGAATGTTTGGAAACAATCACCTCTTTAAATTTAAGAAATTCATTATGTCTGTTAATATTTTTCAAAATTTATTGCTTTTCTTTGGAATTCCTGACTTATTAATATTTAAAAAACAGAGGTGGTCTAACGTCAAAAATATTTTAATCCCGTATACTGTGTTTTCACAAGGGACACAGTCAGCTGGTTCCCAAGGAGATAAATTAGTTTTCTTTCAGTTGACAAATAGTGAGCAGGAACTTTTCATGAATGTGTAATTCCCATTCCCTTTTACACAAAGGAAAAGCCCAACTGCAGAGAAAATTTTCATTAATAACTACTTTGAAACTTTTTTTTAATTTTGAGGCAGTGGTATGAAAAGAGGATTTGAGCAGGATTGGTGGATCTCTGAGCATGGCAGAGCCCTGCAGTTTCAAAAGGTCGCCATGCTTCTAAATGGCTGAACTAATACTAATTAAAGGATTGTGGTTGTCTTGTTGGACAGCTTTCTAGAAACTCAAGAGAGCAGCTTAACTAACTTCTCCAAGGCAAGGCAAGATTAACGTTTCTATAGCAACCAATATAGACATGATGCTCATAAATGTGGTTGCATTTAGACCCAAAATATTTTTTTATGTTTCAGAATAGGCATCCTATCTGGTCAGTGGAATTTTTACAATGAAATTTCTAATTTGTTGCAGTGAGAATTAAATATTGCTTATGATTCATGTAGCTGCTCTCGATACTCCTCCCCTGTTCAAATTACAACTTTCACAATCTGGGGAGGAAAAATGCTACTCTTGCTCTTGTTTGTCGCAGTTACACTTTGTCCCTGTCTTGCAAGAAAACCTTTTGGAACAACCCTCATATAAAGTAAACATTTTGAAAATGTATAGACATCAATGAGTCAGTTAATTTAATGGAATTCTTGTGCTAAGTATATCTGCTGATTTCTTGAGCATCTAAATTGATTTTCTTTTTGGGCCAAGATTGAGTGAATCTAGGAGTTTAGACTTGTGGCCTATGTGCGCAGAATGGGCAACTAAATTGGACATATTAAATTCAATGGAATGTTTGAGAAGACATTGAACAATTAATTCTTGTGCATTATTGTTTCAAACAGAAATGTATGTTCCATAACTTTGTATGTATTTCATACTAGTGATTTAAGTTGGAACTGCCTGTAGTCAAGTATTAAGCTATTGATTTAGATTTGAACAAGGCAGTTAACTTGCAATATTGCAATGCTTTCGGTTCTCATGTCAGGTCTGATAAGGAGTCATCTCGACTCTCCATGGATGCTGTCTGACCCGCTGTGATTGCCAGCACCTGTTGTTTTCACGATTGCTTCTCACGATTGATAGATACTTGATTTTTCTTGTTTCCACCAACAGAGAGGTTATCTCAAGATATTAACGTGACATGGCAATGTGGTTTCACTAAGAAAGTATCTTTTGAAAATTTCTGGATCAATGTTCTTGTAGATGGGCATTATCAACTCCATTATTCATATATCCAAATAAATTGCAAATGCACATTCCATACATTTTACTGTTTTATAATGTATACAATTCTTTTTTAGCTTAGTGCTACGGCTATCAGTGAGGTTGACAAAACTTTACTACAGACAACGTGATTAAAAAAAAGAGTTATTTTTAACATGAAAGCAACCAATATTAACCAAATTTCAATCTGATCCAGGATATTTTGTGGAGTATATTTCAATTATTTGAAGCTGTTTGCTCACATAATACCCAACAAGCTCGTTTATAGAGGGTCATTCCAGGAAATGCACACCATTGTTTTCCTTTATTAAACTGTAGTAGTTTGATATTACACAGTCATGATTCTTTGCACAGTTGGGATAATTAAAGTAATATCAACTTCATCTACTTCAGAAACTGTCCCTTTCATTTTCTTCATATATGTCTTTGATCACAAGAAAACATACACACATATTTTCTAAGATGTTGCAGTCCAAAGGGACACTGGAGTACCAAATCGTACCATCAGGTGAGCTGGAGTGTTCTGGCTGCAGGTAAAAGAAGTCTGTTCTCTTTCAGAGAACAGTAACCTGTTTAGTCAGCAGTCAGCAGACCTAGTGGTCTGATGACTGTGTTTCATAGTCATATGCGGTTTTCAACATTTTCTGTTTCTGTCAGTTTGTGTTAATGGAAGAACAGGAAAATGTAAGACAGTTCAAGCTTTTTATGCATGTTACAACACCCTTAGAGAGTAATAACTTTTTTAAAAATATTGAAATTCCGATAACTGACTGGAAGGATCACAACAAAATATTAAGTTTTAAGACTTGTACTGTAACAAGAAAACTCAAATTGTCATTGATTAAAAACTATTTTTGTCGGCAGCATTGCTTAGCATTTCTTTCATTTAACTTTTTCAAAATAGCTGACAGTCTTTGGCCATGATTATACTTTACTTTTCCCTCAAGCGGTCATGTCTTTCTCTAGGAGCTTGTTCAAAGCTATTATCAGCTCTCAAGTACTTGATTCCTTGCTCCTTTCCCAGTCTAATGGTTTCTCATGCGTGAATTAATTTTTATGTTCAGAATTATCATGTAGATGTCTCCCTATAACAAAAGCTGGAGAATTTTCCAGCCTTCTTTAAATTGTTATGGACCAGGCCAGACCTCTCAAAATATTTCAAGAAAGTAGCCCTAAAACCCTTCAAGTACACTTTTCAGAGACTGTGTCTTTTGTTATCTCTGGTTAAAAAAAAATAAGGACGACATAACCTTATTAAAAGAGCAGTTTTGTCACACCTCCACCCTTTTTAAAAAAAAAGAACCATCAAAATCCAAAGATGGCTTCATTTTAAAACTCCTTAATCTTAAACTGTTAGTACTCTACACGTACACTTTACATTGACTATAAGCATGCACTATTACATTTTGTTTCAATCTGTTTACTCCTGCCACCGAACACCGCAGTTTCTCATTCAAGCCTCGACCATGCATCGGCAATCATGTTTTCCTGTCCTGCCACATGCACAGTTTTCAAATTGAATAGCTGTAACAACAAGCTCCATCTGACATTTCTGTCCGTAAATTTCTCCACAGACTTCAATGGGTTGCAATCAGTGTATATGATTCTCTCAGATATGTTCCTGGTAACATAAGCATTGAAATCTTGTAGCGCCCACGCCAAGCTCAAAGCCTCCTTCCTATTGTCAAAATACTTTTGCTGACAAATGTTCAATTTTTTGGAGAAATACCCAGTAGGTCTTCTATCTTCTCATCGTCTTCTTGCAAGAGCACAGCACCAACACCCACATCTCTTGCATCGATAGTCACCTTGAATGGCTTTGTGTAATTTAGGTGTGGCTAACACTGGGGCAGTGGTTAACACTGCTTTTAGGCTGTCAGATGCCTTCTGACAGTCCACTGTCCAGTGAAATGTCTTGCCTTTCTTTAGCAAATCAGTGAGTGGAGCAGCGACGCTGTTAAAATTTGGTATGAATTTTTGATAGAATTCATTCAATTCCAGGAATCATAGTACCGCTCTTTTCGCTGATGGTATGGGTAACTCCCCAATTATCTTTGTCTTTGCATTCGGTGGGGCCATTTGTCCATGTCCAATAACATTGCCCAGGAAGGCGACTTGGCCTTTGGCAAATTCACTTTTAAGTGACATCCTTACTGGCATAACCCTCTAAAGTTGGCACAGGTTCAAAAGGAGATTGAACATCTGCTCCAAGATGACATAATTGAAGGGAGTTACAGTGACTGGAGCTCACCTGTAGTAATGGTGCCAAAATCATGTGTGACTAAAAATCATCAGGTCATCAATGTATATGGTACAGTTGAGTAATCTGGCAATGACCTTATTGGTTAGTCTCTGAAATGTGGCTGGTGTATTTTTCATACCGAATTGCATGACTTTAAACTGAAACATACCATTTGGCATTACGAAGGTTGAAATTGCCTTTGCTCTTTCTGACACAGGTACCTGCCAGTATCATCTGGGTAAGTCCAATTTCAAAATATAAGTTGCTTGTCCCACTTTGTCAACACAGTCTTCCAAACGTGGAATCAGATATGCATCAGTCTTTGTCACTGCATTGACTTTGTGATAGACCGCACATAACCGTTGGGGACCATCTGATTTTGGCACCATTACTATAGGTGAGCTCCAGTCACTGTAACTCCCTTCAATTATGTCATTTTGGAGCATGTGTTCAATCTCCTTTTGAACCTGTGCCAACTTTAGAGGGTTATGCCAGTAAGGATGCCGCATAATCGGGGCAGCATCTCTTATCTATATATTGTGCATAATTAGGTTAGTACTTCTGGGTTTATTTTCACATATCTCCCCATGATAATAATAACTCTTTCAGAACATTTTGGTTTTCCTCTGGAAGGTCACTCAATAATTTATCCCAATTTTTAACAACTTCCTCATTGTCCAATTTAATTTGAGGAATGTCCAATTCAGAATCCTCTGAACTTTCTTTTTCCCTCTCTGTTGTAACAATAACACAGTCTCATTTGGTTTTCCTTCCCTGTCAAAATACCTTTTGAGCATATTCACATGATACACTCTGAGATTTCTTTCTTCTGGAGTCCTTATCAAATAGTTCATCTCACTCACTTTCCTTTCGACTTGATAAGGTCCACTAAATCTTGCTTTTAAAGGCTTTACCTATCACTGGATGTAATACTAACACCTTATCTCTGAAAGCAAAATTGTGAATTTTTGATTTCTTGTCTGCTTCCTGTTTCATTTTATGCTGTGATACTTCTAACTGCTGTCTAGCCAACTCCCCCACTCCATTTAATCGATACTGGAAATTTGACACATCGTCCAAAGATGTGGTCTCTGAATTATGACTTATCAATTTCTCCTTAATGGGTTTTCGCGGTCCTCTCACTTTGTGCCCAAAAAACTAATTCAAATGGACTGAATTTGGCCGATTCATTTGATACATCTCTGATCGCAAAAAGTACAAATCATTATCCCTTATCCAAATCATTTGGATAGTCTTAACTAAAAACCTTCAACATGATCTTTAATGTCTGAAGCCACCTTTCTAGCACTCTGGATGATATGCAGTAGATTTGAATTGTTTTATTCCAAAGCTGTCCATAACTTCCTTGAATAATTTCGATGTGTAGTTTGACCTTTGATCTGATTGTATCTCCATTGGTAGTCCATATCTAATGAAAGATTTGAGTAATTCCTCTATAATCCTTTTAGCTGCAATATTGCATAATGGGATGTCCTCTGGAAATCTAATCAACACATCCAGTATTGTTAACGAATACTCATTCCTACTTTTTGTTTTAGGTAGGGGTCCTACGCAATCAATTAAAACTCTCATGAAAGGTTCCCCAATGCAGGAATAGGTATTAAAGGTGTGCATTTTATTTCTGCTTGTGGTTTTCTAATTACCTGACACATACGACATGTCTGGCAAAACTTAACTACATCCTTGTGCAGTCTAGGCCAGTAAAAATGTTTTTGTATTTTAGCTTGAGTTTTTCGCACTCTTAAATGACCCCCTGGTGGTAGCTCATGCAACATTCGTAACACCTCCTTCCTATAACCCACTGGCAATACAACTTGATGAACTTCTGCCCATTTCTCATCTGCCTGAATATGTGGTCTCATTTCCTCATTAAGACATCATTTTTAAGATAATAACATTCAGGGATATATTTGAATTATTTTCCTGTTTATGCCTTTTGATACAATTGCTTTAAATTTTCATTTTTCTGCTGTAACTCAATTAATTTATCTGACTAAAGATGTTTACTTTGTCATCCATCTGCTCCTGGTTTGTCTCCACCATTCTGATCAAACAGATTCTCTGCTAATTCTTCAATATCCTTATCTGTACTCTTTGATCACTCCTGTTTCAACTGGTGACTTTGTGACCTCGTTACCACACAGTCAGGATAAATCTCAGGATATGTGCCCTGAAATAGTTCAGTTGCCTGAGTTCCCATTAGCTTTTTAACCACAGTAGGCAGCACTCCTACCTGTGAACCAGTTATATCTTTAGCAAGGACAAATTATAATCTTGGAGCTGAGAGTTTGTCCAGTACTCCTAACACAACTTCTCCACTCTTCACTGGGCACTCTAACCTCACTTTACATAATAAAGCACTTCTTGTCTGACCATGAATTCCCATTACTAGTACCTTCAGAAATACATATCTCCTCATGTGTCTCTTCATATTATAACTTCTTTACCTGCTGCTTCTGACTTATGTGAACACACTGTACCTTCACAGATATATGGTTTAAGAAGATCTGGTACTTCCTCCTTAACCAACCTCCAATCAGCTTGTACATTCTGGTGCACTTTCTAGCCTCCACTGCGCTTTCTGTTACCACTCCAAAATTCACTGGCTTATCCTGTTTTCCTATATTTGGCTTCCCAGTGCTTCTTCTAACTCACCAACACTGTGATTTCAAGTGGCCGACTTTATTCCAGTTTTTAAAAAAGGAGCTTTTTAACTTAAAGCGTTTTCTTTTTACCCTGTCAATAAGTTATCCTCAAAATCTTCACCGAGATCTACCTTTCCCTTTCCATGCAAGGATTTCTCTTTTCCCCAATTTCTATCCCTCATGGATTGAAATTGATTTTGGAAGCCAAGCTTTGATTTATGGACCAACTCATAATCACCACCCATTTCAGCTGCTAATCTCGCCATTTCCACGTGAGTTCTCACTACTTCAGGAAGTCAATGTTTGAACTCCTCCAAAATAATTGGAGAAGCTTAGGTTTGCTGTATTTTAATGCCCTTATCCACCTGTCAAAATTACTTTTTTTGATCCTTTCAGACTCATTGTAGGTTTGACCAGGGTGCCTTCTTAATTTCCTGAAACATTGTCTGTAGGCTGTTGGCACAAGTTCAAATGCACTTAAGATAGCTTTCTTCACCTCCCCATAATCTCCAGATTCCGCCTCTGAAAGTGATGCGAATACCTCCCCAGCTCTATCTGTAAGCTTTGTTTGGATCAATAAAACCCATATGGTCACTGGCCATTGCATTTGTTTAGCAACCTTCCACATCCTTCTCATCAAATTTAGGCAATACTTGAATATATGTAAACAGTTTCAGACCAGAACTTTTGCTACCGTGGGTTTGCTCATCCTCACTAAGTTTACCCTTCAGCCTCCATTCTTTTAAGCTGACTTTCCTGTCTAAGTGCCAATTTCTGAAGTTCAAACTTCCCTCTCTTTCTTCCCTTTCTCTCCCATCTTTCTCTCTCTTCTCTTTCTCTTTCTCTGTCTTTTTGTTCTGCTAAAGCAGTTTGTTCTTTTGCTCTTACCTTTGCTTTTAATGGTAATTCAAACTGTTTCATTTCTGTTGCACTTTCCTTATCTTTTGCCTCTAATCCAAGCTGCTTCATTCTCAATTGGATTTTAGTGATCTCTAAAGACTCTAATGGCATTTCCAGCAAATTTAAATGCTGAGCTATTGGTGTAATTATCTATCCTTTCCTCATGGAAGGATGCTGCTCCAAATCCAGTTTGTCTGTTAATTCGAGCAGCCTGGCCTTAATCACCTTTTGCAAAACCCCCAAAATCACTTCTTCCACTCTCAGAAAGCCCCTAGTGACTGAAAGAGCCATTGCTATCCCAAGCACTGTGAAAATCAAATGAACTCAAAACCCAAAACAAAAGACACGAACACCTACCACTCACTGCCTTCGATCCAACAACCCTAATCCCAATTTGGAACTATAGAACAAATCCCGCAAAGAGCCCTCACTCTGTTATGGACCAGGCCAGACCCCCTGAAAATATTTCAAGAAAGTGGCCTTGAAACTCTTCAACCTAGACCTCACGAAGTCTGTGTCTTTTATGACCTTTCTGGGGAAGAAAAAAGCCAAGGACAACATAACCTTGTTAAAGGAGCAGCTTCATCAAAAAATCCTCATTAAACGAGACTCTTCAGTTTAAGTTCCCATCTCACACTCATGTTGAATAATAAAGACTCTCTGCTGTTGTTGCTTGAGCTACCTTTGGATTTTGGCGATTATTTGTTCACAAGACCTGAGAAAATGCTGTTAAATTTGTTCTGTAATGTAGCACTGATTACATCACCGTTATTGTTACGCCACAATCTGGACCTGCATAATTGAAATGCAGAAAATGACTGAGAAAGTTATTTCAATGGTAATCATCCAGAGAGTGCATGTTCTTTGTGAGTTTTGTTTCACAATATTGCTTGGCTTGCTTCTGTCTGTAACAGTAACTCTGTGAAGTTAACTTGTCCCAAGACAAAGAGCTGCCATCTCCAGATTAAAACTTATCACGTGCACTGCCAGAGTAATGTTGCAAGCTTGCCTGTAGCTGTATAACCAGAGCTGCTTGCACCTAAGCTATCATCCTTTCATCCTTAAAGCTCTTTGATCTGGAAGGTCAATGAACAAGTGGCATATTTTCAAAGATTGCCTCTTTGCTGCGTATGAAACTGAACTTGGGATGCGTTTCCACGTCGAGTTGACTTGTCAGCTGACTCCTACTACATGATTGGTGTATTCGTGCAGCCATTCCAAACCCTGTGTGATTTTGTGTTCCTAGACAGTGCTAGAGTCATTCTTCTCTGGCTGCCCACAATTTGATTTCGTGCAGCAAGTGAAGCTCATATATTTGCTTCGTGCAACATAATTGAACAAATTCTGCCTACTAAAAAGTACTATGGAGGGGAAAAATATCATTTTTTTAAAAAAAAGTTATACGAAATGTTTTTTGTTTAAGCTCCATGCTTCGTCACATTTTCCCCTTCCTACCCTCGTAATTGTCCCACCCAACCCTCCACACCCACATAATTTCTTTGCATGCTGTTGCTTTTCAGATAAGTCATGTGGTTTTGTCCATCAGAATACAGGAAGTTCAATTTTTAAAAGAAAAGACTTTGTTTCACTCGCAGTGGCTGCTCTTGGTTTTAAGGCTTCCAATTTTTCCGGTTGGTTCCTTGCCCATCCTTTCCAAGATTATCTCTCATTCTTGAACTTGTTCATAAATGTGCAAGGGTTGACTAAACTTTAATTTTATCCATTTATCCAACTGGGAAATTTCTCACTTATATTATGTATCTTTCCCCACAACTGTGCCTATGATTCAGACTTGATGTGTCAAAGCCACATAATTAACTCGTATCTGCTATAATGTGCATTGTATCAAACAAACTGGCTTTATGCAAATGAAAGTAAAAATGATGAAGATAGAAAATTGCTGAATAGAGAATTGAAAATGGGTTCCTTTGGTGGACTGATGATCTTGTGACACAGGATATGAAATTATAAATTAGGTCACATGTAAGTTTCAAGAGAGGACTTTCAAGTCCCATCATCTTCAGAACATGCGTAGAATATTTCTTAAATTTTCATAATTGCTATCCTTTCAGCTGAAGGTCATGCTTTTAAAGAGCAATTTTGTTTTCCAAATGTGTGTTGTGGAGTATTTCTAGTGGGGGTTTCATAGTTGGGTTAGGCAAACCTTTTGGAGATGACTATTGTTATACTGTATATGCAACATTTTGATCAGTTAGGGTGCTTTTCGAATCAAACTCAAGAACATATTTAGATTTCTAAATTTATACCTTTCCACATGAAGTATTTTTGGTTTGAGACTGGAGTGATTTTCCTTTAAACATAATGGTATCCTAGTGACTATGACAAAGTTGACATTTCTCCTTCTGTGTCTCAACCTGCCTTCAGCCTTTATTAAAGTTGACCACACCATCTTTATCCAATGTCTCTGCACTGTCTGCACTCATATGCTTCAGGTGCTGGACGGTTCAAAAGTCAGAAGTTTGATGATCAGACAGAACAGAGTACTATCTCTCCTACTGCTTGATAAAATCATCCATGCAGCTGAAAATATGAAGGGGCCATGGATAGATCTTTGTGTATTCTGTTGTAATCCATATTAGTGTGATACAAGGCAAGTCAAATCCCAGAGTGAAAGCTGGCTGACAAACCATGTGTTTATTTTTTAAAAATTTGGTTATCATGGTGGTTAATCATTGAAGCATATTCACAAGAGGCTGCAGGAGTTCTTTATCAACAGAACATAAATTTAATAAAATTTAAAAAAAACATTATCTCAAGAAAGTTTTTAACACAAACAGCAAAACAAGTTTCACCCTGTTTCCTAACACTGTCCTTTTATAGATACTGTAGGAAATATTGTTCCGATCTCAACTCTTCCCAATTTCCTTTTTTGGACTTGTGATCATTTTACGATTTCTTTCCTAATCTACTGACCTGAATCTTTCACAATCCCAATAATCCAACCTTTCTCAATTTTAACAATTTGAAGACATCTGCTGCAGTTCTTCTGTCCCCTAAGCCTTCCTGCACTCACCTTAAAGTTATGCCCCCTTGTGATAGCCATTTCTGCCCTGGATTTAAAAGAGACGTAAGGGGCAATGTTTTCATGCAGAGGGCGGTGCATGTATGAAATTAGCTGCTTGAAGAAGTGGTGGAGGCTGGTATGGTTGCAACATTAAGAAGACATCTGGATGGGTATATAGGAATGATTTAGAGAGATATGGGCCAAGTGCTGGAAAATGGGACGAGATGAATTTAGGATATCTGGTCGGCATGGATGTGTCGGACCAAAGTGTCTGTTTCCGTGCTGTATATCGTTCTGACTCTATGAGGTGACCTCTAGCAAGTATGTCCACCAATTAGCTGAAATCATGGTTTTTAAGAAAAGTTACAAAATGTCTTTTCATTGACCTTTCTAAAATAAAATTCCAGACACCTCCACAAAATTTGAAATAAATCAATTTTTCCACAATCTTTCAAAACTCAAGTCCTCATAATCATTGAGTATGAAGTCTTTGCAACATGTGGCATTTTCAAGGTCTTTAGTAATATATGTTAAAAGAATTGGTGATGGCATTTTTAAAGTCTTTAGTAATATATGTGAAAAGAATTGGTGAGATGCATTTTAGAATGAAAACTTGGCTGCATTGGGAAGTAGAGCAAGTTTCCAAAATGTGTTAATTGCAAGCGGAAGGCAGTACATTTTGTTGGAACTGGAACCAGTCCATGGGTCACACCCTCTCTCCCTTGTACTGTTTGTTCATCTGCACTATTTCATTCTACTATCTTGATGACTGGAACAACAGTAAAACTAAGCATTCTTTATAACTTTCTCATGAGTATCAGTTCATTGCCTTTTACATTGATGAACCAATTGTAAAATTACAGCTTTTGACAATGCCCATCCATGGATAAGACAAACAAGACTTTCAGCATGGGGGTCTTCCAATGTAACTTTTCACATTTGTAAGTAATGTATTTACTAAAACATCTGCAGAATTTAGTTTCAATAAATTTAAACTTTCTAGTTTTATCTAAACATACACTTATGAAAAACTGACCGTTTGTAGAATTTTCTAATAACTTAACATCATGTAGTTGAATCATGAAAATGTGCATAATATATTTGTTAAAAAAACAACAAAGAGCACCCATTAAATTTCCCATGATAAATCCAGTTATAAAAAAAAGAACAACATATTCCAAGATGTTTTTCCCCTTAAAAAAATTATTAGGGGGAGAGGAAAAACAAAAGAAAGGAAAAACACAGGCAGAGAAGGAAATGAGGTCAAACATTAGCCATATTCTTCAGATCAGTCGGTCTATTTTAGAATGTCCACAAAGTTCTTGACTTTATTCACCGAGTCAAACATATAAACTGAATCCTTGGGGCTGAAACGGAGCACCGCCAAGTACCTCATGGAGTACTGGATGACCAGGTTCCTCAGCTTCTTAATTTCATTAAAGGACTTCCTCTTTTGGATTACAGCTGCTGAGAAATATTGGAAGAACAAAACTTTTGACCTCTTGTGCAGTAGTGCCGGTGGATTTTTCACCAGTAATCTGGAGGCTTCTATCACTGTTTGCTTGCCCCTGTATGAGTGGAAGTGCACTAGGACTGAGTGGGGGTGCTGTACCGCAATCCGATAGGCCCTTTCATTCTGCGCCTGGCCGGGCTCAATTTGAAGGCCCAGCAACTGCAGCAGCCAGTGTTCAAAGAAACTGGCTGGCTGCTCATCATCTTCACCCTCCGGGAGCCCGACAATCCACAGACTCTTTCTCCAACCTCGATTTTTCGAGGTTGCGACCTTATCTCGCAAGGCCCGCATTTGCTGCTCCATCTGCCTGGGCGAGGACTCGATCGCCCCTTCCAGGACCATGGTTCGACCTTCCACCTCCCCCATCCGTGCTATGGGGCACTGGAGCTCCTGTTCATGCTTTTGCTGCATGGACACGATGGGTTGGACCTGGGCGTGAATCTCCTTGAACACAGCCTCAACCTTCGCAGTAAGGCTTGCCATCGCCGCTGACAATTCCTGTAAGTCCGTGAAGTCCATCGGGGTTCGGAAGAAGCCGCTGCTGCGGGGAGTGACCTCCCTGCTGTTTGCTCGCTCCCTTTCCCTTTGGCTCCTTCCCACTCCAAAATGTAAACAAATATATGTTCTCAAAGTTTTAATTTTACAATTCTTTCATAGAAGTTAGCCATAGATGGCAAAGAACCCACCAATATGCCTTGGCTGTTAGACAGAGCTGTCCACAGCAGTTCTAATGAATCGTCGCCATCTTGTCGAGTCCCCATTTTTAAGTTTACTGTACTGTTGGTACAGTATCTAGAGAAAATAAATTTTCAAAACAGCTTGATCCCTCTCCATGCAGTTCATGAGATGATTAAATTGCAACAATTCTTACTTAGAAAATGGAGTGCTTTTCCAGAACGTACAAAGATTCTGCAATTTGGGGTGCAAGCATATTTTTCCCCTCCACTTTGAATGAGAAAAAGCAAAATAGCAAGTAACAAAATACAGATAACAACCAACCCAATCTGCCTGCATTTTTGAATGATTGAGAGTACACTGTTTACCCCCCCAAACATATTTATGTGATGAGTAACAAGAGTAATGAAGCCAGTTAAAAGTGACTGACAGAAACCTCTTATTTTGTGGAATTCTGTAAAAATATTGTTGAAATTAAAGAATTGATGGTTTACATCAGTTGAGTTTCCAGTCGCCTGCCACTTCAACAATCCACCCTTCTCCCTAGCCAACAGTTCTGAGGCTTGTTGCAGTGCACCAGCAAAGCTGGAAAAACAGCACCTCTGATTTCTCTTCACAGATGCTGCCAGATTTGCTGAGCTTTGCCAGCATTTCTGTTTTTGTGTCTTATGTTCAACATCTGCAGTTCTTTCGGGTATTAATTGATGGCTTATCTTGGCAGTTAAATCTTCATGGTCAAATGATGCAGTTTTATTCATCAGTGCAAACGGTGATGAATTGACTCCCATGAGAAAGTTCTAAAGATTCTTTTCCCAAGGCAATTTGTATCATTTGGAGCACAAAGTACTAATCTGTAATATATTGTATTTTACTCTGGAAAAGGTTAGATTGAGAGCACAGTGTCTCTTTAAAATAGCAAATCCCCAGAAGTTCTCAGTAGTCGGACTTACTTGGTTGTTGACAGATGGGTAGGGTATTGGCCAGAATGGTGGGAAACTGCCTGCCTTATCTCTGCATCCTACCTTGAACTGAGGGAGCAGGTTGAAGACCTCCAATTAATATTCAATCAACCAGATAACAAGTGCAGGTCTGAGAGCCTTCACAGGGACCGTGGAATCTTTGTATGTTTAGTCATAATTTGCTGAACACTCGCTGTTTTGTCAAGACAGTAACCTTGGCTGGAGAAAATTATTGCTTCAGTCACTGTTTTATTAAATGAAGTCAACAGTCCAGATGGCATCAAAGGCAGAGCAGCTGTTTGCCACAATTTGTTTTGAATTTCATCATGTCATTTATTAGTTTGAACCTTGAAGGACAGATCCTAAACAGTTTTCATTTGATGTATTTTTAAGAAATAAATGTATCATTTGATCAAAATCTTGACAGAGTAGGAAGTCCATCAGAATATAATTGCATTAAATTATTGCATTAAATATAATTGCATTATAATTACATGTTGGGTTGGATTCAGTCAGCTTTGAGAACATGTATGTTACAACTCAAAAAAAACTAGCAACACTAATCTCTACTTCAGCTTGGAGCATCTAAAATGCTGACTGCTCACAAACAATTCTCAATATAGACTTCGATATGTGAAGATGAGGAGAGTGACTGATGCAATGCAAGGTCTAACTTGCGCTTTTTGAGCACTAAGCATCACGCCATTACAATATAAAGTGTTACAAATGATGTGGGAAAAACCTAGAAATTGAAAGGCTGCAGTTTGAGCTCTGGAATCAGAAATTTCTAAACTAGAGTGTTAACACAATACACAAGATTAGAGTGGGGCTGGAAAGGCGCAGCAGGTCAGGCAGCATCCAAGGAGCAGGAAAATCAACGTTTCGGGCAGGAGCCCTTCACCAGGAGTGAGGGGAGCCATTCCTGATGAAAGGTTCCTGCCGGACTCGTTGATTTTCCTGCTCCCTCGGATGCTGCCTGACTTGCTGTGCTTTTCCATACACTAATCTTGACTCTAATCTCCAGCATCTGTAGTCCTCACTTCTGCCACAATAATACTCAAGTCTTATTTTCGAGGATTTCTGACACGCTGGTCAGAAAAAAACTGTTATTCAAGACTTTCATTAGCGCAGTTTGCAACATTTTGAGATTTACTATAATCTGTCATTTATACAAAAAAAAATGTCTCCTGGTTTAACAATGAAAATAAATTAGCTGAGATTTGAGTATACTTTTACAGAATCCAGCTGCTTTGGGAATTTAACTGTATTTGCACATAAACCAATGAGTGTTAAAATTGGCTGACATTGCCATTTGTGAAGAGGAACAAACCATTAGGAAGAGTGCATCCAGGAGGATATCAGCAGATAATAGAGACTGGATAGATAAGTCGCAGATGCAGTTTCAATTTGAAAACTTTTGGCTTAATGTATGTCAGCAATTGGAATGTTCGTTATATTATAAATTTCTAAATGCTGTCCAAGAGCAAAAATTTTCAACCCTGAATCCTTTTGAAGCATAAATCGTTAAATGTTGTTTGACTGTGTTAAAAATAAGGTAGATGGAGTGTTAGGATTCATGGAAACGGAGATTAAATGACCTTTTATTTAAAAGAAGGTACGTAGTCTCACAGCTGGAAATGTGTTGCTGGAAAAACGCAGCAGGTCAGGCAGCATCCAAAGAGCAGGAGAATCGACGTTTCGGGCATGAGCCCTGAAGAAGGGCTCATGCCCGAAACGTCGATTCTCCTGCTCCTAGGATGCTGCCTGACTTGCTGCGCTTTTCCAGCAACACATTTCCAGCTTTGATCCCCAGCATCTGCAGTCCTCACTTTCTCCTAAGTAGTCTCATATACAAGATGATTATTTTCTCTACCTGAGGGTTAATTTAAGTTTTTAAAATCATATAACGATTAGATGAGGGAAACATATTATTTCCCTTGGCACATGAGTTGAAAATTTGGTTGTGATAAAGCACCGGATACGTGTAAAAGAGAGATTAGAAGAATCTTTTATAGGTTGATAATTGCTGGATTGTGGAATGTTGTGTTCATTTGAATATCCTACGAGATACTGAATTTATTCTTGAAGTGTACAAAGGAATATGACATCACAAAATTAACAAACGTGGCAGGGCAGAAACGATGAAATAACTTCCTCTTCTTAAAGCCTCCATTCCCATCTAGTGAAGTCTGGATTCTTGCAGTCTTTTTGCAGGCCTTTTCACAGGGAGATCTCAGTGCCCAATGATGACTTGCCTCGTGCTGTACAATTTTGAGGCCTAACTCTGTTGTAATTGGTTGTCACTGTCACAAGATTACATAATTTTGACTTATCATGTACAGGCAGTCCCCAGATTGTGAATGGGTTCCATTCTTGAGTCCGTTCATAATTCAAACAAAAGTTGGAACACAATCCAGGACAATATAAAATAGCTGTTTATAAGTATGCAAGGAAATATTTATATGTTGTGTTATTAAAATGACACTGCTGTGTGGGATCATGTTCATAAATATGTGATTTAACAAGTTGGATGTTAGTCAGGGATCCACTCTATTGTAATTTGCTATTTTTCCAGTGGGAATGACTAATGCTTTGACAAGACTGGAGTTTTTTGCCATTCAAATTTGACTTATCACGTACTCATTGTATTTCTTTCAGTTTAGCATATGTGTTTATATATCTCAGTGTGATCTCCCTCAATATCAAGGAGACCAACACAGATCAGGCAGGCATTTTGAGGAACACCTCCATTCTGTTTGCAAGCTTGACCCTAAGCCTCTGACATTTTAATACTCCACCAAACTCCTGCTTTTATTCTCTATTCCTCAGCCTACTACATTGTTGAACCAAAAACTTAATGTAAGCTGAAGAAATTGAGCTTTACCTTTTGATTAGTCACTTCATAGTTGTGTTCTGAGTCCACCATTGCTTTGAACAATTTAAGATCCTATACTTTGCCTCAATTGTTTTGGACAGCAGCTGTTGATGATTCTGCTACTTACATTTACATTCCTAGATCTATCTTTTGTTGCTTGACTTGTCCCAGTACCATCGCCTTTTGCCTGACATCTTCATCTATGTTGTCATTAACAGAAAAGTGTTGTTTAAGTCTCCCCATTTAAAGTTTTCTTGTTTTAGAGTTGTTTTATTTTTGTATTCTCTGTCTTCATTTAAAATATATTGCACCATTTTAACTTTGGTTTATAAGCTAGGCCTTCTGGTTATACTGCTGGGGTTGGTGCTATTTTCACTGCACCCTGCCATTGTGGATCATCTTTTTCTTTAAAACATTCTCTGCTCAGGTACTGAAATAAACTTTCTTTTTAATCTCTATTTATAAAAATTCTCTGTTTGTATTTGATTGAGTAGAGAAACAAATGAGAAAGTTTTTAGTTATTAAAAAGAATTCCCTGCTATACTGTGCTCCAAAGTACTTCAACTGTACAGGTATATTAGTTCAGGAAATGGTACTGTACCTGTAAATTTATTTAAAGACTTTCCTTCAGTTTGCTTTCTTTCATTTTGTTTTGCAAGTTATTTAAGCTACAAATGCACAGTGCAATACATACATAGTTAAAAATCACACAACTCCAGGTTATACTCCAACAGGTTTATTTGGAAGCACTAGCTGTTGGAGCGCTGCTTCTTCATCAGGTAGCTGTTGAAGGAGCAGCGCTCCAAAGCTAGTGCTTCCAAATAAACCTGTTGGACTATAACCTGGTGTTGTGTGATTTTTTAACTTTGTCCATCCCAGTCCAACACCGGCACCTCCACATCACAGCATATACATGGCACAGTACTTCAACTTTTACATTGGCTTTTCTGGACAAAGGTTTTCTTCGGGCACCTAACTCTGGCTTTAACTTCAATCCCTATGGGAAGCCACACTTCATTTAACCTTGCAATTTTCAAGTATGCAACTCTGACTTTAACTGAAGACACCCTAAAATCTCTTTTTCCCATCGACCTTATCACAAACCTTCCCTATTGCGTGAACGCTCTTTCCCTGTTACATGCTTCTGTACTCACTTAAAATCTGTTATATCTTTATTTCCTTCTCGTTCTGTGAAGGGGTCACCACTCGGAAATATTAGCTTTTCTTCTTTTTCCATATACAATGCCTGACCTGCCAAGTATTTCCGGCAGGTTTGAATCTCTCTGTTCTCTAATTGGGTCACGATATAATGGCTTGTGATAATGAAAGGAGCGACATGTGCAAAACCCTTTGCTAACATTTTAATCCATGCACCTCGTTTTTTTCGAAGAAAGTACTTTGTCTGGTGAAGCTTTTTCTCCCCATTATCTGTACTACTTTCACGTGTGCAATGTGAATCAGATGCCTTCTGATCTGAGCAGTAGTTGGCAGGACTCCAGAGAGTGTTGGCAGTCTTTCCTCGAGATTGCAATTCAGCTGTACCCATAACTTGCAGCTAGCTTAGTTGGGACATCTGTACCCACAGCTCTTTTAAATAACAGAGTAACTTCAAATATTTGCGGTTCTAAGCCCTGGCATGTTTTCAGTTGTTGTCTAACAAATCACTGGAACTCCAATGAATTATTTTGAAAAATAACAAACATTAGTTTTAATAATTGATCTTTCTGCTTGTCTTCAGCCAATTTTTATCGCATCCACCTGAACAACTGTACTGAAGCTGACGGTAGCTCAACTTTCTTTATCATTGGTAAATCTATATTTTTCTGCCTCACTGATGACTCACTTGTTAAAAATCATTGTCTCAGTTGGTGTTGGGCAACTTTGAGACAGTTTTGTTCTCCAGTCTGTGACTCACACTATGATGACTCATATTCTGAATGGATTTTGCAACTACTTTCAAAACCATTTGGATTGTACGTCCATGTCTCGGGGGTGGTGAATGGGGGCTAAAGTTGACCAACTATACTTTTGCTCTGATTGCTGTTTAATCATTCTTGCTGGAAAATAGAGTCGTGGAGTCATAGAGAGGTACAGCACGGGAACAGACCCTTTGGTCCAACTCGTCCATGTCAACAAGATATCCCAATCCAATCTAGTCCCACTTGCCAGCACCTGGCCCGTATCCCTCCAAACCCTTCCTATTCATATACCCATCCAGATGCCTTTTAAATGTTGCAATTGTATCAGCCTCCAGCACTTCCTCTGGCAGCTCATTCCATACACATATCACCCTCTGAGTGGAAAAAGTTGCCTCTTAGGTCTCTTTTATATCTTTCCCGTCTCACCCTAAACCTATGCACTCTAGTTCTGGACTCCCCCACCCCAGAGAAAAGACCTTGTCTATTTGTCCTATCCATGCCTCACATAATTTTATAAACCTCTATAAGGTCACATCTCAGCCTCCGAACTTCCAGGGTAAACAGCCCTAGCCTTTTCAACCTCTCCCTATAGCTCAAATCCTCCAACCCTAGCAACATTCTTGTAAGTCTTTTCTGAACCCTTTCAAGTCTCACAACATCTTTCCAATAGGAAGGAGACCAGAATCGCATGCAATATTCCAACAGTGGCCTAACTGATGTCCTGTACAGCGCAATATGACTTCTCAACTCCTGTACTCAATATTTTGACCAATAAAGGAAAGCATACCAAATGCCGCCTTCACTATCCTATCTACCCGCGACTTCACTTTCAAGGAGCAATGAACTTGCACTCTGAGGTCTCTTTGTTCAGCAACACTCCCGAGGACCTTACCATTAAGTGCATAAGTCCTGCTAAGATTTGCTTTCCCAAAATGCAGCACCTCACATTTATCTAAATTAAACTCCATCTGCCAGTTCTCAGCCCATTGGCCCATCTGATCAAGATCCCATTGTAATCTGAGGTAACCTTCTTCACTGTCCACTACACGTCCAATTTTGGTGTCATCAGCAAACTTACTAACTATACCTCACATCCAAGTCATTTATATAAATGAAAATGACACAACACCCGTTTATAGTCCAACAGGTGAACTCTTTTGGCTTTTCTGTTCAAAGGTTTTCTTCAGACACCTAACTCTGGCTTTAACTTCAATTCCTATTGGAAGCTAAACTTCATTTAATCTTTCCAACAGGTTTATTTGGAAGTACTAGCTTTCGGAGCACTAGTGCTTCCAAATAAACCTATTGGATGACACCCTGGTGCTGTGTGATTTTTAACATTGTACACACCAGACCAACACCAGCACCTCCAAATCATTGCTGGAAAATGTTACTTTTATGGATGCCAGGTTAACTCAGTGATATGTAAAGGAGTACTTGCGTTTATGTCGTGCCTTTCATGACCTTAGGCTGTCTCAGCGTCTAGAAAGTGCACTGAAAATGAGCATAGTATCTTTAAGGAGATAGGGAATTAATATTAAATTTCCTTCATTCAATTTGAAGATATACATTTTAATGAAAAATTCAACATCCTCCATTATTTAGCTTTTATGTTGGCCTTGAAGGAAATAAATTATTTCGTTATTCCTGTGTCTCCCTTTACAGATATTATGCAGGTGTAAGGTAATGCCAGTCTTACCACATCTTAGGGCTACTCTCATTAGAGTGAGATATCTCGTGGAGGTTTGTCCTGAGGGTCACTACCCCTTGGGTGAGGCAAGAGGCTGAGAAGGAGGGTCCTTCATGGTAACCTCAGCTGATGCAGGAATTGAACCCACGCTGTGGGTGGCATCATGATAGGCCCCGTGCTCCTGAGGCTTTTTACGAAAGTAATGACCAAAAGACTGAATGAGACAGTAGAGATAATCCCCAGAGAGAAGGGTTTTCTGGCAGCAACTTTGTGTTGCAATGAAAACATTGCAGTACTTGAAAATATGATAAAGAGAGCCGAACACAACCGTAAAGACCTAGCAGTAGCCTTTGCCAACCTTGCTAAAGTGTTCAGTTCAGTTGGACATAAATTTCTCATAACCTTGTACTGGTAAACCTTCCTAGTGATGTCATCAACCTAGCAGAAGACTCGTATTCAAACAACGCAACAGTTATTCTTGTTGTCAAATTGGTGTTTAGATTCGACTGAGGCACTGCTTTATGGTAGATAGATTAATGAGATCTAGACTGGGAGACCTGTCATTAAGTTCTGGAATTCTTTGCATTTGGCTCAATACAACAGTGCATTGTAATGCTATTTTGGGTGGGATGTGTGTTAAGTTAGACAAGAAGAATGTTTTTCATGGACATGGGAAATTGTGCAATTTTAGTTTGAATTTGAATAAACTTTGTATCTCACTTCCAGATGTTCCATGTTAGTAGAGCTCTGGATGCCGAGGAAGTTGTGATCCAATGACCAGTTTGCTGTACTGAACCTGTTTGAGCATACATGTGTCGTCCATCTGATGAAAATGGCTGAGTCAGCACATTGGCTTAAAATGTGTTTTTACAAATGGAATTAACAGGCTCCAGGAACTCTGATTGGTGACCTTGTCTTGCTAATAGATGCCAAGATTATTTCTGAGATAGCAAAGGTGGAAACTCTTCAGCTTTTTCTCCTGCCTGGACTATGCAGCCCTGATTTCACTAATGTAGAAAAAAATGCTATGAAGATGCAGACTTGGAAAACTTGCAGTTTGTTGTTTTCAGTAAGGTCACTTTTGTTCCACATTCTCTTGCACAGCTTAGATAAAAGCTTTTGCAACATGCATGTTAATTTCAGCATCATGTAGATTGCTCCTAATTGTGGAGCCCAGACATATGAGACAATTAACAACCTTCAGTGTAACATTGTCAATGCTTGATTGACAGTATGGCCCCACTCAGGACCTTGATATTTGTCTTCCTGATGTGAACAATTCAAGTTGGTGTTCCACATATCTCTCCAGCTTTTTATTGCAGCTGGTGATTACCTCCCTTTGTTTCCAATACTCGTGAATATACACTTGATAATCCCCCAGAATCTGCAAAGTAGTGTACATGTAAGTGGCATGTGTCCCTCTTGGATATACTGATGTGTTTCAATGCACTTCAAATCCCTGATCGATCAAAAAAAGCTGTTTGCAGTAGAGTTTACAACAAGGCTTGCAGCATGGTTAATTTTAACATCTCTCACTGTCCCAGTTTCTAGCAATTTGTGAATTGTGAAAACAGTTTGCAATATTGATTGTATATACTCTTTGAGTGTGTTTAATACGCAGGGTTAAAATGCTGAGTTGTTTGTTTATATAAATGATGACCCATTGGTTTTGGCAGAGACCATAATAAAGCTTGTTAAGCTTTTAAATTCTCTATAATTATACCTTCCCATGCTATAAGTCTTATTCCCAAAAGATAATGGACTATTTTTAGATTACTCTGAGTTCCTTTAGTGGGTCTAGGAAGTGAGAACAGTGCTTTTTTTAGTCGCTTTTGGCATAGTCTTTGGAAAGTTCATTTCTGTGTCACTTTAGGAAGCTGAGAAATCCAAGGCCTGGTGCACTCTCATTGAATCATCTGATATTGCTGGATGGGAAACAGGAAGTAGCTCATTACAGCCCTGGTGTATGCTCTTACGGGCTTGTTTGTATTCAGGAGCCTTGGATGACTGGAAACTCAGGCTGGATTGTGGAGACCTTCACAAGACACTAAATTGTGTCTTCCCTCTGTTATTCTTCCCACTCTAGATAACGCAGACTCGACCTAGAGATTGGGTGATAGCAATTTCGAGTGCTTAACCTAAATGGCCATTTTTGATGTGCAAGTCCAGATCGGGAGTGTAGATCAACTAGTCAGCTGTGGAGCTCAGTACCAATTAAAACTGACTATATGGTCATGCATTTACTTTCTGCTTGAAGGATTGTGCTGAATTCAAATTACCTGTTGTGTTTTCTTATGGAGCAAAACTTCAAATGAAGTCTTTTGATTGTAAAGTACTTTGGCATACCCAAAGCATTATATGCAAAGAAATTCCTTCATATTTCATTTTTCTCTATCTTTAGCAATATCTGTACACTAGAAAGCATGGTTGTGCAGAACAAGATGTGAGAGATCCTGGTCTGTTCTCCCATGATTCTGTCATAAACAGTCATGGTGTAGAGAGAAATCTGAGGAGGTTAAAATAGGAACAGCCGTCTTAAAAAGCTGAATTGGAATGCAGCACTCATTGCTCATTATCCCAGTGGATTCTCTTTATAAATGCAGTCACTGTTAACTAATTGCAGCTGTAAACAGCTGTCCAGATTTTTTTTTAAAAAGGTTAGATTCGTACTTCTTTTAGAAATGGAAGCAAAAATTTGCTTTTTTTTTTGCATTTGGATAAACAGTGATTGTTTTTTAAAATTATAATCAGAAGCTTGTCAGGGAATGCTACCAACCTAGAGTTTCCATCAAGTAATGACCTGACCTAAGATAATTTCTTAATTATAGTTTTGTACACTCACCTTGCAAAGACTCAACAACTCCTAACAATATTCTACTGATGTTACTTCCAAATTCCATATTCAAAGAAAGTTTGCAATTAGAAACTAAACTGAATTGATTTCTTCTTAATTATCAGAGTACATTTCTAAATAATCAGTTTCATTGGATCTGTGTGTTTGCAAGAAGGTTAGACTTGATGAACCCAGAGGAAGAGTGTACGTATTGCTTGGTGTAAACGCTTCCTCTTCACCACTCATGTGGATTACCTTACAACCCATGTAGATGTTATCTTTGCTGCAGTAATGCTTCAGTTTTGGATTTCTGTGTTTTGCTCCTAAACCAAAAGACTATGTGTGGGCATCTCACAAAATGTGTGAAGCAGTTTGTGAAGGGAGGTCATTTCATTATGATCAGAGATTTAGCAATTTAAGAGATTTAGATCAGACCTCAGAAGAAACTTGTCTTCACTTGGAGGAATACATTATTAGACTTAGACTTAGGGACCAAAAACAGAGATCATATCAACATTTACCAGCTAGGTGGCTGAAAAAAAAGGACAAAACGTTAATGGGAACTGGCACATACTTAGATGATTTTTTTGTGGTAGTAAAGCTTGTTCTCACTGTTTGTTGCAGTTCTCTCCAGTGGGTCAACAGTAATTAATCACATACCTTATGTAAGACTTCGTAATAAATGTTTCCATAAGACCATAAGACATAGGAGTGGAAGTAAGGCCATTCGGCCCATCGAGTCCACTCCGTCATTCAATCATGGCTGCTGGGCACTTCAACTCCACTTACCCGTATTCCCCCCCGTAGCCCTTAATTCCCCGAGACAACAAGAATCTATCAACCTCTACCTTGAACACATTTCGCATCCCGGCCTCCACTGCACTTTGCGGCAATGAATTCCACAGGCCCACCACTCTCTGGCTGAAGAAATGTCTCCGCATTTCTATTCTGAATTTACCCCCTCTAATTCTAAGGCTGTGTCCACGGATCCTAGTCTCCTCACCTAACGGAAACAATTTCCGAGCGTCCACCCTTTCCAAGCCATGTATTATCTTGTACGTCTCTATTAAGTCTCCCCTTAATCTTCTAAACTCCAATGAAAACAATCCCAGGATCCTCAGCCTTTCCTCATATGTTAGACCTACCGTTCCAGGGATCATCCGTGTGAATCTCCGCTGGACACGTTCCAGTGTCAGTATGTCCTTCCTGAGGTGTGGAGATCAAAACTGGACACAGTACTCCAAATGGGGCCTAACCAGAGCTTTATAAAGTCTCAGTAGCACAATGGTGTTTTTATATTCCAACCCTCTTGAGATAAGTGACAACATCGCATTCGTTTTCTTAATCACAGACTCAACCTGCATGTTGACCTTTAGAGAATCCTCGACTAGCACTCCCAGATACCTTTGTACTTTGGCTTTACGAATTTTCTCACAGTTTAGAAAGTAGTCTGTGCTTTTATTCTTTTTGCCAAAGTGCAAGACCTCGCATTTGTTCACGTTGAATTCCATCAGCCATTTCCTGGACCACTCTCCCAAACTGTCTAGATCCTTCTGCAGCCTCCCCACTTCCTCAGTACTACCTGCCTGTCCACCTATCTTCCTTTCATCGGCAAACTTCGCTAGAATGCCCCCAGTCCCTTCATCCAGATCATTAATATATAATGCGAACAGCTGTGGCCCCAACACTGAACCCTGCGGGACACCGCTCATCACCGGCTGCCATTCCGAAAAAGAACCTTTTATCCCAACTCTCTGCCTTCTGTCAGACAGCCAATCCTCAATCCATCCCAGTAGCTCACCTCAAACACCATGGGCCCTCACCTTGCTCAGCAGCCTCCCGTGTGGCACCTTATCAAAGGCCTTTTGGAAGTCTAGATAGACCACATCCACTGGGTTTCCCTGGTCTAACTTACTTGTCACCTCTTCAAAGAATACCAACAGGTTTGTCAGGCATGATCTCCCCTTAGTAAATCCATGTTGACTTGTTCTAATCAGACTCTGCTCTTCTAAGAATTTAGAAACCTTATCCTTAATAATGGCTTCTCGAATTTTACCAACAACCGAGGTTAGGCTAATTGGCCTATAATTTTCCATCTTTTGTCTTGATCCTTTCTTGAACAATAGGGTTACAACCGCGATCTTCCAATCATCTGGGACTTTCCGTGACTCCAGTGACTCTTGAAAGATCTCAACCAATGCCTCTGCTATTTCCTCAGCCACCTCTCTCAGAACTCTCGGATGTATCCCATCAGGGCCAGGAGATTTATCAATTTTAAGACTTTTTAGCTTTTCTAGCACTATCTCTTTTGTAATGACAATCATACTCAACTCAGCCTCCTGACTCCCTTTAATTGTTGGGATATTACTCCTGTCTTCCACTGTGAAAACTGATGCAAAGTACTTGTTAAGTTCTCCTGCTATTTCCTTATCTCCCATCACTAGGCTCCCAGCATCAGTTGGAAGTGGTCCACTGTCTACTTTTGTCTGTCGTTTGTTTCTTATGTATTGAAAGAAACTTTTACTATCGTTTCTAATATTACTGAGTAGCCTACCTTCATATTTGATCCTCTTCTTTCTTATTACTCTCTTTGTTATTCTCTGTTTGTTTTTATAGCCTTCCCAATCTTCTGATTTCCCACTGCTCTTGGCCACTTTATAGGATCTCTCTTTTTCTTTAATATATTTCCTGACTTTCTTTGTCAGCCATGGCTGTCTAATCCCTCCCTGGATAATCTTTCTTTTCTTGGGGATGAACCTCTGTACAGTGTCCTTAATTATACCCACAAACTCCTGCCATTTTTGCTCTACTGTCTTCCCCGCAAGCCTCTGCTTCCAGTCTATTTTTGTCAGTTCCTCTCTCATGCCCTCATAATTACCTTTATTTAACTGTAACACAATTACATCCGATTTTGCCTTCTCTCTTTCAAACTCCAGACTGAACTCTACCATATTATGATCGCTGCTTCCTAAGGGTTCCCTTACTTTAAGATCTTTTATAAAGTCTGGTTCATTGCAAAGCACTAGGTCCAGAATAGCCTGCTCCCTTGTCGGCTCCATGACAAGCTGTTCCAAAAAGCCATCCTGTAAGCATTCCATGAATTCCCTTTCTTTGGATCCACTGGCAACATTATTTACCCAGTCCACCTGCACATTGAAGTCTCCAATGATCACCGTGACCTTGCCTTTCTGACATGCCTTCTCTATTTCCCAGTACATGTTGCGTGCCTGCTCCTGACCACTGTTAGGAGGTCTGTACACAACTCCAATTATGGTTTTTTTGCCTTTGTGGTTCCTCAATTCCACCCACACAGACTCCACATCATCTGACGCTATGTCATTCAGTGCCATAGATTTAATATTGTTCTTAACTAACAAGGCAACCCCACCCCCTCTGCCGACCTCCCTGACTTTTCGATAAGTTGAAAATCCTTGAAGGTTTAACTGCCAGTCCTGACCCCCCTGTAACCAAGTCTCTGTGATGCCTACCACATCATAATCATTCACTATGATCCGTGCCATTAGTTCATCTGCTTTGTTATGAATGCTACGAGCATTCAGGTAAAGCGCCTTAATGCTAACTTTCTTATCATTAGAGATATTGGAAGTCATATGATGTCCTAAGTTATCCTTGCTTTTTTCTGCATTCCCAATCTGCCTCAATTTTAAATCCACCTGGACACATGCTATCCTGCTGCTTATCTTTCCATTTAAAGCCATACTCCCTGTAGCTTTCACTTTCCCTTCCCCCAAACTCAGAAGTTTAAAGTCCTACTGACCACCCTATTTATCCTCTTCGCTAGAACATTGGTACCTGATCGGTTCAGGTGGAGACCGTCCCAACGGTACAGATTCCCCCTGTTCCAAAACTGATGCCAATGCCTCATGAAGTGGAATCCCTCTTTCCTACACCAATCCCTTAGCCACGTGTTTACTTGCCTAATTTTCTTGTCCCTATGCCAATTGGCACGTGGCTCGGGCAGTAGTCCGGAGATTTTGACCCTCGAGGACCTGTGCTTCAATTTCCTGCCTAGTGCCTTGTAATCCCTAAACAGGTCCTCCACCCTAGTCTTGCCTACGTTGTTAGTACCAACGTGGACCACAATAACTGGATCCTCCCCCTCCCGCTCCAATATGCTTTCAAGCCGGTCGGAGATGTCCCGCACCCTGGCACCGGGCAGGCAACACACCATGCGAGACTCCCGATCCGTCTTGCAAAGGATGCTATCTGTCCCCCTAATTATAGAATCCCCTATAATCACTACTTGTCTATTAACTCCCCCCTCTTGAATGGCCTTCTGCACCATGGTGCCTTGGTCAGTTGGCTCATCCTGTCCAGAGCCCTTTTCCTCATCCAAACAGGGAGCAAGAATCTCGTACCTGTTGGACAAGGTCAAGGGCTGAGGCTCCTCCACTCCTGAACTCAGGTTCCCCCTACCTGCCTCACTTACAGTCATACTCTGATGAGCCTGATCACGAGCTGAATGCGAATTACTTAATCTCCCAGGTGTGACTGCCTCCTGAAACAATGCGTCCAGGTAACTCTCCCCCTCCAGGATGTGCCGCAGTGTTTGAAGCTCAGATTCCAGATCATCAACTCTGATTCGGAGTTCTTCCAGCAACCAACACTTGCTGCAGATGTGGTCACTGCCATTCACAATGGGATCAGCCAGCTCCCACATCATACAGTTACAGCACATCACCTGCCCAGCCATCTCTGCTTATTTAATTAATTACTTAGTTACTTTATACAAGTTTGAGTTCGTACTTTCTGATACCTCTCTGCTATAGTCTTTCCTTAAAGAATTAATGTATATACACACACAAAAACAAAGTAAATTTTTAACCAGTCACTGGTAAAGAAATAGAAAATCCTTACCTTAAAATAAAACAGTGTAGTTAAGGAGGTTAGAGGTTAGAGGAGGAGGGTGGGTGGGTGTAGAATCTCGGGTTTAGCCGCCATCCTGATTTATATACTCACTGCTGCTCCCACTCAAATGGCCGTTGGTGTCGAAGGATGGGTATTTATACTCACTGCTTTCCTTCCCGGCTGCCCCTCTGGTAGACGTCACTTCCCCTGCTGCTCCCGCTCTTTCTGTGAAGAGAGAGGAACAAAAAACACCGCTGCCCGCTACAGGTAAGTAATTTTAAAACAAACTGTCTTACCTAAGCTGTAGTCTTCTGGGTTCGTTTTTACTCAGCCGCTGCTCCCACTCAAAAATGATGTTTCCTTGATATATCAACAAGTTAATCTTTTCTTTCTGCAGATACTTGCACTTTCAAAAAATCGTTCACAGGATGATGCTGGATGGTGACATGGTCCCAAGTCAAGATGGTGTGTGGCTTAGAGGGCAGCTTGCAGGTGGTGGGGTGACCATGTATCTGCTGCTGCTGTTCTTTTAGGTGAACTGAATAGGGATTTGGAAGATACTGCCTAAGAAGCCTTTGTTTTTGCAGTGTATCTTGGAGGCATACTGCTGTCATTTTGCATCGATGGTGGAGAGTGTGTTGAATGTGTTAGTTGGGGTGCCAGTCAAACAGTTAGTTGGGGTGCCAGTCAAAACTTTGTCTTGTATGTTTTTGAGCTTGAGTGTTGTTGCAGCTGTATTTGTCCAAGCAAGTGGTGAGCATTCCATCCCACTCCTAACTTGTGCCTTGTAGATGATGGACAGACTTTGAGTCAGAAGGTGAGTTATTCAGTGCAAAATTCCTAGCCACTGACCCACTCTTGTAGCAACAGTACAGTACCTATGGCCCATATGAACTTTGTCGACTAACAGTTTGTCAACATTACTGATCCAAGATGGCGGTGGATCATTTGTATGTGTATGCATCCGTGTGCATATATAAAATGGCATTGCAACACCTTAGTACAAATTGTGTGGAAGAACTAATACATGTGCTTCTCAACCCAAGTTGTGTTACTGTAACATCGCATATAAAAGGATACCGAGGAAGAGTCAGGCCCATTAAGGACCACAGTGGTATTTTGTATGTGGAACCAGAGGATGTAGGTTCCAAATGAAGACTTTGGGTTGGTGTCTGTAATACAATAAAGAAATTAACATCGAGAGGAGGTTCTCAGTGATCTGCAGGTTTAAAATTGGATAAATATTCAGAGCTGGATGAAATGTATCTCAGGTTGTTGAGTGAGGCAAGGGAGGAAATGGCATTTTCAATTCTTTTTTGGCCACAGGAGAGGTGTCGGAGGACTGGAGAACAACCAATGTGGTACCGTTATTAAAGAAAGGAGCAAGGGATAAACCAAGAACCTAAGGCCATTCAGACCAACTAAGGTGGTGTGAAACTATTGGAAGCAATTCTGAGGGAAGAATTAATCTACAGTTGGAGAGGCAGGAGTAATCAGTAATAGTCAGCATGGTTTTGTTAAGGGGAGTTCATGTCTGACACCAACTTGATTGAATTTTTTGAAGAGGTGGCTCAGTGTATAGATGAGAGCAATGTTATTGATATGATCTATTTGGACTTGAGCAAAGCTTTTGTAAGGTTCCACATTGAAAACTGAGAGCAAAGTCCATGGGATTTAAAGAAATTTGGCAAATTGAATCCACATTTGGCTTTGTGGCAGAAAGTAAAAGGTCATGGTTGAGGAGTGTTTTTCTGACTGGGGTATCAAAAAGAGTGTAAGATAGCCTTAAATTACAAAAGGATGTAGACCAACTGGTCAGATGGGCTGATCATAGGTAAATAGAATTCAATCCAGATAAATGTGAGATAATTGCATTATCTCACATTTATCTGGACAAGAAATGTAGTTTTTCCTTCTATAAAGGATATTAATGAACCAGATGTTTTTTATGATAATCAATAATGGTTTTGAGGTTACCATTAGACTATCTTTGTAGTTCAGATTTTGTTTATTGTGGTGTATCTTCTGTCAGTGTACTTGAAAAGGAAGTCAGTGCTATTGTCATCATCTGGAAGTGGCATTAGTGTACTCACTATGGATATCTCCACTGCTGTACTGCTGGCTGTCCCATTGCCAATTCTCTGACTGCCCCTTCGTCATGCTATTGCTTATCCCCTTCTCAGTCCGCTGGCTGTCCACCTTCCTGTCTCGCTCACCATCCTCCTGGCTGCCTTTCTGGTGCTGCACATTCCATAGCGGTATGCTAAAGACAATTGGTCATTGACTTGAAGAGGATAGATTTCAGGATTAAGAGGTATTTGATAGAACTGGACTGTTCTGTGGGTCAGGCACTTCCCATTGTTTTGTAGCAAAGGTAGCAAGTCTACACTTTGAATTGAGAGATTATGCCACTGCATCCGTATAGATTCATAGGACAATTTGCAGGTATCTGCCAGGTCTCTAGTCAGGCATTGAGCAATTTTACTCACTAGCAGTCACTTTGCAAGCTCTATAACTGTGTGGACTATGTGTGCACCCACTGCAGTGGGAACAAACACCTTTTTATTAATTAAGTTCAAATTTCACCATCTGCGGTATTGGGATTCTAACCCATTACTAAAGAACAATAGCCTGGTTTCTGGATTGCTAGACCACTGCACCATTCCCTTTCCTGAGCTTTAAGTAAATTAGCATAACATAAGATTGTTTTCAAGATTTGTGTAATTATATCTGATGGACTAGGAGTAAGTTTTAAACTGGTTTAACAATATAGTCTGGTTCTACACTTGTATGTATTCTACATTTGGATGCATGGACCATTTATTGCTTTAGATGTCTTGACAGACCATATTGCTCTAGCACTCATCAATGTTGCCAGTCCTGATTAAACTTCTGATATTCTAATATTGTTGGCTGCATTTATCAAATGTGATATGCAGCTTATTGTGCTGAACATTATTAATGAGAACCATCCCCTGGAAAATGACTTTTGTTTTCTCATTTAATTTTAATCAAATTGTTTGGACTACTTATGGAGTACCTGGCCAACACTTGATAATATCCCTCAGTGGAGAACCATTTATCCATCCTTGAAGATAATATCCATTTGGGAAATATTGAAACAAGTTACTAATTTAGTTTTAGGCATCATGCACTTGAGCTGATCGTTGTGATTTTGACTGGGTAGTTGAATGACAACCCCCCCCCCCCCCCCCCCCCCGTATCAGGTGAGTTGAGGTCCTGACTCCTGATCACAATCCAAATACTTCTGTTTAAAAGTACAGATACACGGCTTCCAATGAAGAAGATCAGACTAGGCTTCTGTGTGCATGATACCTCTGCCAGCCACCAATCAGCAGTCATTTGTCTGCTAAGATATATACATGGCAGCTAGCTCCATGGAGCCATACTGTGACAGTAGGTGCTTTCCAAAGATAAAAGAAACTGAAGTCACAATATGGTGCTCAGGACACTTTGCTATCTCTAATAGTGACATTGGTGTACACAATATGCTCACCTTTTCAGAGTGAACTTTTTGAAAAGATAGATTATGAGCCTTCAACTAACATATTAACCTGTTTTCTCATTAATTCATGGGCTTGGGGGGTCATTGGTTGGAATCATAAAATTGCTACAGTGTGAAGCAGGCCATTCAGCCTATCAAGTCCATGCTGACCCTCCAAAGAGCATCCCACCCAGATCCACACACACTTTCTATACAACCCTGCATTTCCCATAATCCACCTAGCCTGCACGTCCCTGACACTATTGGCAATTTAGCATGGCTGTGGGTGGAAACTGAAGGTAACCCACACAGAAATGGGGAGAACCTGCTTTTGTAGCCATTATATGTATATGGAAAGTAATTGAGTTTCTGGTTAATGGACCCCCCTCCCAGGATGTTGATCGAGGGGGTTTCAGTGATAGTAATACCATTGAATGCCAAGAGGTGATTGTTAGAAGGTCATTGCCTGTCATTTGTGTTACACAAATGTTACTTACTACTTGTCAGCCCAAACCTTAATATTGCCCAGGTCTTGTAACATTTGAACATGGACTATTTCACTACCTGAGGAATTATGAATGGTGCTGAACATTGTACAGTCGTTGGTGAACGTCCCCACTTCTGACCTTTATAATGGAGAAATGGTCAGTGATGAAGCAGCTGAAGGTGGTTATGCCTAGGTCACTCCCCTGAAGAACTCCTGCAGAGATAATTGACCGACAACAACCACACTCATCTTCCTATGTGCTTGGTATGACTCCAACCAGCAGAGAATTTGACTGTCAATGCATGTTGATTCCAATTTTGCTAGAGCTCCTAATGTCACACTCGGTCAAATACAGTCTTGATGACAAGGGCTGTCTCTCTCACCTTACCTCTGGAATTCATCTCGTGTCCACGTTCAAACTAAGGCTGTAGTTCCCGAACTGGCAATGATTGCACCAAAAGTTATTAATTCAGTGTTGAGTGCTATGGCTATTTTCAAGGTAGCACCATCCATGGTCAAGTTTTCATATGTAAATTTATGATAATTGGCTACATAAATGTTTGCACGCATGTGTGTATGTGCGTGCACACGAAAGCCAGTCAGTGTCTCTGTGGGAAAACCAGCCATTTATATTTATTTGTATAAGAAGTTATACATTTCATTAAAGAACCACAGACAGTGAATGAGTGCAAAGTTGTCCTTTTGTCATGTTTTTGGAAGAACCGGAGAAGCAGGAATAAAATGCAGATTTCATTTATAATGATACAAATGTTTAAATTGTGTAAGACTCTTTGTTCCTTGATGATGATCAAACTTGGTAACTACTTCCTTGTCAACCTGTTGTAAGTAGTGTATGTATCAGACGTAGCTCAGTAGATATAATCATTGAATCATAGAATCCCTCCAGTGTGAAAGCAGGCCATTTGACCGATCGAGGCCACACTGACCCTTCGAAGAGCATTCCATCCAGATTTTCTTGCCACCCTATCTCTGTCACCCTGCTAATCTATCACCCTGCACATCCCTAGACACTATGGAGTAATTGTTTGCAAGACTTGTTTCCCAGAGCTGTCACTCAGCCACGATCCTAACTGGTCCTACATGAGAATCATTACAATCTATTGAAAATGAATGCCCTGAAAACATTATCCATTTAAAAAATAATTCAACAGGATTAGTAGATAGGATAAATTGGTCTCAAATCTTGAGGTTAAAGTATGCATGTGGCTAAACAAAAACAGTAATTCCTGATTTTTAAAGCTTTTGACAATGGAGCAGCAAAATCATTATCACTGTGCCACATTGCAGTCAAAAGTTTCTCTCTTTATTTGACTTCCCTTTAAGTTAGCCTAGCATTGGATAAAACAACTGCAATATTGTACTTCCCTGCTGAGACTAAGACAAAGTTGTTTTACAGCTGTTGCTTGACCTGACTGGAGGTGAGTGTCTTTTTCTCTAGCTCCAAGCAATAGAATCTTGCCAGATTGTACTGGCACATATTACAGTTGACATCAAATGAATTACCTTAATCAAAATATATAAATGATTCGTGAAATACTCAATGTATCCAATCGTTATCTCTGAGGCATAATAGCTTAGAAAGCTCTAGTAATTTAAATTTCTATTTCCTTGTTTCACTGACTTGTTATTTAAGCCTCATGGTTGCTTGATTTAAACTAGTGGCAGTATTTTTTAAACAAATCTTATCAAGGTCTCTTCATGGAGGCATAGTCAGATGGTAACTCAGTGTAAGCCCTGCTTTCAGAGATATGGTATATTTTCTAACAGAAATCATGGTAATCTACAAGGTAAGTTTTGTGATTGCTGAACTTTGTTTAATGTTTTGTACGTTGTGCAGAATTGAAGTAGCAGCTTTACAGGTTGAAGGATCTGTCTAGAACCTGGGAATCTTGTTGCAGGATCACAATTTGCATTTATAACTTTTCTACAGCTATCAAAAATGTGCAACTTATCAAGAGATTGCCATTCACTGTAGTTGGAACCGCAGATTTGTGTTGACTAAATCAAATTCCATTTCCATAGCATCATATATTAAGATTTTTGTCAGTGGTTTTTGAATTGCAACGGGTGGTTCTATTCCTTTTTCTGTGAAAATTAATACCCATGATCTTATCGATAATCAAATAAAACCAAATAAGAAATAACTTGTGTAAGATGCAGAATGACATAACTCTAGTCAAAACAAAACGTTGGTTTGTTGATTGAATGTGGTACTCTCTCAAGAAATCTCAGTGCAATGATTCCTTAACTTTCTGTGTCAGATGTGCGGGTTGGTCCAGAAGTAATAACTGACCCAGCCTTCCTGGTGACAAGGTAAGCAATGATTTTTTACGATTGTAACTTTTCCAATCCTTTATGGGTTCTTTCTCACTTCATCTGTGTGTCGCAATTTCAAAAAGGTTCTGTTTTTAACTTTTGCTTTGAAAAGTTCAATTAAAGGCAATTTTTGGTGAAATGTTGGTACAAGTTATGTTATGCAAAACTGCTGGCATATCCAAGGTAAGAAAATTCTTCCGCCCTCAGGAGATCTTCTTTTCCTAGCCCACAAAGCTACATGTGTTCCAAGGTTCGTCCCTGTCAAGCCTTGAAATTTCATCTTTCTGGATCCTTGCGAAGTTCGTGTTGACCACGAGATACTCTTACTTTGGTTAAGATACTCTTAACCAAATTCCCATCAAAATGTGACCACTAGCTATGCCTTTCTGTATTCAATTTTAGCTGATATTGTTAATAAATGGCTCTTTCTTGTCAGGTGCTTATCCTTCTTTCCACTCCCACCCACCACAACAACAACACCCATATCTCCAGCCTCGAAAACTAATCTCCCATTTTCAACACTTCAAAGTCCTTGAATGTATGGTTAGTTTCCCATTTTCCTGGAACACTGTGATTCAGTCCATCCAGTTCAGGGCTTTTATCAATTTTCCTGCTCCTCGGATGCTGCCTGACCTGCTGTGCTTTTCCAGCACCACTTTAATCTTGACTTTAATGAGAAGGGTCTGAAGTGACATTCCATGTGAATTTGAGAGAAATGTATTCCTTCTTGTCTTCCTCGATTTATCTGCACTCTTTACCTGGTTGAGCATCCTCCTTCATGCCTTTTCCCCTACATCAGCTTTAGAGCTTTGACTTATATTTATCCAGTTATAGTCAGAGATTGAGCAGAAATAGTTTCTTTTCCTGCTCTGCACCGTTAAGTATGGTGATTCCCTAAAAATGTATCTTGATCTCTTTCTATTTCTTATGTACACACTGCTGCTTGATAACATCAACCCTATGTACCACCCCCTCTCAAGACTCTTCTCATATTTTTATGTTGTCAGTCTGCCTATCCAGAACTGTGTGAGCTGAAGATTTCTTCAGCAAGACGCTAGGAAAGTCAAAACCTTGGTCTTTGGACTCTATTAAATGTTCTGTTCCCTGATCATCAATCATATTCCTCAAACTTAACAACTGCCTAAGCTTGATAGAGACTGTTCACATATTTAGTGTTATATTTGACCTTAAATTGAGCTTCTGATCACGTACAGCATCATCACAAGCACCTTTGTAATATAGGCTGACTGTGCACCAGCCTTAGGTCATCTGTTGCTGGAACACTCATCCATGCCTTTGCAACCTGTTGTCTTGGTTTTCCTAATGTGCTGGTTGGTATCTCCCATCTTCCACTCTGTGTAAACGTAAGGCCATTCAAAATGTTTTGTTGCAGTGTTCTTATTCACACCAAGATCTGCTCATCCCACATCCTTCTACCCTTCTGATGAAGCAACACCTTAACTTTATAATCTCATCAAGTTCTTGTTTTCCTCCATGGTCTTGCCCTACTCAATCACTAATCTCCTTGAGCAGTAAACCTCTCAGATATTGCACTCCAAGAATTGAGACCTCTTGATCTTCTCAAATTTCATTCATTCCACCATTGGTAACTATACCTTCAGCTGCCATGGTGAAAACAAGGACTGCAGATGCTGGAAACCAGATTCTGGATTAGTGGTGCTGGAAAAGCACAGCAGTTCAGGCAGCATCCGAGGAGCAGTAAAATCGACGTTTCTGGCAAAAGCCCTTCATCAGGAATACAGGCAGAGAGCCTGAAGGGTGGAGAGATAAATGAGAGGCGGGTGGGGTTGGGGAGAAAGTAGCATAGAGTACAGTAGGTGAGTGGGGGAGGGGATGAAGGTGATAGTCAGGGAGGAGGGTGGGGGAAGATAGCAAAGAGTACAGTAGGTGGATGGGGGTGAGATGAAGGTGATAGGTCAGAGAGGAGGGTGGAGTGGATAGGTGGAAAAGAAGATAGGCAGGTAGGACAAGTCATGGGGACAGTGCTGAGCTGGAAAGTTGGAACTGGGGTGAGGTGGGAGAAGGGGCAATGAGGAAACTGTTGAAGTCCACATTGATGCCCTGGGGTTGAAGTATTCCGAGGCGGAAGATGAGGCGTTCTTCTTCCAGGAGTCTGGTGAGGGAGCGGCGGTGAAGGAGGCCCAGGACCTCCAAGTCCTCGGCAGAGTGGGAGGGGGAGTTGAAATGTTGGGCCACAGGGTGGTGTGGTTGATTGGTGCGGGTGTCCCAGAGATGTTTCCTAAAGCGGTTTCCTAGGAGGCTCCAGTCTCCCCAGTGTAGAGGAGACCGCCTCGGGAGCAACGGATACAATAAATGATATTGGTGGATGTCATGACCTAGAGCTCTTTAATTCCATGTGAAACTTCCATGGCTCTCTGTCTGCTGTTTTCAGATACTGCTTTAAACCTTTGTTAAAACATTGGTTCTCCTACTGCTTATGTGGCTGTGTGTCAAATTGGATTTGGCAATAGTCCTGTGAAGTGTGTCAGGGTATTTCACTTGAGTAGTGCTGGTGTATAAATGCCACGACTTATTCTTGTTGATTAGAGATGCTTCCACTTATATATTTTTTTGACAGTGTGGACTAAACTTAATTTCTCCTGAAAAAGCTTTGGCCTTTAAATTTTTGTCTTTTTGGCCCTTCCACTTTAAAGGTGCTAACTCTTGCTGGATTCAGGCTCAGTGTATGTGGAAAATATTCTACTACTGTTCACAAATGGCCACTTCCATGTGCAAGCCTGGATATTAAAGCCCAGGAAGTTGTTTGAATCATAGTCCTGTTGTGTTTTCATCTGCGATCCATATTTGTATCTTCTAATAAAAGTGTTGGGTAGTGAGCAACAGTGTGGAGTAATTTTCCCAGGGTTATTTGAGGCCAACTGTCATATTTCTACTGCAATCTTTGAAGAGTTAATAAGCCAACCGCAAAACTACTATACAACATGGCATGGCACATCAATTCACTGAAACACTGTGAAGCTAAAACTCCAGTATCTAAAAATTAAGAAACTTAATCTCCTTAAGAGCTTTTGTGATAAAGTAAAAACATGAAACATTTACCCAAATCTGTGGTAATGAATCTTTATCATTTTTTTAATCCAGGGGAATACTCAAGATGGTTACCCCTTTAAAAGTAGCACAAAAGTAGATGATTTGTGTTGATGATAAGACAATATCAAGGCCCAAGATACATCTGGACTAGAGAAGTGAAGGATTGTGGTGTATTATAAGTATACATTTTGTTCTGGATATAATTGCTGTACTTGTATTAAATACAGCATTTTAAAAAAAAGAATTTCCATATAATTGCTGCAATATGTTTTGTTGGTTGGTGAGTGCTGCAAAGGAGACTGCTTTCTTTGTATCATACTAACTTTCTGTTCGGCTTATTTCCCATGTTTGGTGAACTGAATTTTTTTTTTGTCTTCTGTATGCTCTTTACAGTGAGCTGTAGCCTGCCTCTCCGTATTCCCAAATTGTTGGCACTCCTAACAAAAAGTAAACATGGGTTTCTTCCTGGAAATAATTTAGAAACTACGTTTATTATCCACATAATTCCAAATGTGAGGTAACCCAAAAATTTGTGAAATTTTGAATTGAAAGGATGGTTTGTTCTTAACTGTGGGGCAAGGGAGGGTTGGATTAACTTGATGGCACTATGTCTTAGAACATTGTCCATTTCCCTTGGGCTTGGATTTGCAACTCGTCTGGATGGAATGAAAATGTCTACTGTCTTAACAGCTGTATGAGGCCTAGTGGAATAAGTTTGGGCAATCTCATCCCCGTTTCAAATGAACAAAGATCTGTAGTGCACAGCTGCTGTAATTGACTACTAAATAAACAGTTTCAGAGAGGCAGTAAAGGTCATGCTGCTCTGAGGTTGAGTTAGAAAGGATGAGGAGAAAGCTTACTGTGCAACAGAATTGCACTGGACTAAAAAAAAAGGATATTTGTTGAAAAATCCAGGTTTTAGAATTGGGAAATGTTCCCTGTTCCTTAGTTTTGACTCGTTACATAAACGATTTGTGCTAGCATGACATTTAGCTGTTGATCTTGACTGCCTAGTTAAACAGGGTTCGTGTTTGAGATCAGTTGGGAGCTGAACGATTGGCCAATTTTGATTTATTTAATTACTATTTTGTAAATGATCTGTCATATCTGCTGCTTCAGCGCTTTCATCGAAGAATCAGCCTGGCTCAATGTGGGATGTAGGAGACTGGGTCAGGAGCCGAATCACGCATACCTAAATTTCCAGTACCAACCTTGGGAAGCTGTAACACTGCACTATGTATGTGCTAAATAGAAAGCAGAATATAAACGGACAGCTCTAAGTGGCTCCACAACCAATGGATTAGATAAATGCTCTGTAGTTGTTATTAATCCTTACAGGTGGACAATTAAGTAACTCAGTGGAAAAGAAGGCTTCCCAAAGATCCCCATCTTCAATGATGGATGCGTTCAGTACAGAAGACAAGACGGAAACATTTGCAAACGTCTTAGATTAGATTAGATTATCTACAGTGTGTAAACAGGCCATTCGGCCCAACAATTCCACACCGACCCTCTGAAGAGTAACCTACCCAGACCCATTTGCCTCTGACTAATGTACCTAACACTATGGGCAATTTAACATGGCCAATTGACCTAACCTGCACATCTTTGGAGTGTGGGAGGAAACCAGAGCACCCAGCGGAAACCCACTCAGACACTGGGAGAATGTGCAAACTCCACATAGGCAGTTGTCTGAGGCTGGAATTGAACTCAGGTCCCTGGTGCTGTTTGGTCTTTTCCCTGGGACACACACCAAGACAAACATCAACTGTGCTTGGAAGACCATCAACTTAGTGAAAGATGCACTTTGGTCTGCTTGAAACTTGTTGATTTTCCCATGCAAAGACTTAACCTTGACCGAGTGGCCCATAGGCACATTCCAAGGTCCATGACTAAAGGGATGCACGGAAACTTGACACAACTGCCATCAAGGTGCAAAGGGGAAAGACCACTGTTTAAGGTGTTTCTGCCAAAGTACAATGGGAGGACCGTTCAGTTGTCAGATCCTGTCATTGCGTGGCAGAGAAGGCAGTCCAAACTTTGAAGGCAAACTTGAAGAAATAGCAAGCTATCATGGTTCTTATTTGATTACCGGACCACCTTACATGTAACTACAGAGATGGCACCAGCAGGGTTGCTAATGGGTAAAAGACTCTGCACCAGGTTATATTGATCTTCCTGGACATTAGGAGCAGGGGCAGGAGTGGAGGGTGAAACAGCATCAGGAATGCCAGTGCCGGACTCGAGACTCCGCCAAGTGATAGGGACAGTTTACTACTGGGAATGGCCCTGCAAAATTAAGAGACATGGTCCTGCAAGGTCAGGACCAGTGATATATTAAGTTTGGGTTGGTGCGACAGTGCTGAACAAGCAAATGGACCATATGAAAGCTGCAAACTCGCTAACAGTGGGAGCAAAATGTGGACTCCTTCTCAGAACAGTCGGAAAGGCTGCTGGAACCCGTGGAATCGCCCTCTCCATCAAGGGTTGACAAAACGTCTCAGTCCGAGATGGGCATGACCGATGTAACGACATCGCGCTTTTGCCAGAGGAAGAATCACATGAAATCATATCGAGGCATTCCTGGCACAAGATGCGAGCTCCTGTGCATTACACTCTGCCAATATCAATGCTGAGTCAGAGGAACCCGATCCGGTGCTAAAATGCTCCAGGAGGCTTTCCAAAAAGGAGCATTGGCCTTTGTCCTCGAAGGCGGAGGGATATAGTGATTATAATGAGGTCAGCCAGCTTGACCATATAGAGTATAAATTTCCTGATTGGGGCTATTAATCTGGTCCAATAAGGGAGTCCAGGCTGAAAGATACAAAGAGGAGTGTCAGAGATTCTTACACTCTGGGTGCTGACACTGATGAGATGGTGCCAGAGGCAAGGACTTTCCACGTGAAAATAACGGGTGACTTGGTGATAGGCCTCTGTGGAGTTATTTCAGATGCCATTTTGATTTGATGCCTTAGTTTTGTTTTAAGTTACAGTGCCCCAATGGACCACTTATTTTGTTTGTTTTTTTTTGATTTCACAGAAGAATAATTAGATGTGTGTTTCTGGTTTATTGAAAGAGTACTTTGTGTACAGAAAGTAAAGCCCCCGGCTGCGACAGAGGAATATTGTTTAGAGTGGAAATATAAGCTCTGTGGCAAGCAATTAAAACATCTTCACCAGAGCAATTTTATCTTGGTGTATACTTCACAAACAGTCTTGGAAATCCTCCAATATCAGCAGCACTCCCATCCTTTCAACAAATTTTAAAAATTAAGATTTTCTATCACAGGTAGGGATGAAGCAAAAAATATTTCTTGTTTTAGTGTCTTCCTTTTGACAGTTTGTGGAACTTAACAATTGGTGAGTGGTTTCATTTATGTAAGATGTCATAATGGATTTTTATTGTAGAGTTTGCTAATAAATATATTACTAAGTTGAATATAACATTTTCCTGAACATTAACTTTATAATGTTTGTATTTCAGTTGCTTTCAAAGCAACTGAACAGTTGCTGTAATTCTGTTTCCTCTGTTTCATATTTGTCTCTATTTTAATTCAGAGCCATTAGTGGTAACAGGAATTTTAGTCATGCAAAAAACTGAAAGAAACTGAATCTATCAGGAGCAAGTTCTTTATTCTGTTGGCAGTTTGTTTCCCTGCTGCTCTGAACCCCAATGATCTCCTGGATGTATGTTCTTATTGATGCCGACAGCCCTCTGCTATCTTGCCCAAATGATCACTTTTCAGTTGAAACCTTTGACCATGTGTGAGAGTAGCTATTTGACTGAGCCATAAATTGTAATTATGATAGGGATAGACAATAGATGCAGGAGTAGGCCATTCTGCCCTTCGAGCCTGCACCGCCATTCAATATGATCATGGCTGATCATTCCTAATTAGTATCCTGTTCCAGCCTTATCTCCGTACCCCTTGACTCCACTATCTTTAAGAGCTCTATCCAATTCTTTCTTAAAAGAATCCAGAGACTGGGCCTCCACTGCCCTCTGGGGCAGAGCATTCCACACAGCCACCACTCTCTGGGTGAAGTAGTTTCTCCTCATCTCTGTCCTAAATGGTCTACCCCGTATTTTTAAGTTGTGTCCTCTGGTTCGGCACTCCCCCATCAACGGAAATATGTTCCCTCCTGCCAGAGTGTCCAATCCTTTCATAAGCCTATACGTTTCAATCAGATCCCCTCTCAGTCTTCTAAACTCAAGGGTATACAAGCCCAGTCGCTTCAGTCTTTCCGTGTAAGGCAATCCTGCCATTCCAGGAATTGACCTCGTGAACCTACGCTGCACTCCCTCAATAGCCAGAATGATCTTGGCCTATTGATCTCCACGCACATGTACATCAATCACTTATAGCTGACTTCTCACCATTCACTCAGCATTACAACCCAAAACGGATTTTTAAAAAATAATCAGCCAACAATAACCTTGTATTGTAAAAAATAATTTAAATTTCTGAGCAATTAAGAAGTTGAATGATTTTGGTAACAATTTTTTCAGAATCCCTGAACTGTTATGATGCTGGAGGAGGCAATTTGACCCATTGTGCCAAATGAACATCATTGCTTAGTGCCAATGTCCTGCTTTCTCCCCATTCCCTTGCACATTATTTCCATCCAAATGATCATCCTGTGTCCTCCTGAAGGCCTCAGTTGAACCTGCCTCCACGACACTTGTAGACAGTGCATTTCATACCTTATTTACTATGTTTTAAAAAAACAAATTTCTCGCATCACCCTTGCTTCTTTTACATATCACTTTAAATGAAATCATAAGAAATAGGAACAGGAGCAGGCTATTCTGTCCTTTTGACTTTGCTGTGCTATTCGATAGAATCATGCTGATCTGACAACTCCTAACATGAACTTTCCTGCCTTTTCACCCTTGATTTCCCTACTAATCAAGAATCTATCTATCTCAACCTTAAATATACACAAGCACTGGGTTCCCACAGCTTTCTGTGGTAAAGAGTCCCAAAGATCCTCTAAGAAATGAAACTCTTTCCCATCTCATTCTTAAATTGGCACCTCTTTATTCTGAGTATCCTCTCACCATTTACCCTGTCATGCCCTTAAGAATTGTGTGTGTTTCAATAAGATCACATCTCATTCTCCTAAATTCCAATGAGTAGAATCCCAACCTGTTAAACTTTTGGTCATAAGACAATCCCTATATACTAGGAATCATCCTAGGGAATATCCTCTGAACTGTCTGCAATGAAATAATTTGTATTTTTAAATGAGGGGCCAAAACAGTTCTCAGTACAAATCTATGCCCTCCTGTTCTTGTTCATTTGATAAGTGGGAGCAACGTCTCCTTTATGTACTCTATCCAGCATGCTTATGACTTTTTGAATGAGATTTTCATCTTCCCTGAATCATCTTCTCTCAAAGGATAACAGTCCCAACTTCTTCTTTAACTTGGATCAGAACTTGCCTTTTTACAATGAGAGTTAGTCCATTCAAATCATACATACACAACACTTGTTTCTAAAACATTTCTAAAACTAAGGAAGAAGGAAAGCCTACTACGATGTGCAAACAATGGGGCAAATCTATATATTATGCTTCATCAGGTATTTTAATTTTAAAGAATAATTCAACATTCAAGTCCACCGTTCATGATATTGTGTGGCAGTTTTGGTCAGGATAATGTGACGTGTCCTGTGTTATTCTGCTGATGAATGTATTCCGTAAGGGAACTATTCAGTTACTTATAGAATTTTTAAGTTTTACAGTATAGGGGTTTATTCGGCCCATTGTGTCTGGGCCAGCTCCCAAAAGAGCTTGCTACTGAGTTTGTCCCTTTCTCTAGCCCTATCTCCAAAGCCATCTAAATTGATCACTTGCAAATATTTATCCAGCTCTCGTTTGAAACCTTCTATGGAATCAGCCTCCATCACTCTCCCAGGCAGCACATTCCAAATCCTAACAGCTCTCTGAACAACAAAGGCTCTCCTCATCCCAATCCTAGTTCTCTCACTGACAATCTTGACCCCGTCTACTGACGTGCCAACTATTGGAAATAGAATATGCTGTGAAAATCGTTCATAATTTTGAAGACTTTAATAACACCACCTCTTAATTCAAAGCCCAGTTTCACTAATCTTTTCTTGCATCTAAGCTCCCTCATTCCTGGCATTGTTCTAGTAAATTGCCTTTGCACTCTCTCCAGGGGCTTTAACATCCGTCCTTAAATAAGGTGCCGAGAACTGAACACAATATTCCAAATGTGGTGTAACCAATTATCTTTAGAGTTGTAGCATCACGTCCTTGCTTTTATATTCTATGTCTCTATTTAGAAATTTCAGAATCCTATAAGCCTTCCTAACAAGGTCTTCAATTTGCCTGGCCACCTCCAGAGAATTATGCGCTTGAACGCAAAGGTCCCTCTGCTCCTGTACTCCCATCAAAGTTGTACCATTGAGCCAGTATTGTCTCTTCATATTTCTTTTTACCAAAATGCATTACCTCATGTTGCATTGCATTAAAATTCATCTGCCTGGTGTTTACCCATTTGGCCAACTTGTCGATGCCTCTCTAAAGGCATTCAGCACTATCCTAACAATTCTGCAAATTGAGATATTTTGTCCTCAACACCCATCTCCAAATTATGTATATACATCTGAAAAAGTAAGAGTCCCAACTCCAATCCCTAGGGACCACCACTTTCAACTCCCCTCCCGTCTCAGATATGCTCATCAGTATCTACCCTCTGTTTCCTGTCTCTTCGCCAACTTCTAATTCATGCTGACAAGGACCCAATAATTCCAAACATTTCTAATTTGCTAACCAACCTGCCACATGGCACCGTATCAATTGTTTTCTGAAAGTCCAAATATACAACATCCACAGCACTACCCTCATCGACTCCCTGTGTCACCCTATTAAAGAACTCAGTCAAATTTCAGATATGACCTGCCCTTGACAAAGCCATGTTGATTGTCTAGTATTAGCTTATGTATCTCTAAGTCTATGTTTATCTTGTCCTATAGTATGGCCTCTATCATTTTTCACCACTACTGATGTCAAGCTGACGGGTTTATAGTTTCCTGGTTACCCCTTTCTTAGACAATAGTGTTACATTTGCAGTTCCCTATGACTAATCCTTGTTCAGAGAGGCCTGGAAAATATCTGTAAGTGATTGTCCGGGTTGCTGCCTTAGCCTCTCGGCAATCTAGGATGCATCCCACCTGTCTGATGACTTCTCTATCTGGAGTGCTGCTAGCCTATTTAGCACCTCTTCTTTATCTATTGCTATACAGCTCAAGACCAACATTTTAAACTGGACCATTGTCACCATCATTTAATTTGATAGTGGCAGAAACAAGGTATTAATTTAGTATCTCTATCATACCCTTTGCTTTAGTGGGCAGTTTACCCTGCTTGTTCTTTATGGGCTTCACACTATCCATCACTCATCTTTTACTATTAATATGTTTGAAGTGCATTTCGCCATTTAGTCTAGCACAGCCTGCCATCCTTTCCTCATGCTTCTTCTTAGCCTTCCTTATTCCAGCCTTAGCCTCTGTTCTGCTTTTGAGATACTCTTCCTGATTTCTACTGCTATTATTATTATTATTATGGTATACATCATATTCCTCCTTTTTCTTCCTTATTTTCTCATTAATATCCTTAGCCACCCATGGTGGTCTAGCTTTGGATACACCATATTTACTTCTCATGATATATACCTAGCTTGCACCCTATTCATCTTTCTTTTGAAAGTTTCCCATTTTTCATCCACTGTTTTATCCACCAAAATGCATTTCCAATCAACCTGCTCCAGTTTAAATTTTAGACCCTAAAATCTGCCCTATTCCAACCTGGAATCTTAATTTATTACAGATTTTATCCTTTTCCAACTTAATATTGAATCTAAACCTGTTTATTTGGCGATGGGTTCGTGCATGTTGTGATCAGTTGAGGCTTAGTTGATCTTTGGGCTACAGAGCCCAGGTCATGATGAATGTTCTGGCTTTTATTCTATTTAGGTGTAATTACTGGCCACAGTTTGAATGTTAGTTATGCTGTTTTCACAGTGGCAGAGATGGAAGACTAACTAAAACGTGTTTAAGATGAAGAAGAGATGATAGAGTAGAGCATTTCTTCTACTGGAGGGGTCTAAAATAAGTGGATATGTACATAAGGTGAAATGCAAGATATATAGGACACAGCATTAACAAGCTCTTCCAGAACGAAATTGTGAAACTTTGCAACACATAATCTGAGTTGGTAATTGCAGCAAAACCTTTGCTTATTTGAAGGTGAACACCTCAATTTGGGCCGTTGCCTCTGTTTTCTGTTCACTTTAAGTAAAGCGTAAATGAGTTGGGAGTGAATGAAATTAATTTTCTAATAATATTACTTTCTCAGATACAACGCCCTCGAATGCTGTGCATTGGTGTAATTCATTCTGTGCCAAAGTGAATATTCCTGTTTTAAATTATGAACAAATTTCACTCCCTCGCTCTATAGCAGTTCTGTACATGGATTGCATAATCAATTGGCAAACATCCAATGAGCTCCATTTAAGCTCTGCTTTAGATTGAGCTGCTTGGGTAGTAGGATGGTTAAAATTATATTTGTTGAATGGCAGTGTAGTCTGTGAAATGCAGGCCAGACCTGTCTTGACAACTGTTTCCAAGTTGAAATTCCATTTTTGTTTAGTTAGTGAAAAACCAGTCTCAGTATGAGGTTATCATAACAACACCGGCCTTTCATCTCTCCCTCTCCAGCTGAGCTCATTCTCCTTGCAATGTTTTTATTCCTCTTTGCCCATATTTGAATGGTTGCCAACCAGGAAGGTTTAAAGCTGCAATGTTTTTGATTTCAGCTAAATATCTTCATAGTCTGATGTTTAGCAAGAGGAGACCGAGTACTTTCCGACTGTTTGACAACTTTGGAGAGGTCTGAAGATAAATTCACTGTGGTTCAATGAAGAGTGCCAAGCGTGGCACCTGGCATACATAAAAATATGGTGACATCCTGGTGTAGTTACAACACAAGGCATGTAAAACACCAAGTGAAAGAAAAGGCTGTGTGATTCCACATCTGTGGATCAAATCTAAACTCTGCAGTCCTGCCTCATCCAGTTGTGAATAGTGGTGGACAAATAAAAATACTCTCTGGAAGAGGAATCTGTCCAAACATCTCCATCCTCAGTGATGCAGCCGCCCACCACATCAGTGCAAAAATAAAGCTGAATCTATGCAAATGCTTAGTGGGTGACTCACCTCCGTCTCCTCCTGAAGTCTCCAGCATCACGGAACCCAGTCTTCAGCCAATTCGATTCCAGTCCACGATACCAGGAAATGGCTTAAGGCACTGGATACTGCAAAGTCAGTGGGTCATGACAATATTCTGGCAATGGTACTGGAACTTGCAGTACCCCTAGCCTTTGATACAGCTACAATACTGACATCTATCTGAAAATTTGGAAAATAAGATAATGATTTCCTATGTGCAAAAAGCAGAACAAATCCAACCCAGCCAATTAAAGACCCATCAATCAGCTCCCAATCATCAGTCAAGTGATGGACAAATCAGTCAGTAGTGCAGTAGTTGTTGAGCAATACCCTGCTCACTGACGCTCAATTTGGGTTTCTCGAAGGTCTCAGCTCCTGACCTCATTACAGCCTTGATTCAAATGTGAGCATAAGGCAGCTCCCCACCACCTTGTCTTGGGCAATTACTAAACAAATATTTTGTGTCAGTATTTACTGTGGAAAAGGATTTGGAAGCCAGGGAACCTGGAGAAATAAATATTGATGTCTTGAGAAGAGTTTATTTTGTCAAAGTGGAGGTGCTGGGCATCTTAATACACATAAAAGTAGATAAATCCCTGAGATATGATCAGGTATTTCCCAGAACTTTGCGGGAAGCTAGGGAAGAGATTGTTAGACCCCTTGCTGAGATATTTGTATCATCAAAAGCCATGGGTGAGTTGTCTGAAGACTGGAGGTTGGCTAACATGGTGCCATTATTTAGACAATAGACAATACGTGCAAGAGTAGGCCATTCTGCCCTTCGAGTTTGCACCACCATTCAACATGATCATGGCTGATCATTCCTAATCAGTATCCTCTTCCTGCCTTATCTCCATAACCCTTGATTCTACTATCCTTGAGAGTTCTATCCAACTCTTTCTTAAATGAATCCAGAGACTGGGCCTCCACTGCCCTCTGGGGCAGAGCATTCCACACAGCCACCACTCTCTGGGTGAAGAAGTTTCTCCTCATCTCTGTCCTAAATGGTCTACCCCGTATTTTTAAGCTGTGTCCTCTGGTTCGGCACTCACCCATCAGTAGAAACATGTTTCCTGCCTCCAGAGGGTCCAATCCTTTAATAATCTTATATGTCTCAATCAAATCCCCTCTCAGTCTTCTAAACTCAAGGGTATACAAGCCCAGTCCTCCAGTCTTTCAATGTAAGATAGTCCCGCCATTCCAGGAATTGACCTCGTGAACCTACGCTGCACTCCCTCAATAGCCAAAATGTCTTTCCTCAAATTTGGAGACCAGAACTGCACACAGTACTCCAGGTGTGGTCTCACCAGGGCCCTGTACAGCTGCAGAAGAACCTCTTTGTTTCTATACACAATCCCTCTTGTTATGAAGGCCAGCATGCTATTAGCCTTCTTCACTATCTGCTGTACCTGCATGCTTACCTTCATTGACTGGTGTACAAGAACACCCAGATCTCTTTGTACTGCCCCTTTACCTAAATTGATTCCATTTAGGTAGTAATCTGCCTTCCTGTTCTTGCCAAAACTGCATCTGCCATGCATCTGACCATTCCCCTAACCTGTCCAGGTCACCCTGTAATCTCCTAACATCCTCCTCACATTTCACCCTGCCACCCAGCTTAGTATCATCAGCAAATTTGCTAATGTTATTACTAATACCATCTTCTATGTCATTAACATATATTGTAAAAAGCTGCAGTCCCAGAACTGATCCCTGCGGTACCCCACTGGTCACTGCCTGCCATTCCGAAATGGAGCCGTTTATCACTACTCTTTGTTTCCTATCAGCCAACCAACTTTAAATCCAAGTTAGTACTTTGCCCCCAATGCCATGCACCCTAATTTTGCTCACTAACCTCCTATGTGGGACTTTATCAAAAGCTTTCTGAAAGTCCAGGTACACTACATCTACTGGATCTCCCTCGTCTATCTTCAGAGTTACATCTTCAAAAGATTCCAGAAGATTAGTCAAACATGATTTCCCCTTCTTAAACTATGGTGACTCTGACCTATCCTGTTACTACTATCCAGATTTTTCGTAATTTCATCCTTTATAATAGACTCCAGCATCTTTCCCACCACTGAGGTCAGACTAATTGGTCTATAATTTCCTGCTTTCTCTCTCCCACCTTTCTTAAAAAATAGTACAACATTAGCCACCCTCCAATCCGCAGGAACTGATCCCGATTCTATCGAACTCTGGAAAATAATCACCAACGCATCCATGATTTCTCGATCTACCTCCTTCAGTACTCTGGGATGTAGACCATCCGGCCCCGGGGACTTATCAACCTTCAGACCTAACAGTCTCTCCAACATCAATTCCCGGCAAATATAAATTCGCTTAAGTTCAGGTCCTTCAGCCACTGTTACCTCAGGGAGGTTGCTTGTGTCTTCCCCAGTGAACACAGATCTGAAGTAACAATTCAATTCTTCTGCCATTTCTTTGTTCCCCATAATATATTCCCCTGTTTAAAGGCTACAAGGAAAAACCAGGGAACTAAAGACCGGTGAGCCTTACATCACTGGTGGAAATGTTCTTGGGGGATTCTGAAAGACAGGATTTACATACGTTTGGAAAGGCAAGGACAGATTGGGGCAGTCAGCATGGTTTTCTATATGGGAAATAATGTCTCACTAACTTGTTTGAGTTTTTTGAAGAGGTGGCAAAGAATATTGATGAAGGCAGAGCGGTAGGTGTTGTCGATATCGACTTCAGCAAAGCATTAAATAGGGTTCCGTATGGTAGACTGGTTAGTAAGGTTAGATTATATGGGATTCAGGGGGAGCTAGCCAATTGGATGCAAAATTGACTTGAAAATAGGAGACAGAGGGCTATGGTAGAGGGTTGTTTTTTGGATTGGAGGCCTGTGACCAGTGGTGTGCCATGAGGATCACTACTGGATCCACTGCTTCTGATCACATATATAAATGATTTGGATGCAAGTATAGGAGGTTTGGTTAGTAAGTTTGCAGATAACACCAAAATAAGTAGTGTAGGTAGACAGTGCAGAATATTATCTCAATACATCAGGATAATGATCAGGTGGGCCAATATGCCACGGAATGGCAGGTGGAGTTTAATTTAGATAAATAAGAGGTGTTGCATTTTGGAAAGGCAAACCAGGACAGGACATACATAATTAATGGTAGGACCCTGGGGAGTGTTGCCAAACAGGAAAGCAGCTACATAGTTCGTTGAAAGTAGATTTGCAGATAGACAGGGTGGTGAAGAAGGCATTTGGCACACTTGCCTTCAAAGTTTGTGAGAAAATTTGTAGCTCGGGTGCTCGTTTTTAGATTAGATTAGATTAGATTAGATTACTTACAGTGTGGAAACAGGCCCTTCGGCCCAACAAGTCCACACCGCCCCGCCGAAGCGCAACCCACCCATACCCCTACATCTACCCCTTACCTAACACTACGGGCAATTTAGCATGGCCAATTCACCTAACCTGCACATCTTTGGACATCGTTGTTGTGGTTCTGTTCGCCGAGGTGGGAAATTGTGTTGCAGACGTTTCTTCCCTTATCTAGGTGACATCCTCAGTGCTCGGGAGCCTCCTGTGAAGTGCTTCTGTGATGTTCCCTCCGGCATTTATAGTGGTTTGTCTCTGCCGCTTTCGATTGTCAGTTCCAGCTGTCCATTGCAGTGGTCGGTATATTGGGTCCAGGTCGATGTGTTTGTTGATATCAACAAACTCATCGACCTGGACCCAATATACCGACCACTGCAATGGACAGCTGGAACTGACAATCGGAAGCGGCAGAGACAAACCACTATAAATGCCGGAGGAAACATCACAGAAGCTCTTCACAGGAGGCTCCCGAGCACTGAGGATGTCACCTCGACAGGGGACGAAACGTCTGCAACACAAATTCCCAGCTCAGTGAACAGAACCACAACACTTGCCTTCATTGGTCAGTGCATTGAGTATAGAAGTTAGGATATTGTGGCTGTATAGGACTTTGGTGAGCCACTTTTGGAATATTGTATGCATTTCTGGTCACCCTTCTATAGGAAGTTAAACCTGAGAGGGTTCAGGAAAGATTTACAAAGATCTTGTTGGGACTGGAGGGTTTGAGTTGTAGGGAAATGCTGAAGCTATTTTCTCTACAGTCTTGTAGGCTGAGGTGTGACCGTATAGAGGTTTATAAAACAATGAGGGGCATGGATAAGGTGAATAGCTACAGTCTGTTCCCCAATTTAGGGGAGTTCAAAACTAAAGGGTATAAGGTTAAGGTGAGAGGGAAAAAATTTAAAAGGGATCTAAGGGACAATGTTTTCATGCAGAGGATGGTAGATGTCAGGAATGAGCTGTCAGAGGAAGTGGTGGAGGCTGATACAATGCCCACATTTAAAAGGCATCTGGATGGGTAACTGAATAGGAAGGGTTTAGATGGATATGGGCCAAATGCTGGTAAATGGAACTAGGTCGGATTGGGATGTCTGTTTAGTGTGGATGAGTTGGAATGAAGGGTGTGTTTTCCATGCTTTATACTTATAAAAAAATACCTTTGTCATCTAGTTTATCTGTCATTTTAACTTATCCTTCAATCTCTTTGCTGTCTAAAAATGTGTCCAACTCCACTTTGAGTCCATTTTAATCATCTCCATGTTAATTTATTTCACGTCTCTTGTTTGGAATGAAGAGTTTATTTTGCTCTCTTTTACGATTTTCATTCTTACGTGCATCAAGAATAATCTTGTAATTTCCATTCATAATTTTATTTTGTAAAAAGGAGTGAACGGAATGCACAGGAGCTCTTTTGCTCAAGTCTAGAAATTCAAATGCAAGAAAACCTTTGTGTAATATTCTTCCTTATTCCTCTGTCACTTTGTCTGCCAGAAATCAAGTTACTTAAGTTTGGTTGCATGATCTGCATTCATTATCTCCCTAACCAAGACATGTATTCACTGTTTTGTTTGTAATACATTAAAACTAGAGTTCCTGTGGCATAGTTCTGGGTCAGAACGTCCAATTCAAATCCCATCTACCCAGTCATGTGCCACAACATATCTGAATAGGTTGATTAAGAATATTTAGAACTAAATGCCTGTTCCAGTTCTTCTCCCTAGCTTGAGTTGGTCTCCCACTTTTGCTTTTCAACATTGCTAAGGATCCCAGTTTTCATAGTGTCTTCTAACATGATTTCCGTTTACTTTGTGATGTATCCTGTTCAGAATATTTCCAATACGCTGCAGTGACCAGGACTGTTGAGTACTCTTGTTGGATAATCTTATGTATAAGTTCTTATTCTAATTCATTGCTTCCTAATATTTCTAAGGTTTATTTTTACTGCAGTCACACACTCTACTGCCAATGTGAATTAACACTCAGAAATACCACATTCTTCTTTGTTCTGCCTCAGTATGGTTTCTTTACCCATTCCACCTTTGCACTTGTCCACATTGTAATGACTTGTTAGTTTTATATCAAACTTTTATTTGTCCCAGTTCTTGGATTTAAGTCTTGGAAATCAAATTAAGATTGGATGTTAGCCTGGCATGTTCCCAGCAATTCCATCCACTTGCTCGTGGACACGAACCAACAGGATCAAATCATTCTTAAATTTATCTTTTATGTTTAAGTTTTAGACATTACATCTCATTGAAGAAGTTTGTTTTAAGTGTTGGCAAGAATTTTTCTTTCTTGAGGACTTTTACTCCACCCAACATTCATCTGTATGTGTGACCAATGAAATTTAAATTGCAAAACCAAGTTTAGTTTATTCAAATAATTTCTGCAAGGAAATTGGAGATTATCTTTCACATGCGACTTTGATTCAAGTCCAGCTGTAATTTCCTGCAGTGGATTACTCTGCAATGTGTTCTTTTGTTTATTTTATTTTCTTGCTTGCTTTCTCTTTATGCCCCCCTCCCCCCCACCCCCGTCTATAGTTACCATTTGGATTGAAATCTTTGCTTAGGCTTATGTAGCAGTACTTCTGAGAAAATACTAGAAACTAGATCTAGCTCAGTCAGCACCCTTTACTCTCAATATTCTGTGTTCTCATAATGAAATGCCTTTTTCATTATGATTATTAGTTTAGCTGTCTCATTAAGTTGCCTGAATTTTCAAGTGTTTTGAAAGACTTTTCAAGTAAACCATTCTTCATGTCTACATATTCCAAAAGCTCTACTAGTCACCAAAACCAAACTACTGCGTATTTATAGCTATTCTGAACTAATTCACTACTAGAAACCATTTAGTGCCACTTTTATAAACTGATTTTGATGTTGAGGATACCATAAAAGACTTGTGCTGTCTCGTGCTCTTCATCTCACAAAGAACAGTTCCTCACTTTGATTCTTTTATTCTTATTCATTCAGTGGACATTGTATACTCATGACATCACCATCTTGTATCACTGAAACATGAGTGTTACATGATCTTTACCAACAGATGTAGACATGAAACAAGGCTGCAAGGGAAAGCCTACGCATACTTTTGCTTTTTGATATTTAAACCTTTAAAACCAGTTATGTTAACATGGATGGAATCTAATTACTATTAAATGTATGTAAAAATTTCAATTTCCAGTACAGTCATATTTTCCACAATCCTTAATGGGTTGGAAAATATATTTGCTGCACGTTTTCTCACTAACTTTATTTGTGAAATTGTTGTTTCCGGTAGTCAATATTCTCTAGGATGATGTCTTATTGCTAATTGAAAACTGGCAAAATCTTGCCCTTTAGAAGTAATTTTTAAAAATAATTCATTCACTGATTATGGGCAGAGTTGGTAAGGCCCTTATAAACAATATTTAATTGACTTTAAGAAGGTAGTGGTGTGCAATTGTCTTTAGCAATGTAACCTGTGTGGTAAAGGTACTTGCACAGGTCTGTTAGGTTGGGTGTTCCAGGGTTTTCAGAACGTAGTAAAGGAACTGTAATATATTTCCAAGACAAGATTGAGTATGACTTGGAAGTGGTGGGTTTCTACATGGTAGGTGCCAATGTTCTGCTAGGTGGTAGAGGCATGAGTTTGGAAATTGTTGTCAATTTAGCCTTGGGAAGTAGCTGTAGTGTCTGTTCTGAATGGTACTTACTGCTGCCACAGTGCATTCATGGTGGAGGTCATGCATGTTCAACGTAAATTTAGGGTGCCAGGTAAGTGGGCTGCTTTGTTCTGGATGGTATTGAATTTCTTGAGAATTGTTGGAGCTGCATTCTACCAGGCAAACTGGAAAGCATTTGGTTCCAACCTGAAATGTTGACTTCCCTGCTCCTCAGATGCTGCTTCACCTGCTGTGCTTTTCCCAGCTCTACACTTTATTAAAACTGGAAAGCATTCCATCAGATGGTAAACCAAGTTTGGAGAAGTAAGGATGTCAGGAGTTCAGTTACCCACTGCAGAATTCCCAGTTTCTGACTTATTATAATCCACCGAATGTACAGGGAGTGCAATCTAGATCCTAACTACTCAGTGTGGTAAAGTTTCTCCTTGTGTTATTGGTCTGGCTGGTTTACTTAAATTTCCTGCCAATGCTTGCCCCGAGGATAGTGTAGCTGGCAGATTTAGTGATGATAATTTGATTATTAATTAGTTGGGTCTGGGGGAATTGCCCTGAGGAAGTTCTGCAATGATGTCATGATACTGAAATGTTTGATTAAACGTTTGTTCTTCAGTGATGTTAACATATAATCTCCATATTTAACCACAAAATGGTATCGACTTACATTTCTCTACATTAAACTTTACCTGCCACCTGTCTGCCCTGTTACCCACTTTTCACTGTATTTTTGAGGTTCTATACTTTCTTCGGTTTACAGTGTCTCCAGGTTTTGCATCATCTGCAAAGTTTGAAATTGACCCTATACTCCAAGGTCGAGATCACTAATATTCATCAAGAAAAAGCACTCGGGACACTTGACTGCAAACCTTCTCACAGCCTAAAATAACATCCGCTGCCATTAATATAAAGTGGTCATAGTCATGGTGGACCACTGAGGTGAGGGCTACTCTCTCACTATGGAGAGATGATGGTGGTGGATTTAATTTGTGGGTCACAATGACTCAAGCGAAGAACAAGGTTGAGAGGTGAGACCTCATGACGACCTCAGCTGGTACAGAAATTGACTTGTGCATGCTGTTGCCTTCACTTTGCATGCAAACCAGCCATCCAGCCAACAGAGCAAACTGACTCCATATTACCATTACTGTCTTTCTTAGCACTTAACCAATTTTGAATCCATGTTGCTACTGTCCCTTTCATTTCTTAAGCTCCGACCTTGCTCTTTAATCTATTGTGGCACTATAATAAACGTCTTTCAGCAGTCCTTGCACACAACATCAATAGCATTACCTTTGCCAACCCTCTCTAAATAACTCTTACCAGGTTTGTAAAGAAATTTGTCTTTGACTAAAACTATGCTGGCTTTCCTTAAATAAACCATTTGACCATGCGACTATTCATTCTATTCCAAATGATTGCTTCTAGAAGTTTCCCCAACACCGAAGATGATCTGTAATTGCTGGGCTACTCCTTAATTATTTTTGTACATCGATGAAAAAATGTTTGTGGTCCTGTGGCACTACTCGCAAGTCTAATGAAGATAGAAAAATTTTGAAAGTGCTCTCAGAAATTTTGTGGTTGTCTTGGTAGACTTGATCCTGTTCTGGTCACTTTTCAACTACTACCAGTCTATCCAATGCCACCTCCTAATCAATTTTGAATTCTTCTAGTGACTGAAGTTTCTCTTCTTTCACCATGGACTGAGTAACACCTGCTTCCTTGATAAAGACACATGTAAAATTTTTTGTAAATGCCTCAGTCATGCCCCCTGTCCCTAAATGTAAAGCCCCTCTTTCGCCACTAATCAGACTTATTCCTCCTTTTACCCCATAAGTGCTTGCACAAGACTTTGGGACTTCCTCATAGAGTCATAGAGATGTACAGCATGGAAACAGACCCTTCGGTCCAACCTGTCCACGCCGACCAAATATCCCAACCCAATCTACTCCCACCTGCCGGCACTTGGCCTATATCCCTCCAAACCCTTCCTATTCTTATACCCATCCAAATGCCTCTTAAATGTTGCAATTGTACCAGCCTCCACCACATTCTCTGGCAGCTCATTCCATACACATACCACCCTCTGTGTGAAAATGTTGCCCCTTAGGTCTCTTTTATATCTTTCCCCTCTCACCATAAACCTATGCCCTCTAGTTCTGGATTCGTCGATCCCATGGAAAATACTTTGTCTTTTTATCCTATCCATGCCCCTCATAATTTTGTAGACCTCTATAAGGTCACCGCTCAGCCTCCGATGCTCCAGGGAAAACAGCCCCAGCCTGTTCAGCCTCTCCCTATCGCTCAAATCCTCCAACCCTGGCAACATCCTTGTAAATCTTTTCTGAACCCTTTCAAGTTTCATAACATTTTCCGAAAGGAACGAGACCAGAATTGCACGCAATATTCCAACAGTGGCCTAACTAATGTCCTGTACAGCCACAACATGACCTCCGAACTCCTGTACTCAGAACTCTGGCCAATAAAGGAAAGCATACTTCTTCACTATCCTATCCACCTGCAACTCCACTTTCAAGGAGCTATGAACCTGCACGCCAAGGTCTTTTTGTTCAGCAACACTCCCGAGGACCTTACCATTAAGTGTATAATTCCTGCTAAGATTTGCTTTCCCAAAATGCAGAAGCTCGCATTTATCTGAATTAAACTCCATCTGCCACTTCTCAGCCCATTGGCCCATCTGGTCCAGATCCTGTTATAATCTGGGGTAACCCTCTTCGCTGTCCACTACCCCTCCAATTGTGGTGTCATCTGCAAACTTACTAACTCTACCTCTTATGCTCGCATCCAAATCATTTATGTAAATGACAAAAAGTAAAGGACCCAGCACCGATCCTTGTGGCACTCCACTGGTCACAGGCCTCCAGTCTGAAAAACAACCCTCCACCACCACCTTTGAGCCAGTTGTGTCTTCTACCTTTGAGCCAGTTCTGTATCCAAATGGCGAGTTCTCCCTTTACTCCATGAGATCTAACCTTGCTAATCAGTCTCCCATGGGGAATGCCTTACTGAAGTCCATATAGGTCATATCTACTGCTCTGCCCTCATTAATCTTCTTTGTTACTTCTTCAAAAAAACTCAATGAAGTTTGTGAGACATGATTTCCCATGCACAAAGCCATGTTGACTATCCCTAATCAGTCCTTGCCTTTCCAAATACATGTACATCCCGTCCCTCAGGATTCCCTCCAACAACTTGCCCACCACTGAGGTCAGGCTCACTGGTTTATAGTTCCCTGGCTTGTCTTTACCACCCTTCTTAAACAGTGGCACCACATTTGCCAACCACCAGTCCTCCGGCACCTCACCTGTGACTATCGATGATACAAATATCTCAGCAAGAGGCCCAGCAATCACTTCTTTAGCTTCCCACAGAGTTTTCGGGTACACCTGATCAGGTCCTTTTATGTTAGCCACTCTTATTTTGCTCTTTTACTTCACTTCTGAACTTTCAATATTCAACCAGGTTCTCAATTGTGTTTTTGATTTGACACCCATCATAAGCTCACTTTATCTTAATTTCTATCTTTTTCATCCACTAGCTTCAAGAGTTTTTGCCATTCCCTTTTGAGGGAATGTATTTTAACTGTGCTCGGACTATTTCTTCATTGAAGCAAGCCCATTATTCAGTTACCGTTTTTCTCACAATCTTTTGCTGCAGTCTATCTGGTCCAGCTCCATTCTTGCCCTCTCCCCTACTTAATTATTTTTATTCTTGATTTTCATTTGTTATTTTACAACCTAATCCTAAACCTGGGATACAATGATCACTGTCCCCTAAATGATCTATCTGGCCTACTTCATTTCCAACTTTACCTGTATCTTTTCTTTTTGGACTGGACCTGTACCCCTGTAGAAGATTTTCCCTGAGTTCAACCCGGGAATGTTTTCCCTTCTTTGCATTTCATGCTACCATGTCCCCTCTACATTTGGAAAGAAAATCCTCCATTAGAATTTCTCTTGGATGTTGGCATCTTTGTCTGTAATTCCCCTGTAGATTTGTTGAACCTTCTGGGAAATACTTTTTCTTCAGCCCTGCAATAGCCTCCTTGATGAATGCTGGCACCTTTCCTCCTTTCCTATCCTCCCTGAACATCTTGCATCCAGGAATGTTTAACACTCAGTCCTGCTCTTCTTTGAGCCTGGACTCATCAGTGTTATAGCCATAACATCATCATTCCAATTGGCAATCTGCACCAGTAACTCACCAATCTTTTTAACTATACTCTTTGCATTCACGCATATGAACTGTAACCCTGGTTTAGGATATTTTAATTTCCCCCCTATTTCAGCACCATCTCTGAACATGTCATTTTCTGCTCTAATGTTAACTATCTCTTCCAGTATTCTGTTCACCCTAGTGTTCCATTCTGATATTCTCCTGCTTCCTGCATGCCGGGCAAGTTAGTGCTGTTGGGTGGGTATAAACTATCAAAATGTCTGCAAGGAACTCAGTCCTGATTCTGTTCAGATGCAGCCCATCTGAGTTATACAGGTTCCATTGTCCCCAGAGCCAGTCCTAGTGCATCAGAAATCTAAAGCCCTCCCTCCTTCACCATCTTACCAGCTATACATTTATCCATCTTATCCTTCCAATTCTGAATTCACATGTGAAACTTAGATGAATTCGATCAATTCCTGAATAATCTGGAGTAATCTGTAATACACAGCATGTTCTGTGCCTGTTTTAGACTCCGTCCTTGTCTCAATGTGTTCAATATGGAAGAGTACTGATTCATTTGCTGAGGGACGATGTTAGTGGTAATCAGCAGGAGGGTTTCTTTCTCTTGTTTGACCTGATCCCACATGTTTCTTTTAATGTATTCGAGACTCTCTGTTGTTGCTGTCAGTCTTAGAAATACAAGCTCCTTTAAGGGAAAACCAGAAGTTCTCCTTAATTAATGGAGTAATAAATGGAGTTCTTAATTAATGGGATAATGCTAATTGGTCTTTGTGTTTAAAAGTTGTGGTTTAGTTGTTTGAAAAATAACTCCATGCTTCTGATCTTTGGCCATCCAGTGCGGAGGGGTGTGAGCAAGTTGGAGGATCTTCATGCGGATCTGCTCCTGGGCTTGGCCAAGTTGGCCATCAATAGATTCAGGAATGGAAGGGATCACAGTGGCTGATTCCCTGCCCTTCTTCAGAAACGTTAGTGCCTGAGTGTCATTGGAGACGGAGCACACAATGTCTATCAATAGTTTCAGTGCTTTTTAGAGAAATAGTGATACCACAGAGGTACAATACCTCATCTCCCCTTCCAACTCCATTTTGATTCAGCTTTTTCAGTCTCTCCCTACCTGTCCCTCACCTTTTGTGTTGTTACATTGGCTTAATGGGCTCCACATAATTGAACAATTGGAAAAACACGTGATTTACTAGTGGTTGCTAACAGATTAAATATACCACAGGCGACTTGGTGGAAGGCAAAACCATCTGGTTGGATGTGATGGCACTTTGAGATATAAAGAAAAGAAAAAAGAGCTGGCTACCTCCTCACTGTCCTTGCTCCATTCCAAGTATTGGCTTCTGAACAGGGAAAGATGAAAACTGATGTTTGTTCTAAATCACAGAATTATAATTAAACCCTTAAAAATCTCTGAAAATCTTTTGCTGCCTAATTCAACATATGGATGTTGGTCAATGAAATAGTAATCATCTAGGCCATCCCCTTCTGCATGTATAGTATTGTGTCCCTACTACTTGATGCATTGTTTAGCTACTTGGACAGGACATATTCAGCGATGGTGATGGAAGTATCTGAGATGTCAGCTGAAAGGCTTGAAAATGCCAATATATATTTGTGGCACATTTAACCTGAATTTAATCCAGTCTCCAGAAGTTATGATAAGGACTTTGCAGGATCATAGGGCAAATGTTGCATTTGAGTCTAGTGCCTAATTTTGCAATCCTGTTAGGGACATTAACGCTTAAAGATAAATCCAAGCACACAGTTATTAATTGACATACCTCAAGATTTCACATATTTAAACTAAAATGTATTTTCCTGTGTGTTAGAATTAACCAAAGCAAGTACCGGATTATTGTTGGAAAAATTGCTGTTGCTGTTAAGGTTTTCATCTTGCAATCATTAGTCAGATGCAAGAACGACAAAATTGAAAAGGAATTACATTTTTACTGCATGAGAAATGAGTGCTGATTTTGGGTGACTGAACTCTCCTCTCATGCAAATGCATTATTATTCCTTTTTAAATTTGGTATTTTGTCTGTCCCAATGAGTGCAAGACAGAAGGTTCAACAGCATGTCTCTTTCGTCAGTATTCACATTCTGTGCTACCAGCTGACCAAGGGCTATTAACTCCATAATTTATAATTACTTAGTTCCACACATTTATTTCTGCCTAATAATTCACTTGATATATTGCAAAAATGAATATTGGTAATAAGCCCATGGCTGATATGATTGTGAACTTCATTTCACTGTTCCCACCTGTCCCCCATAGCCTTCACCTCCATTGTTGATCTTTCTATCTTAATCTTTAATATAGTCAATCAACTGCTGCTGCTGACCTCACAATTGTACGTCCACTGCAAGTTGCTGTCTGCTGCCTTCTCCCTCCCACTGGCCACTCTCCACTCCCTGCCATCCATCACTCTTTGCTACCTCTACTGTCTGCTCTCTATTCTCCTCATTCCACTCCTTTCCATTGCCTGCTCTCCACATCTGTCAGTTTTCTCCTCCTCACTCATCTCTCTCTGCTGCCTATTCTCTCCACTTCCTGCTATCTGCTGCCTGTCCTGCCCATTTTCCTTTCTCCATCCATTGTTGTCTATTGTCTGTTACCCACCATCAGATACCTCCTTCCTTTGTCTTCATTCCCTGGCAACATATTTCCATTTCCCTTTCCCTCTCCCATTGCTAACTTTGCTGCTCTCTCTGATCTTGTCCTCTCCTGCTCTTTCTGGTACCTCCACTGCCTTTGCCGCTGCTGCTTCTTCATTCCTGCTCTTTCCAGAACGTCCTCCTACTCTCTCTGCTGCTTTCTCCCACTCTCTTCTCTGTTCTGTCCTACTTCCTCCCACTCCTTCCACTCCTGGCTTTGCCACCCTCTCGTTCTCTTCAACAGTCCTTTGTCACATTTTGTCTTTCTCTCTCTCACATCTTCGTGCTTCCCAAAAATTGAAATTCAGAAATCCTTCTGGCTCATTTTTGGTTTATAAATGAAAAAAAGCAATGGACTGATATCCATTTTATCAGCACTTTTGTACATGTTTCTTATCCTTTTGAAAGGAATGTTAGCTGAATTTTCTAAGCCTGAAAGCACACCACATAAAGAATTGTGTTTCTCTCTGTTGGAAAGTGTCAGTTCCATATGGCCCTCTTCCCTGTGCTGGAGTATTAGGGAGTGCTGAAGTCAGCTCCTGGCACTTTTCTTTAGCTTAACTTCCAAACACAATATGGGTATTTAAATTAAAAAAAACACATCTTTGTACTTCTGTTATCAAGGCTACAAGAATATAATACAAGGAATGAAGCTGTATGCATGTGTGCGGTCTTTTCTTGTGGTTGACTTTGGAAAGCTTATTATGTACTATTTGTTACCATGCATCACTGGAGTTTTGTTGCTACTTCTTGCACTGGCATAAGAAACTCCCATATAAAATTCCAAATTAAATTGCAATCAATGTGACCAATTTCAGACCATTGCACAGTTCAAACCATGTTGATTAAGGTGTCAATTTTAAAATCGCTTTATAATGACATTCCTCCATCATAAGGTCAGGAGTCGGGATGTCTGCTGATGATTGCACAATATTCTGCACCATTCCCGTATCCTCAGATACTGAAGCAGTTGAAATGCAACAAAATCCAAGGCTTGGGTTGACAAGTGCCAAGTAACATTCACACCACAAAAATGTCAGGTGATGACTAAGAGACAATCTAACCACCTTTCCTTGTCATTCAATGGCATTACCATCGCTGAATCCCCTACAATCAACATCCTGGGGGTTTCCATTGACCAAAAACTCAACTAAATTTGACATGTAAATGCAGTGGCTCCAAGAGCAGGTCAGAGGTTAAGATACTGTTGAGAAACTCACCTCCTGACTCCCTAAAGCCTGTCCACAATCTACAAGGCGCAAGCCAGGAGTGTGATGGAATATTGCCTACGTCCCTGGATGAGTGCAGCTCTAACAAGCTTGATATTGTCCAGGACAAAGCAGCCCACTTGATTGGCACCACATCTACCACATAAGAAATAGGAGGAGGAGTATACCATCTCGCCCTTTGATCCTGCTCCACCATTGAATAAGATCATGGCAGATCTTTTCATGGCCTCAGTTCCACTTACCTGCCCCCTCACCTTTTATTCCTTTACTGTTCAAAAAATTATCAATCTTAGCTTTAAAAACATTCAATGATGAAGCGTCAACTATTTCACTGGGTATGGATTTCCACAGATTCACAACCCTCTGGGTGAACAAGTTCCTTCTCAATTCAGTATTAAATCTGCTCCCCCTAATTTTGAGGCTATGCCGTCTTGTCCTAGTTTCACCCACCAGTGGAAGCCTCCTCTTTACTTCTATCTTATCTATTCCCTTCATAATTTTATATGTTTCTATAAGATACCCCCTCATTCTTCTAAATTCCTGTGCATATAATCCCAGTTTCCTCAGTCTTTCCTCATAAGCCAATCCCCTCAACTCAGAATCAACCTAGTGAACATTCTCTGCACCCTCTCTAGTGCCAGTATATCCTTTCTCAAGTAAGAAGATCAAAACTGCACGCAGTACTCCAAGTGTGGCCTCACCAGCACCCTAGACAGTTGCAACATAACCTCCCTGCATTTAAACTCAATCCCTTTAGCAATGAAGGACAAAATTCCATTTACCACCTTAATTACCTCTTGCACCTGCAGACCAAACTTTTGTGATTCATGCACAAGGACACCCAGGTCCCTTTCTACTGCAGCATGCTGCAACTTGTTACCATTCAAATAATAGTCCTTTTAATGGTCATTCCTACTGAAATAAATGACTTCACATTTATTATCACTGTACTCCATCTGCCAGATTTTTTTTTCCCACTCACATGAACTATCTACGTCCTCTGCAAAGTTTCACAGTCCTCTGCACACTTTGCTCCACCACTCATCTTAGCATCATCTGCAAACTTTGACACACCACAACTCTAAATCATCAATGTAAATTGTGAATAATTGCAGACCCAACACTGATCCCTGAGGCACACCACTAGTCACTGATCGCCAATCAGAAAAGCAATGATTTATCCCCACTATTTGCTTCCTGTTAGTTAGTCCACTGTCCATGATAATATATTCCTTGTAATGCCATGTATCTATAATCTTATGCAACAGGCTTTTGTGCAGCACATTATTGAATGCCTTTTGGAAATCTAGACACACCACATCTAATGGGTCCCTGTTGTCCATTGTGCTTGTAATGTCTTCATAGAATTCCAGTAGATTAGTTAGCATGACCTGCCTTTCATGAACCCACGCTGTCCAATGGGACAATTTCTATCTAGATGTTTTGCTAATTCTTCCTCGACAGTAGATTTAAGCATTTTCTTCACTACAGAAATTAAGCTAACCAGTCCATAATTCCCCATCGTTAGTCTACCTCCTTTGTTAAATGGTGGCATCACATTTGCTGTTTTCTAATCTGCTGAAATTGCCCCCGAGTCCAGTGAATTTTTGCAAATTGCCACAAGTGTATTTGCTATTTCTCACGCCATCTCTTTTAGTACCCAGGGATGCATTCCATCAGGGCCAGGAGACTTGTCTACCTTTAGCTCCATTAGCTTACTCAACACTACCTCTTTCATGATAATGATTGTTTCTAGCTCCTCACCTTCCTTTCATTTCCTTGTCAATTACTGGCATGTTATTTGTGTCCTCCACTGTGAAGACTGATACAGAATATCTGTTCAAAGCTTCTGCCATTTCCTGATATCCCATTACTAAATCCCCCTTCTCATCCTGTAAAGGACCAATGTTTGCCTTAGCCGCTCTTTTTCATTTTACATATTTATGGCAACTTTTGCTGTTTGTCTTTATTTACTGAGCTACTTTACTCTCATAATCTATCTTACTTTTCTTTAAAGCTTTTTTAGTGTCCTTCTGTTGACCTTTAGAGTCTTCCCCATCATCTAGTTTCCTGCTGGTGTTTGCCACTTCATACATCTTGTTTAATTTGATAGCCCCCCCCTTATTTCCTTAGACATTCACTGGTATATACTTTTGCTGGGCACTTTGAAAAGTTGCTTTGAAAGTCCTCCACTGTTGGTCAACTATCCCACCATAAGGTCTTTGCTTCCAGTCTACTTTCACAAGCATCCACACCCTCCACCACTCGTGCTTAGTAGCAGCAGTATGTGCTATCTATAAGATGCACTGCAGAAATTCACCAAGGCTCCTGAGACGACTTCCAAACCATGACCACTTCTGCCTAGAAGGACAAGGGTAGCAAATGCATGTAATCACCACCGCCTGCAAGTTTTCCTGATTTGGAAAATATATTGCCATTCCTTCAGTGTTGCTGAGTCAAAATTCTGAAATCCTTCCCCAACGGCATTTTGGGTCTATTTATAACATATGGACTGTAGAATTTCAAGAAGGCAGCTAACCAGCACCATCACCACCATCACAAGGGTAACTAAGCACAGGCAGTAAATGCTGGCCAGCTAGTGATGTTCATGTCCCATTGAGAGAATTTTAAAAAATTTTTAAAAAGCTCAAAGGTAGAAGACAGAGGGTGTGGTGGAGGGTTGATTTTCAGACTGGAGGCCTGTGTCCAGTGGAGTGCCACAAGGATTGGTGCTGGGTCCCCTACTTTTTGTCGTTTACCTCTTTTTGCTCGCATCCAAATAATTTATGTAGAGTTAGTAAGTTTGCAGATGCCATCAAAATTGGAGGTATAGTGGACAGCGAAGAGGGTTACCTCAGATTACAACAGGATCTGGACCAGATGGAGTTTAATTCAGATAAATGTGAGGTGCTGCATTTTGGGAAAGCAAATTTTAGCAGGACTTATACACTTAATGGTAAGGTCCTAGGGAGTGTTGCTGAGCAAAGAGACCTTGGCATGCAGGTTTATAGCTCCTTGAAAGTGGAGTCACAGGATAGTGAAGAAGGCATTTGGTATGCTTTCCTTTATTGGTCAGAGTATTGAGTACAGGAGTTGGGAGGTCATGTTGCGGCTGTACAGGACATTGGTTAGGCCACTATTGGAATATTGTGTGCAATTCTGGTCTCCGTCCTATTGGATGTTGTGAAACTTGGAAGGGTTCAGAAAAGATTTACAAGGATGTTGCCAGAGTTGGAGGGTTTGAGCTATAGGGAGAGGCTGAACAGGCTGTGGCTGTTTTCTCTGGAGCTTCGGAGGCTGAGGGGTGACCTTATAGAGGTTTACAAAATTATGAGAGGCATGGATAGGATAAATAGGCAAAGTCTTTTCCCTGGGGTCGGGGAGTCCAGAACTAGAGGGCATAGGTTTAGGGTGAGAGGGGAAAGATATAAAAGAGACCTAAGGGGCAACTTTTTCATGCAGAGGGTGGTATGTGTATGGAATGAGCTGCCAATTGCAACATTTAAGAGGTATTTGGATGGGTATAAGAATAGGAAGGGTTTGGAGGGATATGGGCCGGATGCTGGCAGGTGGGACTAGATTGGGTTGGGATATCTGGTTGGCATGGACAGATTGGACCGAAGGGTCTGTTTCCATACTGTACATCTCTACTATAATGGGCTACTGGACTGATTCCAAGGAAACCAAGCAACATCATCTTATTGAATGTGGATTCCTAGTCAAGTGAATGTCACACTCTGAGAAGTGATCACACTTTGGCTTAAGCGCCTTAAGACAGAAAAGGGAATAGATGACTGCCGGGCAGTTCAAGAGAAATAGGCAATTTGCTCAAGGATATGTGGTAGAACCACATTTGTGGTGCTTTGAATGGCTTGGCTGTACAGGAGGAGAGGAGAAAGAAAAGAAGAGCGATCATACATTTAGGACTGGATGAAATACCTGAAAAAGTGAGATTTGAAGTTGTCGATGCACTGGCAATTATCTTTCAGTCTTACCTATTCTCTGCATAAATGCCAGAGGTCTGGACAATTGCAGATATTGTGCCCTTGTTCAAAAACAATTGTAAAGATAAACCCAGCAATTACATACCAGACAGTTTAAATTCAGTGGTGGGCAAGCGTCTAGGGGCAGCTTTTCAGAATAGAATTAATCGCCTCATGGAAAAAATGTGGAAAGAAAGAAAGTGCCAGCAACTTGCTTCTGTAGAGGTTAGAGAAGATAAAGGTAATACGATTGATATGGTGTGCATTGATACAGTGTCACACAACAGTGTGAGAGAAGCTCATGAAATAAAAGGAACTGTAATACCAGAGATACAAAATTGCATGAGTAATAGGAAACAGACATTGAGGGTCAATGAATATTTTTCGGGTTGGGCAAAAGTTTGTGCTGGAGTTACCCAGGTGTTCAATATTTAGACCCTTGCTTTTCCTGATACTTGTATATGTTAATAATCTGGATCTGACTGTGCAGGTCACCATTTTGAAGTTTGCAGATAAGATGAATTTCAGAATCTGGAAAAGTCAGAATAACCCTTGCCTTAGACCAGACAATTTGAAATGGCAAGATTTTGGAGGTAATCTCAAGGGTTTGTAATGAGTAAACCTGACTGAGGACAGAATTGTAGAGAAGTCAGAGATGAGTTGGCAGGCCTACTTTAGCTAATTTTATTATTTTCCATAAAATTATATTGAAAACTGTGCTGGAAAAGCGCAGCAGGTCAGGCAGCATCCAAGGAGCAGGAGAATCGACGTTTCGGGCATGAGCCCTGAAGAAGGGCTCATGCCCGAAACGTCGATTCTCCTGCTCCTTGGATGCTGCCTGACTTGCTGCGCTTTTCCAGCAACACATTTCCAGCTTTGATCCCCAGCATCTGCAGTCCTCACTTTCTCCTAAGTAGTCTCATATACAAGATGATTATTTTCTCTACCTTCTTCAGGGCTTATGCCCGAAACGTCGATTCTCCTGCTCCTTGGATGCTGCCTGACTTGCTGCGCTTTTCCAGCAACACATTTCCAGCTTTGATCCCCAGCATCTGCAGTCCTCACTTTCTCCTAAGTAGTCTCATATACAAGATGATTATTTTCTCTACCTTCTTCAGGGCTTATGCCCGAAACGTCGATTCTCCTGCTCCTTGGATGCTGCCTGACCTGCTGCGCTTTTCCAGCAACACATTTTTCAGCTCTGATCTCCAGCATCTGCTGTCCTCACTTTGTCCTATAAAATTATATTGTTTGGTTAATTATACTTATGCTTCCTTAAAGCTTCACTGTACATAGTCACAGGATTTAGACTTTAGTATTTACATGTGCTTTTTAACTGACGTGGACTTCTAATAGTCACAAGCAAGGTGATGCATCATTTTGATTTTTATCTTTTGATACTAAAGTTATAAAATTGTTTAAATGTGTACGTTAATAAATTATAGCCATATTATTCAGCAAATTTAAAGTATAAATTAAAATCTGTGACAATGTTGATAGACTATAAATAGTTTAGAATATTAATTATGTGTTGCAACACTTAGATTCTGTATAAGTGTAACACACACACACACACAAAACACACTTTTAGTGTTTGTGGTGATACTTCCATTGTAGCAGCTTCTGGTTTAGTTCTACATCAGTTCCTGATCTTAGATTCATGTCTATAGAGTGTAAGGCTGAGCTGGCTGCAAGTCTTCCCAAGAAACAAAAGAATTCTTTGCACATGTGCATATATGTTTCAGGTAGCTAATTGTGAAACAGGTGGGATCATCTGCTTACTCCTGGTATTCAAGTTGAAAACTTAGGTTCGTAAAATTCCCAGATGACTTTGCATTGGACTTGTACTTTCCTGTAGTTGAAGCCAACTTAAAGTGTAGAGATTATCCATTGACGATATGTGACTGCTAAACCTGTTTTTGGCCTATGTCATGTGATTAGCCCTGTTCTGATTGGTACCACATTCTAAGTTGTGTCTGGTACAGTATTTCGAATCACTGCATTGAACTTGGTCTAGTCTTCTGGTTTGATGACGATGAAGTAATCGGGTGAGTGCTAGACCATGGACTGTGGTCTGGCTTTGGTTTTGCTGCATATGGTGAATAATTTCCAGTGTTAAAATGCTTGTCAGTATTTATGATGAAGGACAGTGGCTGATTTTAATTCAAAAATACAAAAAGGTGAAATTGTTAAGGTGCTGCATTGACTATTATGGCCTTGGTTCGGTTGTGAGGTAAAAGATCGGTAACGGATGCCCAGATAAGGTCCAGATGGAGCAAATGCATGTGAGGCCTTTGTCACTGAATAGGTTGGAGCTGTGCTGCCCCACAACCAAATACTCTTCTGATTGTTCACTGTCCATGTTTATGTGAAAAATGGCCACTGGGTGCCTTGGAATTGTAGATGTCTTTAGGGGAGGTAATTAGGGAAGGGAGTGAGATAATGTATAGTACAGTATGTAGTTAAACTGTATTAATGCAACAAATGTGTTAGTTCAGGAGCAGCCCGTTTTCCAGTTCTTGTACTGGACCCCTATGTAATTTGCAGTATTACAGTCTGAAATGCATGACTGGGCTGGCTGGAGGTTAAGGTTAAAAGGATGCTTGTGTATCTTTAAAAGCGGCAGCTTATGTGGTTAGAGCTTGGCACGGGGTTCCTCTTCTCTCTGCTCGAAGCAGCTTCTTCCTGTTTCTTTCAGCTTTGTGGTGTGGACAAAGCACAAAGGAGTCAACTTGCAGGCAGGCTTGAGCTCGCTGCTTGAACTTTTCTTGTCTGTATCAGATATACTTTAATTCCTGCACTTGTGATGTTGTGTTTATTAAGCAAGTCTATCAATTCTAGCTACAACTTACAATCTAGTTTTACATGCTTGGCCCCCTGGCCCCTTTTACAATAAGAACTGATTCAAGCAGAAGCAGTTTTGTAATTTCTTAAATAATATGCACCAAAATCACCCCACTTGTAATCCAGCACAATTCTACTATCTTGCTAAAATCAAACAGTTGTAAATGCAATCCTTCATTAACTTTACACTTGCCAGACCTTTGCCAATGACTGGATGGTTAGCACAGACCATGTTACTAGCCTGAATGGGAAAGCTTAAACACTTGATCTACTGATAGGCGTGAAAAATACTTTAGAGCATTACCAGTGAAGGTGAGTTTGCAATTGTTACTTCTGGCATCAGCGTTTTCAGAGGATTTTGATGGGCACTTTTTAGTCAGTGTTTCGGTCATCTGAAACAATGATGTTAATTAGTGAAGGGGGGTAATTTGTTCTAGTTTGCTATTGACTGAAGGTTGAGCTGTATTTTTGATTGTTTCCTGCTATGGCTTATTTTCTTTGACATGTTATTTTTTCAACTCTCTATTTGTTTCTATAGTCTTCTTTCCTAAACTGACCACTTTGTTTTCACACTTCGTCCAGCCTCTTGCAAAAGATTGTGGTACTGAGGTGAGGGACCTTTAAAAGAAAAAGACTGACTGTAGCTTCCTTCCACTTGCAGTGAGTTATTAAAGTCTATGTTTAAGACCTAAATTTAGAGGATTTTGCACTATGATTGCAGGGCGCTGTGTTTGAATCCATCCAGAAGATTTGTCAACACTCATTCCCATTACCAATGCACACTAAATCCAACTTTTATTTTGTAGTATTTACTGCAAATTTTGAGAACTGAAGATGTGATTCAAAGGTCACCTAGTTTATTTCACATCACAAATTTCAAATAGAATAAACAGAATTTTGTAGGTTGCCATAGTCCCAGAGGACCATTAGAGAGAGACAACTGGTGGTGAATTTAATCTGAGAGTCACAATTCCTCAGGTGATGGGCAAGGTTGAGAAAGCAGGTTTTTCAGTGGTGTGGAAATTGAACTCAAGTTGTTGGTATCATTCTACATTGCAAGTCAGCTATCCAGCTAAATGAGGTAACCAATCTCCAAACCGATTTTATGTAACGGATAAGAAGTATAGTTTAATTCTTTCTTGAGGGTAATTACATTATCTCCCAAAAATAGTGATTTTTGATTTTAATTTCCTTCCTGATTTCTCTCAGAAACCTGCAATCAATGTATGGGGTGGGGGTGGGGTGGGGAGCGGGGAGGGGAAAAGACATTCATGGTTCTTATCTCCCGTCACTGCCAGACTGTGCCTGATGTTTACATGATAAATTCCCTTTCACTATTTCTGTCTTTTTGTGTAGAAACCTCTGCCGTACATATTTCCCTTTCTAACATAATTGATTGAAATGAGGATTTGAATTAGGTAAGTGATTAAAATCAGGAGTTGCAAAAGGACAGCGTAAGTCATGAATCCACCATGTGCGACTTGCCCGGAAATGATAAAATGATTGGTCAGTCAAGCATTCAGTGCTGCTCATGGTATTTGTTATAGGCATATCCTGCCTGTTGCTCTGACTGGTAGTGATATAATTCATTAGATGTCCATGCATAGAATGTGGGTACATTCAAGATGTAATCTTGTGATTAGTGAAGTGGAAAACTAGTAATTAGCTGTTTATGCTCATCAAGAGGGGAGACCATTGCAGTTACAATTGTCAACCTTATATTTTTTCCCCACTGCTCGTTCCCACTTTTGGTGATTTGCATGAACTCTTACATTGATGTCACCGAGAGTATTTAACTTGTCTGATTTTGGCAGAGTAGCAGTTAAGGGGTGAAAGGTATTATACAATTTATCTTTTTGACCTTATCAGAGTTCGTCATAGTAGGGCATACATAATGATTGTCAGTTGCCATTCAGGGGAAATATAAGCATCCTCAGATGATCTTTAACAGCCTTGAGAAGACAAGTAAAGCCTGGACCAACTGTTTGCCTCTGCGATAACCATTCCAAAAGAATACAAAGCCTGCACCAAACTTTTTGCTTCATTCATGGGATGTAGGCATTGCTGGCTAGGCTACCATTGATTACCCACTCCTAGTTGCCATTGAGAAAGTGTGGTGCTGCAGTCCCCTTGCTGTAAGTAGACTCATAATGCTGTTGCGAATGGAGTTCCAGGACACTGAAGGAATGGTGATAAATTTCCAAGTCAGGATGATGAGTTGCTTGGAGGGAGTCTTGCAGGCAGTGGTGATCCTAAGTGTCTGCAAGCTCATGGATGGTGATAGTGGTGGTGGATTAAGAACACACTTTGTATGGAACCTTCATAAATTGCTGCAGTGCATTTTGTAGATTGTACACACTGCTGCTACCAGAAACATCCCCATGTCTGACTTTATGATGAAGGAAAAGTCATCGATGAAGAAGCTGAAGATGGTTAGGCCTCGGACACTTTCCTAAGAAACAAGTGTGGTTCTTGTGTCCCTACCTTTCAGCCAGGAGACCAGAGTTTAAGACCCACCTGCTTCAGAGTTGCGCAATAACATTTCTAAATAGGGTTAATTAGAAAATATCTCTCCTAAGGAACTCTTGCAGCTGTAACCTTGAGCTAAATGCCTGACCTCTAACAGCTGTGACAATATTTCTTAGGCATGACCAGCAGAGAGGTTCCCCGATTCCCAGTGACGCTCATTTTCCTAGGGCTCCTTGATGCCACACTTGGTCAATTGAAGCCTTGGTGTCGAGGACCTCCTACCATTTTACCTCTGGAATTCAGCTGTTCTGTCCGTGTTTGAACCAAAGTTGTAATGAGTGGCCCGTTGGAGCCCAAGCCAAACATCAGCGAGCAGTTTATTACTAAGTAAGTGCTGCTTGATAACATGGTTAATGACCTCTTCCATGTCTTTACCAGGAATCAATAGTCGACTGATAGGACAGTAATTGGCTAAGTTGTATTTGTCAAGCTAATTGTGAGCAGGAAGTACATGAGCAATTTTCTTCATTTTGGGGGCAATGTCAGTGTTGTAGCTGTACTGCAACAGCTTGGCTAGAAGTGTGGTAAGTTCTGGAGTACAAATATCCAGTGCAATTGCTGGAAAATTGTCAGAGTGCGTAACCCTTGAGTATGGAGTGCCTTCTGCCATTTCTTAATGTCATATGGAGTGAATCAAATTGTCTGAAGATTGAAATCTGTGATGCTGTGACTCTCTGAAGGATGCTAAGGTGGATCATCCAAACACCACTTATGGCTGAAAATTGTTACAAATTGTTTAGTCTTGTCTTTTACATTAATCTATTGGGCCCTGTTATCACTGCGCATGGAGATATTTGTGGAGTCACCTCCTCCTGTGACTTGTTTATTGTTTATCACCATTTATGTCTGGATGTGCCAGGACTGCAGAGTTTAGATCTAATTGTTTTTGAGATTATAGTTATCAGGTAATTTAGCCCTGCCTATTACTTGCTGCTTATGTTGTTTAGCTTGCAAGAAGTCCTGTGTTGTAGCTTCCCCGGGTTGACATCTCATTTTTAGATGTGCTTTGATTTGTTCCTGCCATCTGCAGTCTTTATTGGGCCAGGGTTAGTCACCTGACTTGGTAGTAATGGTGGAGTGGGGGATGTACAGGACAAGAATTTTGCACATTGTGACCAGTGTCATACTCTCATGATACAGGATAGGCCATTTAGGCTTGTGTTAAGGAAAGATTTCTTCATTCAGAGGACAGTGAACCTGTGGAATTCTCTACCACAAAGTACTGTGGAGGGCATGTTACTGAATATATTCAAGAGATGGATATCTTTTTAGATATTAAGGGCATCAAGTGTTACGAGGAGCAAGTAAACATGTGGCGTTGAGATAGAGCATCAATAGACATGAAAAGCTGAATGCCTATTCCTTCTCTATGTTTGTATGTTTCTATGGGTAATAATACAATTCTGCAGCTGTTTATGGTCCACAGCATTTGATAGATGCCTGTCGAGTTCCTCAATGTCTTTAAATTCTGCCACATTTAACACCGTGAGAGTGCCACACATTATGCTGGAGGGTATTCACAATGTGAAGTCAAAACTTCACCTCAACAAACTTTGTGTGGTGGTCATTCCTACTGATACTGTTATAGAGTTGTACAGCACAGCAATAGACCTTTCCGTCCAACTTACCCATGCTGATCAGACATCCCAATCTGACCTAGTCCCATTTGGCCCATATCTCTCAAACCCCTTTCTATTCATGTACCCATGTAGATGCCTTTTACATGTTGTAATTGTATTAGACTCCACCACTTCCTCTGTCAGCACATTCCATATACACAGTGCCCTCTGCATGAAAACATTGTCCGTTAGGTCTCTTTTAAATCTTTTGCCTCTCCCCTTAAACCTATGCCTTTTAGGTTTGGGCTTCCCTATCCTGGGAAAAAGAGCTCGCCAATTTACCCCATTCATGCCCATCATGATTTTATAAACCTCTATAACATCACCCCTCAGCCTCCAATGCTCCAGGGAAAATAGCTCCAGCCTATAGCTCAAACCCTCCAACCCTGGCAATATCCTTATAAATCTTTTCTGATCCCATTCAAGTTTAACAACGTCTTTCCGCAGTAGGTAGACCAGAATTGAGCGCAGTATTCCAAAGATAGCCTAACCAATGTCCTGTACAGCCCAAACATGACGTCAGTGCACTGACCAATAAAGACAAGTGTACCAAATGCCATCTTCACCATCCTGTCTACCTGTGCCTCCACTTTCAAGGAACTATGAGCCTGTGCCCACGTTCATTTGTTTGGCAATGCCTTCAGGATCCTACTATTAAGTGTATAAGCCTGTCCTGATCATCTGATCAAGGTCCCATTGTACGCTGAGGTAACCTTCGCTATCATGGACAGATGCATCTTGGGGAGGATGAAGTCATTTTTATTTTTCCTTGTTGATTCCTTCACCACAGCTAGCAGCTGTGTTCTGTTGTTCTTGACCAGCTTGGTCACTAGTGCTACCATTGAGCCATTCATCTTGATGGACATAAAAGGTCCTTCAGTCAGTGTATATTCTATCCTCTTGCTGCCTTCCATACTTTCTGTTCACCATCAGGCAATACTGAGTTCATCATTTTGGTAGTAATTGGTCAGTGGTCCTGTAGTGATATGAATAAGGTCAGCCAAGTGTAGGAAATGAGTTTCCTGACTGGGGCTATTAATCTGGTCCAAACAGGGAGTCCTAGCTGATAGATCTAAACAAGAATGTCAAGGGTTTTGTTCACTGTAGGAGCCGGTTCTGTGCTAGCTGGGTCAATGTCATGTACTATGCACATGTAAATAGAGGGTGACTTGGTGATGAGATACTGGCCTTCATTGAGTTATTTCAGGTACATAATCAAGAAGTTTCTTGCGCGTGTTTGACCTCATGCCATGGGACATCTTGGGGTTCAAAGTTAATACTGAGCAGTCAAGGCAACTCCAATGTGCTTGCACTTCTGTTAGGTCTGTCCTGCAAACGGTACAGGAAATATTCAGGGTTGGTAATAATGTTCTCTGGGTCAGTATGTGTAAAATGTGATACCTTGAGTGTGACTGTTAGATTGTTGCCTGATGTGTCTGAAAGACAGTTTGCCACGATCTCCCAGACATTGGTAAGGGGGTCTTTGTCAGGTTAAAGTTGCTATTGTTGTTTCTGGTGCATAGGTTGATGCCATTGGTCTGTCTAATTTTATTCCTTTTTAGCCCTTGATTCTATCTTGAAAGTGGAATGAATTTCCTTGAATCAAACAGATTTGTGGACATTGGGGTAAACAAGAAAACATAATCACAAGATATTCCTGTAACAAATGCCATTTAGCGTTGATTTTATAACTGTATCACACGAGAGTTTGATATTTTTATTTGAAGCAATTTATCCAAACATCTGCTGTTTAACTTTATTTTTCAATAGATAATCAGTACTTGCTATCACATGTTACTCGTTAGCCAGCCAATTATAGTGATGTATTTTGCAATATAGCAGAATGGAACTGAAATGCAGGTTTAGTCAAACAAGGCACGATTTTTGACTTTTATCTAAGATCAATCTAAATTTGATCTTTTATTGTTTGCTATACATTGACCACTTAAAATATAGCTTGTAAATGCCATTGTCATTGCTGTTTCTCATAGGCTGTCAAATGTGCATTTCACCGAGAAAGGACCAGTACTATGTGTCATTTCTCCTTTTCACTTAGTGGTAGTCATACTTGGCTCACTGTGTGATGTTCAGATTAAATTTTGTTTCCTATAGGGTTCTCCCAAATCAGTTCCTGGAACACATTTGTATACTCATATTTTTTTCCAAGTTCTCAATGCTTTTATGCTCCCCAAAATATTGGGCCATTCAGAGCAGGGAGCTAAACTGTTAATTTGTAACAGTTTTGTATCAAAGTAAAAGATTACCAGATGAAAATGTTGTTTAAATTGGGTATCAGTTTTCTAGTTGATGCTTTTGATTGCGGAGTGTCCAAAATCATAAAAGCAAATTCTGTGGATGCTGGAAATCTGAAATAAAAACAAAAAATAACAAAGAACACTGTAGGTCTGTCTCCAGTTAATGTTTCGAGTCCAGTCTGACTTTTCTTCAGAACCAGTTCCTGAAGAATCATATTGTATTCATAAGACCATGGAACATAAGAAATAGGAGTAAGAATAGACCATCTGACCCTTGGAGCCTGCTCAGTCATTCAACAAGATCATAGCTGATCTTTTCATGGACTCCGCTCCACTTACTCACTCAGTCATCATAACCCTTAATTCTTTTACTGTTGAAAAATCTATCTTTGCCTTAAGAACTTTCAATGAGGTAGCCTTAACTGCTTCGCTAAGCAGGAAATTCCACAGATTCACACCCCTTTGGATGAAGAAGTCCCTCTTCAACTCATTCCTAAATCGGTTTCCCCTTACTTTGAGGCTATGCTCCCTAGTTCTAGTTTCACTCACCAGTGGAAATAACCTCCATGCTTTTATCCTATCTAATTCACTTCATAAGTTTATATGTTTCTGTAGGAAAGCTCCTCACTCTTCTAAATTCCAATGAGTGTGGTCCCAGTCTACTAAGGAGACCAAAATTGTACACTCCTCTGCATGGCCTCGCCAACACCCTGTATAGCTGCAACATAACTTCCCTGTTTTTTAACCTCCATCCCTCTAGCAATGAAAGACAATGTTCCATTTACCTTAATTACCTGCTGCATCTGCAAACCAGCTTGTTGTGATTCATGTACAAGGATGCCTAGATGTCTCTGCACAGCAACATGCTGCAATTTTTCACCATTTAAATAATAATGTATTTTGTTGTTATCCATACCAAAATGGATGACATCACATTTACCAACATGGTACTCTTGCCAGACCCTTGCCCACTCCTTTAATCTATCTGTGTCAGCTTGAGTTACATCAAAGCTGTGTGTCAATCATCTCAGTTCCAGCAAATCAGTACAGGAATCCCTCGGTATAGTATCCTCGGCCCAATTGTTTTAAGCTGTTTCATCAATTACCTTATCCCCATCATAAAGTCAGAAGGGGGGATATTTATGTGTTACACAATATCCAACACAATTCCAACTCCCCAATACTGAAGCAACCCGTGTCCATATGCAGCAAGTCCCTGACCACTTTCAGACTTGAGCTGTTAAGTGGCAAGTAATATTCAGGCCGAGCAAGTGTCCAGAAATCACTGTCTCCAACACAAAGCAGTCTAACTGGATCATCTGACATTTACTAGATTTACCATTGGTGGGTCCCACACTGGGTTGCTATTGACCAGAAACTGAACAAGATGAGCAGTCTGGTTATGAGGATGGGTCAGATGCTGGGAATTCTATGTGATAAGTCTCCTTCTGACTCCCAAAACTGACCGCCAGCTTCAGGGCATAAGTGGGAAGCGTGATGGAACACTTCCCACTTGCTCAGATAATTGTACCTTCAACAACACTCAAAAAAGCTTGACACCTTAGTGGACAAAGTAGCTGCTTGATTAGCACTCCAGCAACCATGTTAAGCTTTCACTCTCTGTACCAATGTACAATGGCAGCAGTATGTGCTACCTATAAGATGCAAAGCAGAAACCCTAATCAGAACAGCAAAGGCATGTTACCACCTGCAAGTTCCTCTAAAACCACACCCTCCTGAATTGGAAGTATATCACTGTTGCTTTATCAAAGCCTTGACTTCCTAGTAGCGTTGTGGGTGTACCTCCGTCACTTGGATTACAGCAGTTGAAGTCGGTGGCTTATGACCACCACCACCTCCTTCTCAAGGGCAATTACAAATGGGCAACAATTGATGGTCATGCCAGAGACACCTACATCTCATGAATGAAAACAGTGGTGTTGCTTCTAAACAGAGTTGGCTTATTATTTCAATGTAACTATGAAAACAGCTTCTCGTAGCAGCACACTTTGAAGTAAATTGCTCTACACATTGTTTTCTTCACATTGAAGCACAAAAAAAAGCAAGTTTGTCACCATTCTTTTTAAATTCTTAATTGATCACATTTGTTTGGAAAATTCTAGCTTCACAATGAAATGTTTTAAAAACTCTTCAAAGATAACTTCGAGCTTTGTAACTACTGCACTGCAATTGATTATATTTTTGACTGAAGGAACATGTTCTTTACAGGACTTTGAATATCCAGTGTACATTTTGAGACAGTAAGATTGCAAAATATTGTTTTATACTGTGTTCAGGAATTGGGTGGTGAGCAGGTCTGTCTTATCTCATGGATCTATTTAATTTTGCCAGTTTAATTGTAAGGTGGGCAGTTTGATCTGACTTGGCACTAGGGAGCTCTCTGTTTAAAACAAAAGTGGTCATTGGAGCTGGACTTTGTGATGAGTGGAATTCCACTTGTGGCTGCTCTAGCTGCCCTGCTATTTATAAATTTAACAAACAACACAATATTCCTAATAAACTGCAGGTAACAAGCCAGGTGAAACCAGGGCATCAATATAAGGATATCTGTATTTCAGTAAGGATTTCAGTCAGCTGAGAAAAACATCTTCTTTAAATGTGTTCTTACTTATTTATGTTTTCCCTTCGAGCTTTCCTTTTGTAAATGCCAACTTTAGGAGTTCAGCCCTGTTGCTGCTACACTGGGCCTCCCTCTCCCAGCTACTGTTATTTCAACTTAAATACCTCCTGATTTGTCAGTTTAGAAAATAGGCCCCAAATACTTTTCCTTCTGCCTCCCTTGACTCAATCCCCTTCGCTGTTCAACTTGTGGTACTTCTGATCTTTTATTCTTCCCTCTAATCTGTTTTACAATTACTCTGTTTTCTAGTCATCGCTTACAGTTGTTCTTGAGTTCCATTTCTTCCTTGCTGATGTACTCACAGCTGCACAGAATCACTCCAAAGCCAATTTTACGTCCCATTTGTTTTCCTAATTTAACAAAAATAGAAATTCAGCGGGTCTGGCAGCATCCTTGGGAAGGAAGCAACATTCATGTTTTGGTTATTCACTCTTCATCAGAACTGTTAGCAGCTAGGTGTGGAAATAGTAAGAACTTGACATAGTGCTGCACAGTGGGATACTTGAACAAGGTAACAGGTGACCTGGCTGTAGTGGAAGCTGAAGTGGTGGGGGTATGAGGGGGTGGAAAGGGAGAGGTGAGTAGACAGGTAGAGATGGAGCCCAAAGAGAAAGAGACATGAAAGGAGTAGGTAAAGAAGGAGATACTAGGGCTAATCAATCGTTTCAATAATTTTAGATACTATTCCATTCTTCCATACTTTTTACCTGCCCCACATACAGTCCTGTTATGGTATAGGTTGCTTTTTGCCCATTCCCATGTACTCCTAGGCCAATTATCACATTATATGGGTTGCATTCAGTACAGCTCACCAATTTCCTCCTATTCTTAGCTTTTATTTTCAGCTATTTATTTTTTCTTCTGTCCAGGCCTGCTATCCATAATCACCTTGTTTACCTCCCCCTTTCCTCTCTCGCTCTCGCTCTCGCTCTCTCTCTCGGTTCCATCTTCACCTATCCACTCACTTCTCCAACCCCAACTTCAGCTTTAACATAAATGCCACATTTTCCTCACTGCTGTTGAAAAATTCTAATGAAAAGTGGAGTCCAGAACTAGAGGGCATAGGTTTAGGGTGAGAGGGGAAAGATATAAAAGAGACCTAAGGGGCAATTTTTTCACCCAGAGGTTGGTACGTGTATGGAATGAGCTGCCAGAGGAAGTGGTGGAGGCTGGTACAATTGCAACATTTAAGAGGCATTTGGATGGGTGTATGAATAGGAAGGGTTTTGAGAGATATAGGCCAGGTGCTGGCAGGTGGGACTATTTTGGGGTGGGATATCTGGTCGGAATGGACGGGTTGGACCGAAGGGTCTGTTTCAATGCTGTACATCTCTATGACTCTATAAAAGTCACCGGACCCAAGATGCTAAAATTGCTTTCTTCCCCCAGACGCTGCCAGACCTGCTGAGTTTCTCCAGCAATTTCTGTTTTTGTTTTGGGTCTCTAGATTTACAACTTTTTGTTTTATGTTTGCTCTTCTATTGTGTTTGTGGCTGTTACATTTGTGCCCTTATCTAAGAGATAAGTTAGAAATACTATTGATGCATTGGACAATTTAGAGGATGTGTGAGCATGTTCTTGGGTAAGCACTTTTTTTTTCTACTTGATCATTTATATATCTGCCTCAGGTAATAGGAATTGGTCTTTCTTCTACATTTTACCTACTAGTGAAAAAAGTGTTCACCTGAGTCTTGAAAAGAACACAGGTTCTAGACACATTTGAATCTGGAATGTAATTATTTCTATTTGATTTGAAACATCTGTTTTCTATTTTGTTGTTTTTGCTGACTCATTTCATTTGTAATTTTTCAATAGTTTGAAACCATCACATTTTTCTTCCCAATTTTCAATCCTCCCTACTGTGAAAAGGTCCAGCTGGGTCTCAGTGGAGGAGTATGCTGAAGAGGGAAGGTTTCCCTTTCTAAGTTTTTTTTGAGCCATTTTATGGTTGGACATTTAAATATTTCAATCAACCACTGCCTCTCATTTTCCACTTGTGACCTTCCTGCTCATTTTTTTGCAGTTCATTTTTGCTGGACTTGCAATACTGAATCAAAATAAATAGCCATGTAAAGCTTTGTACAGATTACTGAGATGCTTTGAGTGAATCTTTATTTAGGCTGTTGATGGTAAAAATACTCACTATTTTCAAATGTGAATCTTTAATTCTCACTCTGCTCTTCCACTCTTTCTAATTTATTGTATGGATGCTGCATCTAGTTGGGGCCAGTATTTGTCTCATTCCTCCCTGATCTGTTCCATCCATCTATGAAAGCTCATGTGCAGTTGAAATAGTGGATGATAAGATTCTGCTGAAATATACTACTAGACAGATTTGCAAATGGCATTAGAAAACAGAAGACACTATCTCCCTGTTGTATCTCTGCACCTGTAGTCATGAGAAAGGTAGGCAGCAATGTGTGTCATCGGGGCATCTCTTGGGAATTTCATATGTGTATGCTGTCGAACACAATTGTGTCAAATGGAAACAACACAAAAACTGCAGGAGGTGCATTGATTAAAAGGGGATGCTTGAGACCTTTCTTAAGGTAGGAAGTAGGACAGATGATCGAAAAAGTATATGGGAAATGTCAGGCCCAGCAATTTACGTGGCACCTAGGGAGTGAGGCTGGAACGTGGAAGGGATTGTCAAATCGCAAGAATCTGTCCCATTGGGAGATTTTACCAGTGATGAGACAAATGCAGAGAGACCTCTCACACATGGGGAGTTAGAAAGTTTTTTTTAAACTAAAATGTTAGTTACACGTGAGAAAGTGAGGATGAGGTAGCTGGTGGAGAAAAACCTGTTGGTGCAAATGGACCATTTCTGTATTTTGATTTTTTATGATTGTATGCAAAATGACCTGAACATGTGCCCAAAACCTGTGTATATGTTTAAAGATTCTATTGGGGGCATATATGCCTGCAGTGTTTGTAACATAGATCATGTAAGTTCTGAGGAGCTATCATTTGAGTTGATGGAAATTCCTTGTGAATTATTGATTGTTCAATTAGAAAGTTACTTAGACAAAGTTCTGCTTCAGTAAGTCAAATATTTAAGAAATGATACTATTGCCAATGATCCATTATGACCTAAATTTAAGAACCAAATTATATAATTTTGTAAGATTGAGTAATAATTTGCTCAATGTGTGAAACTGGACGGAAATATAACTTCTGAAACTCTTCTATTCCAGTTTGAGTACGAAATTGATGGAGAAAGCAACATAAATTTAACTACTTTCATTTGCCTAATTTTATTTGCAAAGCATTTCCCAAAAGAAGGTTGGGCCACCACTAAAAGTTTTGACTTTTCCTTCTAAAGTCAAAACAGTAGGATTTTGAATTTGTTTGCACTTTTTCATCCAATTTTTGCCTTTCTGATTAAACAAACATGCAGGTAGAACTATGCATCTGTACCTGATGACAGGGCTACAGAATTAGGTTAGTCGAGTGCTTGAATAGTGTCTACTATTCAAAATCCCAACAATGTCTGCTTGGTGTTATTGTAATGAGTGAGATGATACTTATTTTCACTATTCAGAAAAAGATTCTAATTTTATAATTGGGGCAATGCAGCGTTGCAAACTCTCACAGGTAGAAATAAGTTGTGCGGCAAATATTCTCCATTTCTCTCTTTCTCTCTGTTCCCCCCTCGATCACTCCCACTGTTGCTGTCCACTCATGCATAACCCCCTTTCCTTCCTCTCCTGTTGTTTCCTAATTTTCTCATGCAACATGTTGCTGGAATATCAAATATTTAAATAAGCTTTAAACAACCCAATGACAATCTTTGTTGGAAATCCAAAATATGTCTTTTTTATGTTCTAACTCAATTTGATGACTAATCCGTGGATTGCACTCAAGAAGTCCTTGTACATAATTCAGTCTGTCAAAAGATGGAAAGCCTACTCAGCCAGATTCATGTATGTTAGGCTAAAGTCCTGTCCAGGGCATGCAGCTAAGTTTGAAACAATTTTACTTAAGTCAACTAATTTATGCTTATCACTGGTTTCTATAGATCCCTTTACTTTTAGGGTAAATGTGAATATGTTTTGCTTGCTGGCACCAAAACCACAGCTTCATCATACTTGAATGTGATGTAGTTGCAATGTTAGCACACTTCTGATCTGGAAACCTAGGTATTAACACATTTCCTGGCAGTCCATACTGTTCATCCTCTATGTTTTTATCCTGGACAGGATACTATACTGGATAATGTGCAATAATTTTGTTGGTCAGGTTATTTCTACTTGAATTGTAAGTTTGATTCTGTGAAAATTGAGGCTACAGTTAAGTTCAACAGTAGATTTGTTAGCCTGTATTAAAATTATGGAGAAAAGTTCAAGTGGCTAACTTAATTTTCACTGGAAGAAGGAACTGTGAGAAGAAGCATGTTGCAGATCTTTGAAACAATGAAATGTGCAGATATGGTTGAAGGAAGCCATTCATTTAACTCAGGCACTGAGCTACAACCGAAGAAACATGCATGTAAGACAAACCTCCACATAAAATTGGGTATCAGAAACAAAATAAATTCTCAGCCAATACAGGAGCCATTGCCAAAAAATAGCAGTTGAGCTCTCCGAAGTGGAGCTATATTGGTTTTTTGGTAGGAATTGAAGATTGCAAATTAGAAGGACTGCTTTGCCTGTTCTTTATCCTCAGAGACAGCAAGGAAAATACTTTTATTCGTTCAAGTACAAAATCAACAAGAGGTGGTGAGAATCCATAATTGTGCATTTGCCCTGAGAGTCACTGACTGTAAGTTCACTCCAAACATATCTTGTTTGGTGTGTATATGTTCCAATTCAGATATTAGTTACTTTGCCAAAACCTATATCTAAATTTCACTTGTCTCCAGAAATCATCATACTTTCACAGCCCAGATATAATTTAATTTATAACATAAAGGTCAATTGGCTAACTTAATTTTCACTGGAAGAGGGAATGGAGAAAAGAAGCATGTTGCAGATCTTAATCCCCAGTCGATTTAAAAAAAACCCTACTTGGAGCAACTCTATTCCTTCTATGTTTGAGTTGGGTACTGATTTCCAGCATCAAAAGCTTGGTTTAATAAAAAGTGGCCTTTTCCATCTCCCAATTTTGCATTCAAGTGGTGTGTCTTTGTAAAATGCTGGTTAAGTATAGTGCTGAGCTACACAGACCAGAGAGCTTCAACATTTAAGTTTGTAGTTTGTAGTTTGTGCAAAGTTATTTAAGTTTGCTTGGGATTGCGACTGCAGTCTCTATGCTGGAAATTGCATGTGTATGAACACTGGGAGAGGACTGCTTTAGCTCATCTGCTGTACTCCCCAGAATTAGCCTGTTAACACTCACTTGCCAGACTCTTGCAAAGATATGAAACTATGTGTGAGGTACTAGAAGCATGGTTGATTTTCCTGGAATCTGGCATCTGTTAAAGTTTATACTGGCAGGAGGAACAAATGAAGAAATTAAGCAGACTTTCAGGGTATGACAAAGGTGAGTCTACAGGTTTGACATTCACTACAATTAGGTGTATTGTCTACACTGTTTACTTAAGCAGTAGTCAATCCCATATATAAGCCAACACTCGACTTTTATCCAAAATACTCCTAAAGCTCTCTCTATTTGGCACCTGCTTGCTGCAGAAGTCAAACTTGCCCTTGTGCAAAGTTACTAATTGAAAGATATCTGTCAGGACTTTGTGTCTGTGCTGGATAATAATACTTCTTGGCTCCTTTTGTGAGTAGGATTGGCAGGAACCATCTCTGCCCTAGCAAATCTACGATCTGCACGTCAGCTAAAGCCAACAATCTCTCCCTCCACCACCAACACACAATGACAGCAGTATGTTCCACCTAAACATGCACTGCCACAAGTCGTAAAGGCTTTTTACAACAGTCCTTCCTAACCCTATACCTAACCCTAATGTGATCACCATCGAGAGGATCAAGGGCAGGAGTTAAATGGGATAATCATTACCTACAAGTTCCTCTTCAAGCAACACATTACACTGACGTGGGACTGTGTCGTAGTTCCTTCACTGCTATTGGGTCAAAATCCTGGAAATTCCTCCTTGATAGCACTGTGGGTACATTTCCAGCACACAGATTGCCATGGTTCAAGAACACCACCACCTTCTTGAGGCCATCTTGGGATAGACAATAAATGGTGGCTTAGCTAGTAATGCCTATGTCTCATGAATGAGTTAACTTTTAAAAACTGACGTGTTGCTGTAAATAGATAGTGAGATGATGGGAGAATGTGGGTTTCAAACCATTGAAAATATTTACTCGTGTAATTTTATTGTGCTTTCCTGTTAAAACTTTGGTCCTAGACGCTCTAGTTTTAAGTGAGTATAAATCAGTTTGTTTTCACCTTCACTGGGTTAAGTCAGAATGCTGTTCAGTTTCCAGAAGCTAATTTGCTTCCCTTTTGAAAAACCAACAGTCACCTTTGATCATTCAATTCCCTTTATGCTTCACAGAGAAGAAGTATGGATGTAGTAAATAGTTTACAGTGCATCTTGACAATATTGCATTTGCAGCCTTTGAACTTGTAAACATCACCAACTTTGAAACAATGAATTATCAGCATTTCATAGAGCTTGCCAGCCAATGATAAAAGTTGTGAAAAGGCTCATGTTGTTCCCCATACACCCACCTGATGAATCCATGCCAGTATCTTTAGTTGGCCTTTTTTTTAAACCTCTGAAATCCACCTAGATTTGAGATCGCTAGGTATGTGAAGTTGATCAGTAACAGGCTATGTAGAAGAAAGGAGGAAAATATCTTGCTTCAGGAACAAAGTTGCATCTGTTCACTTCTTTTATAATGGGGATCTTTTTGTTGCTATAGCTTTTATTATTTTGAAATAAACGAACTAAACAAACTTAAAGTTTTGGAGCTGAAAATAACTTGGAAAAGTCTCATTTGAAATGGATATTAGAAAGTAATCCCTTTTCACAGTAGTTGAATTGCATATGTCCCACACATACTAAAAGCTGCAAAGAACAGTATTCCATTGTTTCTTCTTCAAGTTGTAATTGTTGCTTAATTAACTATTAGCTGGCTTCTTTGTGGAGTAAATTAATTTGAATGATGTAGATCAAATTTATTAATGGAGAACAAATAGCACAATTGGTGATCGCTCAGGGAATGAGTGGGGAAGTGGGTCACACACTTCATTTTAGCTCTGGGATCCAGGTTTAAATCCATTGCAGCCAACAGGAAGGAACTCCCTTCTGGTGATGTGAAGTTCCCATTGTGAAGTAGGTTTGAGCAGTCTCAGTCCTGTTCTTCCTAATTTCGGTCCACAACATGAAACTGCCCCACTTCAGCATGAGTTGGCCTATGTACCTCCAGCTCCACTGTCCTCTGAGAACTTTGATTTCATTCAATGCGTACTTCTTTTACGTTCCTGATTTCCCTTGCTCTATCATTTCCAGCTAACTTTAGCTGTGCATGTCCTAAATCCTGGATTTACCTCCCTGAACCTTCACCATCCTCTCGTCCTTTATAACACACCTTAAAACTCCTCTTTTAGTTACTCATCTTGACCCACTTTAGCTATAAGACAGTATCTGAAACAACTTATGTTTTACTACATTATCAGTGTTTACTTATGAATTAAGTTGTTGGCTCACTTGTAGTCCACTGACTGTTTTTGTAATTGGAGTAATAGGACCGTATGTGCTAACTAATTTTAAAACCTAGATTACTTAGAAAGAAAGACTTGTGTGTTCGTAACTATTAGTCATGTTTCTCTGAAACTTCTCCAAGTACTTCACACACAATTAATTACTCTGGCATGTAGTAACTTATTATAATATATGCAAATTCACATAGGAATTTGGTGCAATCATCACTTCATGGCACTTGATCTATTTTTGTCGTGGAGAGCAAGTGGGGGAAAAGTAAGCAGGATGTTGGAGTAACTGCTCATGTCTTTAAATATTGCAGAGGATCTTTAACATCCACTGGACCTAGTAGAAAAAGCAGACTTGTTTGGTTTTACTTGGGGGACTGCATCTCTGACCTACAACTATTTCTCAGCACCAGGTATACGTCCACAGTTCTGAAGTGGAACCTAAATTCGAAACCAGCTGAGGAAGGGTTTGGAGGGATATGGGCCTGGTGCTGGCAGGTGGGACTAGATTGGGTTGGGATATCTGGTCGGCATGGACAGGTTGGACCACATTGAAACTAGTTTCATAGTCAATGTTTGTTCAGTTACAGTCACTGCTTAGTCAGAAGGCTGGCATACTGCAGACTTGTCCAGATTGACTTGGCCATATGCTTTGGAAAAGTACCCGGAAAAATCTGCGTTGTCAGAGATTGTTCGTATGGATTGATATGACCGAGATGGGAGAGGGCATTGTCTTTCTCTAGCCTCAATGGTTGCAACATAATAGAAATACAGAGGAACCTTGATTATCCGGCATTCGCTTATCCAAACTTCAGATTATCCGAACAAAATCGCAAGGTTCTGATGCTTGGCAAAACTGTTATCCGGCATTTGATTAACCAAATGAAATACTCCCTGCCCATGTCCTTCGGACAATTGAGGTTCCTCTGTATTTTACTTAAGTCCTGACGTAGCTAGTCTTATGCTTTCTCTATACCAGACTTAAAAGTTCCCTCAACCAGGTCCCTTTAATGAATGCAAACTTACTGATCTGTTACAAAACAAAACCATTCAATGTAGATGCAAATTGGTTAACCCACACAACTTGTAACATAAATATAAATGTTTATACTTCTAAATAACCCATAGCACATCAGTTTAGAGCATGAAACACTTTGTTTTGGTCAATGATGATTATTCTTTGTCAATTTCATGTATTATGAAGTGAAGGTTGACTCCCCTGTGATAACTGAAACCAAAACACCCAGAGAGGCTTGCCTCACCTCATAATGTGTTAAAAGAAGTATGAAAAGTGGTATAACATACCTTTCACCAACACCCCCCCCACCCCCATTTGTTATAAAGGAGTGGTTATGTGAAATGAAATCCTTTCACTCACTGTATAATCAACAAGTAATAATTTATTTATCTAACTCCAACAGTGAACAAATTAACAGACCCACTAACAAACCCCTCTAACTACCAACTATTCCCGAATAAAACAAAATTCTGATGGCACGATTTTCTAATAAGTACAAGTCCCAGTTGTTTAACAAAACAATAGAATTTAGTCTCTCGAAATTACTGCTCAAATACATCGTCCAGATTGCTCAGCGCTCAGTTTACTGATCTTTTTTTTAGGAGCGCCTCCTCCTTCGAATTCTTGCTTCAGGAACACCTCTCTTTGCAGATATCTGATGTCAGGAGTATTAGTTAAGAGTGCCTCTGTCCCTTTCGACGGTGATGGTTACTATGAGAGCTGGGAGAGCTACTCTCTTCAGTTGGCAGTTTGCTCTCCACCAATTTTCAGATGTCCTCCTTTATACCCTTGATGACTTATTAATTTCTGTACAATTGGATTGGTTCTCGGTCATCAAAACCATCAAATTAACTGGTCCTTAGTCTTCAAGTACTTGGTTTAATTATTTAGCCAATTTTAAATAATTGGCTAAATTTAAAAATCTGTTGTCCTGGTTAAAAATGCTGCTTTGCCTGCTAACAGTATAGCCTTTTGATGCAAACTTTTCAATTTGCGCACCTGCAACTGGCAAGTTGCTGCCCACAGACACTCATTTTCAAATTGCTAAGCATTGAAAAAACACACCATCTTTTGAAGGGGCCATACACTCTTTACTGCCTGTCATTTTGCAAACGTCAAATTCTAACCATCCTGCCTACAAATACTCTGCCCAACTTTGCAATATATGTACATGCAAGAGCAATCAAGTCACTAATTGTACAATTGTCTCTGAGATCTTTGCATCTCAAGAAATACAACAATATTGAGAAATTCTTTCACTCTTCCAGAAGAACAATTGGATTTCAGCCTGATCTCAGAGCTGGAAACATGAGCTGAGCATTGTGCTCTGTAGTAGGATTTCCTTGATTGAACAATCCAACCATTAACTCCAAGTCTGCGAACATGGTTTAAACTGAAAGTGTAAAATCCAAGGTAAAGCAGTCACATGTTTTCCCTGAAGTGAGTTCAAGCAATTATCTGGAAGCATGTGGCTTTCAAGAAAAAAAACTAAATTCCAAATCTGTGTTTTCATTGACCTTTTAAAAAAAGTAATCCAGGCACCACCATAAGCCTTAAAACTCAAGTCCACAAAAATGATTAAATGTGATAAGATAACAGTAGAAATAGGAATGATCCAAGGGCAGAACACAGTTGTTGCCAGCAATCTCCTGGAATGGGAGAGTGGATATCTCACATTTGACTTTTTAGTATTAAGCCTTTTGAAATTTACAAAATATTACTTGTGGAAGCCTTATATGTGGATACTGATTTTTTTTCAAAACTTGAAATTCAGTCTTCAGTGTACTCCATATTAATAGGAGCAGTGAAACACTTATGAAGTTACATCAATCTAGTAGAAGCACCTGAATTTTACTTATCCTATTTATTTGTTTCCAGGGTGTCACTAGCTAGGCCAGCATTTATTTCCCATCCCTAATTGCCGTTGAAAGGTGAATTGCCCTTGAGAAGGTAATGGTGAGCCACCTTTTGAAGTGCTGTACTCTGAGATGTCGGTACTTCCACAGTGCTGTTGGAAGCAAGTTCCACATTTTGATCCAGTATTAGTGAAGAAACGGTTATTATTGTTCCAAGTCAGAATAATGTGTGACTTGGAGGGGAACTTGCAGGTAGGTGATAGGGTTGCTATTCATTTGCTGCCCTTCTAGACAGTGGAGGTTGTAGGATTAGTATGTGCTGCTAAGAAGCTTTGATGAGTTGGTACAGTGCATCTTCTGGGTGGTGCACCTTGCTTCCACTGTGTATCAGGAGGTCGGGGAATATATATTTACATTGTGGATGGGATGCAAATCAAATGTGCTGCTTTGTCCTGGATGGCTTCTTGACTGTTTTAAGAGCTGCACTCATTCAGGTATGGCGAGAATATTTCGTTGCATTCTTGACTTGTGCCTTGTAGATGGTGAATAAGCAGTGGGGACACAGGAGTTGAATTACTTGCCATGAAATCCTCAGCTTCTGATTTTGGCTTCTAGTCTAAGTATTTATATAGCTGGTCTAGTCCAGCTTCTGGTCAACAGTGACCCTCAGGATGTTGATAATCGCAATCACCTTCCTTTGTCTACCCGTAACTCTAAACAATGGAGAGTTTTTCCCTTACTCCCATAGACTTCAAGTAAAAACAGTAGATGCTTGAGAAGTTCAGCCAGTCTGGGACCACTTGTGGAGGCAGAAACTAAACTAATATTTCAAATCCAATAGGACTGTTCTTTGGAACTGAAGGGGGCTAGAAAAGTGGTGGTAGGGAAGGGCAGAGGAACGAATGGAACAGATGGTTAAACAAATTGAAAGGAAGTGTTGATGGTAATAAGGGTGTGTGTGTGTGTGTGTGTGTGTGTGTGTGAGAGAGAGAGAGAAAATGGTAGATGTTAATAGTAGAAAGTAGGTCAGCTCTTCCTGAAGAAGGACTCTTGCACGAAATGTCAATTCTTCTGCTCCTCGGATGCTGCCTGACCTGCTATGCTTTTTGCACACCTCACTCTTGACTCTGACCAGCAGCTGAGTCCTCACTTTGTCCTAGTAGGTCAGCCCCGATGAGAGCAAAACCATGCAAACATGACATTGGGAGGCAGGGTGGTAGGACAAAGTTTATGGTCTAAAGTTATACAACTTTGGGGCGGCATGGTGGCTCAGTGGTTAGCACTGCTCCCTCACAGCGCCAGGGACCTGGGTTCGATTCCAGCCTTGGGCAACAGTCTGTGTGGAGTTTGCACATTCTCCCTGTGTCTGCATGGGTTTCCTCTGGATGCTCCAGTTTTCTCCTTCAATCAAAGATGCGCAGATGAGGTGAATTGGCCGTGCTAAATTGCCCATAGTGTTCAGGGATGCATTAGTCAGAGGTAAATGTAGACTAATAGGGTACGGGAGTGGGTCTGGGTGAGCCTGTTTCCATGCTGTAGGGATTCTATGATTCAATGTTGTTTCCTGAAAGCTATAAAACATCTAAATGGAAAATGCGGTGCTGTTCTGTCCACTATTAGGCCCACCCCTTTCTGTTCCACAAAGGTATCATATTGGACTTGATATGTTAACTCTGTTTCACCTTTCGCAGATGCTGCTAGACCTGCTGTCCAACCATTTCATTTTGTAGCTGTATTGAAACAGGTTGGTAAGGGACATTGCTAGTTCTGGAGCACCAGCCTTCAGTACTATTGTCGGAATGTTGTCAGGGCTGTATCCTTTATAGTATTTAGTGTCTTCAGCCATTTCTTGATATCCTGCATAGTGAATTGATTTGGCTGAAGGCTGGCATCTGAGATGGTGTGAACCTCAGGAGGAGGCTGTCATGGATCATTCACTATGCTGGCACTTCTGACTGAAGATGTGTGGAAATGCTCCAGCCTTATCGTTTGCAGTGATGCGTTGGGCTCCCCCATCCTTGAAGATGGGGATATTTGTTGAGTCTGCATCTTCTGTTAGTCCATCACAAATCACGATTGAATGAGGCAGAACTGCAGAGCTGAGATCTGATCCATTGGTTGTGGGATTGGATCACTTCGCTTATTGCATGCTGCTTCTGCTGTTTGACATACAAGATGTCCTGTGTTGTAATTTCACTAGGTAGACATTTCGATTTTAGATTAGAGTGGTGCTGGAAAAGCACAGCAGGTCAGGCAGCATCCGAGGAGCAGGAAAATCGACGTTTCGGGCCTCATTCCTGATGAAGGGCTTTTGCCCGAAACATCGATTTTCCTGCTCCTCGGATGCTGCCTGACCTGCTGTGCTTTTCTAGCACCACTCTAATCTAGACTCTGATCTCCAGCATCTGCAGTCCTCACTTTCAACATTTTGTTTTTAGGTTTGTCTGGTACTGATTCTAGCTTGCCCTTCTGCACTCTTTGCTGAACCATGATTAATCCCATAGCTTGATTATAATAATAGTATAGTAGGGGATAATGCCAGGCAATGAGGTTCTTGATTGTGGCAGGATGCTGTTCTGCTTTGATGACCCACAGCGCATCATTGATGCCCTGTTTTGAGTTATCAGAATGTTGGAAATACTAATCAATGCAACTGAGGGTGTTGTCAATGTGAAGATAGGACTTTGTCTCCACAAGTGCTGTGCTGTAGTCAATCCTGCCGATACTGTCTTGGCTGATGCATCTGTGACAGGTAGTTTGATGAGGATGCATTCAAATAGATCTACAGGATTGTTTTTCTCATTGTTATTCCCGATACTGAAATCATTGCATTTTGGTGTGTGTATATTATTCTTTTTAGAGATTAAAGTGATTTGATAAACTGAATGCCTTGCTCGGCTGCTTCTGAAGCCATTTACGAGTCACATGTAGGCCAGACCAGGCAAGGAAGGCAGAATGTTTTTATTCACTCATGGGATGTGGATGTCACTGGCTGGAGAGCATTAATTGCCCATTTCTAGTTGCTCTTGAGATGGTGCTGGTGAGGTGCCTTCTTGAATCGCTGCAGTCACAGTTCATTCCTTCCCTGAAGGAAATCCATGAACCAAGATGCGTTTTTACAGCATTCGGCAAAGTTTACTGTTGATCATGAAATCAATATTTTAATTCCAGATTTATTAATTAATTATAAATTCCACCAGTTGCAGTGGTGAGACTCGAACCTGTGGGCATTCGTCCGGACATCAGGATTACTAGTCCAGTGATATTACCACTCCAACAACAACTGTCCCTGAAATAATTTTATCCTTGTCTTCCTGTTATCTCTATAAACCTGACCATATCTTTGTTGATGATTTAATGAAATATTGTGTGACTGAAGCCTGACAAAATATCAAATGGTGAAAATTTGTAGGTGCATCATTGCCTCATGCATTACTGCCCTCTGCTGGCTATAATTCTACATTGTAGGAGGCCATGTGATTCAAAGATTATTTTCTAATCAACCTGTTCACCAGTTTTACTGTACATCTCTGGAGCAGGTGGGTCTTGAGCTCAGGCCTTCTTGTTCAGAGATAAGGATATTAACAGTGCACCACAAAAGGCCATCAAAAAGATAGTGATACGATTGGTTGGCAGTTTCATAAAATCTTACTTCCTTTCTGTTTCATTATTTATCTTTGTGTGGGGTTCCTCGGACAATGATATATTACGATTACCATTTACATTCCGAGTATAATAGAACCAGTGTTGTTTTGGAACTGGTTAGGAGCATTTCCTTAGTTAGATAACAAGAAGGAACTGAATTGATAGAGTCACTACTGATGGGTAAATGAGCGTGTCTACTTCCATAAATTCAGTTCCCTACAGTCGAATTTCTGTGGTCTGTTTTACCAGCAGAGTTATTTGTGTTAATACTGTATCTAGAGCTAGAAGGTGCAGAGTGCAAACACCACTCTGAACTGTGGTGGCAAGTGGAAGATTGAACCCCTGCTGAAAATTCAAGGTTACCATCCACCGGGAAGCTTAAGCCTGACAGATGTGAATGCCCTTGCACCTCCCCGTCCCTGAACTCCCCATGATTCCCCATGATACCCCTACTTCACCCATCACCCTGCAAGTTGTGGAAACTTATTGACAAAAAAAAAGTCTGTGTTGGGCTGATGTAGAGAAGCTTACAGGACCATGGATGAAGTGTTCTTGTTGTGGCCTGTCAATCAGACTGCGAATCCTTTCACAACATTGCACTTTTCTTTTCTTAGAGATAGGAAAATAGTATTTTTTAAATTCATTTGTGAGATGTGGTCATCACTGGCTGGCAAGTATTTATTGCCCATCTCTAGTTGCCCTTGAGAAGATGGTGGTGAGCAGCCTTCTTGAACTGCGGTAGTCCACCTACTGTGGGTTGACCCACAATGCCATTACGGAAGAACTTCCAGGATTTTGACCCAGTGACAGTGAAGGAATGGCAATATATTTCCAAGTCAGAATGATGAGTGGCTTGGAGGGGAAATTGAAGATGGTGGTGTTCTCATCTACCTGCTGCCCTTGTCCTTCTAGAGGAAGTAGTTGAGGGTTTGGAAGGTCTGAGAATCTTTGGTGAATTTATGCATTGCATCTTTTAGGTAGTACACACTACTGCTACTGAGTGTCAGTGGTGGAGGACTGGATGCTTGTGAATGTCATGCCAATCAGTCAGGCTGTTTTGTCCTGGATGGTGTCAAATCTTGAGTGTTGTTAGGGCTGCACTGATCCAGGCAAGTGGGACTGTTCCATCACACTCCTGACTTGTACCTTGAAGATGGTGGACAGGCTTTAGGGAGTCAGGAGGTGAGTGACTTGCCACTGTATTTCTAGCCTGTAACCAGCTGTTTTAGCCACTCTGTTTATGTGGTGGGGCCAGTTGAGTTTGTGGTCAATGACAACCTCCAGAATGTTGATTAGTGGAGGATTCAGTGATGGCAACACTGAATGTCAAGGGATGGGTGCTTAAATTGTGTCTTACTGATGGTCATAGCCTGGCCATGTTACTTGTCCAGATCTTGTTGCATTTGAACAAGGACTGTTGAGTTTCTGGATTAATAGTCCAGCGATAATACCACTGGGCCGTTGCCTCCTCTATTTATAAATCATATAATCAGAGCTGTTAATATTATAGAAAGATTAGTGGCATTAATGATTGAAAAGGTGATAATTTGTAAGGCTGCCCTTATTTAAAGTTTTATCGGTGTCAATATTTTTAAGGTTAAGGCACATCCTAAAACACGTCAAAGATATGTAAGGAGAAACTTGCATTCACACTATCAATCAAAAACATACCTAGAGAAGTAGATGATGATGAAGGTCTTTCTAGAGAGAAAGGAGGTGAAGAGGTGTCAGCCTTTAGGCTGAAAATGCAATTGCTAAAGATGCTGGTGGATGGTTCGGGGGGGGAAATGCTGACAACAAAGGTATCAAACATTGGATTGTCGAATGTGGGATGCAGGTGTGAGGGATGCAGTTGCCCAGGGGAGGTTACAGAAATCATGGACTAATTTTAATGCCAGGTTGAAAATTTAAATTTAACTTAACATAAACCACACAGCTTCCTCTTGTGCTATGATGATGTCTGTGCAGGTTGGAAAAGAGTCATTCAGCTTAACCCTACTTCCTAGCTCCTGGTCCTTGGTGCTGTAGATTATAGCACTTAGCACAAGTGTAAACTCTGAGTACCTTACAAATGTGATGAGGGTTTCTGTCTTGACCACACTTTCAGGCAGTGAGCGACAGATCCTTACAACTCTCAAGGAGGAAAATGTTCTCCTTCATTCTCCACTATCTGTCCACAAGTTATTTTAAAATCTATGCTCTCTGCTTATTGATCTGCATTAAGGGAAATGGGTCCTTCCAAACAATTCTGAGTCAATTATAATTTTTTTTATCTTAGTTAAATCTCACCTGATTCTTTGATTCTGTGATCTTCCTCTAATGCAAAGAAATCAGCCCTCTTACATCCCATCATTTCACATAATTAAAGTTAGAACATAGAACAATACAGCGCCGAACAGGCCCTTTGGCCCTCGATGTTGTGCCGACCTGTGAACTAATCTAAGTTCATCCCCTAAACTATTGCATCATCATCCATGTGCTTCTCCAAGGATTGTTTAAATCTCCCTAATGTGGCTGAGTTAGCTACATTAACAGGCAGGGCATTCCATGCCCTTACCACTCTGAGTAAAGAACCTGCCTCTGACATCTGTCTTAAATCTATCACCCCTCAATTTGTAGTTATGCCCCCTCATATAAGCTGACATCATAATCCTAGGAAAAAGTGAAAAATTTTCACTCTCTACCCTATCTAATCCTCTGATCATCTTGTATGTCTCTATCAAATCCCCTCTTAACCTTCTTCTTTCCAATGAGAACAGACCCAAGTGTCTCAGCCTTTCCTCATAAGACCTTCCCTCCAGACCATGCAACATCCTGGTAAATCTCCTCTGCATCTTTTCCAATGCTTCCACATCCTTCCTGTAATGGGGCGACCAGAACTGTACACAATATTCCAAGTGAGGCCGCACTAGCATTTTGTGAAGTTGCAGCATGACATTACGACTCCGGAACTCAATCTCTCTACCGATAAAACCTAACACACCATGTGCTTTCTTAACAGCACTATCCACCTGGGTGGCAACTTTCATGGATCTATGTCCATGGACTCCAAGATCCCTCTGCACATCCACACTACCAAGAATCTTTCCATTTACCCAGTATTCTGCCTTCCTGTTATTCTTCCCAAAGTGAATCCCCTCACATTTAGCTGCATTGAACTCCATTTGCCACCTCTCAGCCCAATTCTGCAGTTTATCCAAGTCCCGCTGCAACCTGCAACATTCATCCACACTGTCCACTACTCCACCGACTTTAGTGTCATCTGCAAATTTACTAACCCATCCACCTATGCCTGCATCTAAGTCAGTTATAAAAATGACAAACAGCAGTGGTCCCAAAACAGACCCTTGTGGCACACCACTAGTAAACCGGACTCCAGGCTGAATATTTTCCATCAACAATCACTCGCTGCCTCCTTTCAGAAAGCTAAATCATCCTCAATCCCATGCATCTGCATTTTCTCCAACAGCCTACCATATGGAACCTTATCAAATGCTTTACTGAAGTCCATGTACACCAAGTCAACTGCCCTACCCTCATCTACATGCTTGGTTACCTCAAAAAACTAAATGAGATTTGTGAGACATGACGTGCCCTTGACAAAACCATGTTGACTATCTGAAATCAAATTGTTACTTGCTAGATGATTATAAATCCTTTCTCTTATAATCCTTTCTGAATCTTTTCCTGCAACAGATATAAAGTTTTCCAATATTGGCAATATTTTTGTGAACCTCCAGTGCACCTTCTCTAGTGTGATCACTGATCCTTCAATGTGAGAGCCTCTACTGCACTTAGTAATCTCACTGCAGTCAGAGCACTTTTTTTTACAGTTCATAATTGTCCTGCTCTTCTAAACTAATATCTTAGTTAATAAACAAAAATATCCTTCTTAACCACCTTTGCTAGTTATATACTGTCTTTCTGCTCCAGTATGCCTCAGGATGCTTCCATTTATTATGTATATCTTTGTCAACATTGTGCTTCCCTGGTCAAATGACGCAAGGTATTTGGGGAATTGTGGCTCGGTATGGTACCAAAAGGAATCTTGGGTAACCTGAAGATTACAGGGGGTGAAGGATGGGAGGCTAGGCTACAGCATTGGAGTGATTAAACTTGGATTTGTCAAAGACAGAGTATTTCTACAACACATGGAATGAGGTTGGGGAAGAGATGGGCTTTGCTAAGGAAATTTCATAATAACAGGAGTAGGAATTGTTAATTCTATTAAATAGAATTTTTCAAAGTCTAGTTCATTCTGGGATAGTGGCCAGTGTTAAGACTGAGATGGGAGGAATGCAGTGTTTCTCTCTAACGCTGCTACTCCATGGGTTACACTATGAATAGAATTATTTTAACTGGTTGCCAAAATGGCCGTGCAAAGTTTTCACAATAGTATACATAGAACAAAAAGGTCTATCAATGAGATTTTTAAAAATGAGCACAGAAGTATTGATCTATTATAAAACAAAATAATTCCAGTACGGGTGGTTAATGCACAGTTTTGCAATATGAAATTACAACACACCAGGTAAAGGAAAAAATATAAATCTTTCCGCAGAGCTTCAGTTTGGAGAAATGAAACACTTTAAGCCAATCATCCCTTTTGTCTTCAAGAACTAGCCATAGGGACTGTTCAGGCGGCTGTTACTCTGGCACATGCAGACAGATCAGTGGACATGTGTAGTTGTCTCTGGAACCTTGGCAGACAGAGCTCGCTTAGGAAACACAGTATGGAGAAGTATTCTGGATGCATACACAAGGACAATCGGATTTCTCAGCGGGTACGGAAAATGGTGTTTGAGAAATGGCGAGATGAGCTGAGCATGATTCTTCTTCGGGTTTTTCCTCTTTGAAAACCAAACACTCTTCAAGCAAAACAGTTCAAACAAGACAGGCATTAAACCTAGGCAGTTGATTTCTAAGACATGCATCCAAGCAATTATGGAATTTCCCAGTAGTACTGTTTTTTCCAAATGTTCCAACATGACCTTTTGTTGGCACCTTCTATAAAATTTCGCAAATTCCACACAAGACCTGAAAGAAATTCAGTTTTCCAGTCTTTCAAAACTCAAGTCCTCAAAAGATGTTTAATTTTGAAGTCTTCATAACAGAAAGAAGGAGATTGAAGTCAGTTGATAGCAAATGGGAATAGTCAAGGGACAAGGATGATGACTTTGATCTTCCTCGTATTAATGCTGGTGGAAATTACTGCTCGCCCACTGAAATGTCTTCATCTAGAATTGCTAATAGAATGGATAATCCATCTGGAACTTCTCCTGAGGTCTCCAGCATCATAGATGCTAGATCTCAGCCAATTTAATTCACTGCATGTAATATCAAGAAACAACTGAAGGCACTAGATATTACAAAGACCATGGGCCCTGACAACATCCTCGCAGTAATACTGAAGAGGGGTGGCTTCAGAAATAACCACACAGCTAGCCAAGCTATTCCAATACCAGCATCTACCTGGAGAGGTGGCAAGTTCCCCAGGTTGGTCCGGTCCACAAAAAGCAAGAAAACTCTAACCAAGTACTACCTTATCAGTCTGCTGTTGAGCATGGGTAAAGTGAAAGAAGCAGTCTTTGACAGTAGTTTTAAGCAGCACTTAGCAATAACCTGCTCACTGATGCCCAGTTTGGATTCTGCAATGGCCACTCAACTCCTGACCTCATTGAAGACTTGATCTAAAAATGGATTAAAGAGCTGAGCCCCAGAGATGAGTTGAACATGACTGCCCTTGAAATTAAGGAAGCTAGCAAAACTGAGCCGATGGGAATCCCTCCACTAGTTACAGTCATATTGAGCAGAAATGCAGATGGTTATAGTTATTGAAGGTTCTCATTCCTAGGATATTGCTGTCCTAATCGTGAACCCCTCTCAGCTGCTTCATCAATGTCTTTCCATCTATCTTAATGTCAGAAGTGGGGCTATCTGAGATCAGTTTGCAATGTTCAGCAGTATTCATGACTTCTCCTCACCGGAGCCATTTGTGTCAATACGCAGCAAGGTTTCAGGCCTGATAATTTACAAGTTACATCAAATTCACAATTGCCAGGCAATGACCATCGCTGAATCCCACACTGTTCACACTGCAGCGTTAGCATTGACTGGAAACTGAAATCAGTCAAAGAAATTCTGTGGCTACAAGAGTAGGTTAGAGGCTAGGAATTCTGCGGCGAGTGTTCCACCACCTAACTCCCCGCATGACTTCGCCAAGCCTGTCCATCATCGATTAGACACAGGTCAGCAGTGTATTTGAAGACTCTCCACATGCCTTGGTGAATACAGTTCCAGCAATAAGAGGTTCAACACCAACCAAGACCACAGCCAGCTGATTTCTCACTCTGCCTACCACCATTAGCATTCATTCCCTCCACCACTGGAGCACACTCGCAGCAATGTGAACATTTCCAAGATGTGCTGCAGTAACTCAACAAGGGTCCCTAGATAACACCTAATAAACGCATTGACAGTTGAGGATGGTTAACAAATAATGAGGTAACCATCAATATCCCCATTTTGTGAACAAATATAACATATCTAAAATAGATTCCATTTTATTATCACAATAAGTTAATGTAATTCTAAATAAATTATACATTTGCGCATATACTGTAACCACCAATTTTGGCAGCCTCATTAAGTTTGAATCCTTTGAATCCTAGATTTGATTCTCCTGTCGTTAGTTTTTACTGCAGTTGGCTGGGGAAAACAGGGTTGTAAAGTCTTCATCCTACCCTTGTGGAAGATCACTGTCCTGATCACTGTTTCCTTTACAAGTGCATTTTCTGATTTAATGGACTTTTTCCTTTCTCAATATAAAATGAAAATGAAGACGCTAAGTTGAAATGCCAAAGGCCCATTATACTTCACATCAGAAAGGTTGCAAAGACCGGGAAAGGAGAGAGACTAAATTGAGTAGTTGTTCTAAGGTGGCATTAAGTTTGGGCTTTAAATGTAACATGTTTACTTGGGTTTTAGTAAAGCCTTTCACAAGCTTCTTCATGGCAGATTATTTAGTAAAGTTAGAACACATGGGATTCAGGGTGAGCTTGCCAATTGGATACAAAATAGGCTTTATGGTGGGAGTCAGAGGTGGAGGATTATTTTTCAGACTGGAGGCTTTGTGACCAGTAGTGTTTCAGAGGGATCAATACTGGGTCCACTTTTGTTTGTCATTTATGTAAATGATTTGGATGGTGAATAAGTTTTGCAGATGACACCAAAATTGGTGGCATAGTGGACTGTGAAAAAGGTTATTTAAGATTACAAAGACATCTTGATCAATTTGGTCAATGAGCCGAGGCGTGGTAGATGGAGTTTAATTTGAATAAAAGTGAGGTAATACAAACAAGGGCAAGACTTATACAATTAATGGTAGGGCCCTGGGGAGTGTTGTAGAACCAAGAGACCTAGGGGTTCAGGTACATAATTCTTTGAAATTTGCGTCACAAGTAGACAGCATGGTTAGTATGCTTCCCTTCATTGCTCAGACCTTTGAGTATAGCAGTTGGGCTGTCGTGTTGAGGTTATACACGACATTGGTGAGGCCTCTTCTGGATTGTTGTGCACAGTTCTGGTTGCCCTATTTTAGGAAGGATATTATTAAACTGGAGAGGGTTCAAAAAGGTTCATCAAGTTGTTGCAGGGAATTCAGAGTTTGAAATATGAAAATAAACTGGACAACTGGGACTTTTTTCACTGAGCATGGGCAGTTGCAGGGGGCCTTTATTAATGTTTATAAAATTATGAGGGGCATAGATAAACTGGCAAGCGTCTTTTCCCTCAGGTGGGAGAGTTCAAAACTAGGAAGCATATGTTTAAGGTGAGCGGAGAAAGATTTGAAAAGCACACGAGGCATTCCTTTATTGTACTGAGTGGTTCATTTGTGGAATGAACTTCAGAGGAAGTGGTGGATGCATGTCCAATTACAAGGTTTAAAAGGCATTTGGTTAAGTACATAAATAGGAAAGGTTTGGAGGGATGTAGGCCACGTATAGGCAAGTGGGGCTAGTTTAGTTTGGGAACATGGTTGGCATGGACTCGTTGGACTGAAGAGTCATACAACATGGAAACTGATCCTAAGTGACTCAACTGAACAGATCTGGGCAGTTATCACTTTGATTTCTGGTCTGATTTCAGCAATGGAGCATTCCACCCAATTTGACCTGCTTTGACTGGGGTGGGGGATGAGGAGCAAGTAGAGGAAGAGAAATCATCCAGGTTATTAACTTGGTCAGTGATGCTTCCTACTCTTTTAGTCTTTGTCTATGATCAAACATGAAAAAAGATCAACAGGGTCAGTACAGGCAAGCAGCTGTTAGCCAACAAAAAGTCTATAACATGAGTTAACACCCTGAAATGAGGAAAGAAATAAACTGGAGAAGGAAATGTAAGCTCAACTACACAGTTGCCTTTTATACTCACATTCTGCGGACTCAAGTATGATGGAAAATAATTGAGACTTTATTAATATTTCCATATATTTGCAAGCCACCTGGATACTGTGTTCCATCTCTTCTGTTTACAGCTTCTTGTGCATGTCTTCCTGTCTCTGAATACAATTAGCAACTTCAATTTGACTTGAAATATAGAAGACCATTTATGTAAGTCTATTGCCAGCAGTCATTCCTGTTTCCCTTCTCTCTTTCTTTTCTCGATTTATCTGTTTTCAGTACTTAACTGCTGTAGTACCAGGATGAAAATTGCAGAAGGATTCCTTCACAGACACCTGTTTGCAGGGAGCCAAATTGTTCCTGTTGCTGTCACTTCTACTTAAAGCAGACACCTACTGAAGAGTAAAGAAAGACCAACTGCCCCAATTTAGAATTTTTGGCTACTTTGTTGCAGCAATACAGTCTATTCCATGTGTGTCACAATCTATTAAGTACTGTCATTTATCAGTCCTTATGACACTGTAATTGTGTGATTTCTGGCCAAGAACTTGCAATGCTGTGCAGGCCTGACAGGAAGGGAGTATTTGGTAGAATGCACTAACTCTAGTTAGCTACACTTTGTGGTATCGCGGTGGAAGGATGTAACACTGCTTCTAAGAAACCTTTTTAATGATGAAGGAACCCACAAAAATTTCTGTTCGTATATAGATACTCAGAAGGAAAAAGTCACGTCATTTCTGTTGCTGTGACAAAAGTCTTGCTCATCACAAAATCTTTCAGCTAGATTTTTGTCTGGGTGCAGAGCCACATTTCAATGCATGAATGATCATACTTTTATTTTTGGAGGCAATCCAATTTACCTTCGCATTCCCAACCCCACACTTTTTTCCTTTGGTGTTCCTCCTGGTCAGAATTGCAAAATACACAACTGTTCAGGGTGAATGCAGTAATGAGTTAACATTGGGCAGGATGGTTGCCTCAAAAGATAAACTCTGAATGCCAGAACTTTGAAATATGCAGAAGCTCCTGAGTTTTAAACAAGGGTTCCAAAACCACTTTGGAAGTATAAACCTGCCTTTTATATTTTTGATGGTGATGGATCTGCAGTGTAGGTCAACTTTCTGCTGTTTGTACCTCACGGGCTGCAGCTTGTTTCCAACTCCTTCCTCCCCTCTCTGCTTGTATTGGGAGGGAGAAACTGTGGATGTGGGATGGTGTGATGTGAAAAAGAACAGAATCATTGAAAAGCGAGGAGCCAGTTTTTGTAGAAAACTCCCAAGGAATTCAGTGAAGTGGAACAGATTTGTAAACACACAGGCTTGAGTTTAAGCATCGGAGAAGAAAGAATGCACATATGTTAAGTGTTGATCACATGGGATAAGAGAAACAAAATTAATCAAAATACCACCATGCAATGTCAGTATACACTCACATACACATACTCTTACATACTCAAGCACTCCTGCAGGGGAATGGGAGTTGGTGTAAATTAATAGATAGTTAGCAGAGTTTTGGCTGACCTTAGATTTATGGAGGGGAAAATGTCAGAAACCAGCTAGAAATAATGGCAAACTTGGGAATGTATTTGAGAGCAGACACCACTTTCAAGGATTTTGAAGGGGGAAGGAATATTGGAGATGGGAATACTTGATGCAACATAGTGGTTGTGACATGACTTGTGCTTAGGGTATTTTTCTCAAGGTTATCCAAGTTGAGGTTGTGGAATTGGAATGCAGTTGACTTAAGGCACCTGGTGTAATAATCATGCACAACAAGGTGAATTATAGCATGTTTAGAGAAAACCAAAGCTAGTTCAGAGATTTTCAGCTTTAGCAGAGCATTTAAGCATTTCCCTTATTTTTCTTTTCCACTGTGTGGACCTCTGACATCTGTGGGTGGCATTGCCACGCTGACTGGTGAGTTTTGGCATCTCTGAGTAGCCATGCTCCTGCACAGTTTAGAGAAAACATCAGATGCTGATTTCCTTGGGTGGTGATATTTCATCTGAAGAAGGGTCACAGAATTTGAAACGTTGTCCCTGTTTTCTCTCCCCAGGCCTGCAGAGTTTCTCCAGCAATTTCTGTTTTTGAATATTTCTTTTCACTATTTGCTGGTTGCTTTATACTGTGCTGATTAATTATGGGTTGACCCATTTACCTGGGATCTTGGGTTTAATTGCATTTTGAGATTTTTTTTTTCTCTTTCCTCCATTGTTTGGCCTTTCTAAGTGGCACGGTGGCTCAGTGGTTAGCACTGCTGCCTCACAACGCCAGGGAGCCGGGTTTGATTCCAGCCTCAGGCGAATGTTCAAACCCCACACAGGCATTCTCCCCGTGTCTGCGTGGATTTGCTCCGGTTTCCTCCCACAGTCACAAAGATGTGCAGGTTCGGTGAATTGGCTGTGCTAAATCGCCCATAGCGTTCAAGGATGTGTAGGTTAGATGCATTGGTCAGGGTTAAATATAGAGTAATATGGTAAGGGAATGGGTCTTCGGAGAGTCAATGTGGACTTGTTGGGCTGAATGGCCTGTTTCCACAATGTAGGGATTCTATGATTGTAGTTGCCTGTTTGCATCACTTTCATGGTATGGCCCATATGTAATAGTCGTCTACTCTCATTTCTTATAGCATCAGTCTCGCCAAATTAGCAGAAGAAGGTTGTATTCTGAGATCTGCATAGGACTTGGATGCAAATGGAAAAGAGTTTAATCACTCAGTCACTACGATTTTCTCCCAATCACGCAGCATTGCTATTCTGCAGAGCATTTCCAGTACCTGTATTTTGTGTAGACTTACAACCCCCGTCCGATCGGTCATGCACGAATAAAATCCGGAGTACAATTTTCCAGGTTTACTGACTGTAGATCCTGGGCTCAAGCCCCAGTAGTCCTCAACATTTGAACCAATTTATTTTAAGTTTCAGTGTCTGGTACAAACTGCAGTTTCCCACAGCAAAACTTCCCTCTGGCTCCCTGAGTATAGAAGAACCTATTGTTTTGAGCTGAGCAGTAGTCAGTATAGTGCTAATTTACCCTTCCAGCTGAAGGAGGCTGCTTAGGGACTAAAGCCCATGTAGTAGATCAGATGTCGCACAAATATGTGAAGCTCACACTTAACCCTCTTCCTGCCTCTCCCTGCCAAATTTACAGTATTTTAATCCATGAAGTGCATGAACGTTTGTGGCATGTAGGATAAAGATTAGGATGAAAATTTCAGACCCAAATGAAATCCCAGCTTCATTCAGTGACTGGGAGCATTATTTATAACTTTCTAAAGATTTCGGCATGGCCACCATTGCATCACCATCTGCAATCCACTTAATTTTCTTTTCTGCTGTGTGGACCTCTGAGGCATTGGCAGGCTGACTGGCAAGTAGCTATGCCCCTGCATAGTTTCGAGGAAACGTCAGATGCTGATTTCCTTGGGTGGTGATATTTATTCTGAAGAAGGGTCACAGGATTTGAAACATTATCCCAGTTTTCTCTTCCCAGATGCTTCTGGACCTGCTGAGTTTCTCCACAAATTTCTGTTTTTGAATCTTTCTTTTCACTTTTGCTGGCTGCTTTGTACTGTGCTGATTAATTGTGGATGGACCCTTGATTTGGTGATGGCATTTACTCAGGATCTTGAGTTTCTACTGCGTTTTGTGTGTGTGTGTGTGTGTGTGTGTGTGTGTGTGTGTGTGTGTGTGTGTGTATGACTGAACAGACTGATTCTTGACCTGTAGATTTTTGGTCAAGTGGGGCAGTGTGTCCCATGATGTGGAGGGATCTGGAAAGCAGAAGTTTCTGCCTTTATATGTCTGGTACCTCACATTTACTTGTCCGCTGCGGTTCTGTCTCATCATTATGATGTTTCAACTGAAGATTTGATGCAGCTTGATGGACAGGTGATCACCATTTTGAATAGTTGGTGGCAAACTCCTCCCTGTCATTAGTGATAATACAGTCACACTTCATTGAGCTTCAGTGTGTCTTTGTAGCATTGTATTTATCCTCGCTGAAAAACGTGTTGCTGGAAAAGCGCAGCATGAAAGGAGCAGGAGAATCGACATTTCGGGCATAAGCTCTTCTTCAGGAATGAGGACAGTGTGCCAAGCAGACTAAAATAAAAGGTAGGGAGGAGGGACTTGGGGGAGGGGCGTTGGGAATGCGATAGGTTGAAGGAGGTTAAGGTGAGGGTGATAGGCCGGAGAGGGGGTGGGGGCGGAGAGGTCGGGAAGAAGATTGCAGGTCAAGAAGGCGGTGCTGAGTCCGAGGGTTGGGACTGAGGAAAGGTGGGGTGAGGGGAAATGAGGAAGCTGGAGAAACCTGCATTCATCCCTTCTGGTTGGAGGGTTCCTAGGCGGAAGATGAGGCGCTCTTCCTGCAGGCGTCGTGTTGCTATGGTCTGGCGATGGATGAAGCCAAGGACCTGCATGTCCTTGGCGGAGTGGGAGAGGGAGTTAAAGTGTTCAGCCATGGGGCGGTTGGGTTGGTTGGTGCGGGTGTCCCAGAGGTGTTCTCTGAAATGTTCTGCAAGTAGGCAGCCTGTCTCCCCAACGTATAGGAGGCCACATCGGGTGCGACTCCTTTGTCAGGTCCATACCCCCACCAACCCAACCTCCACTCCCGGCACCTTCCCCTGCAACCGCAAGAAATGCAAAACTTGCGCCCACACCTCCCCCCCCCTCACTTCCCTCCATGGCCCCAAGGGATCCTTCCATATCTGTCACAAGTTCACCTGCACCTCCACACACATCATTTACTGCATCCGCTGCACCCGATGTGGTCTCCTATACATTGGGGAAACAGGCCGCCTACTTGCGGAACGTTTCAGAGAACACCTCTGGGACACCCGCACCATCCAACCCAACCACCCCGTGGCTGAACACTTTAACTCCCCCTCCCACTCCGCCAAGGACATGCAGGTCCTTGGCCTCCTCCATCGCCAGACCATGGCAACACGACGCCTGGAGGAAGAGTCCTTCATCTTCTGCTTAGGAACCCTCCAACTACAAGGGATGAATGCAGATTTCTCCAGCTTCCTCATTTCCCCTCTCTTCCCCCCCCTCTCTCTCTCTCTCTCTCTCTCTCTCCCCCCCACCTTTTCTCAGTCCCAACCCTCGGACTCAGCACTGCCTTCTTGACCTGCAATCTTCTTCCTGACCTCTCCGCCCCCCAACCCCTCTCTGGCCTATCACCCTCACCTTAACCTCCTTCCACCTATCGCATTCCCAACGCCCCTCCCCCAAGTCCCTCCTCCCTACTTTTTATCTTAACCTGCTTGGCACACCCTCCTTATGGCTGAAACGTCGATTCTCCTGCTCCTTGGATGCTGCCTGACCTGCTGTGCTTTTCCAGCAACACATTTTTCAGCTCTGATCTCCAGCATCTGCTGACCTCACTTTCTCCTCCTTGTATTTATCCTCCCTTGGAACGCTGACTCTTTGAAATTTGGGAAAACAGGACCTGAAGAGGCAGATGCTGTTTCGCCACCTAGACCTATAACAGTTTTGCCTGAATGTTTTTAGAGCTTCAAGAAGGGACCCTTGTGTTTGTTCAGTGGTCCTACCATTGAATCTGGAGAATGTGACGGTACATTGCAGATGGAATTTCTCTAACTCTAATGAGTTGCTGTTGCACAGTCCACATCTCGGTGCATTACAGGAGAATGGTGATGAAAGTCGCTCTGTAAACTAGGACTGTTGTTGACGTAAGGAGGTTTTTGCCAAATATTCACGACAATATTTTGTAAAAGGCCAAACTGGCATTGCAAATCAGTGTTGGATTGCCTGGTCAACATTGACCTCCAGAGAGCGAGGTACCTGCCAAGGGATGTGATGTGGTCAACATATTCCAGCATCTCTCCTTCAACATATATGGGGTGTGGAATATTTGCCTGACCAGGTCGGAGTTGATATGAGTTTTGATTGGTCAACATTCAAGGAAGGGTTTGGAGGGATATGGGCTGGGTGCTGGCAGGTGGGACTAGATTGGTTTGGGATATCTGGTCGGCCTGGACGGGTTGGACTGAAGGGTCTGTTTCCATACTGTACATCTCTGACTCTATGACATGCCAAGTCTCTCTTGTGCAGATTTGAAGAGGTTGAGAGAGGGTAAAAGAATGGTTTGTGTTGAGGAATTTCAGTCATGAATATTGATTGGAGTAACTTGGAGAAGTGAAGTACAAGGGGAGATCAGATTGAAATAAATGTTTAAAAATAAATGCATAAAGTTAGATAAATCTCCAGCACCAGATCAAGTGCATCTCAGGACATTGAGGGAAGCTAGGGAAGAAATTGCAGGGCTCCTAGCAGAGTTATTTGTATCATCAACAGCCACGGGTGAGATGCCAGAAGTCTGGAAGGTGGCTAACATTGTGCCATTATTTCAGAAAGTCTGCACGAGAAAGCTTGAGAATTATAGGCCAGTGAGTCTGATGTCAATGGTGGGCAAGTTGTTGGAGGAGTTTCTGAGAGACAGGAATTACATGCATTTAGAGAGGCAAGGACTGATTATGGAACGTCAGCATGACTTTGATTTTTTTGAGGACATAACTAAGAAGATAGATGAGGGCAGAGCTGTCGATGTTGCATTTATGGATTTTAGCACCTTGACAAGGTTCCGCATGGTAGACTGTTTAGTAAAGTTAAATCACATGAGATCCAGGGGGAGCTAGCCAATTGTATAAAAATTGGCTTGATGGTAGAAGACAGAGGTTAGTAGTGGAGGATTGTTTTCAGACTGGAAATCTGTGACCAGTAGTGTGCCACTCGGATTGGTATTGGGTCCACAGTTGTTTGTCATTTATATAAAAAATTTAGATGAGAACATAGGAAGCATGAGAATATGTTTATGGATAGTGCAAACATTAGTGGTAGAGCAGACAGTGAAGAAGGTTATCTAAGAGCACATTGGCCCAAGCGATCAAGATCCCAATGAGCTGAGAAGTGGCAGATGGAGTCCCATTTAGATAAAGGCAAATAGGGGCAGGACTTACACTTTTAATGGTAGGATTCTGGGGACTGTTGTCAAATAGAGAGACCTAGGAGGTTCAGGTACATAGTTCCTTGAAAGTGGCGTCAGAGGTAGACCGGGTGGTGAAGAAGGCATTTGGCACACTTGCCTTCATTGGTTAGAGCCTTGAGTGTAGGAGTAAGGATGTTATGCTGCACAGGATGTTGATGAGGCCACTTTTGCATTGTGTCCAGTTCTGGTTGCCCTGCTGTAGGAAGGATATTATTAAATTGGAAGGGGTGCAGAGAAGATGTACCAGCATGTTGTCGGGAATGGAAGATTTGAGTTATAAGGAGAGGCTGGACAGGATGTGACGTTGACAGGGTGGGTGGTTGGTGGGGTGGGGGGTAGAAAATAAAAACATTAGGGGCATGAATAGGGTGAATTGCAAAGGTCTCTTCCCTGTGTAGGGGGGGCTCAAGTCTGGAGGGCATATTTTTACAGTGAGAGGAAAAAGATCTAAAAAGAAATGGAGGGATAACGTTTTCACACACAGGATACTGTGAATGTGGAATGAACTTCCAAAGGAAGTGGTAAGTTGCAATTTTTAAAAGACATTTGGACAAGAAGGATATGGGCCAAACACAGGCAAATGGGACTAATTTAGTTTGGGAAACCTGATCAACATGGAAGAGTTGGACCGAAAGGTCTTTCCGTGCTGTATGACTCCATTAGTATTCACAATCATGAGAGTTTATGACAAAGTAGATAGGTGGAATATGTTCCACTCATAAAAGGCCATAGATTTAAAACAATGAGTAGAAGAAGCAAAAATAATATTTTGAGAAAATTTCATACAGCAAGTAGAGTCTGGATTACACTGCCTGAAAGCGTGGTGGAGGTAGATTTAATCAAGATGTAAAAGGGATTTAGGTAGTAATTTGAAAATAAACATCGTGCAGTGTAATGGGTAAAAAATAGGAAGAATGACACTTGGTTAGATTGTCCTTTGGGGAACTAGTGGAGACATGATGAGCTGAACTGCGCAGTAACAATTCTGTGATTAACTTTAGGTTGCACAGTGCAACCAGACTCTCTGCAGAGGTCACAACTTAACCTTGTGTGGAGGGAAAATCGAAAGTGTTTATTGTCATCTCATTGCCTCCTAGAGATAGTCAAAAGAGTATCACAGAGCTATGAAGCATGGGCCAGTCATGGCTTTCATAGCTGAAGACATGGAGGACCATAAACTGAAAGGAGATTGGGGTGGGATTTTTTTAAAAACTGTTTTTTTTTCTGGAAAAGAATAAAAATGAGTTCATTCTCAAATGTGACGTACTAAACTGTTGCTAAATTTTAAATTTTTTTTGCACAATTAAACATGCTGACAGCACTCATTTTGAGAGTGCCAAACCAACCTTGAAACAATATTATGATTGGGTCCCCAGGTCAAAGTTTGAGCTGGTCCCACACCCACTGTTCTCACGTGACAAAAATGGCTAAAACATTTTGAAGACGTTATTCTGTTTTATGTCAGCCATGTGCAAATGTACTTTCACATTTTGAAGAACTTCATTGCAAAGGGAGTGTCCCCTCCTAGTGGTGGGAAATGAGTTCTACAGGCAGTAAGATATTCACAGATAAAACCATGTTTAACCTACACTTCTCATAATGTCTGGCGAGTTGGGTTTGAGAGTTGGTGCATGTTTACTCTGATCCTGAAGGATGAATGCATCTGATGCAAAGATGATAGATAGAGGGAGACCACATCAGGGGAGAAGTAGAGGAAAAAATTGGTCCTTCATGTTCTCAAATGGAAACTCTGGACTATTGTTTGCTGGGGAAGGATAACTAAATAATACACTAGCCCTTGGAAAATCTATAATTTACACATTGGTGGATAACTTCATGCCCTTATTTTGCTTTATCTTTGTGATTGAAAAGTGCCATGGCGATGCCAAACCTATGCAGAAAATCGTGTGTACCTGAAGACCATGTATGCTGAAAAACAAGTACTGCATTTGTATCTGGCATGCACCATTCCAATGTAGAGGTATAAATCCAGTCATCTACATTCACCTGTGATAAGCAGTTATATGATGCCTACAAAAACAAAATACTGCAAATGCTGGAGATCTGAAAATGAACGAAACTACTGGATATCTGTTCAGCTTTTTGATGAAAAGTCATTGATCTGAAATGCTAACTGTGTTTTTCTCTCTTGACAGACTGAGTTTTTGTAAGCATTTCTGTTTGATATTGCGTTGTATTTTTTTCTGTATTCTGGCTGTTAAGGTGTCTTTGTTCCCTTTTTTCCAACTTTGACATTATTTTGACTGCTGGCTTCCGTTCTTTGTTTAGTTTTTTCAGATGTTCAACATTTGAGGTACATTAACAGGTTGAACAGAATTTCCTTCTCTTTAAAACATACTGTAATTGGAGGTAACTAATAACCCCGTGCCATCCTATTCCATTTGTAGCTCCTGTGAGAGTGCGGATGTTGGTTCAAAGAGGATTTACTCTACTTTATAACAATTACCGTTGTGATTTGAATGCAAACTCTGTTGAAAGACAAACTGAATCATATCATTTTGTGGGTGGATATAGTAGAATTAGCATCATTTGTGTCTCAGAACAACTATTTTACTTTACTTTTCATTTGATTGCCAAGTTCTAATAACAGCTGATATTATTATAAAACACATTGCAGTGGGTTTCTAAATATCGACAATTGAATACAGAGCTTCTGTATCACTATAAGGATCATTATTGTAAGCAAAATTAAGGGAACCGGAGAAACCTGCCAGCCAGACTGGCTTTTATCTTAGTATTGCATTGGGTGCAGGCATAACTTGCTCCTTTAGCCACCCTGCCCAAAGGAAGAGGCTGAGTAATAAGTGTGACAACAATCTATTTGACCATAGGCTGTCCTGTCTTTTATTAATAGAATCATAGCATTCCTACAGTACAGAAAGAGGCCAAACAGCCCATTAAGTCTGCCTGGGTCCCTGGTGCAGTGAGGATCCTAACCACTGCGTCATTGTATCTGTCCTAATATCTTATGTGGTTTAGTATTATATTTTATAATGCTTCAGTGCAGTGCCTTGGATTATGGCTGCTTTAAGTTTGAACTTGGTCTGTCTTAGTTTAGGAAATATCAAGTTGCTTCAAAACCAGTTTTACTTTGAGAAAGGCATTAGAATTGGGTGGGTCAGCCTGTGGGGCACATCGTTTTCTCCTTTCTGTTGGTGAAAATGCCTGGCAGCGTAAACATGTCAGCATGTGGATCAAGATGAAACTGGAAATACTGGTCTTAGCAGATAAGGGAGTGTGCACTTATCAACTTTAGTACATGGTAGTCCAAATAATTTGAGTATCTGTGTTAAAAGTGGCCATTTTTGTACCAAACCCACAGAACTACGGAAGACTACATAACCTGGGTGGACTCATCGAAAATCAAACAGCATGTAAAGGAGTACAATGAAGAGGTAAGAATTATGTTCTTAAGTTATTTAAATTTATCACCTGCTTTTTTCCCTTTTGGATTTATTTCTGCCTTACGTCAGTAGGGAGGATCTGCCTAAGGTTAGTCCACCACCTACAAGGCACAATTGTAAAATGCACTGCAGTAGCTCACCACAGCATTTTACAAAGCAGCAATCTCCATCACTTAGAAGGACAAAGACAGAAGACTCATGGAAGCACTACCAGAGTAACGTTTCTTGCAAGTTGCATTCATTTCTGTCTTGGGCACTCCCTCCCTAATGGCACTGTATACCCAATGACAGTGCATGGATTCCAGTCATTAAAGAAGACAGCCCATACCCGTCTTCTCCAGAACATTTTCAGACTAAATCTGAAATCGGGAGAGTTTTTAGGAAAGAAACTTGTGGACTGTCATGAAGAGAGAGTCTGAATTATCTCCCAGAAATTCTGGCAGCTGATGGGTTGCTCGTGGGCTTCCTACTGCAGCATCCTGGGTTAGGAAAGATCAATGGAGACAGTATCTGCTACCAAAGTAACACCCCCACTGAACCACTTCCATCATTCCTGTGACTGATCATCTATTCTGGGAGTAAGTGCCATTTGTGACATGGTTATGGACAGCTGATGGTCATGAGGGATGGAGGGGACTCGCTCAAGCTGAAAGCCTACCTGCACCATTTTACCAATCAGACTCTTTATCATTCTGTCTGTAGCTAAAATAATTGCATTCCATGTATATAAGGTTCTTAAGTGATCATTAATTGACTGCTACCATCTTCTCAGGAAATTAGAGATGGGCTACACCATAGTCCCACAATATCCACATCCCACAAATGTATTTCTAATGTAAAATTAACTTGTCATTGTTTTCTGTACATGAGACTTTCCTGTCAGCATTATGGGCTGTTACCCTTGTCTACGTAACAACATTAACTTCACTTAAAACGGTAGTTAAACGGATGTTTTGGATTTCTGAGGCCATGGTAGTATTATATAAATACTACTACATTCTGTAATAAAACTGGGGCTAAAAGCAGATGGAGGTAAAAATAAAAACGTTGATCCTTGGAACTTTAATTTATACAGCATTTAACCAATATAAACATACTGACGACATCTAGAAAGGTGTTAACTGATTACTGAGCAAAATCAAGACTTAAGGAATGATGAAAGAGATTTTTAAGGAGGGGCAAGGAGTGGTGGCAGGTTAATATTCTAGGAAGATGGTGTTTAGTTTTCTGCTTCTGGTGAAGGGATGTACCAAAAGCATTAGACTCCTCTCGTGTATTTCCAATATCTTCACTTTTTTTATATGATGGAATCAAAAATGTTATATATGCTTTTGATTAAAACCAGAATATCTTTGAAATGTACTTTTGTTGATTGATATATTAATTTGGAAGGTGTGCATTAATTTTACTTTTTGTCTTATTCCTCCTCAGAGAGATGACTTTGACCTGGTTGTCTAGTTCCATTCCTGTGTGCTGCCCTGTGCATTACTTGGCTTAACTGAAGTGAATATCGTCTTTGGTGTCCCATACTGACTGCAATCCCCATTGGTGAAGCATCCTATATGATGGCTCAAGGCTATATGATGGAACAACAGATTTATGAAGTTCTCAGTGGTTGAAATCAGAGACCAAGGAATGTCTATTTTCTCTGCACACTCCTACTTTTGATGTTGCAATATAAACTCTAAGATGTTCAAATTTTTTCAATATAGTTGACTGTCACTAATTAGTTACAATAATTTATTTTCCCAGTGTGGGCATAGTTCATCTGAAAACAGATTTTGATGCTTCATTGAATGGATCCGAATAAGTGTCCCAACCTTATCATTAGCTACAATATTATCTTTGTTTTACTAGTTTTATTAGGAAAATTTCTGTGAACCGTTCCTTTAAGTGCACCATAACGTGCACACTGACCTAATGCTGTCTAACTGATAGCATTAATGTTGTGTCCAATCATTCATCTGATGGTCCTGAATATATTCTGAAGTACAAGTCCACAAGAAAAGTGTACTCTGTGGTTATTTTCCTGATGAGTTCAAGTACACACGCATTCAAAAAATGAATATCAACAGTTCTGCTTTATGTAACTGGTCGGTAATTGTGCACTGGCCTCAAATATAATCAGCTGATAAACAGCATTGTTGCTCCACAGAGTTTAGGTGATGAATTCCATGTACTGGAGACCAAATCAAGCCTGAACCTCACTGCCAGCCTGCCAGCAACCCACATACACGCACACACCTTATATGTGATCCTAAGAAGATTGGCAAATTATTCCAGTCCCAAAATTTGAATCAAAATCAAAAGATTCTTTTTCAGCAGAGAAGATTATATTTGCTTTCAGCACCAGAAGGCTGATTATGTATTGAGGGGGACTGAAACATCAATGAATTCCAAATGTTGATACTGCTGAACAGATGTGCTAATTGTGGATAATGTACAAACTAGTGTCACTTCTTCGTTTTTGAGACTGATATTTCAGCTTCACAAGTGTTTGTTATTCTCTGCATAGAAAAGGGTCGCAGCGTCTTCTGATGGTGTTTTTCAATTTTTCAAAGCATTTCAACAAATAAATTTTTACTCTTTTCATGTATTCCCTTTGCATTATGGTTTTCTTTTGTAAATAAAGGATCCTTTTGTAGTAAAGGTGGATTTCAGGGATATGCAGGGATGTATGACTTTCTGTGTGGATTGCAATGTTCCTTTTTTAAGTTACATGAGTGTGGGATAAAATAGAGCATTTGCAGGATGCTGGTTTCAACTATTAGAGGAAACATTTCTGTTTGCTGACCGCTAGAGCTCCTGCAGAAATGTTTCAAATTGAAATAGACTCAGAAAATGATGAAACATTAGGTTGACCAGATGGCAGTTTCAAATCATCACTCAGCCAAGTTAACCAGCTCATTGAAAGTTTGCACTGGAGGAAACATTGACAATCATTTACTTTAGGTAGAGAACGGCAACTTTTAAAACACTGTTAATGGTAATCTGCAGTGCGCTGTGCGTATGGAAGGGTCAAGCCACAAGGGTTGCTATCTATAATCAAAAGAAACAGTGGAAAGAAACTGCCATTGTTTTTTTGCGAGGCTAGAATTAACCTTTGACATGGCTCTATAACTTCAAACACATTGAAGGAGCTTAATTTCTGGAAGAAGTGGTTTAATTCAATTCAGAGATTTGCTTTTATATACGTGTATACATACATGTATTTTTCCAATAATTTGACTTTGCTGTACTTTATTCCTCCAATTCATGTTTGACCTTAACTTGAACCACTGTCTGAACACTCAGTTGCTGATGAATTGAATAGGATGAAAACAAAGATGAGGTAAATTAGAAAGTGCTGATTGGCCAAGGCCAAGCTTGGCTTTCAGAACTCCAAACTCGCTTCTTGCAACAAAATGATCTATTCCAAATTTTGAAATAAACAACTGCTTGAAGTTAATTACATTCTAAATTAAAAATAGAAATTGCGTGTAGATTTGCAATTTATTTAGAAGATCATGCATTAACAATGTGTTTTCAGTTTTCAAATTTTAGGGAATATTTTGTTTCCTATTTATTTATTGCACATGGGGATGGGATAGCATGGCACTTGAGTACAAATTACACCACATCAGATGGTGAAATTTGAATAAGTAAAAAATTGGGATAAAAAGTAAGCCTAATGGCAATATGAAACTGCTGTCAATTGTCATAACAATTATCCGGTTCACTAGTGTCCTTGAGGGAAGGAAATCTGCCGTCCTTATCTGGTCTGTCCTGTATGTGACTTGAGACCCACAGCAACATGGTTGATACTTGGATGTGCAAGAAATGCTGGTTGAACCATTGATACCCATCCACATAAAAACAAATGTGAAAATTTGCAGCCCAAGAAAGGCTGTCAATGATTTGTGTATTTACCTTTACAAATCTTTGAAGAGGTAACAAGTAGGTTAGACCAGGAAAATCCAGTGGATGTTATCTATCTAGACTTCCAAGACGCCTTTGTTAAGTTGCCCTACGGGAGGCTGCTGAGTAAGGTGAGGGCACATGGTGTTAAAGGTGAGCTACTGGCATGGATTGGGGATTGGCTGTCTGAAAGAAGGCAGACAGTTGGGTTCAAAGGTTCTTTTTCAGAATGACAGCTAGCAACAAATGGTATCCCACAGGGTTCAGTGTTGGGGCCACAGCTGTTCACATAATGATCTGGATGGAAGGACTGGGGCCATTCTGGCGAAGTTCGCCGATGATACGAAGTTAGGTGGACAGGCAGGTAGTACTGAGGAGGTCAGGAGGCTGCAGAAAGATTTAGACAGTTTAGGAGAGTGGTCCAGGAAAATGGCTGATGAAATTCAACATGAGCAAGTGCGAGGTCTTGCACTTTGGAAAAAAGAATACAGGAATGGTCTATTTTCAAAGAACAAAGGGATCTGGGAGTTCTAGTCCAGGATTCTTTAAAGGTTAACTTGCAGATTGAGTCCATGATTAAGGAAGCAAATGTAACGTTGTCGCTTATCTCAAGAGGGTTGGAATATAAAAGCAGCGATGTGCTTCTGAGACTTTATATTGCTCTAATTAGGCCCTATTTAGAATGCTGTGTCCAACTTTGGGGCCCATACCGCAGAAAGGACATACCAGCACTGGAGCGTGTCCAGCGGAGATTCACACGGATGATCCCTGGACTGGTCGGCCTAACATACGAACACCGGCTGAGGATCCTGGGATTGTCTTCATTAGAGTTTAGAAGGTTGAAGGCAGATTAATAAAAAGTTATAATGCATGGCTTAGAAAGGGTGGATGCTGGGAATTTGTTTCCGTTAGGTGGGGAGACTAGGACCCGTGGGCACAGCCTTAAAATTAGAGGGGGTCAATTTAGAACAGAAATGAGGAGACATTTCTTCAGCCAAAGAATGGTGGGCCTGTGGAATTCAATGCCACGAAACACAGAAATTGATAAATTCTTGATCTCACAAGGGATTAAGGGCTGCGGGGAGTGTGTGGGTAAGTGGCATTGAAATGCCCATCAGCCATGATTAAATGCCAGCGTGAACTTGATGGGCCAAATTGTCTTACTTCCACTCCTATGTCTTATGGTCTAAATCTTCAACCTGCAAATTCCACCAAACTTTGAGGACTGAGGAAAACTGTCTATGTCCAAGATATGAACTGTGAGCATCCATGGAGTTATAGGCATTTATAACCAACCTGTTCAAAGATGTTAGGGCACACCTCTGGAGTAAGTTGGGCTGGGCCAGAGGTAAGGACACTACAACCGCACCACAAACGTCCTATGGCGATCACCGCAGGACCCATGGAGCTATCTCATGGCCTGAATTCCTAGTTTAATTAGTAGAAAATTAAATTGATAGTTATTATTGTTATATCTTTAATATGTTTTAATTTTTTTTAAAGCAATAATTATCCCAATATTGTAATCAGAGTTGTTTTTCTAATATTAGCCCAGGTATTCTGGACACACAGTCCCCTTTTGAGTCAGAAGGTTATAGATTCAAACTCCACTCAGACTTGTACATATAATCTGGGATGACACCTCACTGTGCAGTACTGAGAGGGTGCTGCCCTCCCTTTAGATAGGATTCTAAACCAAGGCTCCATCTGTCCACTCTGCTGGTTAAAAACATTTCTAGTCCTGTTTTTTTCCTCAGAGAACCAGTGAAGCTTTCCTGTCTTCCTGGCCTATATTTATTCGTAAGCAGATACCATTAAAACAGTTCAGCTGCCTATTTATTTTATTGCTGTTTGTCAGATTTTGCTGGCTGCCGTGTTTTCAATGTTACAGTAGTGACAGCCCTCAAAAGTGTTCGTTGCCTGTGAAGCAGTTAGGAAGTATTTTGAGGTCATTGAAAGTACTTATACAATATTTATAAACTTTGAAACCAAGAATTAGTCTACCAAGCTAGGTGAGCCCTGATTTCAATGCATCAAGCATTTGGAGGGAGGATGAACAATATATAAGGTAATGAGAGGATTGCAAAGAGTGCATGTGGTGAAACACCCATTCGAGGAGTGTGATAGGTTGTTACAAGATTCTTTCTAGATAAGGGAGCAGTATTAAATCCTTGGGTGGTGTTGGGCTTCAGAGAATGTTAAGGAGAAACACAAAGCCCAATAGAGAATTGAGTGAGACAGTTGATTAAGATTGATATTTAAATGCACATTAACAGATAAAGTTATGCTATGATATGGGTAAACCCTCCTGCTTAATTTAAACCAGCAACACAGAAAAGATTTATCCCATGCACTAATCTGTGAAAATTCGAGAGGCCAAAAACTATTTAAAGTAAAAAATATTATTTCTTGAAGTATAACAGAGAATAATTAACTAAAAACTATCCTTTACTTTCTTTTGATAATACTAGTCCGATAAAACTCCCAATTAAGATTTACTGAAAAATTCAAATTTCAAAACCAGCTGGCTGTGGAATCTTCACTTTATCTCTTCCTCTGTAGATTTGTTCTTCAGGTTGGTGTTGATGTTTTTTCTCTGTGCAAACCTCCTCCTCTAGACAGGTACCCCTCAGACAGTTCTGATCAGCAGCCTACATCTGTTGATCTTTTGGCAGTTCACCTCTCAACTGTTCAATCTTTCCCAGTCTTATACCCCAAAACATCAGATTGTGTCATTGGCTTTTAATATTGGCTTTTAATACCTAAGCTATCCATAACCACCTTTAAAACCCAGCAGTAAAGTTTGACCCTTGGTCCGACTGAATCTCTCTGGGAAGAAAGCTACTAACTCCTCTACTACCCTTTTTGCCTTGATACTCCGTGATGGAATTACCTCAGGAAATCTGGTAGACACATCCATTATGGTTAACAAGTACTAATTTCCAATTTTAGTTCTCAGGAGGGGACCCACGTGAAAGGTTCTTCAAATGTGGGAATTGGTATAAAAGGTGCGGGTTTTATTACTGCCTGTGGCTTACCTACCATTTGGCATGTAAAACATGTAAGGCAAAAGTTAACCACACCCTTGTGCATTCCAGGGCAATGAAAATATGTTTGTACCTTATCCTGAGTTTTTCATACCCCTGGGTGACCTCCTACAGGTAGTTCATGTGCTACCATATCACTTCCTGTCTGTATGCTACCGGCAACTCAATCTGGTGCACTTTGGCCCATTTCTCCTCTGCACTAACCTGCCATGGTCTCCATTTCTGGCTTTGGAATTTATCTTTAAGATAATAGTCCTCCGGAGTATTCTCTGCCACCTTTTCGGAGTGTGCACCCACGTGTATATCTTTCATCATCTTGTCTTGCTGTTGCAAGCCTCTTAGTTTTCAGGACTAAACACTTCTGTCTGACCCTCTGCCTGGTCAGGATTTTCCTGCACCATTATGTCAAAGAGGGTATCTGCTAACTGAACCTCAACTCCATCTTTTTCTTCACTTTTCACTTCGTGCTGTGACTTCTGATAGCGGGATCTGGTTACTATACAGTCTGGGAAAATACCAGGATATTTCTGTTTTAATTCCTCCATTTCCTGGTTTACTTTGGGCTTCTCCACAACACAGGGTGTCATTCCCACTTTGGACCCTGCCAAATCATTCCCAAGAACAAACTGAATTCCTGGAACTGACATTCTGTCAATCACTCCCACTGTAACTTCCCCAGTCTTGAGTTAGCACTCCAACCAGATCTTACCTAGGGGAGCGCTACATTTCTGTCCATCTATCCCACAAATTACCACACTCTCGGGTAACAGATCAGAAAGAGTGTATATTCACTCATCCCTTACTATCAGCGACTGGTTAGATCCTGTATCTCTCAAACTTATAATTTCTTGTTCTTCTCCTCCTGTTCTTTCTGAGTAAACTTTACCCACAGAGTAAATTCTTTGTGAAGATCAGGTACTAACTCCATACCCAGCCCCTGCCTAAGCTGTGTATTCTCCTGCAGCTCGTCGGCTCTTCTTGGGGTCACCCTTACTACCTTCACAAATGCCACTGGCTTAGCCTCTTCTACTACATCTTTTCCCACAATGCCTTTCTTTAACGACCAGCAGTGCGACTTTATGTGTCCCACTTTACCACAGTGGAAACACCTGAGGCCTTTCACCTCCTTTCCACCCTCTTGGGCTTCTTTTTCATCCTGTGGTAAATTCTTACCAGTGTTCTCTACTCTTGGTTTCAGAGTGTAGGATCTAACCTTCTCCCAACTTCTATTCCTCACAGGACGAAATTCTGGCCAGAAGCTTATCTAATGCACCAGCATGTATTCATCTGCTAATTCTGCTGCCCTACTCACTTCCTGAATTTTCTGTTCCTCCACATGAATTCTTACCATCTCTGGAAGTGAGTTTTTAAACTCGTCTAGTTGAATGGTCTCTCGTAGAGCCTCAAAGATCCTATCTATTTTCAAAGCACCCACCCATTTGTCAAAATGACTATGTTTAATTCTTTCGAATTCAACATAAGCCTGACCTGGTTACTTCTTTATGTTTCTGAACCGCTGTCTATATGATTCTGGTACCAATTCATAAGCACTTAAATTGTATGTTTAACCGCTTCATACTCTCTTGGCCTCTCATCTGGCAGCGTGGCAAATACCTGGACTGGCTCTGCCTACCATTTAGTCTGAACTAGCATCACGCATAAATCCTCGGACCATTCCATCTGCCTAGCCAATTTTTCAAATGAAATAAAGAAGGCTTCAATATCTTCCTCATCAAAATGTGGCAGAGTTTTGACATTTATATATATCACTACTTTCTCTTTTAACCTCCATCCTGTTAACTTGACGTTGATGTCTAAGTTGCAATTTCTCAAGTTCAAATTCGCGCTTGTTTTTGTCTCTCCTTTTTTCTCTCTGTCTTTACTCAGGTAAGAACCTTCTCTCTTTTTCCTCTCTCTCTTCTCTCTCCTCTTTCTCCCTCTGCTCTCTCTTTCTTTGTTAATCTTCTAACTCCATTTTCCTCAAATGTAGTTTAAGTTTTTTTTATCTCTACCGCACTTGTCTATATCTCTGATACACGAAGTGTCTGAGTAATTCCCTTACAATTTCAGCTTTACTTTTGTCCTTGGTTAAACCCAAATCTAATTTCTTTGCTAATTCTAAAAGTATGGCCTTTTTTCTTTCCTTCTAAACTTTCTTGGCAAATTTGAGAATCATCTTCAAATCCCAGAACCTCTTTAGCAATTTTAAGAGCCATTTCTCTCAATTTCATTTAATCAATCACAAGTCACCAAAATTAAACGAATTGTCACACCTTTTATTTAAGGATCTAGGACACTAACCAGCAAGTGTTTTAATCTGCTGGGATTTTTTGTAACCCAAATCTACTCAAATCTGTCTAAACCAGTTCAAATCCCGACAACGAGCCCCCAAACTGTTATAACACGGGTAAACCCTCCTGCTTAATTTAAACCAGGAACATAGAAAAGATTTATCCCATGCTGTAATCTGTGAAAATTTGAGAGGCCAAGTGCAATTTAAAGTAAAAATTAACAACTTTATTTCTTAAAGTATAACAAAGAATAATTAACTAACAACTATTTATAACTCCTTCCTCTAACCTATCTTTTACTTACCCTTCTATAGTACTAATCCAATAAAACCCCCGATTAAGATTTACCGAACAATTTAAATTTCAAAACCAGCCAGCTGTAGAATCTTCTCTTTGTATCTTCCTCTCTAGATTTTCTCTCCAGCTTGATATTGATGTTTTTCTCTGTGCAACTCCTTCTCTAGACAGTGCCTCTCAGAGAGTTCTGACTAGTAGCCTACATCTGTTGGTCTTTTGGCAGTTCTCTCTCAACTGTTCAATTTTTCCTGGTCTTATATCCCCAAAGCATCGGATTGTCTTATTGGCTTTTAATATTGTCAATATACTAAATTCAAACTTAATTGAAGTTGCATATTTTGGGCGGTATAATTTAAACTGATTGGCCTAATTCAAATTTATTTTTGTCTCCAGGCAACCAGCTACACTAGCTGCTGGACCAAAAGGTTACATTGTATCTTGTTCAGAACACTTGGTGCTATATGAGGTAGTTGTGCTAGCTTTTAACTTTCTTAAAGGTACAGTACGCCCACATCTTCATAACACTGAGCACTTATTCTAAGCATGATAGGAAATGTCACTAATACTGTAGGCAGGATGAGATATGTGGTTCATCCTGTGGGAACCTTGCTAAGAGTGGAAGTTGTTAAAATTTAAAGATTGTCAAAGAAATGAATAAAAGCCTTAAATTAATAGGGAAGCTGACAGGTGGGAGATGAAGAGTGACAGTGATAATGCTTCATTGGGTTAATGGGAACATGAAAAGGACAATTGTACGACTGATATAGCTTTGTTTATTGGGAAGGGTATATGATGTGAATGCTAACATTAGGTTGACATACTGTTACAAGGAAGGCAATGTTGTGTTCTGTAGTCCCACTGGAACATAGGGCTGTTTTCTCAGAGAGAGAGATGGTGGTGGTTTAACCTAAGAGTCACTACACCATAGTCAAGAGGAGTGCACTTTGGAAATCAGTGCAAGAACTGAACCCATGGTGCTGGCATCGCTCTGCAAAGCAAACCAGTCATCTAGCCAAATGAGCTAACGAATCCCAGAAAGGAAGGAGTTGGGAAGTGCAACTCCAACGGAAATCTCCAGCTCACAAAATGTGCAGCCAAACTGTTGGGTCATAAACACACTGTTTCACCGAAATGGCAAGTTCTTGGAGGCATGCACAATCAGAGTTCTGACACATGATCAACTAAGTCGTCATTCGATCCCAAGACCAAAGAATGTCATCATTACCAAAATGATGGACAGTACAGACAACTGGACTAACTATGGACTGATCCACTTCTCGATGTCTATTAAAAGCCACCAGAACAGCTGAAAACAAATATACAGTTCAGAAAAAAGCTCAATGTGAGCAGCATCAAGAGCCAGGCAGACTAGTGAACATGAAACTTCCTAAATGGACAATCATACTGGCTAGTGAGTTGGTGCTGACAATGATTTGTGGGGAGACCTTAGTGGACTTCCACCATATGTGAATCCAAGTGTATGCTTGTATAAAACTTTCAATAACTGTACAACAGTTCAAAAGTGGTTGTTTTAAAATCACCAGAATGTTCAAAATGTAGAACTTGGAAACAAAGAACAAAGAAAATTTACAGCCCAGGAACAGGCCCTTTGGCCCTCCAAGCCCGAGCCAATCCAAATCCACTGTCTAAACCTGTCGCCCAATTCCTAAGCATCTGTATCCCTCTGCTCCCCACCTCCTCATGCATCTGTCCAGACACATCTTCAATGAATCTACCGAGCCTGCCTCTACCACCTCTGCTGGCAACGCATTCCAGACACCTACCACCCTCTGTGTAAAGTACTTGCCGCGTGTATCCCCCTTAAACTTTTCACCTCTCATCTTGAACGCATGACACCTTGTTATTGAATCCCTCACCCTGGGGAAAAGCTTAACTCTATCCACCCTGTCAATACCCTTCATGATTTTGTAGACCTCAATCAGCTGCCCCCTCAATTTTATTTTCTAATGAAAACAATCCTAACCTACTCAACCTCTCTTCATAGCTAGCACCTTCCATACCATACCAGCACCTTCTCTGCACCCTCTCCAAAGCGTTTACATCCTTTTGGTAATGTGGTGACCAGAACTGTACACAGTATTCCAAATGCAGCCGAACCAATGTTCTGTACAATTTTAACATGACCTGCCAGCTCTTATACTCAATACCTCGTCCGATGAAGGCAAGCATACCCTATGCCTTCTTGACCATTCTATCCACCTGTGCAGCAACTGTCAAGGTATAATGCACCTGAACTCCCAGATCTCTCTACCCATCAACTTTTTCCAGGGCTCTTCCATTTACAGTATAGTTTGCCCTAGAATTAGACTTCCCAAAATGCATCACCTCACATTTACCTGGATTGAACTCCATCTGCCACGTCTCCACCCAACTCTCCAGTCTCTCTATATTCTCCTGTATTCTCTGACAGTCCCGTATGCTTTCTGCTACTCCACCAATCTTCATGTCATCTGCAAACTTACTGATCAGACCAACAGTGCCCTCTTCCAGATCATTTATGTATATCACAAACAACAGTGGTCCCAACACTGACCCCTGTGGAACACCACTGGTCACCTTTCTCCATTTCAAGAAACTCCCTTCAACTGCTACTCTCTTTCTCCTGTTGGTCAACCAGTTCTTTATCCACCTAGCTCCAACACCCTACACACCATGTGACTTCACTTTCTCCATTAGTTTACCATGGGGAACCTTATCAAATGCCTTACTGAAGTCCATGCATGACATCTACAGCCCTTCTTTCATCTATCAACTTGATTACTTGCTCAAAAAACTCTATTAAGTTGGTAAGGCACAATCTCCCCTGCACAAAACCATGTTCCCTATCACTGATAAGCCCATTCTTTTCCAAATAAAAAAAAATTATCCCTCAGTACATTTTCCAGCAACTTTCCCACCACTGAAGTCAGGCTCACTGGTGTGTAGTTTCCTGGGATATCCCTACTACCCTTCTTGTACAAGGGTCAACATGACCATCCCTCCAATCCTTCGGCACTTCACTGTTTAAGGATGCTACAAAGATATATGTCAGAGCCCCAGCTATTTCCTCTCTCACCTCCCTCAGCAACCTGGGATAGATCCCATCTGGTCCTGGGGATTTGTCCATTTAATATCCTTTAGCCCACCCAACACATCTTCCCTCCTTATGTCAAAGTGATCCAGAGTAAACAAACTTCTATCTCTAATCTCAACATTCATCATGTCTCTCTCCTCAGTGAACACTGATGCAAAGTAGTCATTGAGAATCTCACCCATTTTCTCAGGTTTGACACACAACCTTCCTTCCTCATCCTTTAGTGGACCAATCCTTTCTCTAGTTACCCTCTTGCTGCTTATATATGAATAAAAGGACTTGAGATTCTCCTTAATTCTGCTCACTAAAGTTATTTCATGACCCTTTTTAGTCAGCTTGATTCCTCATTTAAGATTAGTCCTACTCTGATATTCCTCCAAGGCCTGTTCTGTTCTTAGCTGCCTGGACCTTATGTATCCTTCCCTGTTCCTCTTGGCTAGTTGCACGGTTTCTCCTGTCATCCACAGTTCATTAATCTTGCCTTTCCTATCCCTTGTTTTCAAAGGGACATGCCTATCCTGCCCTATCTTCAACCTATCTTTGAAAGCCTCCCACATATCAAATGTGGACTTCCTTTCAAATAGCTGTGTCCAATCCACATTTCCCAGCTCCTGCCTAATTTTGATATAATTGGCCTTGGCCCAGTTTAATACTCTTCCCTTAGGACCAGCCTTATCTTTGTCTACGAGTATTCTAAAACTTACAGAATTGTGGTCACTATTTCCAAAGAAATCCCCCACTGCAACTTCTACCACCTGGCTTGGCTCATTCCCCAACACCAGGTCCAATATGGCTCCTTCCCTCATCGGACTATTGACATACTGCTCTAGAAAACTCTCCTGGTTGCTCCTTACAAATTCTGCCCCACTCAGACCTCTGATACTAAATGTATCCCAGTCAATGCTGGGAAAATTAAAATTTCTCAACTCCACCATCCTGTTGCCTCCACTTCTTTCCATAATCTGTTTACCTCTTTGTTCTTCTACTTCGCGGTCATTGTTGGGAGGCCTGTAATACAGCCCCAACAATGTAACTGCACCCTTCTTATTTTTCAGCTCTAGCCATAATGCCTCACTGCTCAAGCCCTCAATAGTGTCCTCCTTTAGCACAGCCGGGATATCATCGCTGACCAGCAATGCAACTCCTTCCCCCCTTTTACTTCCCTCCCTGTCCTGTCTGAAACATCTATATTCTGGAATATTTAGTTGCCAATCATGCCATTCCTTCAATCAAGTCTCTGTGACCACAATAATGTCATACTCCCAGGCACCAATCCAAGCCCTAAGTTCATCTGCCTTACCCACTATACTCCTTGCATTAAAGTATATGCACTTCAGGCCACCAGTTCTTTTGCATTTATCTGCTCTCTGCATACACTTCCCCTTATTAATGCTATCTTCATGATCCTTACAGTCTCCAGTCTCCACCTCACCGTCTACTTGTCTTCTCTTCTGGTTCCCAGCCCCCTGCCACGTTAGTTTAAACCTCCCCAACAGCAGTAGCAATAACTCCCCCAAGGACATTAGTTCCAGTCTGGTTCAGATGTAGACCATTCAATTTGTAATAGTCCCACCTTCCCCAGAGCTAGTCTCAATGTCCCACCAATCTGAACACCTCCCTCCTACACCATCCCTCAAGCCACATGTACATCCTGCCTATTCTTTCACTTCTACCCTGGCTAGCACGTGGCACTGTATCAATCCCGAGATCACTATCTTTGATGTCTTCCTCTTTAACTTCTCTCCTAGCTCCCCGAATTCTGCTTTCAGGACCTCATCTCGTTTTTTACTTATATCATTGGTGCCTATATGCACCATGACAGCTGGATGTTCACCCTCCCCTTTCAGAATGCTCTGCAGCCGATTGGTGACATCCCTGACCCGAGCACCTGGGAGGCAAAATACCATCTGGGAGTATTATTTTTGGCCACAGAACCGCCTATCTACTCGCCTTGCAATAGAATCCCCTAGGACTATGACCCTACGAGTCTCTTTCTCGTCCTTCTGAACAGCAGTGTCCACCATGGTACCATGATCTTGGCAACTGCTGCCCTCCCCTGGTGAGACATCTCCCCCAACAATGGTTGGAGATGACCGCAGGGGACACCTGCACTGCCTTCCTCCTCTTTCTCTGTCTTTTGGTCACCGATTCACTGTCTCCCTCAGCAATTTTAATCTGCAGCATGACCAGTTCACTAAACATGCTCCCCACGACCTCCTCAGCATCGCGGATGCTCCACAGTGAGTCCATCCACAGCTCCAGAGTCGTCATGTGGTCAAACAAGAGCTGCAGCTGGACACACTTCTTGCAAGTGTGAGAGTCAGGGACGTCAACCACATCCCTGAGCTCCTACATCAAGCAAGAGGCACATGCCATGGGTCTGAGGTCCCCTGCCATTGTAAGCCTTAGCTTTATATCAACGAACTAAAATCACACCAAAACGCGAGCAGACTATTCAGGTTTTACAGTCTGCTCCATTGTTCAATAAAGTCATGGTTGGTTCGATCATGGTCTCAGGTCTGCTTTACTGTCCACTCCCAATTATCCCTGATTCACTTGTCTATCAGTATCTGACTCAACCTCAAGTAAATTCAATAACCTTGACTCCATGGCTTTCTGAGGAAGTGAATCCCACAGACTAATGACTTTTGAAACAAAAAACCTAGTTTCCATCTTAGAAGGGAGAACTTTTATTTATAAACTGTGTCTTGTTCTAGTCTCCCCACAAGAGGGCATCCTTCTGGAATCCACCCTATCTAGTCCCCTTTGGATCTTGTGCATTTCCATAAGAGCACAACCTGTTCAATCTTTATAGTCCTTCATCCCAGGAATGAAAGGAGTTGACCTTCTCTGAACTGCTTTTAGCACAATACTATTCCTTTTCAAATAAGGAGACCAAAATTATACATAGTACTCCAGATGTGGTCTCATCAAGGTCCTCTGTAGCTACAGTAAAACATTCCTACTTATACATTCCATTCTCCCTGCATTAAATTACAGCATTACCTTTACCTTCCAAATCACTTAAAGTGCCCAACATACTAGGCTTTTGTGATTCCTGTAGTAAGGCATCCAGATCTCTCTACTTCAAATGTTGTAATTTCTGACTATTTAAATAGCATATTATTTTTCTATTCTTCCTGTTAGAGTGTACAAATTCAGATATTTCTACGTTGTAAAAATGCTCCATCTGACAAACTTCTTCCCACTCACTCAGCCTCTCCATTATCCTTTTTAGAGTGTTTGCCTCCATTTTTGTTCTTCTTTTGATGCCATCAGCAAATTTAGCAACTGTACATTCAACCTCTTCATCCAAATCATTTATACAGATGATAAATAAATGGTCATTCAGGTGTTGCGCTGTCAGAGTAAGACAGTATGAAGAGAATTGGCATGGAAATCACAATCCTTTTTTGCAGCAATCGCTGTGTCCATTCTACGATTTAAATGTCCAGTTGCACAACCAACCACATTTACATCTGCTGTGAAGAAATAGATAAGGAAAGTGAATGGTTGGGGTGGGATTTGGTTAGTGGGTTAGGTTGCCAGGTGAGTAGGGTATCAGGGTGCTAGGTAAGTGATGGAGTGCTTAGTGTAGGTGGGTGTGGGGAAGTGGAGAGGTGGGTAATGTAGGGACCTCTGACAGGGAGTGTCAGGCTAACAACAGGGGTATAGGTCCATGCTGACCAGGCCAGTGGCCAGGAGGTATCAAGTCTGGGAAATTGAGCTGGGGGCAGATTCTGGTCTGGGAGTGTGGGGCCAGCAGAGAGGTTAGGCATGGAACTGAGTTCTGTGTCCTAGTGGGTTCTGGTTGGGGTGGTTGTCAGAGATTCTGGGGGATGTAGTTGGGATAGGGTGGGATGTGTGGTGACAGTTAATCTGGCATTCAATTTAATAGTTAGGAGTGAGACGAGGTTTCTTTGATTCTCCAACATTTCCTAAATAATTAGGACCCTTAAAAATTCTCCAATTTTAACACTTTGAACACCCTTCAGAGTGTTCCAGATGCGGGTGACTTGTCTATCAGAATCATTAATTTCCCGGGAAATTTGCAGAAATCTGTTGCATCTGGGATTCCACATCATCTCAATATGCCATTCCTCCCTATATTGCTCCAATGATTCTCTAGCTATTGGAATATCTGGGCCATTAGTTCAGAATTGAAAGAACCATCTTTAACAAACAGCAAAATTATTGATTTATTATAAAAAAGATTCATTGCACAAAGATTCAAAGCTAACTAAAACCATTTCAAATATGGTAATATACATATTTATTCTTTTAAACAATACAATAAAGATGCACATGTGAGCGCACACACACACCTGTTAAAATGAAGCGAATTTCTCTGCATAGATTACTTTGGAAAAGAAACAGTTTGGCTAAATATCTATTAATTCTCAGAAAATAAAAGGATGAAGTTGGAAATATTCCAGATGGTTTTGTCCTTGCCCTTGTAGACTGGTGTCAAAAGATGCATGGAATTTGCAGAAATAATACATTCAGATGTCAGAAGGAAGTCTTACGGAAACCACTTGGGTAAAATAGTTGTTTTAATTTTAGTTTTAAAACCTCTCGCATGAGATCCCAGAGAGGGCTTGTCAGAAAGGTGACAAATAATAAATTGGGTCTTACCTTTCCACAGCTTATATCCCAACTGAACTCCAAAACAATATCAGATGATAACAGCTCCTCAAAGCCATAACATTTAGACATGTGAATTCTGGTAATTCTAAATAGTTTCATAGTCTATCAACCTTGATGGCTCACTTATCTTAAGACATTTTAGATTAGATTCCCTACAGTGTGAAAACAGGCCAATTCACCTAACCTGCGCATCTTTGGACTGTGGGAGGAAACCAGAGCAAGCCCACACAGACAGGGGGAGAGTGTGCAAACTCCCTACGGACAGTTGCCTAAGGCTGGAATCAAACCCGGGTCCCTGGTGCTGTGAGGCAGCAGTGCTAACCACTGAGCCATCGTGTCGCAGTGTGCCTTCCAAGAAAAAAAGTATCCTTTCAGTGACCATTTAAACGTCTCCAGTCCAGGTACCTCCTCAGTGCCTCACTATCCTTGAGACAGGGGTCCTTAAAAATATCAATAATGCAAACGTCTTTGTAACACTGTCACTGAGTTAAGATCTTAGAGCTCTTTTGCTGAGAGGACTATGGGTGCATCCACACAACTCAGACTGGACGTTCAAGAAGGCAACTCCCCTCCATCTTCTAAAGAACAATTAAGGATGACCCACAATACTGACCATACAGCAACATCCCTATCCCATGAGAGAATAGATAATTCTCACATAAAGCATAGAGCCTTGGGACTAGGTTTGACAAAATTCTCTGAAACTCTACCATAGCAAAAAGCTTTGGTCTTCCAGAGTTGAGATGTAAATTGGCTCCAAAGGGAAAATAATTAATTATTCCCTTCGCCCAAAGGCCTGATTCTTTGCGGGTCTTGGTCCTGTGTTACACAAACAGGCGACTAGAAATTTACTTGAAAGGACATTTGGGCAGTTCTGGTAAAGTCATGCTTCAGTTTGAGGTAGTGAAGGGACTGTATAGAATAGGGAAAAAAAAATGGAGCTGGAGAGAGAGAAATTGTAGCCAAAGGAATAGTAATTTCAGTCAAAATGGTTTTATGGAAACTAAGTTATTCTGACCATTGTCAATGAGTAAGGATAATCAAGGCACAATTGAACAACATGCTAACACCATTATATTTAAGGATCACAGCACTTTTTTGGGGTCAATGATAGAGTCCAGCTTTTAACGGTTAATGACATTAATGGATGTGTGGGCAACATTGATTACTGAACATATCACCACCATAAAACTGTAAAGCAGAAATATTTGTAGGTCAGACTGAAGCACAAACTGTTTGGTGCTAAAGTTTGCTGATGTGATGAATGATATATTACAACTGGTTTAGGCACTGTGACCAGTCTGTTAGTAAGATCACTGTGGTCATTATTCAGACCCTTCATCATATAGCCTAACATCATAGCTCCAATGAATTTATAGCTCTGAACCTGATTTGAGACAAAGCAAGATCTTTCTCCTTCCTTCCCATTCCTCAAATTTAAGATACCTGCTTTTTTCTCCCATAATTAACAACAAGAATAACATTGTGAATTAATCAGCAAAATTTGTTAAATCAAACCTGATTATTAGTTTAATGTTTCAGGTGCAGCCTAAGGCATCCCCTCAACTTTACCCTCCCAGATAATGACAACCTGTGTTTTTTTTTCTGTTTTTAATAGAGATTTTCAGCTTTTGTATTTTAACTCCACCAGATGGATTGGATTTCTGCTGCAATGTAACTCCATGAGTGGCAACATCTTTTCAGAAATCTTCTCTTTCCAAACTGCTCATTTTCCATGCGTGAACTCAGATGTAACATTAACTAGAGCCAAGACATTCCCCTGATAATATTTTCACTGCCTCATATACAGTTCGACCCATACTAACTAAATTGGTCATAGTCGTTGAGTCATACAGCACGGAAACAGACCTTTTAGTTCAACTTGGCCGTGCCGACCTGATGTTCCATTCTGACCTAGTACCATTTCCCAGCATTGACCCATATCCCTCTAAACCCTTCCTATTCATATACCCATCCAGATGCCTTTTAAATGTTGTAATTGTACCAGCCTCCACCACTTCCTTTGGCAACTCATTCCATACACTCACCACCCTCTGTGTGAAAAGGTCACCCCACAGGTTCTTCTTAAATCTTTCCCCTCTCACCTTAAGCCTATGGTCTCCAGTTTTGGACTCCCCCACCCAAGGAAAATGACATTGGCCCTGTTCACCCTAACCATGCCCCTCATGATTTTACAAACCTCCAAAAGGCCCCTCCTCGGCCTCCGACCCCTCAGGGAGAAATGTCCCAACCTATTCAGCCTCTCCCTGTAACTCAAACCCTCCAGTCCTGGCAATCTCCTCTTAGATTTGAATCTCCATGATGGGTTTTCTGATATTAGCCAGGGCAAGAGGCATGGGCACTACAATTGGTCTCTATGCCTCAGAGTTGGAAAGCAGAGGTGGGGAGAGTGGGATTGTAGATGTTGCAAAGGGGAAAAGAAAAAGAGTCAGGAATGCTGAGTGAGTATTTGACTGATGGAGACATATGTCAATTCTATTTCACTTTCTAAAACCTGTCTGTTGTCTTGTGTGTACATAAAGTTTTGAGAAGAACAGAGGCATTCTTAGTGTCCTGGCCAACATTCATTCCTCAACCAGTAACTGCAAACGGAATATGTGAAGAAGAATCACCCAAAACATTGACTGTAATTTCTCCCCACCAATGCTGACAGACCAACTGAGATTTTCCAGTAATTTCTGTTTCTGGTTTCTAGCGTCCGCAGTTCTTTGGGTTTTTTTGATCATGTTTTTCTTTGCTGATGTAGGACTTTACCGTGTATGAGTTGGTCACCACAACTCCCCACACAGACCAGTCCAATACTCGTGATGATACATTTCTGGAAAACCTCAAATGGTAATTTTCAGAAATGCCGAACATAGCATTCAGTGCGTGTGCATCATACGAAACAGATTCAATGCACACTTCCTACTACTGAAAGGAAGCTTTTTTTTCAGTTTTTCTTTCATATCGTGGTATGTGATCATTTGGCTCAAATTTGGAAGAAAGGTATACTTTTAAGTTTTGCACGAGTAGGTGAATTTGCAAAGGAATAATAAGTCTTGACTGCTACGACAGTGAATAATCTTAAAACATACTTTACTGCCCATAAAGTTCTTTGGGTCATGAGGAACAACATACAAATATAAGTTCTGTCTAAGTACTGCAATATATTGTTCACTAGCTGTGCTCCTGGGCCATTTCCTATCATATGCTGTGGAAGAAGTCGCGGTATGATAAGAACAGTTCTAACTCCAGCTGGTGCCAGATCAGCTTTCACTTCAAAGAAACCCTCTGACACATGTTAAGTAGTACTTGACCTGTTTGTTTGTAAATCGACTTGAATTTAATTTATTACGTTTGTGTTAAAAGGTTGGTATGGTTATGGTTAATAATATCAAAGGCCTTCTTGGGTCCAGATGAGGGTCACTGGGAGAGTCATATGTTCGAATTAGTGGCACCAGACCTATTTGTCCTGGTTCAGTTGAGAGTCTAAGTAGATGAGCCAATATGAGCTTGGAACTGAAGTCTTCTTTACAATGCTTTTTTAATGAATGATTTGCTTTAGATGTTTGTTCTTAAAATTTGCTGCATTATCTGTCTGCTGCTTTTAAAAAATAACTCACGGCTGCTATACATTGTACTCCTGGGGGTGTAGCTGTTAATCGCAACAAATAATGCTTTTATCATGTGAATGTTTTGAGTTGGAAACAAAGCTTTCTTGTATCTTGTAGAAGCTTGGTGATGATGGACAGTACATTGAGTATTTTCCTTTCTTAATACAAATGCTATAAATAGGAAGGTTTAGATGTACGCTGGGGTATCTAGGTAGGGGTAGGGTTGTTAAGAGGAGGGCTGAGAGACCTGTGAGATAGGCAGCAGTGGGAGGGGGAGTGAAGCCGAATGCTGCACAAGTTTTTAAGTAAAAAGCTCTAATCTAGATTCCCTATTATCAAGTCAGAGAGGTCCTCAGTGCATAAAAAAGCCATTCGAGTCTGCTGCAATCATAAACAAATATCTAACTTTTCTAGTCCCGTTTTCTAGCACTTTTCCCACAGCCTTGTATGCTTAGGCATCAGAAGTGCACATCTTAATGCTTCTTAAATATTATAAGGATTTCTGTGTCTATGACCCTTACGGGCAGTGAGTTTCAGATTCCCACCAGCTTATAGGCAAAAAAAAATTCTTCCTCACATCCACTATATTCCCTGGTGTCACAAAAATGGTACTTTTTTCTAAAAAGCTGTTCCTTTTCTCAAGGATACTGTGTCTCTGTTTGTTTTCAGAGGGATAATAAAATGCTCCCCCCGATTCTGATTAGACTGATTTGGTCCAGAGATTAGAGGGTATTGAGAGGCCTTTTTGCTTATATGTAAACAGATGAGACTTCAGGCCGAAGTGGTCATGGTTTAGAAGTGATCTGTATAATGAAAGGGGAGTGGTCAGCTCTCTAGCTGAGCAGTTCAGTCCAGAACTAGTTAGGAGTACAACAGTGGACTGTGTGAACAGGCTCTCTCTGTTTCTACCTTTCTAACTTCAACCTGTAAACATCTGTTCCATTGTTTTTACTGAGTACTAAGAAGGTTTGCTTAGTGGGACTGTTGTGTATATTCGGAACAGTATAATTAAGTCTCGTTTGGATAGACTGAGTTCTGTAGGGGTTCTTTATTCTGTTCTTTGTGTTTCATTGTGTAATTTTGTGAATAAGTTTTTGTCTGTTTTAAAACCTGGTAGTCAACCTTGCGAACTTACTCTGAGTAATTTGCACTGTGCACTTACCAAAACTAGTTGCAAAGTTATGGTCTGGACAGCCAGCTTAAGAATGTTTTGAGTGACCTGGCCGAGTCCATAACCCAGGTCATCTATCCCTTCTCTTGTCTACCCAGTTGATGCCCTTCATAATTTTACATCTCAATCACATCCCCTCTTTACCCCCCACCCCCTTTGACCACACAATGAAACAAACTCACTACTACAGCCACGTGACGTTCCTCAGCCTGCTGTCTTCACAACCATCTTATCGTTCAAGTCCTACAGGTCCACTGTGCTCAACCAACAGCCCCCCCCAGTGCAATAAAGACAGTTCCCCTTGTCTTCACCTACTACCACACCAGTCTCCGCATCCAACGTATCATTCTTAAACAATTCCGCCAACTCCAACTAGACCCCACCACCAAGAATATCTTCCCCTCCCCACCCCTCTCTGCCTTCTGCAAGGACCGTTTCCTTCGACAGTCCTTGTTTAGTGCCACACTCCCCACCAACAACCCTCGCCCACCCCCCCCCCCCCAACACCACCACCACCACCAACCCCACCCCGAACCCCCAGGTACCTTCTCCTGCAACCAGAAAAGATGCAAAATCTGCTGGTACACCACCTCCCTCACCTCCATCCAAGACCCCGAACAGTCCTTCCAGGTGAGACAGAGGTTCACCTGCCTCTCTTCCAATTAGTTTACTCTATCTGGTACTCCCGATGAGTTATTCTCTACACTGGCAGACCAAATATCAACTTAGGGAACGGTTCACCGAGTATCTCAACCTGGTCTGCAGGGGCCTACCGGACTTTCCAGTCACCACCCATTTTAATTCCCCTTCCCACTCCCTTTCCAACATGACTATCCTTGGTCTCCTCCATTGCCACAATGAACCAAATTGGAGGAACGGCATCTCATTTTCCACCTGGGCAGCCTACAACCTGGAGGACACAACACTGAGTTCTCCAATTTCAAATAACTTCCCTCCCTGTCCTCTGACTCCCTTCCCAGCTCCTGCCCCTCCCTTCCACTCCATCCCTGCCACCAACTGGATTCATTTCTCCCATTGACCAACCAGGTCATACCCTCTACCTGTCATCACCTATCCCCACTTCACCACCCTGCTCTCACCACCTCCTTTATCTGCAGCTCCCCCAACACCCACCCCCCAGTCCTGGAGAAGGGTTCCACCCGAAACAACGACTTCTCCACCTCCTGACGCTGCCTGGCTTGTGGTGTTCTTCCAGCCTCCTGCCTGTCTACTTTGGATTCAGCATCTGCCTTGTTTTGACTCTCACCAGGGAGAACAACCCAGTCTATCCAATCCTTCTTCAAAATTAAGCTCTAGCCCAGGCAGCATCCTGATAAATTTTCTCTGCACCCTCTCCAGTGCAGTCACATCCCTCTAATAATGTAGATTCCAGAACCGCACACAAGACTCTAGCTGTGACTTAACAAACTGTTTTATACAGTTGCAGAATAGGTCATATCCCTGCTTTTATTCTCCTTGCCTTGGCTAAGAAAGGCAAGTATCCCATATGCATTTTTCACCACTTGTCCTGATACTTTGAAAGACCAATGTACATGCAGATCAAGTTACCAATGATCCTCAGTGCTTCCCAGTGTATCACTGTTCATCATGTATTCCCTTGCCTTGTTTGTCCTGCCCAAGTACCTTACCTCACATTTATCATGATTGAATTCCATTTGGCATTGATCAGCCCATTTGACCAGCTCATCTATATCCTCCTATAATCTCAGACTTATCCTCCTCCCTATTTATCTACTAACAAATATTTGTATCATCCACAAACTCATTGATCAGCCCTCCTACATTCAAGTCTAAATTTTTATGTAAACAGCAAGGGCCCCAACACTGATCCCTGTGCAATCTGACTGGATGCAGGTTTCTAGTCACAAAAACTGCATCATCCTCTGCTTCCTACTTATACAGCCATTTCTGGATCCAATTATCCAGATTTCCTTGGATCCCATGGATCCTTACTTAGCTATCAGTTTCTTGTGTGGGACCTTGTCAAAAGCCTTGCTGAAGTCCAAGAAGACTGTCAAATGCATTACCCTCATCTGCACACCTGGTCACCCCTTCAAACAACTCAATCAAATTGGTCAGATATGACCTCCCTTGGCAAAACCGTGCTGACCTTTATTGGTTGATCCCTGCGTCTCCAAGTGCAGGTTAAATCTGTCTCTCAGACTTGCCTCCAATAGTTTTCCTGCCAGAGGTTAAACCGATTGGAATGTAGTTTCATGGTTTATCTGTTGCTCCCTTCTTGGATAGTGGTACTACAATGTCTGTCCTCTAGTCCTCTGGCACCTCTCCTGTGGCCAGAAAGGAAATTAGAATCTTTGCTAATGCCCCTGCTTTATTATCCCTTGCCTCACTTGATAGCCTGGGATATAGCTCATCTATCCCTGGAGATCCATCTTTTAAGCCTTCCAGGCTACTAAGAATCACCTCTCTCTATACTAATGTCTTTAATTATATCACAGTTCTTCTCCATGACTTCTCTACTCATGTCATCCCTCTCACTAATGAATATCAATGCTAATTATTTATTTTGAATCTTACCTACATCCACCAGCTACATGTACAAATTATCACTGTGGTGTTGAGAATTGATGGTCCACTTTAATCTGTATTACCTCAGCGTTCATATTTCCTGTGTAGCATGATGCCTCATCTAACACAAATGTCATGTTCGTAAGTTGGCTTCCACAACTGTAAACAAATCTCTCTATGAAAACAGAGAGGTGATAAGAATTATCAAATTCTTGACTCACGCCATCCAACTCCTGTATCGATCAGCCTATTGGAAAATAAGAAGGTTTTGGCCTTGGAAAGAAGGGAAAATAGCTTTCAAATGGAGGTGGGCAAGGGGACATTGGTCATCTGACTCATGATTGGCTATCTCACAGCCATTGGCCAAGAGGGATTAGACAAGTGATTAGACAAGATGGCATGGTGGCTCAGTGGTTAGTGCTGCCTCACAGCGCCAGAGACCAGGGTTCAATTCCCGCCTCGGGCGACTGTCTGTGTGGAGTTCGCACATTCCCCCCGTGTCTGCATGGGCTTCCTCTGGGTGCTCCACAGTCCAAAGATGTGCAGGTTAGGTGAATTGGCCATGCTACATTGCCCGTAGTGTTAGGTGGATTAGTCAGGGGTAAATGTAGGGGAATGGGTCTGGGTGGGTTGCTCTTCAACCAGGTTGGTGTGGACTTGTTGGGCTGAAGGGCCTGTTTCCACTCTGTAAGGAATCGAATCTAATCTAATCTTAACCTGTCTTAGATGGACCTAGACACTGGAAATTGCTATGGCACAAACAGCCCTGTCAACCCTGCAAAGTCCTCCTTCCTAACATCTGGAACTAGTGCCAAAATGGGGAGAGCTGATTCACAGACTGGTTAAGCTATAGCCTGATGCAATCGTACTCACAAAATCATACCTTACAATGTCCCAGACACCAAGATCACCATCAAACCTGGATATGTCCTGTCCCATCAACCAGACAGACTCAATAAAGGTGGAAACACGGTGATGTACAGTTGGGAAAGAGTTGCCCTGGGAGTCCTCAATATTGACTCCGGATGCCATTATGTCTCATGGTACCACATTAAACGTGGGCAAGGAAGCTTCCTGCTGATTACCATGTACTGAGCTCCCTCAGCTGAGGAAACAGTATTCCACCATGTTGAACAATACTTGGAGGAAGCACTGAGGGTGGCAAGGGTACAGATGGACACTGATTGAGGGATTTCAAACCTAAAGATCAAAATGATTGGGCCCTAGAAGACAAAGCTGCTAAACTGGGCTGGTGGTGAGGGAACCAATAAAGGGCAAAACATGCTTGATATTATTCTCACCAATTTGTCTGCTGCAGAAATGTCTGTCCATGATTATATTGGTAAGAGTAAGCACTGCATAGTCCTGGTGGAGATAAAGTCCCATTTTCACATTAAGAATGCTCTCTGCATAATGTTGTATGGCACTATCACTGTGCTAAATGGGACTAACTCCAAACAGATCTAGCAACTCAAGACTGGGCATCCATGAGATACTGTGAGCCATCAACAGCACCAGGCCCATACTCTATTTCAATCCTCATGGCCCAGCATATCCTGATGAACAGTGTGTGCTTGAAACGTCGACACATTCCTGATGAAGGGCTTATGCTCAAAACATTGAAACTCCTGCTCCTCGGATGCTGCCTGACTGGCTGTGCTTTTCCAGCGCCACACATTTTGACTCTGATCTCCAACATCTGCAGTCCTCACTTTCTCCCAACATATCCCCCACTCAATCATTATCATCAAGTGAGGGGATCAAGCCTGGTTTGGTTGTGCAGGAGGGGTCAGCCTGGTGAAGTGACCAAACAGTACTACTTCTGTGTTAATCAGCATAAGGAGAAAATGGTCAAGAAAACTAAGTAATCCCACAGCCATAAGGTCAGATTTAAGCCGCGCAATCCTGCCACATCAGTCATGAATGGTGGTGGAGGACAATGACACAACTCACAGATGGAGGAGGCACCACAAATATCCCCATCCACAATGAGCCTGGCTTATCAGCACAAAAAATAAGGCTGAAGCAGTTGCAACAAACTTCAGTCAGAAGCGCCAAGTGAAAGACCCATCTCAGCCTCCTCTAGAAGTGCCAGCATCACAGATGACAGTCTTTGGCCAATTCAAATCACCCTATATGATTTCAAGGAATGGTTAGAAGCAATGGATACTACCTAGGCTATGGGCTCTGACAATATTCCAGCAATAACATTGAAGACTTTTGTTCCAGAACTTGCCGTTCCCTTAGCCAAGCTGTTCAAGTACAGGCACAACACTGATGTCTACCTGAAAATTGCTAAGGAATGCCCCACGCACAAAAAAATTAGGATAAAGTCAACTTAGCAAATTACCTCCCCATTAGTCGACTCTGAATAATCGGTGAAGTGGCAAAAGGTGTCAGCAACCCATCAAGCAGTACCTGCTTAGCAATAACCTACTAAGTGACGCCCAATTTGGGTTCCACCAGGACCACTCTGCTCTTGACCTCATTACAGCCTTCATCAAACATGGACAAAAGAGCTGAATGCCACAGGTGAGGTGAGAGTGACAACGTTTGACATCAAGGCCACATTTTACTGAGTATGGCATGAAGGAGCCCTAGCAACACTGGAATCAATGGGTATTGGGAGGAACCTCTCAACTGCTTGGAGTCATACTAGCACATTGGAAGGTGGACGTGGCTGTTGGAGGTCAGTCATCCCAACTCACGGGTATCCCTGCATGAGTTCCTCAGGATTGTGTCCTAGACTTACACATCTTCAGCTGCTTCATCATTGACCTTCCCTCATAACTGATCAGAAGTGATGATGTTCACTGAAGATTACACAGTGCTCAGCACCATTTGTGATGCCTCAGATACTGAAGCAGTCCATATTCAAATGCAATATCCAGACTTGAGCTGACAAGTGGCAGGTGTAATTTGTGCCATACGAATGCCAGGCAATGACCATCTCCGATAATCTAACCACCACCCTTTGATTTTCATCGGCATTACCATCACTGAATCAAAGATCCTGGGGATAACCATTGATCAGAAATTTAACTGGGCATAAATATAATGGCTACAGAACAGGTCAGAGACTAGGAATACTGTGACGACTAACTCACCTTCTGACTCTCCATGGTCCATCTACCATCTACAAGGCACAGGTCAGGAATGTAATGGAATACTCCCACTTCCCTGGATGAGTGCAGCTCCAACAACACTCAAATACCATCCAGGTCAAAACAGCTCACTTGATTGATACCACATCCACAAGGATCCACTCCCTCCACCACTGACACTGAAAGTACACCAGTGTGTTCTATCTACACGATGTGCTACAGAAATTCACCAAAGTTCTTTAGACAGCACCTTCCAAACCCACAAACACTTCCATCTAAAAGGATAAGGGTAGCAGATACATGGGAACACTACCACCTGCAAGTTCCCCTCCAAGCCACTCACCATCCTGACTTGGAAATATATCATCATTCCTTCACTGCTGCTGGGTCACAATCTTGGAATTCCCTCCCTAGGGGCATTGTGGGTCTGCCTACTTGGATTGTATGGAGCTATCTCATTATTTTCTGGAGGGCAACAAGGGAAGGTCAAGAAAAATGAAGACCACCTGGTGACGCTTCCATCCCACAAGCGTACTTTTGAAAAATTATGGCCAGCAATTAAAATGAGGTATATTAACAGCAACAAGAAAATCCAGGAAGACAAACCACACCATCTCCCTGCAGGATGACCAGGAGTTCCCAAAGTCTGTTGCTTCAGAGACCACCAAAGGCATCCCAGAGACAATCACAAAAGGGCGTATTACCACTGGGATGTGGGAGTGCACTTGTCCCTTTCTCTACAGAATGACTCTGGGATTGGTCCAGTGCTCCTATCTGTCACAGGTCGTATATTTCCTTCCATTGCTGAATTAACTAATGCACCATCTCTAAACTGTTGCTTCTCAATAAACTATTGAGAATATTGCAATAAATCATTGGCTTCCTATATTAGGTAACTGTGATTATCAATTCCCTAAAATCAATGATTGTCAAGGATGAGATAATTCACAGAAGTCGGGGCTTAATTGGCTTTAAGTTTGAGAAGCTTGTAAGTAACAATTTTAGATTATAATAAACATATGTTGAGTAACTCAAAGTAAACCAATGGCTTTTGCATATGTTAAACAGCAGTTGCTCGAAAGATAATGAAAACTGGGCAGCTGAGACAAAAGATGTCAAAGGGCATAAGGAAGACTGCAAAGGGGTGAATGTGATTCTATTTTTGATAGATTTTTGAGGAAAGTTCTGAACGATAAGATAAAGATAAAAGTGTTTGGAATAAACTGACCTATAGCGTCCAGTTGTGCATCTGAAAAGAAAATATAAAGTGTCTAGGGAACACTTAGAAAGGGAGAGTAACATTCAGTTAAGGTGGGAGATGGTGCAAAACGAGGCATGCCTCAAAAATATTAGAATAACACAGTGAGTTACAAGTAGAGAATGCAAGATGGGAATACAGGGACATCCCGGGAGATTTAATTTGACAAAAAGAGCATTGCCTCCCTGAAGCAGACTATATCCTTTGAATTGATTAAATTTAGAAAAAAATCCAGACAGAACTTCACCAAAAGAATGTAATGAAAGCTGTGTTTTCTGCTAAAGGGATGGAGTGTTCTTGATACAAGCCGGGGGAGGCGGGAGGTGCGGGGGGTGGGGGGGTGGGGGGCTGGAAACACCCTTCTGCCCTGCCTCCCTTTTGCAGTGAAGTGAAGCCTGTCTGTGTAGTCACAAGAGTCATGGCAACACCTGAGCAACAAGGAGATGAGGAGGGAACGACCTGTCACCAAAGGCAAATTGGATCTTACAATAAGTATGAGTTCTGATATCCTCATAGTGAAACGTGTACTGTTTAGAATCTCTCTCCTTGAATTAGAGAGTGCTGAATTTAAACAAATCCTCCTAGCTGCCCGCTCCCTAGGTTTAAAAAGAGAACTGAATGGGAATATTATTGCAAAGGGTTGCCTTGGGAATTACAGGAGGACATTGGAAAGGTGCTGAGGGAAGCGGATTTTGATTCTACTAAGTATTAGTTAGTGTTAAACAGTCCCCCACTGGAAGTCTCAATGGTTTGCAGAGAGTCCCCTTGGCTGCGACTGAAAGACCCGGTTAGAGGAGGGAGTGGACTCAAACGTGAGTGACTTCCTGAGTTTCAAGAGCCATTTTTGTAAGGCCTCCAGCCCCCAGTCCATAGATTTGTGCAACAGTACAACAGTGTTCTGGCTTGAGTTGATCCACTCTGCCAACACAGCCTTTACAGGCATTTGGGAAATACTAATAGGAGCTGTGAAGGGACGCGTCACAGCAGAGGTATGAGCCACATACAAGCCCTGCGCAAGAAACAAGTATCTGCATTTGTTATTTCCACAGCAATAGGCTGTGTCACCATACCCATGAATGCTGAGGCAAATGTAATGGGGAAGGGCTTGACAAGGATGCAAGTTCTGTGTCTCATGCCCAATATCTCTTTATAAAAAGGCCCTGACCCAATCGAACAGTGTCTACAGAGAATTCAGGCAGTGCTAATGATCGGCTATATCCTCTAGAACCTGGTTCAGTGATCACCTCAGGAGAGGGAGGAAGAGAAATGGATGAGGCAGGTGCATAACAACATTTTGGCCAGATTGCCCATGAACACCTATTTCACCTCTAGTTTCTCAGAACACAACGTCAAATCTTCATTGTGCGCAGCGCTGAATCTTACAATCCCACACTGCACCCTCTGTCAAATTCCTGAAATAAAAGATATCACAAAATGTGCACTTAATACCAACTCTATTGAGCAGACCTTCCCATGTCCCATAGAAAATTGAACTAATCATCCTTGTGTGTTCCCTTAGTGCCTACCTTCCGTATGCCTTTGTCTGGAGCAATGCCGCCGGTTGACCTACCCTAGTGACTGCTGGTACACTGTATCTTTCTCTAGAGAAGACTGCAAATGGTCTCGAAGGATGCCTTGGAGCTCTGGACTGGAACTCTTGACTTCAGACCGTGCCATCTTGACATGAGACACAGCAGTTTGGACTGATATGCAGAGAGGCAACAATGAGTTCATTGATGGGATCGCAGGCACTGTCTTCCTGGGGGACAGCATCAGGTTAATTTCCCATACAGTCACTGTCAGTTCCCTGGGTATTAATTTAATAATCTGCTGTGAGAGCTTGTAGAACTCTTTGGACACACCCAGTGTCCAACAGCCATGATGGCAGCACACTGATACCAAGCTGAAGCAGCGTGAAATTAGGCTGAGCTGAACTCAGCTGTGGGGTTAACGTATACCTGTCGGATAGTCGAGAGTAAGACTAGAAGCCTTTTGATGCTCCATCCTGGTTGGGTCTGCAAGTTTTCCCATGAGGTTGGTCACCATTTCTGTGATATAACTCACATGATCAAGCTCTGTGCCAAGTAGGAGCCAGAGTCCTTGCTCCTTCACATTGCCAGCAATGTCGCTAGCATGGCAGCCAATGGCACAAAGCATCCCTGTGTACATGCTCATCAACCTTCTCATGTACAAACTCATCAGCCTTCTCATCTACACACTCATCAGCCTTCTCATGTACATGTTCATCAGCCTTCTCATGTACATGCTCATCAGCCTTCTCATGTACAAACTCATCAGCCTTCTCATGTACATACTCATCAGACTTCTCATGTACACACTCATCAGCCTTCTCATGTACATGTTCATCAGCCTTCTCACGTACATAAACATCTGCCTTCTCATGTACATACTCATCAGCATTCTCATGTACAAACTCATCAGCCTTCTCATCTACACACTCATCAGCCTTCTCATGTACATGTTCATCAGCCTTCTCATGTACATGCTCATCAGCCTTCTCATGTACAAACTCATCAGCCTTCTCATGTACATACTCATCAGACTTCTCATGTACACACTCATCAGCCTTCTCATGTACATGTTCATCAGCCTTCTCACGTACATAAACATCTGCCTTCTCATGTACATACTCATCAGCCTTCTCATGTACAAACTCATCAGCCTTCTCATGTACATACTCATCAGCATTCTCATGTACAAACTCATCAGCCTTCTCATGTACAAACTCATCAGCCTTCTCATGTACACACTCATCAGCCTTCTCATGTACATGTTCATCAGCCTTCTCACGTACATAAACATCTGCCTTCTCATGTACATACTCATCAGCATTCTCATGTACAAACTCATCAGCCTTCTCATGTACACACTCATCAGCCTTCTCATGTACACACTCATCAGCCTTCTCATGTACATGTTCATCAGCCTTCTCATGTACACACTCATCAGCCTTCTCATGTACACACTCATCAGCCTTCTCATGGACAAACTCATCAGCCTTCTCACGTATATACACATCAGCCTTCTCACGTGCATACTCATCGACCTTTTCGCGTACACATTCATCAGCCTTTTCATGTACATACTCATCAGCCTTCTCATGTACATACTCATCAGCCTTCTCATGTACATGTTCATCAGCCTTCTCATGTACATGTTCATCAGCCTTCTCATGTACATACTCATCAGCCTTCTCACGTGCATACTCATCAACCTTTTCACGTACACACTCATCAGCCTTCTCATGTACATACTCATCAGCCTTTTCACGTACATACTCATCAGCCCTCTCACGTACATACTCATCAGCCTTCTCATGTACATACTCATCAGCCTTCTCATGTACATGTTCATCAGCCTTCTCATGTACACACTCATCAGCCTTCTCACGTACATACTCATCAGCCTTCTTATGTACATACTCATCAGCCTTCTCATGTACATACACATCAGCCTTCTCATATACACACTCATCAGCCTTCTCATGTACACGCTCACCAGCCTTCACATGTACATGCTCAACAGCCTTCTCATGTACACACTCATCAGCCTTCTCACGTACACACTCATCAGCCTTCTCATGTACATACTCATCAGCCTTCTCATGTACACACTCATCAGCCTTCTCACGTACACACTCATCAGCCTTCTCATGTACATGTTCATCAGCCTTCTCATGTACATCCTCATCTGCCTTCTCATGTACATACTCATCAGCCTTCTCATGTACATACTCATCAGCCTTCTCATGTACATGTTCATCAGCCTTCTCATGTACATGCTCATCAGTCTTCTCATGTACATACTCATCAGCCTTCTCAAGTACACACTCATCAGCCTTCTCATCTACATACTCATCAACCTTCTCATCTACATACTCATCAGCCTTCTCATGTACATACTCATCAGCCTTCTCATCTACATACTCATCAGTCTTCTCATGTACATACTCATCAGCCTTCTCATCTACATACTCATCAGCCTTCTCATGGACATACTCATCAGCCTTCTCATCTACATACTCATCAGTCTTCTCATCTACATACTCAACAGCCTTCTCATGTACACACTCATCAGCCTTCTCACGTACACACTCATCAGCCTTCTCATGTACATGTTCATCAGCCTTCTCATGTACATCCTCATCTGCCTTCTCATGTACATACTCATCAGCCTTCTCATGTACATGTTCATCAGCCTTCTCATGTACATACTCATCAGCCTTCTCATCTACATACTCATCAGTCTTCTCATGTACATACTCATCAGCCTTCTCATCTACATACTCATCAGCCTTCTCATGTACATACTCATCAGCCTTCTCATGTACACACTCATCAGCCTTCTCACGTACACACTCATCAGCCTTCTCATGTACATGTTCATCAGCCTTCTCATGTACATCCTCATCTGCCTTCTCATGTACATACTCATCAGCCTTCTCATGTACATGTTCATCAGCCTTCTCATGTACATACACATCAGCCTTCTCATGTACATGCTCATCAGCCTTCTCATGTACACACTCATCAGCCTTCTCATCTACATGTTCATCAGCCTTCTCATGTACATACACATCAGCCTTCTCATGTACATGTTCATCAGCCTTCTCATGTACATACTCATCAGCCTTCTCATGTACATACTCATCAGCCTTCTCATCTACATACTCATCAGTCTTCTCATGTACATACTCATCAGCCTTCTCATGTACATACTCATCAGCCTTCTCATCTACATACTCATCAGTCTTCTCATGTACACACTCATCAGTCTTCTCATGTACATGTTCATCAGCCTTCTCATGTACACACTCATCAGCCTTCTCATGTACATACTCATCAGCATTCTCATGTACATATCCATCAGCCTTTTCATGTACAAACTCATCAGCCTTCTCATGTACATACTCATCAGCCTTCTCATGTACATACACATCAGCCTTCTCATGTACATACTCATCAGCCTTCTCATGTACATACACATCAGCCTTCTCATCTACATACTCATCAGCCTTCTCATGTACATACTCATCAGCCTTCTCATCTACATACTCATCAGCCTTCTCATGTACATGCTCATCAACCTTCTCATGTACATGTACATCAGCCTTCTCATGTACATACTCATGAGGCTTCTCATGTACATACTCATCAGTCTTCTCATGTACATACTCATCAGCCTTCTCATGTACATACTCATCAGCCTTCTCATGTACATGTACATCAGCCTTCTCATGTACATACTCATCAGCCTTCTCATGTACATGCTCATCAGCATTCTCATGTACACACTCATCAGCCTTCTCATGTACACACTCATCAGCCTTCTCATGTACATACTCATCAGCCTTCTCATGTACATACTCATCAGCCTTCTCATGTACATGCTCATCAGCCTTCTCATGTACATTCTGAACAGCCTTCTCATGTGCATACTCATCAGCCTTCTCATGTACATGCTCATCAGCCTTCTCATGTACATTCTGAACAGCCTTCTCATGTACATGCTCATCAGCCTTCTCATGTACACACTCATCAGCCTTCTCATGTACATACTCATCAGCCTTCTCATGTACACACTCATCAGCCTTCTCATGTACATACTCATCAGCCTTCTCATGTACATACTCATCAGCCTTCTCATGTACATGCTCATCAGCCTTCTCATGTACATCCTCATCAGCCTTCTCATGTACATACTCATCAGCCTTCTCATGTACATGCTCATCAGCCTTCTCATGTACATGTTCATCAGCCTTCTCATGTACATGCTCATCAGCCTTCTCATGTACATTCTGAACAGCCTTCTCATGTACATACTCATCAGCCTTCTCATGTACATGTTCATCAGCCTTCTCATGTACATGCTCATCAGCCTTCTCATGTACATTCTGAACAGCCTTCTCATGTGCATACTCATCAGCCTTCTCATGTACATGCTCATCAGCCTTCTCATGTACATACTCATCAGCCTTCTCATGTACATACTCATCAGCCTTCTCATGTACATGTTCATCAGCCTTCTCATGTACATACTCATCAGCCGTCTCATGTACATGCTCATCAGCCTTCTCATGTACATGCTCATCAGCCTTCTCATGTACATCCTCATCAGCCTTCTCATGTACATGTTCATCAGCCTTCTCATGTACATACTCATCAGCCTTCGTATGTACATACTCATCAGTCTTCTCATGTACATCCTCATCAGCCTTCTCATGTACATACTCATCAGCCTTCTCATGTACATCCTCATCAGTCTTCTCATGTACATCCTCATCAGCCATCTCATGTACATACACATCAGCCTTCTCATGTACATACTCATCAGCCTTCTCATGTACATGTTCATCAGCCTTCTCAAGTACATACTCATCAGCCTTCTCATGTACATACTCATCAGCCTTCTCATGTACATGTTCATCAGCCTTCTCAAGTACATACTCATCAGCCTTCGTATGTACATACTCATCAGTCTTCTCATGTACATACTCATCAGTCTTCTCATGTACATGTTCATCAGCCTTCTCAAGTACATACACATCAGCCTTCTCATGTACATACTCATCAGCCTTCTCATGTACATGTTCATCAGCCTTCTCAAGTACATACTCATCAGCCTTCGTATGTACATACTCATCAGTCTTCTCATGTACATACTCATCAGTCTTCTCATGTACATGTTCATCAGCCTTCTCAAGTACATACACATCAGCCTTCTCATGTACATACTCATCAGCCTTCTCATGTACATACTCATCAGCCTTCTCATGTACATACACATCAGCCTTCTCATGTACATACACATCAGCCTTCTCATGTACATACTCATCAGCCTTCTCATGTTCATACTCATCAGCCTTCTCATGTACATACTCATCAGACTTCTCATGTACATACACATCAGCCTTCTCATGTACATCCTCATCAGCCTTCTCACGTACATACACATCTGCCTTCTAATGTACATGCTCATCAGCCTTCTCATGTACATGCTCATCAGCCTTCTCGTGTACATGTTCATCAGCCTTCTCATGTACATATTCATCAGCCTTCGCACTGATATATACATCTGCCTTCTAATGTACACAGTCATCTGCCTTCTCATGTACATATTCATCAGTCTTCTCATGTACGTGTTCATCAGCCCTCTCATGTACATACTCCTCAGCCTTCTCATGTACATACTCATTAGATTTCTTATGTACATGCTCATCTGCCTTCTCATGTACATATCCATCAGCCTTTTCATGTACATACTCATCAGCCTTCTAACGTACATACACATCTGCCTTCTCATGTACATTTGCATCAGCCTTCTCATGTACATACTCATCAGCCTTCTCACATACGTACATATCTGCCTTCTAATGTACATACTCGTCAGCCTTCTCTTGTACATACTCACCATCCTTCTCATCTACACACTCATCAGCCTTCTCATGTACACACTCACCAGCCTTCACATGTACATGCTCAACAGCGTTCTCATGTACACACTCATCAGCCTTCTCACGTACACACTCATCAGCCTTCACATGTACATGCTCAACAGCCTTCTCATGTACATACTCATCAGCCTTCTCATATACATCCTCATCAGCCTTCTCATGTACATCCTCATCTGCCTTCTCATGTACATACTCATCAGACTTCTCATGTACACACTCATCAGCCTTCTCATCTACACACTCATCAGCCTTCTCGTATACATGCTCATCAGCCTTCTCATTTACATAATCATCAGCCTTTTCATGTACACACTCATCAGCCTTCTCATGTACATGCTCATCAGCATTCTCATGTACATACTCATCAGCCTTCTCATGTAAACACTCATCAGCCTTCTCATGTACATGTTCATCAGCCTTCTCATGTACATACTCATCAGCCTTCTCATGTACACACTCATCAGCCTTCTCATGTACACACTCATCAGCCTTCTCATGTACATGTTCATCAGCCTTGTCATGTACTTGCTCATCAGCCTTCTCATGTACACACTCATCAGCCTTCTCATGTACACGCTCACCAGCCTTCACATGTACATGCTCAACAGCCTTCTCATGTACATACTCATCAGCCTTCTCATATACACACTCATCAGCCTTCTCATGTACACGCTCACCAGCCTTCACATGTACATGCTCAACAGCCTTCTCATGTACACACTCATCAGACTTCTCACGTACACACTCAACAGCCTTCTCATGTACATACTCATCAGCCTTCTCATGTACATCCTCATCTGCCTTCTCATGTACATACTCATCAGCCTTCTCATGTACATTTTAATCAGCCTTCTCATGTACATACTCATCAGCCTTCTCATGTACATACTCATCAGACTTCTCATGTACACACTCATCAGCCTTCTCATGTACACACTCATCAGACTTCTCACGTACACACTCAACAGCCTTCTCATGTACATACTCATCAGCCTTCTCATGTACATCCTCATCTGCCTTCTCATGTACATACTCATCAGCCTTCTCATGTACATTTTAATCAGCCTTATCGTGTACATACTCATCAGCCTTCTCATGTACATACTCATCAGCCTTCTCATGTACATGTTCATCAGCCTTCTCATGTACACACTCATCAGCCTTCTTATGTACATACTCATCAGCCTTCTCATATTCATACTCATCAGCCTTCTCATGTACACGCTCACCAGCCTTCACATGTACATGCTCAACAGCCTTCTCATGTACACACTCATCAGCCTTCTCACGTACACACTCAACAGCCTTCTCATGTACATACTCATCAGCCTTCTCATGTACATCCTCATCTGCCTTCTCATGTACATACTCATCAGCCTTCTCATGTACATTTTAATCAGCCTTCTCATGTACATACTCATCAGCCTTCTCACGTACATACTCATCAGCCTTCTCATGTACATACTCATCAGCCTTCTCATGTACATACTCATCAGCCTTCTCATATACATACTCATCAGTCTTCTCATGTACATACTTATCAGCCTTCTCATGTACATGTTCATCAGCCTTCTCATGTACATACTCATCAGCCTTCTCATGTACATGTTCATCAGCCTTCTCATCTACATACTCATCAGTCTTCTCATGTACATACTCATCAGCCTTCTCATGTACATACTCATCAGCCTTCTCATGTACATGCTCATCAGCCTTCTCATGTACATACTCATCAGCCTTCTTATGTACATACTAACCAGCCTTCTTATGTACATACTCATCAGCCTTTTCACGTACATACTCATCAGCCTTCTCATGTACATACTCATCAGCCTTCTCATGTACATGCTCATCAGCCTTCTCATGTACATGCTCATCAGCCTTCTCATGTACATACACATCAGCCTTCTCATGTACATGCTCATCAGCCTTCTCATGTACATACACATCAGCCTTCTCATGTTCATATACATCAGCCTTCTCATGTTCATATACATCAGCCTTCTCATGTCCATGCTCATCATCCTTCTCATGTACATACTCATCAGCCTTCTCATGTTCATACTCATCAGCCTTCTCATGTTCATACTCATCAGCCTTCTCATGTACATACTCATCAGCCTTCTCATGTACATACTCATCAGCCTTCTCATGTTCATACTCATCAGCCTTCTCATGTACATATACATCAGCCTTCTCATGTACATGCTCATCAGCCTTCTCATGTAAACACTCATCAGCCTTCTCATGTCCATGCTCATCATCCTTCTCATGTACATACTCATCAGACTGCTCATGTCCATACTCATCAGCCTTCTCATGTACATGCTCATCAGCCTTCTCATGTACATACTCATCAGCCTTCTCATGTACATACTCATCAGCCTTCTCATGTTCATACTCATCAGCCTTCTCATGTACATACTCATCAGCCTTCTCATGTACATACTCATCAGCCTTCTCATGTACATACTCATCAGCCTTCTCATGTACATACTCATCAGCCTTCTCATGTACATGTTCATCAGCCTTCTCATGTACATACTCATCAGCCTTCTCATGTACATACTCATCAGCCTTCTCATGTACATGTTCATCAGCCTTCTCATGTACATACTCATCAGCCTTCTCATGTACATACTCATCAGCCTTCTCATGTACATACTCATCAGCCTTCTCATGTACATGTTCATCAGCCTTCTCATGTACATACTCATCAGCCTTCTCATGTACATGTTCATTAGCCTTCTTAAGTACATACTCATCAGCCTTCTCATGTACATACTCATCAGCCTTCTCATGTACATGCTCATCAGCCTTCTCAAGTACATACACATCAGCCTTCTCATGTACATACTCATCAGCCTTCTCATGTACATGTTCATCAGCCTTCTCATGTACATACTCATCAGCCTTCTCATGTACATGCTCATCAGCCTTCTCAAGTACATACACATCAGCCTTCTCATGTACATGCTCATCAGCCTTCTCAAGTACATACACATCAGCCTTCTCATGTACATACTCATCAGCCTTCTCATGTACATACTCATCAGCCTTCTCATGTACATACTCATCAGCCTTCTCATGTACATGCTCATCAGCCTTCTCAAGTACATACACATCAGCCTTCTCATGTACATACTCATCAGCCTTCTCATGTACATACTCATCAGTCTTCTCATGTACATGCTCATCAGCCTTCTCATGTTCATACTCATCAGCCTTCTCATGTACATACTCATCAGCCTTCTCATGTACATACTCATCAGCCTTCTCATGTACATGCTCATCAGCCTTCTCAAGTACATACTCATCAGCCTTCTCATGTACATACTCATCAGCCTTCTCATGTACATGCTCATCAGCCTTCTCATGTACATGCTCATCAGCCTTCTCATGTACATACTCATCAGCCTTCTCATGTTCATACTCATCAGCCTTCTCATGTACATACTCATCAGCCTTCTCATGTACATGCTCATCAGCCTTCTCATGTACATGCTCATCAGCCTTCTCATGTACATACTCATCAGCCTTCTCATGTTCATACTCATCAGCCTTCTCATGTACATGCTCATCAGCCTTCTCTTGTACATGCTCATCAGACTTCTCATGTACATGCTCATCAGACTTCTCATGTACATACACATCAGCCTGCTCATGTACATCCTCATCAGCCTTCTCATGTTCATACTCATCAGCATTCTCATGTACATATCCATCAGCCTTTTCATGTACAAACTCATCAGCCTTCTCATGTACATACTCATCAGCCTTCTCATGTACATACACATCAGCCTTCTCATGTACATACTCATCAGCCTTCTCATGTACATACACATCAGCCTTCTCATCTACATACTCATCAGCCTTCTCATGTACATACTCATCAGCCTTCTCATCTACATACTCATCAGCCTTCTCAAGTACATACTCATCAGCCTTCTCATGTACATACTCATCAGCCTTCTCATGTACATGCTCATCAGCCTTCTCATGTACATGCTCATCAGCCTTCTCATGTACATACTCATCAGCCTTCTCATGTTCATACGCATCAGCCTTCTCATGTACATACTCATCAGCCTTCTCATGTACATGCTCATCAGCCTTCTCATGTACATGCTCATCAGCCTTCTCATGTACATGTACATCAGCCTTCTCATGTACATACTCATCAGCCTTCTCATGTACATGCTCATCAGCATTCTCATGTACACACTCATCAGCCTTCTCATGTACACACTCATCAGCCTTCTCATGTACATACTCATCAGCCTTCTCATGTACATACTCATCAGCCTTCTCATGTACATGCTCATCAGCCTTCTCATGTACATTCTGAACAGCCTTCTCATGTGCATACTCATCAGCCTTCTCATGTACATGCTCATCAGCCTTCTCATGTACATACTCATCAGCCTTCTCATGTACATACTCATCAGCCTTCTCATGTACATGTTCATCAGCCTTCTCATGTACATGCTCATCAGCCTTCTCATGTACATTCTGAACAGCCTTCTCATGTACATGCTCATCAGCCTTCTCATGTACACACTCATCAGCCTTCTCATGTACATACTCATCAGCCTTCTCATGTACACACTCATCAGCCTTCTCATGTACATACTCATCAGCCTTCTCATGTACATACTCATCAGCCTTCTCATGTACATGCTCATCAGCCTTCTCATGTACATCCTCATCAGCCTTCTCATGTACATACTCATCAGCCTTCTCATGTACATGCTCATCAGCCTTCTCATGTACATGCTCATCAGCCTTCTCATGTACATACTCATCAGCCTTCTCATGTACATACTCATCAGCCTTCTCATGTACATGTTCATCAGCCTTCTCATGTACATGCTCATCAGCCTTCTCATGTACATTCTGAACAGCCTTCTCATGTACATACTCATCAGCCTTCTCATGTACATGTTCATCAGCCTCCTCATGTACATGCTCATCAGCCTTCTCATGTACATTCTGAACAGCCTTCTCATGTGCATACTCATCAGCCTTCTCATGTACATGCTCATCAGCCTTCTCATGTACATACTCATCAGCCTTCTCATGTACATACTCATCAGCCTTCTCATGTACATGTTCATCAGCCTTCTCATGTACATACTCATCAGCCGTCTCATGTACATGCTCATCAGCCTTCTCATGTACATGCTCATCAGCCTTCTCATGTACATGTTCATCAGCCTTCTCATGTACATACTCATCAGCCTTCGTATGTACATACTCATCAGTCTTCTCATGTACATCCTCATCAGCCTTCTCATGTACATACTCATCAGCCTTCTCATGTACATCCTCATCAGTCTTCTCATGTACATCCTCATCAGCCTTCTCATGTACATACACATCAGCCTTCTCATGTACATACTCATCAGCCTTCTCATGTACATGTTCATCAGCCTTCTCAAGTACATACTCATCAGCCTTCTCATGTACATACTCATCAGCCTTCTCATGTACATGTTCATCAGCCTTCTCAAGTACATACTCATCAGCCTTCGTATGTACATACTCATCAGTCTTCTCATGTACATACTCATCAGTCTTCTCATGTACATGTTCATCAGCCTTCTCAAGTACATACACATCAGCCTTCTCATGTACATACTCATCAGCCTTCTCATGTACATGTTCATCAGCCTTCTCAAGTACATACTCATCAGCCTTCGTATGTACATACTCATCAGTCTTCTCATGTACATACTCATCAGTCTTCTCATGTACATGTTCATCAGCCTTCTCAAGTACATACACATCAGCCTTCTCATGTACATACTCATCAGCCTTCTCATGTACATACTCATCAGCCTTCTCATGTACATACACATCAGCCTTCTCATGTACATACACATCAGCCTTCTCATGTACATACTCATCAGCCTTCTCATGTTCATACTCATCAGCCTTCTCATGTACATACTCATCAGACTTCTCATGTACATACACATCAGCCTTCTCATGTACATCCTCATCAGCCTTCTCACGTACATACACATCTGCCTTCTAATGTACATGCTCATCAGCCTTCTCATGTACATGCTCATCAGCCTTCTCGTGTACATGTTCATCAGCCTTCTCATGTACATATTCATCAGCCTTCGCACTGATATATACATCTGCCTTCTAATGTACACAGTCATCTGCCTTCTCATGTACATATTCATCAGTCTTCTCATGTACGTGTTCATCAGCCCTCTCATGTACATACTCCTCAGCCTTCTCATGTACATACTCATCAGCCTTTTCATGTACATACTCATCAGCCTTCTCACGTACATACACATCTGCCTTCTCATGTATATACTCATCAGCCTTCTCATGTACATGCTCATCAGCCTTCTCATGTACATTTGCATCAGCCTTCTCATGTACATACTCATCAGCCTTCTCACATACGTACATATCTGCCTTCTAATGTACATACTCGTCAGCCTTCTCTTGTACATACTCACCAGCCTTCTCATCTACACACTCATCAGCCTTCTCATGTACACACTCACCAGCCTTCACATGTACATGCTCAACAGCGTTCTCATGTACACACTCATCAGCCTTCTCACGTACACACTCATCAGCCTTCACATGTACATGCTCAACAGCCTTCTCATGTACATACTCATCAGCCTTCTCATATACATCCTCATCAGCCTTCTCATGTACATCCTCATCTGCCTTCTCATGTACATACTCATCAGACTTCTCATGTACACACTCATCAGCCTTCTCATCTACACACTCATCAGCCTTCTCGTATACATGCTCATCAGCCTTCTCATTTACATAATCATCAGCCTTTTCATGTACACACTCATCAGCCTTCTCATGTACATGCTCATCAGCATTCTCATGTACATACTCATCAGCCTTCTCATGTAAACACTCATCAGCCTTCTCATGTACATGTTCATCAGCCTTCTCATGTACATACTCATCAGCCTTCTCATGTACACACTCATCAGCCTTCTCATGTACACACTCATCAGCCTTCTCATGTACATACTCATCAGCCTTCTCATGTACATGTTCATCAGCCTTGTCATGTACTTGCTCATCAGCCTTCTCATGTACACACTCATCAGCCTTCTCATATACACACTCATCAGCCTTCTCATGTACACGCTCACCAGCCTTCACATGTACATGCTCAACAGCCTTCTCATGTACATGCTCATCAGCCTTCTCATTTACATAATCATCAGCCTTTTCATGTACACACTCATCAGCCTTCACATGTACATGCTCAACAGCCTTCTCATGTACACACTCATCAGACTTCTCACGTACACACTCAACAGCCTTCTCATGTACATACTCATCAGCCTTCTCATGTACATCCTCATCTGCCTTCTCATGTACATACTCATCAGCCTTCTCATGTACATCCTCATCTGCCTTCTCATGTACATACTCATCAGCCTTCTCATGTACATACTCATCAGCCTTCTCATATACACACTCATCAGCCTTCTCATGTACACGCTCACCAGCCTTCACATGTACATGCTCAACAGCCTTCTCATGTACACACTCATCAGACTTCTCACGTACACACTCAACAGCCTTCTCATGTACATACTCATCAGCCTTCTCATGTACATCCTCATCTGCCTTCTCATGTACATACTCATCAGCCTTCTCATGTACATTTTAATCAGCCTTCTCATGTACATACTCATCAGCCTTCTCATGTACATACTCATCAGACTTCTCATGTACACACTCATCAGCCTTCTCATGTACACACTCATCAGACTTCTCACGTACACACTCAACAGCCTTCTCATGTACATACTCATCAGCCTTCTCATGTACATCCTCATCTGCCTTCTCATGTACATACTCATCAGCCTTCTCATGTACATTTTAATCAGCCTTATCGTGTACATACTCATCAGCCTTCTCATGTACATACTCATCAGCCTTCTCATGTACATGTTCATCAGCCTTCTCATGTACACACTCATCAGCCTTCTTATGTACATACTCATCAGCCTTCTCATATACATACTCATCAGCCTTCTCATATACACACTCATCAGCCTTCTCATGTACACGCTCACCAGCCTTCACATGTACATGCTCAACAGCCTTCTCATGTACACACTCATCAGCCTTCTCACGTACACACTCAACAGCCTTCTCATGTACATACTCATCAGCCTTCTCATGTACATTCTCATCTGCCTTCTCATGTACATACTCATCAGCCTTCTCATGTACATTTTAATCAGCCTTCTCATGTACATACTCATCAGCCTTCTCACGTACATACTCATCAGCCTTCTCATGTACATACTCATCAGCCTTCTCATGTACATACTCATCAGCCTTCTCATATACATACTCATCAGTCTTCTCATGTACATACTTATCAGCCTTCTCATGTACATGTTCATCAGCCTTCTCATGTACATACTCATCAGCCTTCTCATGTACATGTTCATCAGCCTTCTCATCTACATACTCATCAGTCTTCTCATGTACATACTCATCAGCCTTCTCATGTACATACTCATCAGCCTTCTCATGTACATGCTCATCAGCCTTCTCATGTACATACTCATCAGCCTTCTTATGTACATACTAACCAGCCTTCTTATGTACATATCCATCAGCCTTTTCATGTACATACTCATCAGCCTTCTCATGTACATGCATATCAGCATTCTCATGTACATGCTCATCAGCCTTCTCATGTATATACTCAACAGCCTTCTCATGTACATACTCATCAGCCTTTTCACGTACATACTCATCAGCCTTCTCATGTACATACTCATCAGCCTTCTCATGTACATGCTCATCAGCCTTCTCATGTACATGTTCATCAGCCTTCTCATGTACATACACATCAGCCTTCTCATGTACATGCTCATCAGCCTTCTCATGTACATACACATCAGCCTTCTCATGTTCATATACATCAGCCTTCTCATGTTCATATACATCAGCCTTCTCATGTCCATGCTCATCATCCTTCTCATGTACATACTCATCAGCCTTCTCATGTTCATACTCATCAGCCTTCTCATGTTCATACTCATCAGCCTTCTCATGTACATACTCATCAGCCTTCTCATGTACATACTCATCAGCCTTCTCATGTTCATACTCATCAGCCTTCTCATGTACATATACATCAGCCTTCTCATGTACATGCTCATCAGCCTTCTCATGTAAACACTCATCAGCCTTCTCATGTCCATGCTCATCATCCTTCTCATGTACATACTCATCAGACTGCTCATGTCCATACTCATCAGCCTTCTCATGTACATGCTCATCAGCCTTCTCATGTACATACTCATCAGCCTTCTCATGTACATACTCATCAGCCTTCTCATGTTCATACTCATCAGCCTTCTCATGTACATACTCATCAGCCTTCTCATGTACATACTCATCAGCCTTCTCATGTACATACTCATCAGCCTTCTCATGTACATACTCATCAGCCTTCTCATGTACATGTTCATCAGCCTTCTCATGTACATACTCATCAGCCTTCTCATGTACATACTCATCAGCCTTCTCATGTACATGTTCATCAGCCTTCTCATGTACATACTCATCAGCCTTCTCATGTACATACTCATCAGCCTTCTCATGTACATACTCATCAGCCTTCTCATGTACATGTTCATCAGCCTTCTCATGTACATACTCATCAGCCTTCTCATGTACATGTTCATTAGCCTTCTTAAGTACATACTCATCAGCCTTCTCATGTACATACTCATCAGCCTTCTCATGTACATGCTCATCAGCCTTCTCAAGTACATACACATCAGCCTTCTCATGTACATACTCATCAGCCTTCTCATGTACATGTTCATCAGCCTTCTCATGTACATACTCATCAGCCTTCTCATGTACATGCTCATCAGCCTTCTCAAGTACATACACATCAGCCTTCTCATGTACATGCTCATCAGCCTTCTCAAGTACATACACATCAGCCTTCTCATGTACATACTCATCAGCCTTCTCATGTACATACTCATCAGCCTTCTCATGTACATACTCATCAGCCTTCTCATGTACATGCTCATCAGCCTTCTCAAGTACATACACATCAGCCTTCTCATGTACATACTCATCAGCCTTCTCATGTACATACTCATCAGTCTTCTCATGTACATGCTCATCAGCCTTCTCATGTTCATACTCATCAGCCTTCTCATGTACATACTCATCAGCCTTCTCATGTACATACTCATCAGCCTTCTCATGTACATGCTCATCAGCCTTCTCATGTACATGCTCATCAGCCTTCTCATGTACATACTCATCAGCCTTCTCATGTTCATACTCATCAGCCTTCTCATGTACATACTCATCAGCCTTCTCATGTACATGCTCATCAGCCTTCTCATGTACATACTCATCAGCCTTCTCATGTTCATACTCATCAGCCTTCTCATGTACATGCTCATCAGCCTTCTCTTGTACATGCTCATCAGCCTTCTCATGTACATGCTCATCAGACTTCTCATGTACATACACATCAGCCTTCTCATGTACATCCTCATCAGCCTTCTCATGTACATCCTCATCAGCCTTCTCACGTACATACACATCTGCCTTCGAATGTACATGCTCATCAGCCTTCTCATGTACATGCTCATCAGCCTTCTCGTGTACATGTTCATCAGCCTTCTCATGTACATATTCATCAGCCTTCGCACTGATATATACATCTGCCTTCTAATGTACACAGTCATCTGCCTTCTCATGTACATATTCATCAGTCTTCTCATGTACGTGTTCATCAGCCCTCTCATGTACATACTCCTCAGCCTTCTCATGTACATACTCATTAGATTTCTTATGTACATGCTCATCAGCCTTCTCATGTACATACTCATCAGCCTTTTCATGTACATACTCATCAGCCTTCTCACGTACATACACATCTGCCTTCTCATGTATATACTCATCAGCCTTCTCATGTACATGCTCATCAGCCTTCTCATGTACATTTGCATCAGCCTTCTCATGTACATACTCATCAGCCTTCTCACATACGTACATATCTGCCTTCTAATGTACATACTCGTCAGCCTTCTCTTGTACATACTCACCAGCCTTCTCATCTACACACTCATCAGCCTTCTCATGTACACACTCACCAGCCTTCACATGTACATGCTCAACAGCGTTCTCATGTACACACTCATCAGCGTTCTCACGTACACACTCATCAGCCTTCACATGTACATGCTCAACAGCCTTCTCATGTACATACTCATCAGCCTTCTCATATACATCCTCATCAGCCTTCTCATGTACATCCTCATCTGCCTTCTCATGTACATACTCATCAGACTTCTCATGTACACACTCATCAGCCTTCTCATGTACATACTCGTCAGCCTTCTCTTGTACACACTCATCAGCCTTCTCATCTACACACTCATCAGCCTTCTCGTATACATGCTCATCAGCCTTCTCATCTACACACTCATCAGCCTTCTCGTATACATGCTCATCAGCCTTCTCATTTACATAATCATCAGCCTTTTCATGTACACACTCATCAGCCTTATCATGTACATACTCATCAGCCTTCTCATGTACATGCTCATCAGCATTCTCATGTACACACTCATCAGCCTTCTCATGTACACACTCATCAGCCTTCTCATGTACATACTCATCAGCCTTTTCATGTACATACTCATCAGCCTTCTCATGTACATGTTCATCAGCCTTCTCATGTACATACTCATCAGCCTTCTCATGTACATACTCATCAGCCTTCTCATGTACATAATCATCAGCCTTCTTATGTTCATACTCATCAGCCTTCACATGTACATACTCATCAGCCTTCTCATGTACATACTCATCAGCCTTCTCATATACATACTCATCAGTCTTCTCATGTACATACTCATCAGCCTTCTCATGTACATACACATCTGCACTCACATGTACATCCTCATCAGCCTTCTCATGTACACACTCATCAGCATTCACATGTACATGCTCAACAGCCTTCTCATGTACATCCTCATCAGCCTTCTCATGGACATGCTCATCAGCCTTCTCATGTACATACTCATCAGCCTTCACATGTACATGCTCATCAGCCTTCTCATGTACATACTCATCAGCCTTCACATGTACATGCTCAACAGCCTTCTCATGTACATCCTCATCAGCCTTCTCATGTACATTCTCATCAGCCTTCTCATGTACATACTCATCAGCCTTTTCACGTACATACTCATCAGCCCTCTCACGTACATACTCACCAGCCTTATCATGTACATACTCATCAGCCTTCTCATGTACATACTCATCAGCCTTCTCATGTACATACTCATCAGCCTTCTCATGTACATGCTCATCAGCCTTCTCCTGTACATACTCATCAGCCTTCTCATGTACATACACATCAGACTTCTCATGTACATACTCATCAGCCTTCTCATGTACATGCTCATCAGCCTTCTCATGTTCATACTCATCAGCCTTCTCATGTACATACACATCAGACTTCTCATGTACATACTCATCAGCCTTCTCATGTACATACTCATCAGCCTTCTCATGTACATGCTCATCAGCCTTCTCAAGTACATACACATCAGCCTTCTCATGTACATACTCATCAGCCTTCTCATGTACATGTTCATCAGCCTTCTCATGTACATACTCATCAGCCTTCTCATGTACATGCTCATCAGCCTTCTCAAGTACATACACATCAGCCTTCTCATGTACATGCTCATCAGCCTTCTCAAGTACATACATATCAGCCTTCTCATGTACATGCTCATCAGCCTTCTCATGTACATACTCATCAGCCTTCTCATGTACATGCTCATCAGCCTTCTCAAGTACATACACATCAGCCTTCTCATGTACATACTCATCAGCCTTCTCATGTACATACTCATCAGCCTTCTCATGTACATGCTCATCAGCCTTCTCATGTTCATACTCATCAGCCTTCTCATGTACATACTCATCAGCCTTCTCATGTACATACTCATCAGCCTTCTCATGTACATGTTCATCAGCCTTCTCAAGTACATACACATCTGCCTTCTAATGTACATGCTCATCAGCCTTCTCATGTACACACTCATCAGCCTTCTCATGTACATACTCATCAGCCTTCTCTTGTACATGCTCATCAGACTTCTCATGTACATGCTCATCAGACTTCTCATGTACATACACATCAGCCTTCTCATGTACATCCTCATCAGCCTTCTCATGTACATCCTCATCAGCCTTCTCACGTACATACACATCTGCCTTCTAATGTACATGCTCATCAGCCTTCTCATGTACATGCTCATCAGCCTTCTCGTGTACTTGTTCATCAGCCTTCTCATGTACATATTCATCAGCCTTCGCACTGATATATACATCTGCCTTCTAATGTACACAGTCATCTGCCTTCTCATGTACATATTCATCAGTCTTCTCATGTACGTGTTCATCAGCCCTCTCATGTACATACTCCTCAGCCTTCTCATGTACATACTCATTAGATTTCTTATGTACATGCTCATCAGCCTTCTCATGTACATACTCATCAGCCTTTTCATGTACATACTCATCAGCCTTCTCACGTACATACACATCTGCCTTCTCATGTATATACTCATCAGCCTTCTCATGTACATGCTCATCAGCCTTCTCATGTACATTTGCATCAGCCTTCTCATGTACATACTCATCAGCCTTCTCACATACGTACATATCTGCCTTCTAATGTACATACTCGTCAGCCTTCTCTTGTACATACTCACCAGCCTTCTCATCTACACACTCATCAGCCTTCTCATGTACACACTCACCAGCCTTCACATGTACATGCTCAACAGCGTTCTCATGTACACACTCATCAGCCTTCTCACGTACACACTCATCAGCCTTCACATGTACATGCTCAACAGCCTTCTCATGTACATACTCATCAGCCTTCTCATATACATCCTCATCAGCCTTCTCATGTACATCCTCATCTGCCTTCTCATGTACATACTCATCAGACTTCTCATGTACACACTCATCAGCCTTCTCATGTACATACTCGTCAGCCTTCTCTTGTACACACTCATCAGCCTTCTCATCTACACACTCATCAGCCTTCTCGTATACATGCTCATCAGCCTTCTCATCTACACACTCATCAGCCTTCTCGTATACATGCTCATCAGCCTTCTCATTTACATAATCATCAGCCTTTTCATGTACACACTCATCAGCCTTATCATGTACATACTCATCAGCCTTCTCATGTACATACTCATCAGCCTTCTCATGTACATGTTCATCAGCCTTCTCATGTACATACTCATCAGCCTTCTCATGTACATACTCATCAGCCTTTTCATGTACATACTCATCAGCCTTCTCATGTACATGCATATCAGCATTCTCATGTACATGCTCATCAGCCTTCTCATGTACACACTCATCAGCCTTCTCATGTACATACTCATCAGCCTTTTCATGTACATACTCATCAGCCTTCTCATGTACATGTTCATCAGCCTTCTCATGTACATACTCATCAGCCTTCTCATGTACATACTCATCAGCCTTCTCATGTACATGCATATCAGCATTCTCATGTACATGCTCATCAGCCTTCTCATGTATATAAACAACAGCCTTCTCATGTACATACTCATCAGCCTTCTTATGTTCATACTCATCAGCATTCTCATGTACATACTCATCAGCCTTCTCATGTACATACTCATCAGTCTTCTCATGTACATACACATCTGCACTCACATGTACATCCTCATCAGCCTTCTCATGTACATACTCATCAGCCTTTTCACGTACATACTCATCAGCCCTCTCACGTACATACTCACCAGCCTTCTTATGTACATACTCATCAGACTTCTCATGTACACACTCATCAGCCTTCTCATGTACATACTCATCAGCCTTCTCATGTACATACACATCAGCCTTCTCATGTACATACTCATCAGCCTTCTCATGTACATACACATCAGACTTCTCATGTACATGCTCATCAGCCTTCTCATGTTCATACTCATCAGACTTCTCATGTACACACTCATCAGCCTTCTCATGTACATACTCATCAGCCTTCTCATGTACATACTCATCAGCCTTCTCATGTACATACTCATCAGCCTTCTCATGTACATACTCATCAGACTTCTCATGTACATGCTCATCAGCCTTCTCATGTTCATACTCATCAGCCTTCTCATGTACATACTCATCAGCCTTTTCACGTACATACTCATCAGCCCTCTCACGTACATACTCACCAGCCTTCTTATGTACATACTCATCAGACTTCTCATGTACATACTCATCAGCCTTCTGATGTACATACTCATCAGCCTTCTCATCTACATACTCATCAGCCTTCTCAAGTACATACTCATCAGCCTTCTCATGTACATACTCATCAGCCTTCTCATGTACATACTCATCAGCCTTCTCATGTACATACTCATCAGCCTTCTCATGTACATACTCATCAGCCTTCTCATGTTCATACTCATCAGCCTTCTCATGTACATGTACATCAGCCTTCTCATGTACATACTCATCAGCCTTCTCATGTACATACTCATCAGCCTTCTCATGTTCATACTCATCAGCCTTCTCATGTACATGTACATCAGCCTTCTCATGTACATACTCATCAGCCTTCTCATGTACATACTCATCAGCCTTCTCATGTACATACTCATCAGCCTTCTTACGTACATCCACATCTGCCTTCTAATGTACATGCTCATCAGCCTTCTCATGTACACACTCATCAGCCTTCTCATGTACATGCTCATCAGACTTCTCATGTACATGCTCATCAGACTTCTCATGTACATACACATCAGCCTTCTCATGTACATCCTCATCAGCCTTCTCATGTACATCCTCATCAGCCTTCTCACGTACATACACATCTGCCTTCTAATGTACATGCTCATCAGCCTTCTCATGTACATGCTCATCAGCCTTCTCGTGTACATGTTCATCAGCCTTCTCATGTACATATTCATCAGCCTTCGCACTGATATATACATCTGCCTTCTAATGTACACAGTCATCTGCCTTCTCATGTACATATTCATCAGTCTTCTCATGTACGTGTTCATCAGCCCTCTCATGTACATACTCCTCAGCCTTCTCATGTACATACTCATTAGATTTCTTATGTACATGCTCATCAGCCTTCTCATGTACATACTCATCAGCCTACTTTTGTAAATAATCATCAGCCTTCTCATGTACATATCCATCAGCCTTTTCATGTACATACTCATCAGCCTTCTCACGTACATACACATCTGCCTTCTCATGTATATACTCATCAGCCTTCTCATGTACATGCTCATCAGCCTTCTCATGTACATTTGCATCAGCCTTCTCATGTACATACTCATCAGCCTTCTCACATACGTACATATCTGCCTTCTAATGTACATACTCGTCAGCCTTCTCTTGTACATACTCACCAGCCTTCTCATCTACACACTCATCAGCCTTCTCATGTACACACTCACCAGCTTTCACATGTACATGCTCAACAGCGTTCTCATGTACACACTCATCAGCCTTCTCACGTACACACTCATCAGCCTTCACATGTACATGCTCAACAGCCTTCTCATGTACATACTCATCAGCCTTCTCATATACATCCTCATCAGCCTTCTCATGTACATCCTCATCTGCCTTCTAATGTACATACTCATCAGACTTCTCATGTACACACTCATCAGCCTTCTCATGTACATACTCGTCAGCCTTCTCTTGTACATACTCATCAGCCTTCTCATCTACACACTCATCAGCCTTCTCGTATACATGCTCATCAGCCTTCTCATTTACATAATCATCAGCCTTTTCAGGTACACACTCATCAGCCTTATCATGTACATACTCATCAGCCTTCTCATGTACATGCTCATCAGCATTCTCATGTACACACTCATCAGCCTTCTCATGTACACACTCATCAGCCTTCTCATGTACATACTCATCAGCCTTTTCATGTACATACTCATCAGCCTTCTCATGTACATGTTCATCAGCCTTCTCATGTACATACTCATCAGCCTTCTCATGTACATACTCATCAGCCTTCTTATGTACATATCCATCAGCCTTTTCATGTACATACTCATCAGCTTTCTCATGTACATGCATATCAGCATTCTCATGTACATGCTCATCAGCCTTCTCATGTATATACTCAACAGCCTTCTCATGTACATACTCATCAGCCTTCTTATGTTCATACTCATCAGCCTTCACATGTACATACTCATCAGCCTTCTCATGTACATACTCATCAGCCTTCTCATATACATACTCATCAGTCTTCTCATGTACATACTCATCAGCCTTCTCATGTACATACACATCTGCCCTCACATGTACATCCTCATCAGCCTTCTCATGTACATGCTCATCAGCCTTCTCATGTACACGCTCATCAGCATTCACATGTACATGCTCAACAGCCTTCTCATGTACATCCTCATCAGCCTTCTCATGTACATGCTCATCAGCCTTCTCATGTACATACTCATCAGCCTTCACATGTACATGCTCATCAGCCTTCTCATGTACATACTCATCAGCCTTCACATGTACATGCTCAACAGCCTTCTCATGTACATCCTCATCAGCCTTCTCTTGTACATTCTCATCAGCCTTCTTATGTACATACTCATCAGCCTTCTCATGTACATACTCATCAGTCTTCTCATGTACATACTCATCAGCCTTCTCATATACATACTCATCAGCCTTCTCATGTTCATACTCATCTGCCTTCTCATGTACATGTCCATCAGCCTTCTCATGTACATACTCATCAGTCTTCTCATGTACATACTCATCAGCCTTCTCATGTAAATACACGTCTGCCTTCTCATATACATTTTTATCAGCCTTCTCAAGTACATACTCATCAGCCTTCTCATGTACATGCTCATCAGCCTTCTCATGTACATACTCATCAGCCTTCTCATGTACATACTCATCAGTCTTCTCATGTACATACTCATCAGCCTTCTCATATATATACTCATCAGCCTTCTCATGTTCATACTCATCAGCCTTCTCATGTACATACTCATCAGCCTTCTCATGTACATACTCATCAGTCTTCTCATGTACATACTCATCAGCCTTCTCATGTACATACTCATCAGTCTTCTCATGTACATACTCATCAGCCTTCTCATATACATACTCATCAGCCTTCTCATGTTCATACTCATCTGCCTTCTCATGTACATGTCCATCAGCCTTCTCATGTACATACTCATCAGTCTTCTCATGTACATACTCATCAGCCTTCTCATGTAAATACACGTCTGCCTTCTCATATACATTTTCATCAGCCTTCTCAAGTACATACTCATCAGCCTTCTCATGTACATGCTCATCAGCCTTCTCATGTTCATACTCATCTGCCTTCTCAAGTACATACTCATCAGCCTTCTCATGTACATGCTCATCAGCCTTCTCATGTACATACACATCAGCCTTCTCATGTTCATAATCATCTGCCTTCTCATGTACATGTTCATCAGCCTTCTCATGTACATACTCATCAGTCTTCTCATGTACATACTCATCAGCCTTCTCATGTAAATACACGTCTGCCTTCTCATATACATTTTCATCAGCCTTCTCAAGTACATACTCATCAGCCTTCTCATGTACATGCTCATCAGCCTTCTCATGTACATGCTCATCAGCCTTCTCATGTACATGCACATCAGACTTCTCATGTACATACTCATCAGCCTTCTCATGTATATACTCATCAGCCTTTTCAAGTACATACTCATCAGCCTTCTCATGTACATGCTCAACAGTCTTCTCATGTCCATGCTCATCAGCCTTCTCATGTACATACTCATGAGGCTTCTCATGTACATACACATCAGCCTTCTCATGTACATACTCATCAGCCTTCTCATGTACATGTTCATCAGCCTTCTCATGTACATACTCATCAGCCTTCTCATGTACATACTCATCAGCCTTCTCATGTACATGTTCATCAGCCTTCTCATGTACATACTCATCAGCCTTCACATGTACATGTTCATCAGCCTTCTCATGTACATACTCATCAGCCTTCTCATGTACATGTTCATCAGCCTTCTCATGTACATACTCATCAGCCTTCTCATGTACAGACTCATCAGCCTTCTCATGTACGTGCTCATCAGCCTTCTCATGTCCATACTCATCAGCCTTCGTATGTACACACTCATCTGCCTTCTCATGTACATGTTCATCAGCCTTCTCATGTACATACTCATCAGCCTTCTCATATACATACTCATCAGTCTTCTCATGTACATACTCATCAGCCTTCTCATGTACATACTCATCAGTCTTCTCATGTACATACTCATCAGCCTTCTCATGAACATGCTCATCAGCCTTCTCATGTACATGCTTATCAGCCTTCTCATGTACATTCTCATCAGCCTTCTCATGTACATACTCATCAGCCTTCTCATGTACATACTCATCAGCCTTCTCATCTACATACTCATCAGCCTTCTCATGTACATACTCATCAGCCTTCTCATGTACATGCTCATCAGCCTTCTCATGTACATACACGTCTGCCTTCTCATATACATGCTCATCAACCTTCTCATGTACATACTCATCAGCCTTCTCATGTACATGCTCATCAGCCTTCTTATGTACATACTCACCAGCCTTCTTATGTACATATCCATCAGCCTTTTCATGTACATGCTCATCAGCCTTCTCATGTACATACTCATCAGCCTTCTCATGTACATACACATCAGACTTCTCATGTACATACTCATCAGCCTTCTCATGTACATGCTCATCAGCCTTCTCATGTTCATACTCATCAGCCTTCTCATGTACATACACATCAGACTTCTCATGTACATGCTCACCAGCCTTGTCATGTACATACTCATCAGCCTTTTCACGTACATACTCATCAGCCTTCCGATGTACATACTCATCAGCCTTCTCATGTATATGCTCATCAGCCTTCTCATGTACATGCACATCAGACTTCTCATGTACATACACATCAGCCTTCTCATGTACATACTCATCAGCCTTCTCATGTACATACTCATCAGCCTTTTCAAGTACATACTCATCAGCCTTCTCATGTACATACTCATGAGGCTTCTCATGTACATACTCATCAGCCTTCTCATGTACATACTCATCAGCCTTCTCATGTACATGTTCATCAGCCTTCTCATGTACATACTCATGAGGCTTCTCATGTACATACTCATCAGCCTTCTCATGTACATCCTCATCAGCCTTCTCATGTACATACTCATGAGGCTTCTCATGTACATACTCATCAGCCTTCTCATGTACATACTCATCAGCCTTCTCTTGTACATACTCATGAGGCTTCTCATGTACATCCTCATCAGCCTTCTGATGTACATGTTCATCAGCCTTCTCATGTACATACTCATCAGCCTTCTCATGTACATACTCATCAGCCTTCTCATGAACATAATCATCAGCCTTCTCATGTGCATGTTCATCAGCCTTCTCATGTACATACACATCAGCCTTCTCATGTACATACTCATCAGCCTTCTCATGTACATACTCATCAGGCTTCTCATGTACATGCTCATCAGCCTTCTCATGTACATCCTCATCAGGCTTCTCATGTACATACTCATCAGGCTTCTCATGGACATCCTCATCAGCCTTCTCATGTACATACTCATCAGCCTTCTCATGTACATACTCATCAACCTTCTCATGTACATACTCATCAGCCTTCTCATGTACATGTTCATCAGCCTTCTCATGTACATACTCATCAGTCTTCTCATGTACATACTCATCAGCCTTCTCATGTACATATTCATCAGCCTTCTTATGTACATACTCATGAGCCTTCTCATGTACAAACTCATCAGCCTTTTCACGTACACACTCATCAGTCTTCCCATGTACATGCGCATCAGCCTTCTCAGGTATATACTCATCAGCCTTCCCATGTACAAACTCATCAGCCTTCTCATGTACACACTCATCAGCCTTCACATGTACATACTCATCAGCCTTCTCATGTACATCCTCATCAGCCTTCTCATGTACATACTCATCAGCCTTCTCATGTACATGCTCATCAGACTTCTCATGTACATTAACATCAGCCTTCACATATACATACTCATCAGCCTTCTCATGTACATACTCATCAGTCTTCTCATGTATATGCTCATCAGCCTTCTCATGTACATATTCATCAGCCTTCTTATGTACATACTCATGAGCCTTCTCATGTACATACTCATCAGCCTTCTCACGTACACACTCTTCAGCATTCACATGTACATGCTCAACAGCCTTCTCATGTACATACTCATCAGCCTTCCCATGTACACACTCATCTGCCTTCTCATGTACATACTCACCAGCCTTCACATGTACATGCTCAACAGCCTTCTCATGTACATGCTCATCAGCCTTCTCATGTACATACTCATCAGCCTTCTCATGTACATACTCATCAGCCTTCTCATGTATATACTCATCAGCCTTTTCAAGTACATACTCATCAGCCTTCTCATGTACATCCTCATCAGCCTTCTCATGTACATACTCATCAGCCTTCTCATGTACATACTCATCAGCCTTCTCATGTACATACTCATCAGCCTTCTTACGTACATCCACATCTGCCTTCTAATGTACATGCTCATCAGCCTTCTCATGTACACACTCATCAGCCTTCTCATGTACATGCTCATCAGACTTCTCATGTACATGCTCATCAGACTTCTCATGTACATACACATCAGCCTTCTCATGTACATCCTCATCAGCCTTCTCATGTACATCCTCATCAGCCTTCTCACGTACATACACATCTGCCTTCTAATGTACATGCTCATCAGCCTTCTCATGTACATGCTCATCAGCCTTCTCGTGTACATGTTCATCAGCCTTCTCATGTACATATTCATCAGCCTTCGCACTGATATATACATCTGCCTTCTAATGTACACAGTCATCTGCCTTCTCATGTACATATTCATCAGTCTTCTCATGTACGTGTTCATCAGCCCTCTCATGTACATACTCCTCAGCCTTCTCATGTACATACTCATTAGATTTCTTATGTACATGCTCATCAGCCTTCTCATGTACATACTCATCAGCCTACTTTTGTAAATAATCATCAGCCTTCTCATGTACATATCCATCAGCCTTTTCATGTACATACTCATCAGCCTTCTCACGTACATACACATCTGCCTTCTCATGTATATACTCATCAGCCTTCTCATGTACATGCTCATCAGCCTTCTCATGTACATTTGCATCAGCCTTCTCATGTACATACTCATCAGCCTTCTCACATACGTACATATCTGCCTTCTAATGTACATACTCGTCAGCCTTCTCTTGTACATACTCACCAGCCTTCTCATCTACACACTCATCAGCCTTCTCATGTACACACTCACCAGCTTTCACATGTACATGCTCAACAGCGTTCTCATGTACACACTCATCAGCCTTCTCACGTACACACTCATCAGCCTTCACATGTACATGCTCAACAGCCTTCTCATGTACATACTCATCAGCCTTCTCATATACATCCTCATCAGCCTTCTCATGTACATCCTCATCTGCCTTCTAATGTACATACTCATCAGACTTCTCATGTACACACTCATCAGCCTTCTCATGTACATACTCGTCAGCCTTCTCTTGTACATACTCATCAGCCTTCTCATCTACACACTCATCAGCCTTCTCGTATACATGCTCATCAGCCTTCTCATTTACATAATCATCAGCCTTTTCAGGTACACACTCATCAGCCTTATCATGTACATACTCATCAGCCTTCTCATGTACATGCTCATCAGCATTCTCATGTACACACTCATCAGCCTTCTCATGTACACACTCATCAGCCTTCTCATGTACATACTCATCAGCCTTTTCATGTACATACTCATCAGCCTTCTCATGTACATGTTCATCAGCCTTCTCATGTACATACTCATCAGCCTTCTCATGTACATACTCATCAGCCTTCTTATGTACATATCCATCAGCCTTTTCATGTACATACTCATCAGCTTTCTCATGTACATGCATATCAGCATTCTCATGTACATGCTCATCAGCCTTCTCATGTATATACTCAACAGCCTTCTCATGTACATACTCATCAGCCTTCTTATGTTCATACTCATCAGCCTTCACATGTACATACTCATCAGCCTTCTCATGTACATACTCATCAGCCTTCTCATATACATACTCATCAGTCTTCTCATGTACATACTCATCAGCCTTCTCATGTACATACACATCTGCCCTCACATGTACATCCTCATCAGCCTTCTCATGTACATGCTCATCAGCCTTCTCATGTACACGCTCATCAGCATTCACATGTACATGCTCAACAGCCTTCTCATGTACATCCTCATCAGCCTTCTCATGTACATGCTCATCAGCCTTCTCATGTACATACTCATCAGCCTTCACATGTACATGCTCATCAGCCTTCTCATGTACATACTCATCAGCCTTCACATGTACATGCTCAACAGCCTTCTCATGTACATCCTCATCAGCCTTCTCTTGTACATTCTCATCAGCCTTCTTATGTACATACTCATCAGCCTTCTCATGTACATACTCATCAGTCTTCTCATGTACATACTCATCAGCCTTCTCATATACATACTCATCAGCCTTCTCATGTTCATACTCATCTGCCTTCTCATGTACATGTCCATCAGCCTTCTCATGTACATACTCATCAGTCTTCTCATGTACATACTCATCAGCCTTCTCATGTAAATACACGTCTGCCTTCTCATATACATTTTTATCAGCCTTCTCAAGTACATACTCATCAGCCTTCTCATGTACATGCTCATCAGCCTTCTCATGTACATACTCATCAGCCTTCTCATGTACATACTCATCAGTCTTCTCATGTACATACTCATCAGCCTTCTCATATATATACTCATCAGCCTTCTCATGTTCATACTCATCAGCCTTCTCATGTACATACTCATCAGCCTTCTCATGTACATACTCATCAGTCTTCTCATGTACATACTCATCAGCCTTCTCATGTACATACTCATCAGTCTTCTCATGTACATACTCATCAGCCTTCTCATATACATACTCATCAGCCTTCTCATGTTCATACTCATCTGCCTTCTCATGTACATGTCCATCAGCCTTCTCATGTACATACTCATCAGTCTTCTCATGTACATACTCATCAGCCTTCTCATGTAAATACACGTCTGCCTTCTCATATACATTTTCATCAGCCTTCTCAAGTACATACTCATCAGCCTTCTCATGTACATGCTCATCAGCCTTCTCATGTTCATACTCATCTGCCTTCTCAAGTACATACTCATCAGCCTTCTCATGTACATGCTCATCAGCCTTCTCATGTACATACACATCAGCCTTCTCATGTTCATAATCATCTGCCTTCTCATGTACATGTTCATCAGCCTTCTCATGTACATACTCATCAGTCTTCTCATGTACATACTCATCAGCCTTCTCATGTAAATACACGTCTGCCTTCTCATATACATTTTCATCAGCCTTCTCAAGTACATACTCATCAGCCTTCTCATGTACATGCTCATCAGCCTTCTCATGTACATGCTCATCAGCCTTCTCATGTACATGCACATCAGACTTCTCATGTACATACTCATCAGCCTTCTCATGTATATACTCATCAGCCTTTTCAAGTACATACTCATCAGCCTTCTCATGTACATGCTCAACAGTCTTCTCATGTCCATGCTCATCAGCCTTCTCATGTACATACTCATGAGGCTTCTCATGTACATACACATCAGCCTTCTCATGTACATACTCATCAGCCTTCTCATGTACATGTTCATCAGCCTTCTCATGTACATACTCATCAGCCTTCTCATGTACATACTCATCAGCCTTCTCATGTACATGTTCATCAGCCTTCTCATGTACATACTCATCAGCCTTCACATGTACATGTTCATCAGCCTTCTCATGTACATACTCATCAGCCTTCTCATGTACATGTTCATCAGCCTTCTCATGTACATACTCATCAGCCTTCTCATGTACAGACTCATCAGCCTTCTCATGTACGTGCTCATCAGCCTTCTCATGTCCATACTCATCAGCCTTCGTATGTACACACTCATCTGCCTTCTCATGTACATGTTCATCAGCCTTCTCATGTACATACTCATCAGCCTTCTCATATACATACTCATCAGTCTTCTCATGTACATACTCATCAGCCTTCTCATGTACATACTCATCAGTCTTCTCATGTACATACTCATCAGCCTTCTCATGAACATGCTCATCAGCCTTCTCATGTACATGCTTATCAGCCTTCTCATGTACATTCTCATCAGCCTTCTCATGTACATACTCATCAGCCTTCTCATGTACATACTCATCAGCCTTCTCATCTACATACTCATCAGCCTTCTCATGTACATACTCATCAGCCTTCTCATGTACATGCTCATCAGCCTTCTCATGTACATACACGTCTGCCTTCTCATATACATGCTCATCAACCTTCTCATGTACATACTCATCAGCCTTCTCATGTACATGCTCATCAGCCTTCTTATGTACATACTCACCAGCCTTCTTATGTACATATCCATCAGCCTTTTCATGTACATGCTCATCAGCCTTCTCATGTACATACTCATCAGCCTTCTCATGTACATACACATCAGACTTCTCATGTACATACTCATCAGCCTTCTCATGTACATGCTCATCAGCCTTCTCATGTTCATACTCATCAGCCTTCTCATGTACATACACATCAGACTTCTCATGTACATGCTCACCAGCCTTGTCATGTACATACTCATCAGCCTTTTCACGTACATACTCATCAGCCTTCCGATGTACATACTCATCAGCCTTCTCATGTATATGCTCATCAGCCTTCTCATGTACATGCACATCAGACTTCTCATGTACATACACATCAGCCTTCTCATGTACATACTCATCAGCCTTCTCATGTACATACTCATCAGCCTTTTCAAGTACATACTCATCAGCCTTCTCATGTACATACTCATGAGGCTTCTCATGTACATACTCATCAGCCTTCTCATGTACATACTCATCAGCCTTCTCATGTACATGTTCATCAGCCTTCTCATGTACATACTCATGAGGCTTCTCATGTACATACTCATCAGCCTTCTCATGTACATCCTCATCAGCCTTCTCATGTACATACTCATGAGGCTTCTCATGTACATACTCATCAGCCTTCTCATGTACATACTCATCAGCCTTCTCTTGTACATACTCATGAGGCTTCTCATGTACATCCTCATCAGCCTTCTGATGTACATGTTCATCAGCCTTCTCATGTACATACTCATCAGCCTTCTCATGTACATACTCATCAGCCTTCTCATGAACATAATCATCAGCCTTCTCATGTGCATGTTCATCAGCCTTCTCATGTACATACACATCAGCCTTCTCATGTACATACTCATCAGCCTTCTCATGTACATACTCATCAGGCTTCTCATGTACATGCTCATCAGCCTTCTCATGTACATCCTCATCAGGCTTCTCATGTACATACTCATCAGGCTTCTCATGGACATCCTCATCAGCCTTCTCATGTACATACTCATCAGCCTTCTCATGTACATACTCATCAACCTTCTCATGTACATACTCATCAGCCTTCTCATGTACATGTTCATCAGCCTTCTCATGTACATACTCATCAGTCTTCTCATGTACATACTCATCAGCCTTCTCATGTACATATTCATCAGCCTTCTTATGTACATACTCATGAGCCTTCTCATGTACAAACTCATCAGCCTTTTCACGTACACACTCATCAGTCTTCCCATGTACATGCGCATCAGCCTTCTCAGGTATATACTCATCAGCCTTCCCATGTACAAACTCATCAGCCTTCTCATGTACACACTCATCAGCCTTCACATGTACATACTCATCAGCCTTCTCATGTACATCCTCATCAGCCTTCTCATGTACATACTCATCAGCCTTCTCATGTACATGCTCATCAGACTTCTCATGTACATTAACATCAGCCTTCACATATACATACTCATCAGCCTTCTCATGTACATACTCATCAGTCTTCTCATGTATATGCTCATCAGCCTTCTCATGTACATATTCATCAGCCTTCTTATGTACATACTCATGAGCCTTCTCATGTACATACTCATCAGCCTTCTCACGTACACACTCTTCAGCATTCACATGTACATGCTCAACAGCCTTCTCATGTACATACTCATCAGCCTTCCCATGTACACACTCATCTGCCTTCTCATGTACATACTCACCAGCCTTCACATGTACATGCTCAACAGCCTTCTCATGTACATGCTCATCAGCCTTCTCATGTACATACTCATCAGCCTTCTCATGTACATACTCATCAGCCTTCTCATGTATATACTCATCAGCCTTTTCAAGTACATACTCATCAGCCTTCTCATGTACATCCTCATCAGCCTTCTCATGTACATACTCATCAGCCTTCTCATGTACATACACATCAGCCTTCTCATGTACATACTCATCAGCCTTCTCATGTATATACTCATCAGCCTTTTCACGTACATACTCATCAGGCTTCTCATGTACATCCTCATCAGCCTTCTCATGTACATACTCATCAGCCTTCTCATGTATATACTCGTCAGCCTTTTCACGTACATACTCATCAGCCTTCTCATGTACATACTCATCAGCCTTCTCATGAACATAATCATCAGCCTTCTCATGTACATACTCATCAGCCTTCTCATGTACATACTCATCAGCCTTCTCATGTACATGTTCATCAGCCTTCTCATGTACATCCTCATCAGCCTTCTCATGTACATACTCATCAGCCTTCTCACGTACATCCTCATCAGCGTTCTCATGTACATACTCATCAGGCTTCTCATGTACATGCACGTCTGCCTTCTCATATACATGCTCATCAACCTTCTTATGTACATACTCATCAGCCTTCTCATGTACATACTCATCAGCCTTCTCATGTACATGTTCATCAGCCTTCTCATGTACATACTCATCAGCCTTCTCATGTACATACTCATCAGCCTTCTCATGTACATACTCATCAGCCTTCTCATGTACATATTCAGCAGCCTTCTTATGTACATACTCATGAGCCTTCTCATGTACAAACTCATCAGCCTTTTCACGTACACACTCATCAGTCTTCCCATGTACATGCGCATCAGCCTTCTCATGTACATCCTCATCAGCGTTCTCATGTACATACTCATCAGCCTTCTCATGTACATGTTCATCAGCCTTCTCATGTACATCCTCATCAGCCTTCTCATGTGCATACTTATCAGCGTTCTCATGTACATACTCATCAGGCTTCTCATGTACATGTTCATCAGCCTTCTCATGTACATACTCATCAGGCTTCTCATGTACATAATCGTCAGCCTTCTCATGTACATGTTCATCAGCCTTCTCATGTACATACTCATCAGCCTTCTCATGTACATACTCATCAGCCTTCTCATGTACATCCTCATCAGCCTTCTCATGTACATACTCATCAGCCTTCTCATGTACATGGTCATCAGTCTGCCCATGTACATGGTCATCAGTCTGCCCATGTACATACTCATCAGCCTTCTCATGTACATGGTCATCAGACTTCTCATGTACATACTCATCTGCCTTTCACGTACATACACATCTGCCTTCTGATGTACATCCTCATCAACCTTCTCATGTACATGCTCATCAGCCTTCTCATGTACATCCTCATCAGCCTTCTCATGTACATACTCATCAGCCTTCTCATGTACATGCTCATCAGCCTTCTCATGTACATGGTCATCAGTCTGCCCATGTACATACTCATCAGCCTTCTCATGTACATGGTCATCAGACTTCTCATGTACATACTCATCTGCCTTTCACGTACATACTCATCAGCCTTCACATGTACATACTCACCAGCATTCACATGTACATACTCACCAGCCTTCTCATGTACACACTCATCAGCCTTTTTATGTACATCCTCATCAGCCTTCTCATGTACATCCTCATCAGCCTTCTCATGTACATACTCATCAGTCTTCTCATGTACGTACTCATCAGTCATCCCATGTACACACTCATCAGCCTTCTCATGTACACACTCATCTGCCTACTCATGTACATACTCATCAGCCTTCTCATGTACATACACATCTGCCCTCACATGTACATCCACATCAGCCTTCTCATGTATATGCTCATCAGCCTTCTCATGTACATGCTCATCAGCCTTCTCATGTACATACACATCTGCCCTCTCATGTACATACTCATCAGCCTTCTCATGTACATCCACATCAGCCTTCTCATGTATATGCTCATCAGCCTTCTCATGTACATACTCATCAGCCTTCTCATGTATATGCTCATCAGCCTTCTCATGTACACACTCATCAGCCTTCTCATGTACATACTCATCAGCCTTCTCATGTACATACTCATCAGTCTTCTCATGTACATACTCATCAGCCTTCTCATGTACATGTACATCAGCCTTCTCATGTACATACTCATCAACCTTCTCATGTACATGTTCATCAGCCTTCTCATGTACATGCTCATCAGCCTTCTCATGTACATACTCATCAGCCTTCTCATGTACATACTCATCAGCCTTCTCATGTTCATACTCATCCGCCTTCTCATGTACACACTCATCAGCCTTCTCATGTACATACTCATCAGCCTTCTCTTGTACATGTTCATCAGCCTTCTCATGTATATGTTCATCAGCCTTCTCATGTACATACTCATCAGCCTTCTCATGTACATGTTCATCAGCCTTCTCATGTACATACTCATCAGCGTTCACATGTACATACTCATCAGCCTTCTCATGTACATGTTCATCAGCCTTCTCACGTACATACTCATCAGCCTTCTCATGTACATGCTCATCAGCCTTCTCATCTACATGTTCATCAGCCTTCTCATGTACATGCTCATCAGCCTTCTCATGTACATACTCATCAGCCTTCTCATGTACATACTCATCAGCCTTCTCATGTTCATACTCATCCGCCTTCTCATGTACACACTCATCAGCCTTCTCATGTACATACTCATCAGCCTTCTCTTGTACATGTTCATCAGCCTTCTCATGTATATGTTCATCAGCCTTCTCATGTACATACTCATCAGCCTTCTCATGTACATGTTCATCAGCCTTTTCATGTGCATACTTATCAGCGTTCTCATGTACATACTCATCAGGCTTCTCATGTACATGTTCATCAGCCTTCTCATGTACATACTCATCAGGCTTCTCATGTACATAATCGTCAGCCTTCTCATGTACATGTTCATCAGCCTTCTCATGTACATACTCATCAGCCTTCTCATGTACATACTCATCAGCCTTCTCATGTACATCCTCATCAGCCTTCTCATGTACATACTCATCAGCCTTCTCATGTACATGGTCATCAGTCTGCCCATGTACATGGTCATCAGTCTGCCCATGTACATACTCATCAGCCTTCTCATGTACATGGTCATCAGACTTCTCATGTACATACTCATCTGCCTTTCACGTACATACACATCTGCCTTCTGATGTACATCCTCATCAACCTTCTCATGTACATGCTCATCAGCCTTCTCATGTACATCCTCATCAGCCTTCTCATGTACATACTCATCAGCCTCCTCATGTACGTGTTCATCAGCCCTCTCATGTACATACTCATCAGCCTTCTCATGTACATACTCATTAGATTTCTTATGTACATGCTCATCAGCCTTCTCATGTACATACTCATCAGCCTACTTTTGTAAATAATCATCAGCCTTCTCATGTACATACTCATCAGCCTTCTCACATACGTACATATCTGCCTTCTAATGTACATACTCGTCAGCCTTCTCTTGTACATAATCATCAGCCTTCTCATCTACACACTCATCAGCCTTCTCGTATACATGCTCATCAGCCTTCTCATTTACATAATCATCAGCCTTTCCATGTACACACTCATCAGCCTTTTCATGTACACACTCATCAGCCTTATCATGTACATACTCATCAGCCTTCTCATGTACATGCTCATCAGCATTCTCATGTACACACTCATCAGCCTTCGCATGTACACACTCATCAGCCTTCTCATGTACATACTCATCAGGCTTTTCATGTACATACTCATCAGCCTTCTCATGTACATGTTCATCAGCCTTCTAATGTACATACTCATCAGCCTTCTCATGTCCATGTTCATCAGCCTTCTCATGTACATACTCATCAGCCTTCTCATGTACACACTCATCAGCCTTCTCATGTACATGTTCATCAGCCTTCTCATGTACATACTCATCAGCCTTCTCATGTACATACTCATCAGTCATCTCATGTACATACTCATCAACCTTCTCATGTACATACACATCTGCCTTTTCATGTACATACTCATCAGCCTTCTTATGTACATACTCATCAGTCATCTCATGTATATACTCATCAGCCTTCTCATGTACATACTCATCAGCCTTCTCATGAACGTACTCATCAGTCATCCCATGTACACACTCATCAGCCTTCTCATGTACACACTCATCTGCCTTCTCATGTACATACTCATCAGCCTTCTCATGTACATACACATCTGCCCTCACATGTACATCCACATCAGCCTTCTCATGTATATGCTCATCAGCCTTCTCATGTACATGCTCATCAGCCTTCTCATGCACACGCTCATCAGCCTTCTCATGTATATGCTCATCAGCCTTCTCATGTACACACTCATCAGCCTTCGTATGTACATACTCATCAGCCTTCTCATGTACATGTTCATCAGCCTTCTCATGTACATGCTCATCAGCCTTCACATGTACATACTCATCAGTCTTCTCATGTACATACTCATCAGCCTTCTCATGTACATGTTCATCAGTCTTCTCATGTACATACTCATCAGCCTTCTCATGTACATGTTCATCAGCCTTCTCATGTACATACTCATCAGCCTTCTCATGTACATACTCATCAGCCTTCTCATGTACATGCTCATCAGCCTTCTCATTTTCATACTCATCAGCCTTCTCATGTACATGCTCATCAGCCTTCTCATGTACATGTTCATCAGCCTTCTCATGTACATGTTCATCAGCCTTCTCATGTCCATACTCATCAGCCTTCTCATGTACATACTCATCAGCCTTCTCATGTACATGTTCATCAGCCTTCTCATCTACATACTCATCAGCCTTCACATGTACATGCTCATCAGCCTTCTCATGTACATACTCATCAGCCTTCTCATGTACATGTTCATCAGCCTTCTCATGTACATACTCATCAGCCTTCTCATGTACATGTTCATCAGCCTTCTCATCTACATACTCATCAGCCTTCACATGTACATGCTCATCAGCCTTCTCATGTACATACTCATCAGCCTTCTCATGTACATGTTCATCAGCCTTCTCATGTACATACTGATCAGCCTTCTCATGTACATACTCATCAGCCTTCTCATGTACATGCTCATCAGACTTCTCATGTACATACTCATCATCCTTCTCATGTACATGTTCATCACTCTTCTCATCTACATACTCATCAGCCTTCTCATCTACATACTCATCAGCCTTCACATGTACATGTTCATCAGCCTTCTCATCTACATACTCATCAGCCTTCACATGTACATGCTCATCAGCCTTCTCATGTACATGTTCATCAGCCTTCTCATGTACATACTGATCAGCCTTCTCATGTACATGCTCATCAGACTTCTCATGTACATACACATCAGCCTTCTCATGTACATCCTCATCAGCCTTCTCATGTACATCCTCATCAGCCTTCTCACGTACATACACATCTGCCTTCTAATGTACACAGTCATCAGCCTTCTCATGTACATGCTCATCAGCCTTCTCATGTGCATACTCATCAGCCTTCTCATGTACATACTCATCAGCCTTCTCATGTACATGTTCATCAGCCTTCTCATGTACATACTCATCAGCCTTCTCATGTACATACTCATCAGCCTTCTCATGTACATGCTCATCAGCCTTCTCGTGTACATGTTCATCAGCCTTCTCATGTACATATTCATCAGCCTTCTCATGTACATACTCATTAGATTTCTTATGTACATGCTCATCAGCCTTCTCATGTACATACTCATCAGCCTACTTTTGTAAATAATCATCAGCCTTCTCATGTACATATCCATCAGCCTTTTCATGTACATACTCATCAGCCTTCTCACGTACATACACATCTGCCTTCTCATGTATATACTCATCAGCCTTCTCATGTACATGCTCATCAGCCTTCTCATGTACATTTGCATCAGCCTTCTCATGTACATACTCATCAGCCTTCTCACATACGTACATATCTGCCTTCTAATGTACATACTCGTCAGCCTTCTCTTGTACATACTCATCAGCCTTCTCATCTACACACTCATCAGCCTTCTCGTATACATGCTCATCAGCCTTCTCATTTACGTAATCATCAGCCTTTTCATGTACACACTCATCAGCCTTATCATGTACATACTCATCAGCCTTCTCATGTACATACTCATCTGCCTTCTCATGTACATACTCACCAGCCTTCACATGTACATACTCATCAGTCTTCTCATGTACATACTCATCAGTCTGCTCATGTACATACTCATCAGGCTTCTCATGTACATACACATCAGCCTTCTCATGTACATGTTCATCAGCCTTCTCATGTACATACTCATCAGCCTTCTCATGTACATGCTCATCAGCATTCTCATGTACACACTCATCAGCCTTCTCATGTACACACTCATCAGCCTTCTCATGTACACACTCATCAGCCTTCTCATGTACACACTCATCAGCCTTCTCATGTACTAACTCATCAGGCTTCTCATGTACATACTCATCAGCCTTCTCATGTACATCCTCATCAGGCTTCTCATGTACATACTCATCAGCCTTCTCATGTACATACTCATCAGCCTTCTCATGAACATAATCATCAGCCTTCTCATGTACATACTCATCAGCCTTCTCATGTACATACTCATCAGGCTTCTCATGTACATACACATCAGCCTTCTCATGTACATCCTCATCAGTCTTCTCATGTACATAATCATCAGCCTCCTCATGTACATACTCATCAGGCTTCTCATGTACATACACATCAGCCTTCTCATGTACATACTCATCAGGCTTCTCATGTACATACACATCAGCCTTCTCATGTACATGTTCATCAGCCTTCTCATGTACATACTCATCAGCCTTCTCATGTACATCCTCATCAGCCTTCTCATGTACATACTCATCAGGCTTCTCATGTACATACACATCAGCCTTCTCATGTACATCCTCATCAGCCTTCTCATGTACATAATCATCAGCCTCCTCATGTACATACTCATCAGCCTTCTCACATACACACTCATCAGCCTTCTCATGTACATACTCATCAGCCTTCTCATGTACATACTCATCAGCCTTCTCATGTTCATACTCATCAGCCTTCTCATGTACATATTCATCAGCCTTCTTATGTACATACTCATGAGCCTTCTCATGTACAAACTCATCAGCTTTTTCACGTAGACACTCATTAGCCTTCACATGTACATGCTCAACAACCTTCTCATGTACATACTCATCAGCCCTCTCATGTATATGCTCATCAGTCTTCCCATGTACATGCGCATCAGCCTTCTCTGGTATATACCCATCAGCCTTCCCATGTACAAACTCATCAGTCTTCTCATGTACATCCTCATCAGCCTTCTCACGTACATACACATCTGCCTTCTGATGTACATGCTCATCAACCTTCTCATGTACATCCTCATCAGCCTTCTCATGTACATACACATCAGCCTTCTCATGTACATCCTCATCAGCCTTCTCATGTACATACTCATCAGCCTTCTCATGTACATGCTCATCAGACTTCTCATGTACTTACACATCAGCTTTCTCATGAACATCCTAATCAGCCTTCTCATGTACATGCTCATCAGCCTTCACATGTACATAGTCATCAGCCTTCTCATCTACATACTCATCAGCCTTCTCATGTACATGCTCATCAGCCTTCTCATGTACATGCTCATCAGCCTTCTCATGTACATGTTCATCAGCCTTCTCATGTACATGTTCATCAGCCTTCTCATGTACATGCTCATCAGCCTTCTCATGTACATGTTCGTCAGCCTTCTCATGTACATGCTCATCAGCCTTCTCATGTACATGTTCATCAGCCTTCTCATGTACATGTTCATCAGCCTTCTCATGTACATGCTCATCAGCCTTCTCATGTACATGTTCATCAGCCTTCTCATGTACATGCTCATCAGCCTTCTCATGTACATACTCATCAGCCTTCTCATGTACATACTCATCAGCATTCTCATGTACATACTCATCAGTCATCTCATGTACATGTTCATCAGCCTTCTCATGTACATACTCATCAGCCTTCTCACATACACACTCATCAGCCTTCTCCTGTACATACTCATAAGCCTTCTCATGTACATACTCATCAGCCTTCCAATGTACATACTCATCAGCCTTCTCACGTACATACACATCTGCCTTCTCATGTACATATTCACAGGTTTCTCATGTACATGTACATTTGCATCAGCCTTCTCATGTACACACTCGTCAGCATTCACATGTACATGCTCAACAGCCTTCTCATGTAAATCCTCATCTGTCTTCTCATGTACATACTCATCAGTCTTCTCATGTACGTACTCATCAGTCATCCCATGTACACACTCATCAGCCTTCTCATGTACACACTCATCTGCCTTCTCATGTACATACTCATCAGCCTTCTCATGTACATCCACATCCGCCTTCTCATGTACATGCTCATCAGCCTTCTCATGTACATGCTCATCAGCATTCTCATGTACACACTCAGCTGCCTTCTCATGTACATGTTCATCAGCCTTCTCAAGTACATACTCATCAGCCTTCTCAAGTACATACTCATCAGCCTTCTCATGTACATGTTCATCAGACTTCTCAAGTACATACTCATCAGCCTTCTCATGTACACACTCATCAGCCTTCTCATCTACATACTCATCAGCCTTCTCATGTACATGTTCATCAGCCTTCTCATGTACATGTTCATCAGCCTTCTCATTTACATGTTCATCAGCCTTCTCATGTACATACTCATCAGCCTTCTCATGTACATACTCATCAGCCTTCTCATGTACATACTCATCAGCCTTTTCATGTACATACTCATCAGCCTTCTCATGTACATTTTCATCAGCCTTCTCATGTACATACTCATCAGCCTTTTCATCTACATACTCATCAGCCTTCTCATGTACATGTTCATCAGCCTTCTCATGTACATACTCATCAGCATTCACATGTACATGCTCAACAGCCTTCTCATGTACATACTCATCAGCCTTCTCATGTACATTTGCATCAGCCTTCTCATGTACACACTCATCAGCCTTCTCATGTACATACTCATCAGCCTTCTCATATACTTCCTCATCAGCCTTCTCATGTACATCCTCATCTGTCTTCTCATGTACATACTCATCAGTCTTCTCATGTACGTACTCATCAGTCATCCCATGTACACACTCATCAACCTTCTCATGTACATGCTCATCAGCCTTCTCATGTACATGTTCATCAGCCTTCACATGTACGTACTCATCAGCTTTCGTATGTACATAATCATCAGCCTTCTCATGTACATACTCATCAGCCTTCTCATCTACATACTCATCAGCCTTCTCATGTACATGCTCATCAGCCTTCTCATGTACTTGTTCATCAGCCTTCTCATCTACATACTCATCAGCCTTCTCATCTACATACTCATCAGCCTTCTCATGTACATGCTCATCAGCCTTCTCATGTACATGTTCATCAGCCTTCTCATGTACATGCTCATCAGCCTTCTCATGTACTTGTTCATCAGCCTTCTCATGTACATGTTCATCAGCCTTCTCATGTACATACTCATCAGCCTTCTCATGTACATGCTCATCAGCCTTCTCATGTACATGCTCATCAGCCTTCTCATGTACATGTTCATCAGCCTTCTCATGTACATGCTCATCAGCCTTCTCATGTACATGCTCATCAGCCTTCTCATGTACATGTTCATCAGCCTTCTCATGTACATGCTCATCAGACTTCTCATGTACATGCTCATCAGACTTCTCATGTACATACACATCAGCCTTCTCATGTACATACTCACGGGCTTCTCATGTACACGTTCATCAGCGTTCTCATGTACATGCTCATCAGCCTTCTCATGTACATACACATCTGCCTTCTCATGTACATACTCATCAGCCTTCTCATGTACCTGTGCATCTGCCTTCTCATGTACATACTTATCAGCCTTCTCATGTACATACGCATCTGCCTTCACATTTACATTCTCATCAGCCTCCTCATGTATATTCTCATCAGCCTCCTCATGTACATGCTCCTCAGCCTTCTCATGTACATACTCACGGGCTTCTCATGTACACGTTCATCAGCCTTCTCATGTACACACCCATCAGCCTTCTCATATACATCCTCATCAACCTTCTTATGTACATCCTTATCAGCCTTCTTATGTACATACTCATCAGCCTTCTCATGTATATGCACATCAGCCTTCTCATGTATATGCACATCAGCCTTCTCATGTACATACTCATCAGCCTTCTCATGTACATACTCATCAGCATTCTCACGTACATACTCATCAGACGTCTCATGTACATACTCATCAGCCTTCTCATGTATATACTCATCAGTCTTCTCATGTATATACTCATCAGCCTTCTCATGTACACACTCATCAGCCTTCTCATGTACATACTCATCAGCCTTCTCATGTACACACTCATCAGCCTTCTCATGTACATACTCATCAGCCTTCTCATGTACACACTCATCGGCCTTCTCATGTACATACTCATCAGACTTCTCATGTACACACTCATCAGCCTTCTCATGTACATACTCATCAGCCTTCTCATGTACATTCTCATCTGCCTTCTCATGTACACACTCATCGGCCTTCTCATGTACATACTCATCAGACTTCTCATGTACACACTCATCGGCCTTCTCATGTACATACTCATCAGCCTTCTCATGTACATTCTCATCTGCCTTCTCATGTACATACTCATCAGCCTTCACATGTACATACTCATCAGCATTCTCATGTACATTCTCATCAGCCTTCTCATGTACATGCTCATCAGTCTTCTCATGTACATCCTCATCAGCCTTCTCATGTACATACTCATCAGCCTTCTCATGTACATGCACACCAGCCTTCTCACGTACATATTCATCAGCTTTTTCACGTACATACTCATCAGCCTTCTCATGTACATACTCATCAGCCTTCTCATGTACATACTCATCAGCCTTCTCATGTACATGCTCATCAGCCTTCTCATGTACATACTCACAGGTTTCTCATGTACATGTTCATCAGCCCTCTCATGTACATACTCATCAGCCTTCTCATGTACACACTCATCAGCCTTCTCATGGACATACTCATCAGCCTTCTCATGTACATACTCATCAGTCTTCTCATGTATATGCTCATCAGCCTTCTCATGTACATACTCACAGGTTTCTCATGTACATGTTCATCAGCCCTCTCATGTACATACTCATCGGCCTTCTCATGTACATGCTCATCAGCCTTCTCATGTACACACTCATCAGCCTTCTCATGTACATACTCATCAGCCTTCTCATGTACATACTCATCAGCCTTCTCATGTATATGCTCATTAGCCTTCTCACGTACATACTCATCAGCCTTCCCATGTACATACTCATCAGCCTTCTCATGTACATGCTCCTCAGCCTTCTCATGTACATACTCACAGGTTTCTCATGTACATGTTCATCAGCCCTCTCATGTATATACTCATCAGCCTTCTCATGTACATGTTCATCAGCCCTCTCATGTACATACTCATCAGCCTTCTCATGTACATGTGCATCAGTCTTCTCATGTGCATACTCATCTGCCTTCTCATGTATATACTCATCAGCCTTCTCATGTACATGTGCATCAGCCTTCTCATGAATCTACTCATCAGCCTTGTCATGTACATATGCATCTGCCTTCACATGTACATTCTCATCAGCCTTCTCATGTACATGCTCCTCAGCCTTCTCATGTACATACTTATCAGCCTTCTCAAGTACATAGATATCTGCCTTCACATGTACATACTCATCAGCCTTCTCATGTAAATACTCATCAGCCTTCTCATGTACATGTTCATCAGCCTTCTCATGTACATACTCATCAGCCTTCTCATGTACATACTCATCAGCCTTCTCACGTACATACACATCATCCTTCTCATGTACATACACATCAGCCTTCTCTTATACATCCTCATCAGCCTTCTCATGTACATGTTCATCAGCCTTCTTATGTTTCTGCTCATCAGCCTTCTCATGTACATCCTCATCAGCCTTCTCATGTACATACACATCTGCCTTCTCATGTGCACCACTCCATTTGAAAAACTCTCTTGATTCCCCTGCAGTAGTGATCACGAGGCACATCCCCCTCACTGGGCATTCCAGCTGCTTCCGCCCGGTGACTCACTGACTTGATATTGTCTCTGCGCTCTCAAGGTGCCCGCGCAATCAGTAGGCCGTGTTTCCTTCTAACCAGTGCCCTGCTCCCCTTGGCTTCCCTTCTTGGGCATTAGTTTTTGAATATCTGGGAGACAAATAAATTAAGGTTAGGGCTAATATTAAAAGAAATCAGTTGGAGATGGTGAAAGTAAGCTGAGCAAAAAAAAAAAAATACAAATCAAAGAGAGTGTGGAATGAGGAATTGTGTGATATGAGAAGATGAACTTGAAAGGAGCACTCTGTCAGTCTTGATGGTCTTCGTCCTGTCATTGGCCTTAAGTTCACCCACTCCAACTTGCATAATTACCCATAACCTTTTGCATTACATGTTTACAAATGCTTATTGTCTTCTCCTTGAAATTATATTATAGTATCAGCTTCGACAGATATTATCAATGGTATGTTCAACAAAAGGATGACAGTATGTCCCTGTTCCCTGCGGGGGATACATTCCAAGACCTACCATCGAAGCCCAAAACCGCGGATAGGTGTCAACCCATTCATGTAAATAAGAAGTGCACCTTCCTGGCAGCCTCCTGGTACCTGGTTCTGGAATGTTCCCTGTAATATTTTTGGTCTGCAGTCGACTGCAGGTAACTGAAACCCCAGTAACAGGAACCGTGGATCTGGTGGCGGGGGTCGGGGGGGGGGCGGAGGAGGTGGGGGTCGCCCTGTATTTTCATCCGCCCGCTTCATGTGAAAATGCTCCAGTTCTTTGCGACTATCACATCAATCCTGGTGTCATTCCAGTAAGTCGTCGCACTCTGTCATATTCTCTGCTGTCTCCGACTTGCTACAAAGAGGCGTGCAGTGTTGCGCACAATGCTGAAACATAGAAAATCAGTTCTGATGATCTGATGGAAGTTTTTAAAGATTGTGCAAAGTTTGTATAGGGGTAGACGAAGAGAAAACGTTCCTCCTTGTGGGTGAGTTGTGAACAATGGGCCGCAAAATCCATAAATATAAAGTGTTTGGTTATAAACCCACAGGGAATTCAGGAGAAGCATGCAAAATAAGAGCCGGAGTCGGCCATTCAGCCCTTCAAGCCTGCTGCACCATTCGATATGATCATTCAACTTGGTTCCCTGTTCCGTTTCATCCCTTTCATCCTAAGAATGATATGTAGCACCTTCTTAGGAACATTCAATGTTTTGGCCTCTACCACTTCATTGATAGAGAATTCCACAGGCTCACCACTCTCTGGGTGAAGATATTTTATCCTACCTCAATCATGAATGGCCTATGCCATATCCTTAGACCGTGACCCCTCGTTCTGGGCTCCCCAGTCATTGAGAATGTCCTTGTCGGAGCAAATTACTTGGAGCAAGTGAGGACTGCAGATGCCGGAGATCGGAGTCGAGGGTGTGGGCGCTGGAAAAGCACAGCAGGTCAGGCAGCATCCGAGGTGCAGGAGAATCGACGTTTCGGGCATAAGCCCTTCATCCGGATTTTCATCAGGAAGGACTTATGCTTGAAAACATGGACTCTCCCTGCTCCTCGGATGCTGCCTGAGCCACTGTGCTCTTCCAGGAGCAAATTATTGCAGATGATGGAATCTGTACTGAAAACAAAATATGCTGGAGATCACAGTGGGCCAGGCAGCATCCAGGGAGAGAGAGCAAGCTATCGTTTCGAGTCTCGATGACTCTTCGTCTGAGCTCCTTCATATATTTACTGTTTCTACTTCTGTTAGCACTTTATACATTTCTGTGAGATCCCACTCATTCTTTTAAAAGTGTGAAGATATTCTCCTCATAGCTCACCGCCTCTCCTAGCATTCCACTTTCCCCTCTCCCACACTCTCTCCTGCTGCAGTGACTTACTCATGCATTCTTACATCGATCTCCCATTGACTGCAGTGTGTCCAGGCAGTGGTGGAAGAGCAGGAAACAGCTTCGAAGAAGGAGCACCATCATACACGTTCCCACTTGCAGCCATCAGTCGTTGACATTGTGACCTCTTTAGGTCGGCAATGATCAGTGACTACCCAGGAGACGGGGTCATAGTGCAAGCTCGCCACAGGGTGAAGTTATCCGAGCTCTGTGCAGAACATTTGGATGAGGACTTGATCGAGGGCAGCTTAACGAAGAAGAATGGTGAGTTTATGCAATGCACTGTTTGGTCCATTGACATGAAGCGTACTGTTACTTGTCAGCGTGGAGGAGACGGTTACCAACTTGACAAAAGATGATGTACATGTCTTGGAACCCATCCCTTTGGAGTGGATGTGGTGGCCAACTCTGTTCCCGGACCCAGCCTTGATGCACCATTCAGCGGCTGATGTCTCAGCACAAGCATCATGCACCAAATGTGCTGCACTGTAAACTCAGACTGAGAAACCACAGTTTGCCAACTCAGCCTTCTGTTCTTATGGATTCCAGTGCTCAAAAGGGCTTGCGGGGTCCCACAGCAGTCCAGCAATTGTCCCCCCATATATCACCAGGACTGCACAGGGCCAACCCCAGGTCATTGACGGTGACAGCTCCAATCAAAACTGCTGCTCCACCAGAATCCTGACAGTTGCCCCTTAGTCATTCAGCCAGTACGGATTACTCCTGCCCTCTGCAGCCTGAAGCTGGGAATTCAAGAATCCAGAGCTCTGAAGTCGTCTGCAGTCTCCCCAACTGAAAGTCAACAGCTTTCCACCAGCCATGTTGCAGCCGCAGAAAAGGACTCGACCAAATAAGGCCCAAGTGTGCCCTCACCAAAATGGCACCAGTCATTGAAGTGCAGACACAAATCTTTGCAGATGAAGCAGCACTCCTAGACTTGAAAAATTGGGCGCTCTGAAGCTGAATCACGTTGTGTCTGTAAATCAGATTCATAACGGACAGTTTACAAGTTCTAATGCACCAGATGGTGCATACTTGAGAAATTCATCTTCATTTTTAAACAATCCAGTTGGCATTCGGCCAAGAAGTAAAGGAAATGAGCAGGAGTGATTACTTATTCAAATGCGATGGTTTGATTAATAACGTTTGGAATATTTATTTTATAGTAGCATTTATTTCATGACTGTAGCTGAACAGATGCTGGGATGGTCAGTAACAGAGGAAGCATAAAGTGTGGTACCCTCAAAGAATGAGATTTTGGGGTTGCAGCTAGACCAGGTGCAAAATTGGTAATGTTTTCTCATCCCTTCCCTTTCTTCTTTTCCTTTTACTCTTCTTTCTCCTCCCCAGCTGATTGCCTTTAACTGGTAGCAGGGTCAGCCTCCTCTTGTTGGCGAAACTGTGCAACATACAGTGAGCTACAATAAAACTTGACACAGATACAACTCTGTGACGCTAGAACTGCAGGGCTGCTTCCCAGTGGTTCAGGCAGCGGAAACATTGTTAAGGCAACCTACTGATGAGCATTATATGGGGCCGCTTTTTTTTAATATGTTTGCTGTCATGGGTTAGTCACCAGAGTCACGAGGATTGTCTGCAGCACCAAAGGGATAGACTTGGTCATCTGTTGTCATTCTTTATTGTACTGTGGTGGCTCACATGCAGAAAGCACAACAGACTGCGACAGTCAATGACATCCTGACTCTTGCCATGAACATATTCACCCACGTTCTAACCGACTGGGTGCTGAGGGAGTGGAATCCCTTCCAGTTGCAACAGTGTTAGGATGTGGTGCCTGCAAGGTGTTAGCTACATAGTCAGTAACACACTGCACAATGGGGAAGCCACAATCCTTGCAATCTGACATGTGCCTCCATCTGCTTCTAACTGGCAAGACCACAAAAGAATGTACAGTATGTGTTCGTTTGCAGTGCAGAGCCTTATGTGACAGTGAGTGGTGAACTTGGAGATGTTGCAAACGCCACGTGGTCCAGCACAGAAGGAGCCAGGTTCATAAAGCTTCATGGTCATTTTCACTGTCCCTGGCAGTGCTCGGAGGCTGCAGTGGGTGGTATATTTCAGGGGCATGTTCTTAGAAAAGTAGAGTATGTGACATACTGTCCTCAGTGAGGCTCAGCTGGGAGAATTACTTCCTGGGCACCCTGGGCAGATACATTATTACCTCCGTCAGAGAACCCTACTCCCTCTGCTTCTCCTCCCTCATCCAGCAGCCTGTCCTCTCTCCTCCCACCTCCCCCACCCCCCTGCTCATTCTCTCTGTCTGCCAAGAGAAATGCAAATTACTCCCACCATATTTGGGCGCAAACGTTTTGTGAAGGAATCTTGAAATCAGGAGAAGGTTCGACCGCATGGGAGCTGGGGAGGCTGGGCATAGGACCCAGAAGCAGGCTGACTGACAGCCGAGTTGCTGCAGTGATGTTAAAAGGAGCAGCAACAGCGAAGAGGTTCGAGAAGCAGACAGACAAGTGGGGAACCTGCGTGGGACTCAGAGCGGGGGCAGTAAGTGAAAAGACATAATTAGACTGGGAAGGGGAATGCTCTGTGGAACTTGGGAGCGGGGTCTGTGAGAGTGGAGAGATCCCAGAGGCAGACAATATCAATGTCACAAAAGAACAGGTAGATAATTCATGGAAGACTTATAAAGTGTACTGAAGGAGTGTCACTAAACTTGAGACATCAATTCTGTTTTCTCTCCACACATCTTGCTAGATCTACTGAGTTTCTCCAGCAATTCCTTGTGGGGTGGGTAAGTTATGGATATTTCTTGACTCTTATGACTGGATTTATGCTGTAAGTACAGCTTAAAGTCTTCACATAGATTGTTAATATTTTAGAACTTCAAAACTAAATGCTGTCACTTGATAAGGTTAGGCCCCTCATTTTTGTCAGGATTAACAAAGATAAGGTATTTCTAGTCTACACTTAACTGAGAAGTAAGGATAAAGTAAAACCAAGGGTCCATATTTCATTGAGTTAAGAGACATCTAAGGAGCTCAGGGCCATGATTTACACACCCTTCCCTATGAGAGAAATCCATATGCTCCTGTTGGCCTGGATGACCATGTCAAGGAGGTGACACTGGCTGGAGCAGCTTGTGCTCGGGGGGTTTGGAGGTTGAGCAGCTGCTGGGGGCACAACAGTGCATTCACAGAGTTGTCAATTCCACTTTTCAGGAAGTGCAGACAGAAAGTGAATGGGTGACCACTGGACAGAAAAAGGGGGGGACCGGACAGGTAATCAGGCAAACCCCTGAGCGCATCTCAGTCACAAACTGTTTATCGACTTCGGAAACTGGTGAGATCAATGATCATCCGTGGAGGCTGGTACTCTGCGTATTCCAGCTGCTCAGGAAGTGGCGAAGAAGTGTGGAAGAGCAATAGTGGGAGGGGATTCATTGGTGAGGGGAGTAGACAGGTGTGTCTGTGGCCATAGATGTGACTTTGGATGCTATATTGCCTCCTGGGTGTCAGGGTCAAGGACATCATGGAACAGCTACAGGACATTCTGAAGGGGGGTGGGTGAACAAGTAGAGGTTGTGGTCCACGTTGGGACCAGTGAGAGAGGAAGAAAGAGAATTGAGATCTTATCAGCAGGCCTTAGGGAGTTAGGTGAGAATTTGATAAGCAGTATTCTAAGGTAGTATTCTCTGAAGTACGCCTAGTGCCACACAGCAATGAGTGTAGGAGTAAATGGATTTGTGGAAAGTTTGGCTGAGGAGATGGCGCAAGAGGGAGGACTTTAGATTCCTCAGGCATTAGGACTATTTCTGGGGGAGGTGGGAACTGTACAAGTTCAACTGTTCACATTTGAACAGGAATGGAATCTACATGCTCCAAGGAACACGCACGAATGCTGCTGGGGTGAATTTAAATTTGATTGACTGGGGCTGGGGAGAGAAACTGAGATGGATTGAGGAGGTTAAATGCTGTTGAGTGAGTTTTGAAGACAAAGGAAATTTGGACTGGATAAGAAAGAAGTGAGTTCAGCAAGAGAAATACAAAATATTTTAATACAAGGTGGGCTTGTGGAAGTATGACATCACACAACTACGACCACAACTTGTTTGAAAGATGGACGGAATTGGCAGCTCAACATTCCTGGTTAGAGGGTATTCTGATGAGATAGAGAGGTGTATAGATGGAGCTTTGCAACTTTGATCAAGAAATCAATGATATCAATGAAATCAGTGAGGAGGGTTGGTAACTGGGAAGGGTTATTCAATTAGGCTACTTGGGTAGAAGTTTTAAAATAAAAGGTCAACCCCCCTGCTGGATGTGTACTGTTGGCACCCAAACATGGTAGAGTCCCCAGGGGTGTATAAAAAGTGCAGTGGGGAACTTCAAAATGAAGTTGGGGAAACTGGGGAAACGTGGGTTCGTCCTTGCAATGCGAAAACTTTGTTTTGTCAAATAATAGAAATCCAAAGGGATTTGTAAAGCGTATGGGGCAAGAAAGTAACGAGAGAAACAATCGGCACGACAGAGGTGTGTGCCCCTGGAGGTTGGGGACACAGTCCTTAAATGAACACTTTCTGTCAGTCTTCCCAACGGCATGCAGATTCAGGCATCAAGGGGCAGGACTGAAAACGTAGAAGAAATTAACATCGATAGAGAGAAGGTTATTGACTTCACAAACTGTAAACAATTCTCAAGCAACCAAACACTCCCATGTTGCTTGTAGCAGGTAACAGAACCCATTATCTACCCTGCATGTTGTTGCTGATCCATCCTGTTACTGATTCTTTTTAACTAGAACTTCCTGCAGTTGAACCTATGTTCAGCCATGCAAGGTTAAGAGGGGGTGTTAGCTGGAGTGTTGAGTACAGTGCTTGAACCAAACCATCAGGTTTCCCGTTCCATAGATTTCCAGTGAACTTTGCTGTGTGCACCCTTTGAAATTACTTCTGCTCTGTACACTGTTTTTCAGGCAATTCAGCATTAATAGCATTGAAAGACAGGGTCCTCTCGAGCTGAATTTCGACGTATCAGGAAATCCCATACGTGACACAAACATAACAAGTGCAAAGGGACCATACTATGTGTAATATGGAAATACTGCAAGATGATTTTCAAACAGTCAATAGGCTTGACGTCGAAAGGTAAAGATCTAAACTTCTCCAATCTTTTGTCCCTTGTAAAACAACATAATGCAGACACTGTAATGTGTAAAACCCTGGTTGCAGTAGACAGACTTTTTAACTCTAGATGGAGCCAGAACCACAATAACAAAAACCAGCAGCATATTATTTGGAAACACAGCTGTTGCTGGTCATCTCCCCCACTCAACACTCCAGCTAACACCCCCTCTTAACCTTGCATGGCTGAACATAGGTTCAACTGTAGGAAGTTCTATTTAATCTTCCATACAGCCACGCAAACACACAAATCCTACCTATACAATACAGATTGAATATTGGCTTTCAGTGCATGTGATGTCTTATGTATGGTCAATAAGAACTTGTCAGTCAGATAGTCTGTATCAGTCTTTATTCATTTGGAATTGAGAACCAATTTTCTTGGTGAGCTTCCTGAAAGATTTCTGCTGCAAACGCAGTACCAATCACCCACTCTCCCTATCGGCATACCCTTGGTTGCTTTGCAACATCATGCACAGTGTTCATAAATGTTTGAATTTTATCCTTGCTTTCCTTTGGAGGTTGTGGAAACTAATGTCCAAGGGGCCTCAATATCACATTATCATTCTATAGAGAATGATGTATTTTCTTCACAACCTGATTTTTGGTTTTGCCTAGCTTGAGACTGGGTGTCGAAGATTTGAAATTCTTGGACCTTGCAATGTTAATGTTTCATGTGGCTTTCTTGACCTGAATTTTAAGCAGTGATCAGGTAGGAACCTTGCCAAGGTGTGGTTTTGGATTTCTGGTGTCAATAATGGAGCAAGGATGAGCCTTTGGACTACAATGATCCATGGATGTCAATGTTATGAAAGATTTGATTTTGTGTGATTTGATCTCCTTTGGACCTTTTGAAGCAATACCTTAATATTTCAGGTCTGTTTTGATGAAGCAAGGTGAGGGTACATTTGAAATTCAAGTCTAATGAAACCTCCACTAGCTCAGTAACTATAAGGCCACTCAAGTGTTCATTATTATTTGATTATCAGAGGTCTAAAGATTATCACTGGATGCAGTGCAGGAGGGCATTTTCAGAAATGTCAGCTATTAGTTTCAGACTTTGTGACCCATATTCATGTCTGCCAAAGATAGAACATCACACTATCCAGCTTCTAATATACCTTGAGGCTGGTTAGCCAGTTTGACATGGCATGTTCTGCTCTGTTTGGGTTTAAGATACCCCTTCTATTTTATAGTCTAATCCCAGTCACATAGCGTAGCACGCAAACCCAACTACCTGACAGGCCTATGACCAATATTTCTGCCATATACTTTGTTAAAATCAGCTCCCTTAACCCAACCACTCAATAGTAGACCCCACTTACAATTCCAGAAATTCCTCAAACATATTAAACCGTTCAGTTGACATCGAGGTAACTACATAAACTCAACTTGACATTTCATTGACACTAGTTCACCCCATGATGATGGTGTTTTGTTGCCTTCAGCTGCCACTGTCATCTCAAGATGCTGTCCATAATGCACACACAAGACCTGCCCTCCCCCCACATTGAAAGCCATCTTGCTGAGGCCATTAGAGTGGGAGTTAAAAGTGTGCACTGAACTAATGGGCAAGGTAAATTATGTAATTCTCAGTAGTCAGCGTGTAACACTGCTTGACATTTTCAACCTCACTGCTTGAGTCAGCAGCCTCTCGTAAACCCATACACCTGATCATGTATTCAACAACATGAAGGAATACACCCTCCCGTCCCTGTCTCCCCAATACCGCACCATTTAAAGGCATCATTAACAACTTACAGGTTTGCACTGAAAAATCTCTACGGAGTCTGCTTTGGTTTCTGGCAGTGTTGCATGACTGTGAAGTTGGTTACAGTTGGTGAAGCCTGCAGGGAGTGTGCTGCATCTTGGGAAGGCCATTTGTTGTGACTGTAGGCGTTCTGATCAGACTGTCTGCTTTCAGTCAGAGGTGGTGTACTTGCTATTCCCCTTAGGCTGCAGCACGAGAGGGCAGTTGTGCATTGGTAGAAAATGAAACGATAAAAGGATGCTTACAGAAAGCAGAGGAAAGGGAGAAAAGCTCTCAGCTTCTACGAGATTGTATCCAGCTGGGATCTCCCCCACCGAAGTAAGGAACTGTCTGTGCTTCATGAAAGCAAATTAGGAACCTCAAAAGATGGTGAGGGTGGCACTGCCACATTTAAATCTCAAATCCATACTCCTGCCTTCCCTGATAACCTTTCCACCCCTTTGCTTAACAAGATTAGATTACTTACAGTGTGGAAACAGGCCCTTTGGCCCAACAAGTCCACACCGACTGTCCAAAGAGCAGCCCACCCTGACCCATTCCCCTACACCTAACACTATGGGTAATTTAGCACGGCCAATTCACCTAACCTGCACATCTTTGGACTGTGGGAGGAAACTGGAGCACCCGGAGGAAACCCACGCAGACATGGGGAGAATGTGCAAACTCCACACAGACAGTTGCCTGAGGCGGGAATTGAACCCGGGTCCCTGGTGCTGTGAGACAGCAGTGCTAACCACCGTGCTGCCCTATCTATCACTTTGTTCAAGAACTCTGCTTCCACCACATTTTCAGGAAGGAAGAAGACCCAGACTCATGACCCTCTGAGACAAAAACAAATTCACCTGATCATTGTCCCCTGATTTTTAAACAGTCACTCCTGGTTCTTGATCCGAGAGGAAATATCCTTCCTGCATGTAGCCTGTCAAGACCCCTCAGGATTTCATCAAATCGCCTTTTACTCTTCCAAACTTCAGCAGGTACCAATCTAGCCTGTTTGACGTCTGCTCTTAAGGCAATCTACCCACTCCAGTTATTAATCGAGCAAACCATCTCAGAACTGCCTCAAAAACATTGCATCCTATCTTAAATATGGAGAACAATACTGAGCACAGTACTCTAGATTAGGCCTCACCAATGCCCTGTAAAGCTGAAACATAAACTTCCTACTTTTGTATTCAATTCTTTGAATGATAAATGAGAACATACTGTTAGCTCTCCTGGTTACTTGCTGTAGCTGCATACTAATGTTTGTGATTCATGAATGAGGACATTCAGCTCCCTCTGCATCTCAGAGCTCAGCAATCTCTAATCATTTATATAATAAGCTTCTTTTTTCTATTATACCTGCCAAACTGGATAATTTCATATTTTCCCACATCATATTCTCTTTGCCACATCTTTGCTCAATCACTTAGCCAAGCAGTATCCTGTTGTAATCTCCTTGTGCTCTCTTCGCAACATACTTTCCTACTTATCATTGTGCCATCAACACATTTGGCCACCACACCTTCTGTTCCTTCATTGACGTCATTGATATAAAATCCATGCAGTTGAGATCCCAGCGCCCAACCCTGTGACACACCATATGTTGCCAACCTAAGAAAAGAGACATTTATGCCTACTCTATGCTTCCTATTTGCCTGTCTCTCTCCCTTTCATTTTCTGATTGATTGCTGCTTCTGGAATGTTACTTACATCCTCTATAGGGATCACTGAATACTAATACAAAATGCCTGTTCAATTCATCTGCCATTTCATTTTTAAATCTCCAGCCTGAGACTCTATAGGATCAGTACTCACTTTCTTAATTATTTTCTTCTTTAAATATTTGTAGAAACTCTTACTCTCTGTTTTATATTTCTGACTAGCTTTCTCTTGTACTCCCCACAATATGAATATTTTACTCATTCTTCACTGTTACTTATATTTCATCCAATCTTCTGACCTGCCACTTGTCTTTGCACAATTGTACGTTTTTTCCTTAAATTTGATATTGCCTTGCATATTTCTAGTTAACCACGATGGTGGGTCTCTCCCTTGGAAGTTTCCTTACTCTTTGAAATGTATCCATTCCATGTATCTTTATTGATATATTCTTTAACCTAATTTGCCAGTTCACTTTCATCAGCTCTACTCTCATTCGCTCAAACTTTCCCTTATTTAAATATAGTCTTTGGCCTATTCTTCTTCCACCCAAACTGATGACTCCATGAATGTAGAATTCAATTGTATTATTATCACTGTTTTTTAAAAACTTCATTCACAGGATGAAGGTGTCACTGGCTAGGCCAACCTTTGTTGTCCATAGCTAATTGCCCAGAGGGCAGTTAAGAGTCAACCACATTGCACTGGGTCTGGAGTCACGTGTAGGCCACTCTGGGTATGGACAGCAGTTTCCTTTCCTAAAAGGCATTATTGAGCCAGGTAGGTTTTCTCTTGACAATGGATTCATGGTTGGCATGAGACTCTTAATTCCAGATGTTCATTGAATTCAAATTCCACCATCTGCCAGGACAGAATTCGAACCCCTGACCCAGGCTCTCTAGATTAACAGTCCAGTGATAATATCACCAGGCCCTCGCCTTCCTTCCCTGCTCCTCAGGATGCCTTCACTGTGAGATCAATAATTAGTCCTATCTCATTGCTCAATGCTAGGCTTGGTATAGACTTTTCTCTGGTAAGCTGCAGAACATGATGTTCTCAGAAACACTCAATCATCAATTAAACATCACATTTTCAATACAGGCAACATATCTAACAACATCCAGTTTGTTGTCCAATGCAAATTTAGAGAAGTGATATTACCTTTTATGCAGCGTGTGGGGTCAATGTCCCAGCTTCCATTGCAACAGCAGCCAAGTAATCTACCTACCCTCTAACATTTTACTGGAATTTTTGAGGCACAATCACCAGAGTAGCATTGTCCTCATGGAGCCCAAACCGGCTGACCCTGTTCAGGATGCAATCTCCCAACATTATATTGTCTTTCAGCCAGCCCAGACTGTCACCATCCACAGCAAGGCAGAAACCAGCCTTTATTGGTTCAGAAATGTCCCAGAGGACCCTGCAAGGTCCCCATCTAAAATCTCTGCCAGTGAAAGGCAGCAACCTGGCACCACATAGTGCAGCCACTGGGATCATGCTGCCGATAAGCTCTAGGCCAGCTATTCAGGGAATGCACAGCGATGATGGGCTGTCTGTCATGCAGGAATGTTAGACCTTTCGATAGATAAAGTTGGAATGGAATTATTGTTATGCAGTGGCTTTTATTTCAATAAGTGAATGCTGGTCATGCACCGTAACAGAGAGATGGGTTTTGGGCAGATACAAAGAAGAGTCTGGGGAGTTCGTTGTAATTCTCACTTAACTGAAAGAAGCAGATTGAGCTCACATGTGACTTCTCAGTAGCCATTAACTGCACACCTTTGATTTTGCAGGTGTATTGTCTCAGCGCTAAGGTGAACCACTTTTACAAAGGTTATTCCTCACTCAACCTGCAGTTGGAGTAAAACTAAGTTTGATATACCATGCCTAAATCCTGACAGCATTCACATTGCATTTGTCCTGCGCCAGTCCACTGCACTCTCAACCTTTCTGCAGTCATGTTAATTCAGAAGTTTGCCAACTGGACAGTGAGTGCTTTTTCACCTGCACCATGACTTCCTCTCTGTAACCCAACCACATTAGGACAGAGTGCATTATAACGTGAGCTATCTTTTCACTTGGACTGTGATGGAGCAGATGATTGGGATGCTGAGGCTATGTGTCCACTCCAGTACTCTCCAGAATGGATGTCCTGATTGGTGACAGTTTCCTGTATCCTATACTGTCTGACCAGTGTGAAGGCTTGGCTTATGATGGCATGGAGACACAGAGAGCACTTGAAAAGGAGTAAAGGATTAGATTAGATTAGATTAGATTACTTACAGTGTGGAAACAGGCCCTTCGGCCCAACAAGTCCACACCGACCCGCTGAAGCGCAACCCATCCATACCCCTATATTTACCCCTTCACCTAACACTACGGGCAATTTAGCATGGCCAATTCACCTGACCTGCATATCTTTGGACTGTGGGAGGAAACCGGAGCACCCGGAGGAAACCCACGCAGACACAGGGAGAATATGCTAACTCCACACAGTCAGATGTGGCTTGTACATTCTACCTGGCCTGTCCCTCTCCTGACTCCAGTTCTTGTGGACTCAACCTCATACTCCAATTAACAGCAAAGTTCTGAGGATGCAGGAAATCTGAAATAAAACAGAATTGCTGGAGAAACAGGGCTGGCAACTTCTCTGGTAGGAAAAACAAAGTTAACGTTGAAAGTCCAATATGACTGTTCTTTGTATCTGGATTAGTGGTGCTGGAAGAGCACAGCAGTTCAGGCAGCATCCAACGAGCAGCGAAATTGACGTTTCAGGCAAAAGCCCTTCATCAGGAATAAAGGCAGTGATGGATGTGGAAGGCTCCTTTAGGGCCTTGGATAGAGGTGAGGGAGGAGGTGTGGGCACAGGTTTTACAGTTCCTGCAGTGGCAGGGGAAAGTGCCAGAATGGGAGGGTGAGTCGTAGGGGGGTGTGGACCTGACCAGGTAGTCACGGAGGGAACGGTCTTTGCGGAAGGCGGAAAGGGGTGGGGAGGGAAATATATCCCTGGTAGTGGGGTCTTTTTGGAGGTGGCGGAAATGTCGGTGGATGATTTGGTTGATGCGAAGGTTTGTAGGGTGGAAGGTGAGCACCAGGGGCGTTCTGTCCTTGTTACGGTTGGAGGGGTGGGGTCTGAGGGCGGAGGTGCGGGATGTGGACGAGATGCGTTGGAGGGCATCAAAGTTTCACCTGCACATCCACCAATATCATTTATTGTATCCGTTGCTCCCGATGTGGTCTCCTCTACATTGGGGAGACTGGGCGCCTCCTAGCAGAGCGCTTTAGGGAACATCTCCGAGACACCCGCACCAATCAACCACACCGCCCCGTGGCCCAACATTTCAACTCCCCCTCCCACTCTGCCGAGGACATGGAGGTCCTGGGCCTCCTTCACCGCCGCTCCCTCACCACCAGACGCCTGGAGGAAGAACGCCTCATCTTCCGCCTCGGAACACTTCAACCCCAGGGCATCAATGTGGACTTCAACAGCTTCCTCATTTCCCCTTCCCCCACCTCATCCTAGTTTCAAACTTCCACCTCAGTTACTGTCTGCTTGACTTGTCCGACCTGCCTATCTTCTTTTCCACTTATCCACTCTACCATCTCCTCCTTGACCTATCACCTTCATCCCCTTCCCCACTCACCCATTGTACTCTATGCTACTCTCTCCCCACCCCCACCCTCCTCTACCTTATCTCTCCACGCCTCAGGCTCACTGCCTTTATTCCTGATGAAGGGCTTTTGCCCGAAACGTCGATTTCGCTGCTCGTTGGATGCTGCCTGAACTGCTGTGCTCTTCCAGCACCACTAATCCAGTATTTGGTTTTCAGCATCTGCAGTCATTGTTTTTACCTTGTTCTTTGTATCTGCCCAAAGCCCATCTCTCTGTTACGGTGCATGACCAGCATTCACTTATTGAAATAAAAGCCACTGCATAACAATAATTCCATTCCAACTTTATCTATCGAAAGGTCTAACATTCCTGCATGACAGACAGCCCATCATCGCTGTGCATTCCCTGAATAGCTGGCCTCGAGCTTATAGGCAGCATGATCCCAGTGGCTGCACTATGTGGTGCCAGGTTACTGCCTTTCACTGGGAGAGATTTTAGATGGGGGCCTTGCGGGTCCTCTGGGACATTTCTGAACCAATAAAGGCTGGTTTCTGCCTTGCTGTGGATGGTGACAGTCTAGGCTGGCTGAAAGACAATATAATGTTGGGAGATTGCATCCTGAACAGGGTCAGCCAGTTTGGTCTCCATGAGGACAATGCTACTCTGGTGATTGTGCCTCAAAAATTCCAGTAAAATGTTAGAGGGTAGGTAGATTACTTGGCTGCTGTTGCAATGGAAGCTGGGACATTGACCCCACACGCTGCACCATGGCTGGGTCCACCTGTGTTTATATTGAATTGGCCACCATTTTCACACCGGGACGAATAAGCTTTCCACTAAACTATGTGCAAAGTCCTGTGCCAGGTTGGAGCCTGACTCTTCCATGTTTCTTGATAGTGATAGGAAGCTTTCCATCAGAGCTGTTAAGGCACCAAACATTTCAGTGTGCATGCTCATTGGCTTTTTTTTGTGATCTGCCACTCCATCAAAGTCCTCTGCAATTTGACGTCACCACCCTGGGCATTGCAACTGTCTTATCCTTTTCCCACTTGGCCTGTGTTTGATTTGGCCCAGTGCCTGATCACATATAGATCCCCACTTCTGTGCTACCCCCTTAAGTACTTACAATTGCAATACCTGAGCTGGTGGTTGTGTGTGACATCAAATGATGGTATCTGTTCATCAATAGCACCCTGTTTCTGTTGGCATTTGTGTCTTTGCAACACTGCCTGACCACATTTCGCATTGTTTTTTCACAAAATTTCTCCAGGGGATGTGGAGAATCCCTGACGAGGCCAACATATGTTTCTCATCACGAACTGCATCCTGAAAAGTGATGGTGAGGCTGCCTACTTGAGTCACTATAGTTCGACTGCTGCTGGTACACCCACAGAGCTGTGAGAAAAAGCGTACCAGGAGTTTGACCCAGCAACAGTGGAGGAACCGCAACCTGGTTCCAAGGCTGCATGATGTGCCGTTTTCCAATGTATCTGCTGTCCTTGTCTTTCTAGTTTTTGGAAATAGTGAAAGGTGCTGTTAAAGGAGGTTCGACAGGTTGCTGCAGTACATCTTGTGTAAGGCACAGCACCTTGCATAAGGCACACTTTGCTGCTCTGTGCATTAGTGGTGAGGGAGTGAATATTTAAGATGGTGGATGGAGTGCCAATACGGTGGGGGGGCCTTCAAAGTGTTTTGATTTATAGAGTTGGTTTGTAGTGTTTACTTTGTGGTGGTGTTTGAGATGATCAGTGGCAGAGGGAAGGTGAACTGTGGAACTGTTGGGAAATGGGGTTGCAGTTACTCTCAAATTTCTATCACAGTCGGATTAGCTGTATGTGCACAGCTCAGGCAGAAAGGCGCTGTCCAGATTATCACCTCCTCCTCTGCATTCGCCTCACCTTCACATCTGCCTGCTGTGAAACTGGTGGTAAAAGAGCTGTCAATCACCTCAGAGTTCCTCCAGAATGTTCCGGACAACGGAAGTATTGTTTCAGCATCCCGGTGGCTTGCTCCATTGTATTTTATGCGGTAGCAAGATTGTTCATATTCTGTCCCAATGTACAAGGATTACCCACTAGCCTTTGGTTCAGGATTGTTCAAGTGCAACCTGCATAGTGACTAATGCAGGGGTAATCAGAGAAGTTTTCTTCCACAGTGAGCTACACCCTACCTACTCCCATGAATATTTGGTGATGGCATAAAACAGGTGCACACAACTGCTTTGTTGTGTTCGCTTATCTTGGACAGGACTGACTGCTGTCTCTGAATACTGGCGCGGGAGAGATTCTGAAAGGGTTCTGAAAAGTTTTAAAGAAGCATTTTGTATGTTCCATCACTATAATCAACAGCATTAATGCTGAGATCAGCTTGGCCACCAGGGAATCCATGAGTGGAAACAAGACCAAGAGGAAGTGATTCTTGATTGTCTGGAACCGATTGCTTTAACAAATGCTTTTGGCAAGACTTGCCATTAATGTACTCTTTATTTTAATAATACTTTGTGAAATGAGAAATCCTGATTTTTGACCAATTTTGATTATCAGAGGGAATTTCCAGATTTTTGTAATTACCCTTATTGGCCTTTCCTCCATTTTTGGCCTCTCCCAGGAGATTACATCACTGTAGTATGGGTTGGGCTTAGTAAGGGGTAGTAAAATGAGAGGGAATGGGCAAATGTTTAGCTGTGATGCTCCGTGCATTATAGTATGTTGGGAAAGCTGCATGGAACAGCAGTCACTTTCATTTTGTGCTATCAATGTATTTCAATAAATGAGGTTGCAAGAAAAAGAATTTTGATGTAGATGAAAAAGTGGAACGTTTGCTTCATGCAGAGCCCATATCCTTCACTGAAATAAATGGAAGTACGTCCGTCTTGCCATTTGCAAATCCTTACCTGGAAAAGGTTACCCAAATTGCTTAAACAAAATGGGGAGTTTCGGGAAGGCGATTAAGAATTGTTCCATACATTTTCAGAATGAATTAGAACATTGTAAATGGCTACAGCAGAGAAGGAGGTAATTCAGTCAGTGTGCCTGTGCTGCCCTCTGTAAGATAAACTCAGCTAGTCTGGTTGCTTTTCCCTCCCCCTACAATCCTGCAATATTTTACTCAACAGATAGAGTCATAGAGATGGAAACAGACCCTTCGATCCAACTTGTCCATGTCGACCAGATATCCCAACCCAATCTAGTCCCACCTGCCAGCGTCTGGCCCATATCCCTCCAAACCCTTCCTATTCATATACCCATCCAGATGCCTTTTAAATGGTGTAATTGTACCAGCCTCCACCACTTCCTTTGGTGGCTCATTCCATACACGTACCACCCTCTGAATGAAAAAGGTGCTCCTTAGGTCTCTTTTATATTTTTCCCCTCTTACCCTAAACCTATGCCCTCTAGTTCTGGACTCCCCGACCCCAGGGAAAAGACTTTGCCTATTCACCCTATCCATGCCCCTCATGATTTTATAAGCCTCTATAAGGAAACCCCTCAGCCTCCGACGGTCCAGGGAAAACAGCCCCAGCCTGTTCAGCCTCTCCCTGTAGCTCAGATCCTCCAACCCTGGCAACATCCTTATAAGTCTTTTCTGAACACTTTCAAGTTTCACAACATCCTTCTGATGGGAAGGAGACCAGAATTGCACACAATATTCCAACAGTGGCCTAACCAATGTCCTGTACAGCCATAACATGACCTCCCAACTCAATACTCTGACCAATAAAGGAAAGCATACCAAATGCCTTCTTCACTATCCTATCTACCTGTGACTCCACTTTCAAGGAGCTATGAACCTGCACTACAAGGTCCACTTGTTCAGCAACACTCCTGGACACTTTATCATTAAGTGTATAAGTCCTGCTAAGATTTGCTTTCCCAAAATGCAGCACCTCACATTCAACCAAATTAAACTCCATCTGCCACTTCTCAGCCCATAGGCCCGACTGATCAAGGTCCCATTGTAATCTGAGGTAACCCTCTTCGCTGTCCACTACACCTCCAATTTTGGTGTCATCTGCAAACTTACTAACTATACCTCTTATGCTCACATCCAATTCATTTATATAAGTGATGCTACTTATCGAATCCTCTTTTCAAAGACAGAATTAAATCCACCACAGTATCAGGTCGTGTATTATAGATTTTAATCACATGTCATCATTGATTTTTTTTTTGCCAGCCACCATAAATCAGTGTCATTTGATTCTTGACCCTTTCACCAATGGAACTAATTTCTCTCCACCTACTGTATCTTGACCCTTCACGAGTTTGATCACCTCAATCAAATTTCATCTCAACATCTTCTTCTCTGAGGAGATTTGCTCCACCAATTGCCAATATACCAGGAACTGCAACTCTGCAACCCTGCCATTCGAAAAGAAAAGTGCAAACACCAAGTCCTCTGCCATTGCTGTCCTGCCCCCTGCTTTCCGCTCCCTGGGAGATGTGATCTTGTGTGATGTGACAACTGGGGAGGAGGGCGGCAGCTGCTAAATAAGCTTCAAGAACCTGTGCACATCTGCACACTGCTAAGGGCATTATTTAACTTAAATAGAAGGGACAGTGTATTGGGAGGTGGGGGAAGGATGTTGGCTGCAGATCCGGAAGAAATGAAACGAATATCTTCATGAGTGGACCAATACTAGTACTCCTTAGCAAGGTTAGCTATGGTCAGCCCACAAGTGGAAACATTGCATAGCTTACCTGTGCTTCAGGGTCTTTACTGTGTGTCATTGTGAACATTCAGCAGTAATTAACCAGATATAATTTAGTGTGCTACATCAAAGGCACCTGAGATGCTTCTTTCAAAAGCAAGAGCTACTGCCTGTGGGAAAGTCTTTTCTTTGACTCAAAGTTCCTTGAAAGCTATGAACAATAGCTATTACACAAGTGTCAAAATATAGAAGATATTTCCATTTAATGACTATCTGTCAGTGCGCTAAACAATATTGGATAAGATAAATGGTGCAAGTCAGATTTGGTTTTAATAAGTAAGGTTGTTAACTTCACGGTTAATGTTTCAATGGTGCACACCAAATCCAATTTCTGCAAATTTGAATCAGATCAAAACCTAGACCAGGCCATAGAATTAATGCTTTTCAAATTATTTAATTGGACAACCATTGTGATGGTTGCACTTGCTGATCCAGGAGGAAGCTGGAATGATTTCCCTAGCAGTAATTCTCTGGTGGTTTTCACTGGAGATATCTCAGGTGCACTTCATGGATGGTAACACTGCATGTATTTCACTCAGTGTAACCTTGCTTTGCCTTGCTGTTTCAGTTATATAACAGTAATAAAACAGCATGCTTTAATTTGGCAGAATTAGTCCACATTCACACTGGAGTAGCTGTGTGTTTTTTAATTGTTTGACACCTCAGAGGTTAGGCAGTTCATAGGTACATAGGGAAGCTACAGCAGAGATAGATGATCTGCTATATTTTATTGGCCTTCACTGGCCTACACTTGGTCCTGTCTGCTAATTTCTTAGGGTCATTATGGAGCTCTCTATTGATAGTCTTAACTGTGCTGTTCTTCATTGGAATAACTGTGTGATTTTTCAATGGGATATCTTGGCTCTCCTTACAAGAGTACAAAATAGTAGACAGAATTTACAGTGCAAAGGCCATTTGGTCCATTTGATCTATGCCAGATTTATGCTCCCCGTGAGCATTCTCCCCCCTTTCTTGACCAAACCACATCACTATATCCTTCTATTTCTTTATTTAGTGTTTATCTAGCTGACCCTTAAATACACCCTTGCTATTTAGGACTTGCTGTGATAGGAAATGTGATTCATTTAGCAATTCTCCTGCTAAAATAGTTATTCCTGAGTCTTGTACTGGATTTATTAATTACTTCTTAAATCCTGCGTCAGATCATCCCTCAGTTTTCTTTCTTTCAGAGAAAAGAAATATGGATATAACCTCTCTGTTCTCTTAAAATTTTAATAAGTCTTTTTTTTGCAGCTATGCCAATGTCCTTTTTACAATATAGAAACCAGAACTGTTTGCAGCTCTCCATGTTTAGTTTAGCTAATAATATCTCTGCTTTCTCAATCCATCCTTCTAAAAATGTCACCCACTGCTTTGTTTGCCTTTTAATAGCCTTATGAATCTTGCAAACTACTTCCTCTTGCATTTGTGTACATACATTCCACTGTTTCGTCTACCCTTGTGGTGTTGGTGATATATTACAGTCGATGCAGGGGGTCCAAGTTGCTGTACTAACACACAATCTTACAAGCAGTAGTAGCGATTGTAACAAGGTCAGCCAGATGCACCATGTGGAATACGAGTTCACTGATCGCAGCTGTTAATCTGGGCCAGTTAGGGAGCCCTGGCTAACAGGAATGTCAGAGATCTTGTCACTTTGAAAGTGGGTTCTGATGGAGCTGGATCAATGTCCAGGACACATGTAAATAAAGGGTGACTTGGTGACAGAATACCAGCTTAAGTGGAGCTGTTTCATATGTCAGAATCTGGACATCTGGATAGGGATGATAGAAGTTGGAACTTTCTTTTCATCCCTTAGCTTATCAGAAATCTCTTGCTGCTACTTTCTGCTGTTGGTATGTGTTGGAAAGTTTTACCTATTACAATACATCTTACTTGGCTGTGCTATGAACAGATCTTACTTGGCAATCAAGCCCTGGCATGGGATTTGAACTTGGAACTTCTGGCTTAGAAGCAGGGACACTACCCGCTGCACTACGACAGCTGCATTTTAATTACGCAAGTACTCATTTTCCAAGAAATCAATATCTTTGAACCAAACTGCACTATGTCACGCTGATCTATACAGAAGTTAATTTGCCAGATATGTGTGCAATCTGCAAGTTTAATAAGGTGAACCATATTTCTTTTTGTCACAGTCTTGGCCTGTCTTATGATTCTCAAACACACATCTTTTATTTAAATGGTGAACAATGTGATCCTTGTGGAACATCACTTGCTGCCTTTATCCAGTCTGGGTAAATGTTAACTTCTACACTGTGCCCTCTGTTTTGTTGTCAGCTTGCTGTCAATTCTGCTAATTGTCTAACGATTCCCACATGTTCTAACTTTAGTTATGAATCTAATATGCTCCTTTAAAACGCCTACTATATTATGTCCATTTCATTTCTCTTGTCTAACTTCAACTGTTGCTACTTCAATGAATTTAATAAAGTTGGTCAAAATTAACATTTTTTTAGAGTCTATGCTCACCGTTCCTTATTATATTGTCATATTATAGATGTTTTTCTATAGCATCATTGAGTAAGTATTCCATTTCTTTTCTATTACTGACCTTAAGTTAATTGGTCTATGGTTTCATTGATTTGTACAATCTCCCTTTTTATATGTAGAAATTACATTAGCTTTCTGATTCTTCACCAGGTGCTGCCTCTGTTCCTTCGCCAGGTGCTATTTGTTCTCTCACCACGTGCTACCTCTTGTCCCCAAACAGATGCTGTCGCTGTTTCCCCTCAGCATACACTATCTCCGCAGTCCCCTCACCAGCTGCTATTTCTGCTCCCTCACCAAGTGGTGTCCCAGTATGGCACTTTTGAAAATGTGTGTGCTGTACCTACTACAGGTTAGTTTCCATTTGATCGCCCCTGGGTTTTTCAAACCAGCAATTTCTCATCCGTAATAAGAATCGGCTTAAGTAAAATACCAAATGAAGCTCTGCCATTAGCTGATTTCCTTATAATATGCTGTATTAGTGTGAATGGAAGAATAACGAATATCAATGTCTAATTGCTCCCTTGGTATAGATTGTGAGTATTTAAGATTCAAAAGAGCAGAAAATGCAACAGTTAAACTCGATATTGAATTATAGACAAACACGTGACAGTATTGTGCCCGATATTGAACTGGAGTAAATAATCATCTTGGTTCCTTCCTGAGGGACAAACTGGGGGAATTTGGTCCGTGATAGCATTCCATCCTGAATACTTGATACAAAGGAATGATGACTGGTGGGGGCACTCTCTGAGAACTGAAAGGGTTAATGTCACTCATTAAACTTTTACACAGTGTTTGTCCCTAAACATTTCTGCCAAACTAATAAATTAACACCGTTGTTTGCTAATCTGTCACCAGGATAGAGACCTTTTGCTTAAATATGTTTTTAAAAATTATGAAGATTATGCATACTGCAAATGTTACTAAGCATTGAACAGCTTGATATAATGTGGAAATCATGGTCATTATACAGCTGTGCAACTGATCTGCATCAGATGTTCTACTGGTTAATGGTACCAGTGTTTCTGCCAAAACACTGCAGTGTTTGATTTTCTTTAATTAAAAAATTTATTGATTCATGAATACTTCATTGGATTTAAAATACATTTAAGTGTAATGGTTATGAGTGATGAACAGCTGAAGTGAATTGTCCAGAAGGGAGTTTGAGGCTACGTCATTGAGTCATTTAAGGAACTGAGCAATGCTGAAACAGCAAGAAGGGAGGTTTCATGTTCTGGAATGATGAGATCTCAATTAGGATAAGTACATATTTCATCTAAATTTAATCTCATGTTGATGGTATAAATTGTTTGCGTAGATGTCAGGATTCATAAAACACAATTACAAAACATAATTTCAATCAAGTTGCTAATGCCTTAGCTGAGGATGTCAAAGGCTTGAAAAAGATGTGGAGGAGATTCACAGGCGCTGATGGATTTTGGTTTGGCAAAGCTGGGATTGCTCTCCTTCCAGCAGTGGGTTAAAATAGAGGCTTTCAAAATGTTTCTTTGCTCATGTTGGTGCATTATCTGGTTGGTTGGTTGGTGCTTCACCCTGAACCATTTTCTTGGCTTCCTTCAGTGGAGCTGTGCCACTGTCTCCCATACTTAGGAAGCATAGCACGGACACGGGGCCTGTGCTTACTGCAGTTGGGATGGAAGTCAAACCTGTGCTGTTGGCATTATTCTGCACTGTACATGAGCCATCTAACCAACTGAACTAACCTGTCCCCTTTCATAATCTGTGGGATTTTAATAAACCTGGTGCAGAGAAACCATTTCTGCTGGGGGGGAAGGTCATCAACCAGAGGATATAGATGTAAAATAATTGACAAAACAAATAGAGGACAGATGACAATTCTTTTAAGCTGTGAGTTGGAATGCAATGCCTAAAAAGATGGTAGAAGCAAATTCCAAAGTAACTTCCAAAAACAAATTGAATATTGTATTTACTTGAGTACTGTAATAGTCAATCTTGTTTTTATGTTGACTTCCTTACCTTTAGCTGAAAGGTCCTCTTTCTACTTATCACCTACTTGTTGCCTCTTCAATAGGCCAACAACCTCCCTCTCACTGACTCTTTTAATTGATGCTTCTCGTGCAGGCCAAATACCTCCCTCTTGCCAGTTCTCCTGGTCAATGTCTTTCCCTTAGGCTGATACCATCTCTCTCTCTCTTCCATCTGTCCCACTCACCTCTATCTCTCCCGGACATTCATTGTAAGTGAAGGCTCAGGAGTGCGGCAGTGAGAGTGAGTGGATGAGTGAAAGAACCTGCAGGCAAGTGGAGTCAGGCGAGGAAGGAGGATCCAGCGAGGGAGGTGGGGAGTGGAAGAGAATCTTGGGCAGAGGAACAGGCTTCTCCCCTTTGTTGGCCTTGATGTGAAACAACGGGAATGCAGAAGACCTGAAATGCAATGATGTACCCAAGTTTGCAACCCGTTACAAAACTTGCTTTTACCCAAAGACTCATGTTGATACGAGTTGACTTTTACACACGCAGATGTGTTAAACACTTAAAGAAGGAGCACTTTGTGGGGAAAGAGTAAGGGAGGAAGACGAAATGGAAAGCTCAAATTAACTGTGGTGCCAGCCCGGATGTTGCTGGATCCATTAGTCTAAGTGCTTCAGTGACCTACTGCACGACAATGAGGTGAGTGGAATGTCTTTATTACATGTGCAGTCTGACCTTAAGTGAATGGGGCTGGCCTCAGGCTAAGCCAGAGTGTATGATGCTCAGCAGTGTTGCTGCAAATGCAGGTGTCCATGGCTGAGGGTGAAGCATGTAATAAGCCTATGAATGAAGGCCGAGATATTTGAAATACCTTGGAGGCTTCTCTAAGTGCCATTAAAATGGAAAGAACTGCCGATGCTGTGAATCAGAAGGAGAAACAGAAGTTGCTGGAAAAGCTCAGCAGGTCTGGCGGCTGAGAAATCAGAGTTAACGTTTTGGGTTCTGAGCAAGGGTCACCTGACCTGGAACGTTAACTCTGATTTCTGTACACAGCTGCTGCCACAACTGCTGAGCTTTTCCAGCAATGTCTATTTTTGTCTCTGAGGGCTACGCCTTGATGAGCCTACACATCACCTTTCCATCCATCCCTTTTCCAGTCGTTGGAATCTAGCCAAGGAGGATGAGATTCCAACTCTGAGAGGGGTCCAAGAGGCAATGGCCAGAGGACATATTCCGCCATCAGTATGTGTGGGTGACGATGAGTCCCCTCTCCCGGGTCCACGTGGTTATCCGATTGATGGAACTGAGCCAGAAGCAGCTGGTTGGGTGCCTTTGCAGAGTTATTGCAGTCACTGAGTGGCCAGGAACCACAATCCTCGTGGCTGTAAATCTGGAAAGTGAGCAGCCTGCCTCCACTTCCCCTGAGGCAACCAAGCAAAACACGGTGTTGGAGTGTCTGACAGCAGAGGACACTGCACCAGGTAGGGCACTTTGAGATTTAGTAAAATAAGATATTAGACATAAGTAAATTGAAGACTGTACCTTTATCTGTCCAAAATGATAACTACAAGTATCTGTACAAGTATCAATGTGGTCAAAAGGCTTTAATAGCTCATCCAACGTTTAAGCACTGTGTTCACACAGGTTTCCTCAGTCTTTGTTTCCAAAGTGCCTCCACTCCGTGAATCCATGCTCCTCCTCTGCCTTCCAGATCAGCCTTTGAGTGCAATGTATGGTGCCATCAGGTGAAGTTTTGCAGTATCAGAAATTCTCTGGTTAGCATGGTGTCCTGCATAGGCTCCTCATTGCAGCTATGGTAATGTCACCCCCCCGCATCTCTCCAGTACCTCCTGCTGGTTTACACCCTCACCTCCCTCGTCTGTGTAGAATTTCTCCTCTTGCTCCTCTACTTCTCATCCTTCTGGGGAGAGGCTCACTTCCTGAGCCTCCTCTAGGCCCAGTACCAAAACCCTTCTCAGTGCAAAGTTGTGGACAGACTACAGAGTTTCTCAATTCTCTGTGAGGGGCAAACTGCTTGCCCCTTTTTCACTTGCCTCAACCTCTGAGTAGTGAAAGCACCTGAACCTCAGCCTCTTTAAAAAGCCAATAGGTTGTTCACACTCACATGAATGCCCAAAGGGATAGACTGGGCCAAAAGGACCTAATGGCCATACCTATTTATTACTGACTGAGAGATCCCATAGTGGCTGTCTGAGGAGAAAGAACAAATTGGAAGCAAGAAAATCGAGGGTTATTGGAACTAGAAGGGTCTATATGTATGTCTCATGCTGCCGATCATTTTGTCTATGGTTTCAATGCTCAGATCAGACATAGCCTCTTTTCCTTTCAGTCATGTACCCTCGTCAGTGGGTACTGCCTCACCATTCTGGCACTTGGCATTGTGGTTCCCCCATCCCTTGGTATTTTGTGCAAGGTGACAAGAGTATTTCAAATTTCTGCTGACCTACCTAATTGTATTGTAGGTGGCCTGGAGCTGCTCCACCACTGAATAAAAGGATTGCTCTACTGCTAAAGAGACCCTCAATGCAGGAACGCTGCTTGCTGGTCTGCAGCTCTGCTCAATGTGGCCAATAGAAATGCTTCCTTCAATTCTCTTTTCCCTGGCAGACACTCCCATGCCTCCAGTCAGACTTTGCTGATAAAAGCAATAGTTCCACTCCTAACACAAACCCTTGCCCACCTTACAGAAATAGTCACATCTCTAATATGTTGGCATGGTTTATTATGGGAGAAAGTGAGGACTGCAGATGCTGGAGACCAGAGTTGAAAAATGTGGTGCTGGAAAAACACAGCAGGCCAGGCAGCATCTGAGGAGCAGGAGAATCGATGTTTCGGGCATAAGCCCTTCTTTTGGTTTGTTACGGTTTGTATAATGTGCTGTTCCAGATGAAAATGATGGTGATTAGGAAAAACACTTTTTTTTTTTCACCCTACAGAATAGTGAACCTGATGTCAGCCGAGGTGCAAGTGCTTTCTGTTCTCAAACTTCTAGAAAGACCATATTTCCTGACTGAAACAATTCAAAGTTCAATGTCTTGCATTTTCAATGACAAGGCAAAAATCCAGCCTGTGTAGATGGTTACCACGTTACAATGGGCCCCAACTTTCAGGCACTCTGCCTGTATTCCTGATGAAGGGCTTTTCCCCGAAACGTTGATTTTCCTGCTCCTCGGATGCTGCCTGAACTGCTGTGCTTTTCCAGCACCACTAATCCGGAATCCTTAAGAGAGAGGAACCAATCAGCTGGTGTTCCCGCCCTCAATTGTCAACCTCAATGATTTATACTGGAAAGTGAATACGATCTGATGATCAGGACCAATGGCCTGAGACATTAACTTTATTTCTGTCTCTACAGATCCTGCCATATCTCCTGGGTTTTTTTTCCCTCAGCCAGATCAGTGGTCCGTAGTTGGAATCTGCCTAACATCACTGCTTTCGTCAATGTATTAAAAAAAATTCTGAGGAGAGATACTGGAGAGAACGCACCAGCAGAACTGTGCACTGGGCAGATTAAAGGGAGACGCTGAATGGTTGCCACATTGAGGAGAAGTGTCTGGAAGTACTGGGTTGTCAACTGAACTTGCTGAATGAAGACTTACTCGCCATGTCTGCTTTGAAATATTGAAGATATGTTTCCAGCCATTGTGAAATTTTTGTATTTGAGCGTGACATATATCAGGCAGAATTAGATACCTCCCCCCTGCTGAAAATGTACACCAAGGTTCCAAATAGACTGGCCCAGCCTCAGACCAAGGAGAGGGATACAGTCGATAGCATAGGAACAGAGGTTGTGGCAAAGTTTCAGTCTTAACAACGCTTGATTGGAAGAAACGTTTGCCCCCATGGCTGAATTTGGTCGCCACATTACAAGAAGAATGTAGAGGCTTTGGAAAGGGTGCAGAAGAGGTATCCGAATGCTGCCTGGATTAGCGGGTATGTGCAATAAGGAGAGTCTAAAAAAGCTCAGGTTGTTTTTTTTTCTCTCTGGAGTGCCAGAGGCTGAGGGGAGACTTGATAGAAATCTGTAAAATTATAAGATGCGTAGATAGGATTGATGGTCAGAATCCCTTTTTTCCCTGAGTTGAAGAGTCTAATACTAGGGGGCATGCATTTAAGATGAGGGGGGGGCGGGGGGGTGCAATTCAAAGGAGATGTGAGGGGCAAATTTTTTACATGGAGCATGGTAGGGGTCTGGATAGTGCCGCCAGGGGTAGTTGTGAAGACAGATACAATAGAGGCATGTAAGGGACCTTTAGATAGGCACATTAATATGCAAGGAATGGAAGGATATGGACCAAGGGCATGCAGAAGGGATTAGTTTAACTTGGCATCATGTTCAGCATAACATTATGTACCATTGCATGTTCTACGAATGTCAGATAAGCAGTCTGATCATTCACAAAGACTGAAGGATTCAAAACCAAGGTGATTGTCAGGTGTCATCTGTATATGACTGAAAGCTGATGCTGTTTGTTATGATGTCTGTCACCAAGAGACAATGTCCAGATGAGACGTAGATGAGAGACTAGGATTAATCCAACCAAACATGTTTCAGTAATCTTACTGATGCATTTTCTTCTACTTTATAGGACAAGTGGTAGCATTGGACAGCTTACCAACACAGGATGCTAGCCAGCTGACCAGATACAGGGAAAGATATCCTTATCCATGTGAAGGAGTCAATACTGTGCAAAACTGAAGAGGTTGTGACTGAAGAAAGTCGTCAGCGACGGAACTGAGACCCATTGAAGGTGACAGATTCCTCATACTGCTAACATCCCACTTCCCTCTTATTCCATCCTTTCATCTGAGTTGCAGGCTGCATATGGTATAAGCACGTACATCTTAACTTCCACCAACTCCCCTCAACACTAACCTTGCACCCGACTCATGTCAGACATTTGTGACAGTGATGGGAGGGGAACTATTAGACCATTGATGACAGCGATGATCTCATTTTTGCAGCCCCAGTTCAGATAATAATTCAGAGGATAGCATAGGGGTGAGATCTGAATATAGTGGGATGAAGTCATGAGGGATCTTAGATCAAGAAAGAAATGAAGGAGAGTGAAGGCACACCCAGCTTCTCCTGCAGATGACTCTGGTGAGGGCTTTGATGGTGCTAACGTACAGAAATGACCTGATTTGAATGCACACTGAAATGCTTCATAGATTTATAGTCATGGGAATACTATGGACCCAAACATTGTGCAGCACAGTATGCTGACCTCGTGACAACTGATGATTCAGCTTCCATTAAGATGGAGGGCATAGAAGCAGAAATATATCATTCAGCCCATAGAGTTTGCCCCACCATTCAACAAGATTACGGTTGATTTGATAATCCTCAACTCCACATTCCTGCCTTTTCCTCACAACTGTCAATTCCCTTTCTGATGAAAAGCTTGTCTAATTCAGCCTTGAGTGTACAGAGTGACCCAGCCTCGACAGTGCTCTGCGGTAAATAATTTCATGTTTTCATGACGGTCTATGAGAAAAATTGCTCCTCATCTCTGTCTGAAAAGTTATTCTGAGATTATGCTCTGTGGTTTTAGACTCTATTGCTAGTCGAAACAACATTTCTGCATCTACCTGTCAAGTAGATTTAAGAACCTTGTATGTTATAATAAAGTTGCCTTTCTTTCTTCTGAACTCCATTGGGTAGAGGTCCAAGCTACTCAACCTGCTGCTGAGCGAGGAAACAGCTACATGGAAGAGGGTGTTCCATGCTGCCTTCTCTGTCTCTCCTGTAAGACCCTATGTTTGATTTTACCTTTTGCGCCAAGGAGTGTTTATGGGGATTGTTGCAAGTATTGGGAACAGCATTAAGTAGGTATAATCTGTTGGGTTTTCGGATAGTTCAAGTCTGTATTCTGTTCACTTTTGTTTGTGTTTCATTACCTTGTAAATAAATAAATTTTATGTTTAAAACTAAATGGTTTGACCAGCTGCATCCCTCCTGGAATATCCGTGGTACACCTGCTTAAAACAACTAAATAGATTAGATTCCTTACTGTGGAAACAGGCCTTTTGGCCCAACCAGTCCACACTGACCCTCCCAAGAGTAACCCACCCAGACCCATTTCCTTCTGATTAATGCACCTAACACGATGGGTAATTTAGCATGGCCAATTCACCTGACCTGCGCATCTTTGGATTGTGGGAGGAAACCGGAGCACCCGGAGGAAACCCACGCAGACACTGGGAGAATGTGCAAACTCCACACAGACATTCCCCGAGGCTGAAATCGAACCAAGGGTCTAAGCTCCTTTCTTGAAATGATTTGAAGGGGTCTGGCCTGATCCATAACAGATTGAGGGATTTTTCCGAGATATGTTCAATCGTTCCGATTTGGGGTTAGGGTGGTTGGACTCGAAGGCAGCGAGCGGTAGGCATTAATGTCTTTTGGTCCGGGTTTTGAATTTGGTTGGTTGGGATAACAATGGCTCTTTCAGTCACCATGGGTTTTCTGGGGGTGAAAGAAGCAACTAGGTGGGTTTGCAAAAGGTGATGAAGGCCAAGCTTCTGGCATGAGCAGACAAGCTGGGGTTGGAGCTGCCTCCTTCTGTGGGGAAAGGAGAGAGAGAGAATTACAGCAATAGCTCGGCATTCAAATTTGCTGGAAACACCATCAAAATCTTTAGAAGGCAGACTTGGTGATAAACCTGGCTAAAAGTGAATTTGCTAAAGCCCAAGTCACCTTCCTGGGCCATGTTATTGGATATGGACAAATGGCCCCACAGAATGCGAAAACATAGGTAGTTGGGGGGGAGTTGCCCATACCATTGACAAAACTAGCAGTACTATGATTGCTGGGATGGAGTGGACTTTATTGGAAATTCATCCCAAATTTTAGGAGTGTGGCTGCTCCACTCACAGAATTGCTAAAGAAAGGCAAGAGCTTTCAGTGGACAGCAGACTGTCTTTCAACAGCCGAAAAGCAGTTTAACCACTCCCCCAGTATTAGCCACATCTAATTATGCAAAGCCTACTGATGCATTTGATGTGAGTGTCGGTGCTGTGCTCTTGCAAGAGGACGAGGAGCAGATAGAAAGACCTATTGGATATTTCTCCAGGAAATTGAACATGCATCAGCAGAAATATTCGACAGTTGAGAGGGAGACTTTGAGCTTGATGTTGAGTTGCAACATTTCAATGCTTATGTTGCCAGTAACATATCTGAGACAATCATAAACAATGATCATAATCCATTGAAATTTGTGGAGAAATTTAAGGACGACAAAGCCAGACTCTTGATATGGAACTTGTTGTTACAGCCACTCAATTTGAAAGTTGTGCATGTGGCAGGACGAAAAAAATGTGATTGCCGATGCATTGTCGAGACTTGAATGAGAAACAGAGGCATGCGGTAGCAGCAGTATAACAGACTGAAACAAAATGTAGTTGTGCATGTTTGCATGTTTATAGTCAATGTAATGTATGTGTATGTTATAGCATTCTAACAGTTTAAAATTAAGGGGTTTTAAAATTAAGCCATCTTTGGGTATTGATGGTTCATATTTTTTCAGGGGGGCGGGGAGGTGTGATGATGCTGCTCCTTTAACAAGGTTATGCTGTCCTTGGCTTTTTTTCAGAGAGGTCGTAAAAGACACAGACTTGGAAAAGTCTAAGATGAAGGGTTTTCGGGCCAGTCTGATTGCAGCAACAGATACTGCCTCATGCAACAGGCTTTCCACTTAATTAAAAAAAATACTTGTACAATGAAAGGGGAGTGGCCAGTTCTCCCAGCTCAGCTTGTCTCTGGTTTGGTTTGGTTTTGGCAGGGTAGCTCTTCACTGAAAGCAGTCAGGCAGTTTGAGGCTCCTGAGCCAGGAAACAGCTACATGGAAGAGGGTGCTCCATGCTGCCTTCTCTCTCTCTCTCTCTCTCTCTCTCTCTCTCTCTCTCGCGCTCTCTCTCTCTCCTGTAATACCCTGTGTTTGATTTTACCTTTTGTGCCAATGGTGTTTATGGGGATTGTTGCAAGTGTTGAGAACAGCATCATTAAGTTGGTATAATCTGTTGGGTTTTCAGATAGGTTAAGTTATTCTGTAGGAGAAAGTGAGGACTGCAGATGCTGGAGATCAGAGCTGAAAATGTGTTGCTGGAAAAGCGCAACAGGTCAGGCAGCCTCCAAGAAACAGGAGAATTGACGTTTCGGGCATAAGCCCTTCTTCAGGAATTATTCTGTACTCTGTTCTCATTTGTTTGTGTTCATTCAGTAATCTTGGAAACAAATTCTGTTATGTTTAAAACGAAGCGGTTTGACCAGCTGCATCCCTCCTGGAATATGCTTGAGACAATGAGCAAAGTTAGGGTCTTGGCTACTTTGTTGAAATGTTTGAGGGTGTCTGGCCTGGTCCATAATAGGTGCAATATGTAACATATCTCGCTCCATCATGGTGTGTGCTCTGGTAGGTACAGTAGAGCTCCTTCAGCACATTCCAGACAGTGGTATCATTATGTAATCCATGATTTAAACGCATGGAATGCACAAGAGTTTGAACACTAGTCTTTTATTTCAGCAGCACCAAACACATTAGGGTTAATAATAAAACTTTGCAAAGACTGGTCTGACATCTGACACATGGGAGAAAACCATTGGCAGCTCAAGCCCTGCTCATGAGCACCATCTTTCAGAGTTGAGAAGTGGTTGCAGAACAGTGGGAACGTGGAATGCCTTGCTTCCAACAAAATCAGTGGCTAGCGATCACAGCCAAGGAACTAAGTGGGAGCCAGTGCTTGTGACACTCCTACTGCTCACTACCCTTGACTGTCTGAACCAGGTTACCTTGTCATTCAGATCTCATTGGGTATCCTCATCACCTTGGGGCTTCTCAGACACTAGAGGCTGCTGTGCTGCCCCTGACACCCTCTTTGATCACTAGCTGTATGCCCACTCCAATTTCCTTCACTGATTCTCCAGACCCTGACAGAGGGTTCAGTGGTCTCCCTTTGTTGCTCTTGCTGCTACTGGACTGCGGCTCACTTTTCAAGGGCACCAGCTTCATCAGCTCACTGCTCTTGATCTCTTACTCCCTCTTCCTGTCTTCTCACTTCAACGCCCCTCAAAGCTCTAGATTGCCCACAAAATACATCAACTCTGCTGTTGTGATGCAACTTGATCAACCACCAAGTGACTCAGGCACAGGTTACAATTGTCTAATAAAGTGTACGCAGGAAGAGCCAGCCTTGGTCAGTCTAAAACTATACTCTTAAAAAGCCACAAATGTTCATTCGTTCGTATAGTCATATGTACATACCTGCTACTCAACTCTGCAACTTACAGTAACCTGCTAACTGGATGTCCTAGCTTCAATTTCTAGTTCCTGTGTGTCCATACCTCAAGCATTGATCTCATCCATTCAAAGCTGCCCACACCTTGCTGATAGTGCAGTCTAGGCTGTCTCCTTGTCTCCATCACTCACTCCCTGCACTCCTTGGCCTTGTACTTGCTTTCGTAGCTTGATTGTTTCATTCCATATCCTGAAGTTGAATCATGAATATTGAAAAGAGGCCAATGATTAAATAAATAAGGAGCTGTGATGGCATTAGCATTATTTTAGAGCGCAACCAATGTTTCCTATGAAGTATAGCTCTCAATTTCCTCTATTGTTTCTGAGCCCAATAAAATATCAAGATCCATGTGTTTGTGGAATGTCTCAGATTTTATTTCTGGTAAAGCATTAATCAAGGTAGACAAACCACTTGGAATCTCTTGATTAGATTCCAGACCTTAACCAACACCTGGTTAACTCATATTCTGTACATAAATAATCCGAGCCACTTGATTAGATTCTTGTATGTAATTCCCTCTGGGGTAACTGTTCTTTTTTTATACAAACACCTGAATCATTCAATTAGATCCCATAAGACCATAAAACATAGGGACAGCAGTAGGCCATTCAGCCCATTGAGTCTGCTCCACCATTCAACAAAATCATGGCTGATCTGATAATCCTCAACACTATCTTCCCCCCTTTTTCCCATAACATTTGATTCCCTTCCTGGTCAAACAACTGTCTTTCTCAATCTTGAATAATATACTTAATGAGTTGGCCTTGACAGCCCTTTTCAGTAAAAAAAGATTTCCTCAGATTCTCTGCCCTCTGAGAGAAGAATTCCTCCTCCTCTTTTATTCTGAGATTATGATCTCACGTCCTAACTCTCCCATGCGGGTCGATAAGCTTTCTACATCCACCCTGTCAAGTCCCTTCAGAATCTTGTATTCTTCAATAACGTTGCCTATCATTTTCTGAAACTCCAATGTATGGGCCCAACTTACTCAACCTCTCCTCATAAGTCAGTCCGTCCATATGCTCCATAAAAGGACCAAGACTGTTCATAGTATCCCAATTGTGCTTTGACTTGTGCATTATGTAGTTTTAGTAAAGCCTCTCTGTTTTATATTTTATTCCCTTGGAACTACAGGTAGATATTCGATTTGCCATCCATAGTATCCACTGAAGTTGGATGCTTGTTTTTTCATGCGTAAGGGCTCCCAATTTACTCTGTAACTTTCTGCAGTCTTCTTCCATTTAAATAATATTTAGCTTCTTTATTCCTCCTGCCTCGTATTTTCTTACTTACATTTCATCTTCCAAGTTTTTGCCCACTTGCTTAAATTGTCTACAGTATATCCCTCTACAGACTCTTTGTGTCATCCTCACCTCTTGTCTTCCCACCTATTTTTGTGTTATCCACAAGCTTGGCTGTAGTACATTCACTTTCTCATCCAAGTCATTAATAGATATTGTAAATAATTGTGGCCTCAGAACTGATTCGTGTGATACTTCATTAGTTACAAGTTACCAGCCTGAAAATCTTTCACTTGTCCCAACTCTGTGTCTTCTATTAGTTAGCCAATCCTCAATCCATGCTAATTTTCTGCTTCCAACATCATAAGCTCTTGCCTTAATAAATAGTCTAATGTATGGAATCTTTGCAAATGCCTTCTGAAAATCCAAATATATCACATCCACTACTTCTCCTTTATCTATCCTGTCTATTATCTCATAGAGTCACAGAGTCATGGAGGTGTACAGCACAGAAACAGACCGTTCGGTCCAACTCGTATCCCGACCCAATCTAGTCCCACCTACCAGCACCCGGCCCATATCCCTCCAAACCCTTCCTATTCATATACCCATCCAAATGTCTCTAAATGTTGCAATCGTACCAACCTCCACCACTTCCTCTGGCAGCTTATTCCATACATGTACCACCCTCTGTGTGAAAAGGTTACCTCCTCAAAAAAGTTGAGTAAATAGGTCAGGCAAGATTTCCTCTTCATGAAGCCATGCTGACTCTGCTTGACCTTGTGTACTTCTCCAAGCTGTGCTGCTGCATCCATTATAGTGGAGTCTAATATTTGCCATTCACAGAAGTTACGATATTGGCCTTCAGCTATCTGTTTTTATTCTCCTTCCCATTTTAACTAAAGGTGTTCCATTGTCAGTTTTCCAACCCTCTGGTACTTTTCCAGAATCCAAGGATTGTTGAAAGATTACTACCACTAGATTCATTACTTCTGTAACTACTTCCTTTAATATCCTGGGATGCATCCCATCAGGTCCAATCTGTAACTCAATCCCATGTATCTGTTTTATATAAGCGATCTGCCCACCCAATTATACTCTCTTCTGTAACCTGCTTACAGGTATCAGTTGTTTGATATATAAACCATCTGAACCCATCAATTAGATTCTAGTCTGTCACCCACTCCTAGATATTTATTATCCCAAATGTAACCCCTCTGAATCCCCCAATTAGATTCTAGCCTCTAGCCCATTCCTGGTATCTGGTATTCTCTGTATAAATGTGCCAAAACCTCTAGATTAGATCCCAGTTTGTAATTTACTCCTGAATATCTGCTGTTGGGATTTAAACCATCCTAATCCCTTGATTACACAGTAGGCTCTCTCTCCCTGGGAACTGTTAGTTTAAACTCCATTAACCCTTCGATTGGATCCCAGGTTGTAACTCGCTCCCAGGAATCTGTTATTCTAAATACAACCTCGCCCCACCCCCAACCCCTCGTTTAGATTCTAGTCTGTAGCTCTGTTATTCTATTGCAATCAAAAAATAATTATTGCAGAAATATATCAACTTGTTTGGTAGAGTTGGTTCAATCGCCAGATCTTTTTTGTTACCACATGGGGGCAGGCTGTGCCAAAGGACTGTGATCTTGTTCTGAACCTATCTATCCATCCAGCTTTACAGTAATCAAAAAATTTTTTTTAACTGCATTGATTTTTAACCGTTGTGTTTTTGGTGGGCGGGGGGCGGGTAGGTGGTGGCTAAGTCCGCTTTTTACCTTCTGTTGTCCTCCATTGGAATGGCCACTTCCAGGCCATGAACAAACTTCACTTTGCAATTGTTTCATTTTAACACTAAACTTTAGAAATTGCAGGGAAGTGGGACAGGTTCCAAAATATTAAGGTAATAATTATTTTAAATGTAAAATTAGTGAAGTAAGTTTAAATGTAAAATTGGTTAATTTCGAAGAACAGTGGAGAGGGTGACGGAATCTGGCGTTTATTTCTTGTTATGACTTGGAGGTGTCTGTGTTGGACTGGAGTGGACAAAGTTAAAAACCACACAACACCAAGTGAGAGTCCAACAGGGTTTATTTGGAAGCACTAGCTTTCGGAACGCCGCTCCTTCATCAGCTGGCTGTGGAGAATAAGATCATCTCACAGAATTTATAGTCAAAGGAGTCCAGTTTGTTGTGTGATTTTTTTAAACTTATTTCTTGTTCTGCGCCCATGAGTGACACTGGGCAAGATGCAGGGCAATATTGTAGGCTCTCTCTTCCGGGCAACTGTTAGTCTGTGTATGAACCGTGTTCAGTCCTCATATGTTCCCACCGGGGACTGGGTGTGATTAAAATTATCCTCCAATTTTGTTTCTGTTTTTATGTCAGAAGTATTTATTGTATTTACTAATGATGTGGGAGAGTTTTTTTTTGCTTATGGCGAATACAGATGTTCATATAATTCGAGTGTGAATTAGCAAGAGGCGTGAGACTCGATCAAAATTATGCTGTGCAAAATGTACTCTGAATCGCTGATTTTTCAATTCCAATTGATGATCACCACCTCTGTGTGTTGAGGGGATTTTTTTTTTCACTAACCGCGTTTATAAAGTTTTGGTTTTAGATTTCGCCCAAATGACACGCGTTCGATGGCAACTTGAACCTTCTACAGACTCAGCAGGTGCTTCAAACATAGAACAGGAAGATTGAATTCAGTGGAACCAGAGTTAGGGAAACAAATAATGTGTTGGAGAAATAGGTTCCCCTCCGGGCGGTTCAATTAGATGATCACGAATGAGCTGTAACTGAACCCTATTTACCCGCCCAAACACCAGACCGTTTGCGAATATAATCCTATTGGTGTTTGGAGCAGAGGGGTGTTTGTATGAACAGGAGCCAATAAATGGAAGGACTTTTAGATTAAAACAAAAGCCTTTGGCGTAACTTTTGCCAAATTGCGAAGTTCAAGAAAAAAAAAACGAAGTTAGCAATGTATAATTTGCGATGCAAGATGATGTTCAGATAGTACAAGGTCATTTTATTTTACTCTACTCCAGACGCTATTAAGCATGACACGTCATCGTTGACTGTGGCTGTCAGACAGAGATGTCAATTATTATTAAAAGTGGAAGAACTCATTAAAACTTTCAAGGACAGCCACAGCTCAGTGAAAAGGAGAAAGGGAGTACAGTATGAACACAGCACTTACATCAGATCTGAAAGGTGAAGCTTAATTTAAATCACTAGGGTATTTTTTTTCAAAACTCTCTCTTCCTGTTTTTCAAATCGCCACAATCCTCAGGAAATACTTGTTGATGCCTCGTACCTCATTGATATTCGTTGCAATCTATGCCCGGGCTACGAAATGTATACCGAATGTATTGTTATTTTAGAAATTCTATTTCAGGTGTTAAAGAAAACATATCTGTATTCGCTCCTGCTCCCACGATCAGAATGCATCCTTTACTAACTCTGTGTCAGTCTATTCGTCCAAAATAAATTTGCGTTTCGACAAATTAAAGAACAACATCACACTCCCCCCGCCCCCCTCCCGCCAACCCAAAAATAATTTTATCATAAACCTAACTTGGGGAGATTTCAAACAGTCTGGGCTCTACTTTGCAATCACCAGTGGTTTGGGGGGAGGGAGAGGTGGGTTTTTTTTGCACGCGTGCCACGTGCACACCTAAACCTGTCCATTCCTGCAAGACTGGTCCCAAGGGTGAAGCACATCAAGTGCATGGAATGGTTGGGGAATCATGGGGCTGTTTTCTTGAAGAGAAGAAGAAGAGATTTGATAGGGACAGGGAACTGAGCCCAATGGTGGGGAGGAGCGAGAGTCAGAGGGGCATTGATTTAAGGTGAGCATTGTCTTGTCCTCATCGGAACAATGTGAAAGAAATACTGCACCAAAAGAAAGAGATGACAACGTCCATTCTTCACGGGAGCACAGTGCTGGTTGAGAGAGGAGAATGCACCAATTAAACATGACTGACAGTTCAACATTATATGTAATTCCATAATTAGACAGAAGTTTTTCAATGATCCTGAGTGTTCGAAGGATTACATTGACCAGGAATTTAGAGTTGTCAGCCAGATTGGTGCAAATGTATATACTGGAAATTACTTATATGAATACACATGCTCTGCCTTTCATAGAAAGAAAAAATATACACACACTGCTTTTGTTTCAACTCAACAAAACGGGGGATAGCCATTGTCTGGGTCATTCCTCAAGGTGATGCCTTGACCAATAACAGTCAACCTGCCTAGTTCAAGATGTGAGTAGTGATTGGCAGTTAACTATCTTTCATCATTAACTGGTATATTCAACACTTCTTTCTCAGTGAAATCGTTGTTTTCTCTTTTGTTTTGATATTTCTTGTCCATTGTCCATTAGTGGGCGCACGGTGGCACAGTGGTTAGCACTGCTGCCTCACAGCGCCAGGGACCCGGGTTCAATTCCCGCCTCAGGCGACTGCGTGGGTTTCCTCCGGGTGCTCCGGTTTCCTCCCACAATCCAAAGATGTACAGGTTAGGTGAATTGGCCGTGCTAAATTGCCCGTAGTGTTAGATAAGGGGTAGATGTAGGGGAATGGGTGGGTTGCGTTTCGGTAGGTCGGTGTGGACTTGGTGGGCCGAAGGGCCTGTTTCCACGCTGTAATGTAATCTAATCTAATTGCCCTGATGAATGCAAGATGGAAAGCTTCAAGAAAATGTGCCATTTTTCATCAACTCTCAAGTTTTATTTCACCAGACAACAATTTAACATGATTGACAAAAGGAGGAGAGGCAACATCAGGATAAATGTTTTGCTTTGCACAGCAATGATTGGGAATCTGGAATGCACTGTCTGAGAGTGGTGGAGGCAAATTCAATTGAGACTTTCAAAAGAAAATTAATAAGTATCTAAAGAGAAACCAAATTGCCAAGCTGATGAGAAAAGGTGGGTGGGGAGGGGGGGGGTGTAAGTAAGAGAGTTATGTTTGCAGTGTTGGCATGGCATGGATAGTCACCTCCTATGCTGTAACATGCCATGACTGAATAATCCAACGGACTACCCAGATATGGGGAAAGATTCAGGAGCAAAGCATCAGCTTTAAAAGGAATGTTTATTTGTAGCAAAACGACGTGCAGGCGGGATAGCCAGGATGTTGCTGAATGTGAACACTTACAAAAGAGACATCATTCCTTGGTAGAAGCAGATTTTTCTGTTATTCATTACTGCCACTGCAACTTGCTTTCCTTCAAGTCACCGACATAGGAACAGTTTAATTTTCAGATAAAACCTACTCACTCCATTTGGCTTGTACTTATGCTAACAGTGTTTGTTTTCTTAATGTCGAGAACGTCTTTTAAATATTCTTTTTTCCCCCATAGTTGTGAAACAAAGAAGATTTCAGTAAAACCTATTGGAATTTTCACTTTTATACCTTTTACCCTTTATACATTTTGTCATGTAAAATATGTATTTTGGAACAATTTCTGAGGTCAAACCATCTCAAATATGCTGTTAATCTATCTACAGATTACTTTGTAAAACCTTCAATTACATGATATACATCCTGGGCATTGGCTGATTCCGTTAGGATTAAAGTGGTGCTGGAAAAGCACAGCAGGGTCAGGCAGCATCCGAGGAGCTGGAGAATCGACTTTTCGGGCGAAAGCCCTCCGGGTGAGTATACACAATCGGTTTTCCTGTTGAACCTGCATTATGAATGTTGCAGTGATTTTGTGTCCCAGTTTTCAGCGCATAGACTATGAACTGCGTTCTGATCGTTACATTTGGCATAAAGCGAAACGGAATTATACCACACCATAAGATTAAGATAACGAGCACATACATTTGGCCCAGTGGCAGCGTTTTTGCCTGAGTCAGAAGACTGTGACTTGAAGTCCTTCTCCAGCGATTTCAATAACAAATCTAACCCAACACTTCAGTGCAGTATGTAGAGAGTAATGCAGAGTGAGGTGTGCCGTCTTCCAACAGAGACTTTTGTCTTTTCAGTTGGGTTTAAATTTGACGATTAGAGGATTCTACCCTAGTCCCTTTCCAACATTACTTCCTCATCCAAAACAGATTTTTTGGTCGTTTACATCATTGTAAATAGGGGGACTATGATGAGCACAAAACAGCAGTAACTATTGTACACAAAGCAGGGAGGGGGTTAACCTTCAAAAAAATGTAATTGGCTGTGAAGGTGTGAAAGGAGCTACACTGGGGCAAATTCTTTTTTCCCCTTATGGTGGGTGTCTAACAGTAAACAGTCCCCCTCCTGAGACACCATAAGGCAGTAAATTTATGTTGGGGACCACTTGGCCACTGTGTGTAAATAATCTCGAATTGCAGCCGCCTCTCATTCCCCAATCCTTATTGGGGGAGAAAAGGAGAAACTAACGACAGATATCATTTGGGGGGGGGGGGGGGGGGGGGGGGGGGTTCTGTTGTCAAATGGTGTTGTCAAATGGTCTAAGCAGCACCGCTCCAGCATTCCGCCAATCTCATGAACCGTGGTTTAACTGATTGAAGGTTCAGGTTTAATGTGTTCAGGGTTCCCCTTCAATGGCTCTAAGTTGCATTTTAAAACCAGTCCAGGAATGGGACGTCCTGTAATTGTTCGAGCCCCCCGCCGTCCATTCCAGAAGCGAATATGACAGATGATGGGGATGGGGCTGCCTCCTGCTCACTGAACCCGCCCAGCGTCAATGTGCCAGGGGGACATTGCTGTTCCTTGCGGTTCACAATGGCATTGTCAGTGAACACCAGTTCTCAGACCCAGGAGTACAACATGTGCCGGCGATTGGTCATTACACGTGGCTGTGATAGCCTGACAATGTACCTCTGATTGGATTGGCCTGATGGGGGGATGTCCCACTGAAGAAATGGGAATGTTAACTCGGTTCCTCCCTCCACTGAGGCTGCCAATCCTGCTGAGTTTCTCCATCCAGCACTTTCTGCCCCCACCCCCAAATTTCAGGTTTCAAGCATCCTCAGAATTTTGCTTTTCTACCGCGGGCCTGTGCGCAGCGTGAGAACAGAGCTCCAGGTCTCAGGTCCTAACACACCCCACCAAATTCGCTGCCCCATCAGTCAGATCTCTCGATATGAACTCTCTGACACCCAACCCTTCTCTCTTACACTTGCGTCTGCCATTGATTTTGGGTGTCGGTGCTGTATTATGTGGATTCCAGTCTGTAACTCTCCCACACATTCGCCGGTCCACAGACAGGCCACTCTCAGGAATCCATTGTCCCCAGCAAGGCAAACTTGTGCTCTAGGTCAGCTATGTAATTCATATTCAAAAAGTGAAGGTGGGAGAGGTGGTGAGAGGGAAATGGACGGTGCAAAGGGACCGGGGTCCTGAACCAGCGCAGTTATGAACCCGTGCAGTGCACAGAGCTCCAGATCCTGCGGAGTTGTGTGTCTGGGGAGCTGGTGTGGGGAGACAAGACCACGTTGACCTTGAATTCTGCAAAACAGCCTGCCTTTCTATTCCCCCCCCCCCCCCCCCCTCAATTTCCCAAATACTGTGACCACCGTTTATCGTCCAAAGACTGGCGAGTTTTCATTGCTCTGCGCCTCTTTCTAATTCTCTTGTAGAAGTTGTTTCTAGTCTGTCTGAGTGAGTTCGCTGCCTCTTGACAGTTCCCCCTCGGTGAAAGAGTTGACGTCTGTTTTAACAAGCGGGCAGTGTGTTTTGTTTTAACTGAACGACACCGAGACGTTCCGAGCTGCTGCCCACTCGCCGTTTGAGCTGAACCTAAAGGTGAATTAACCCGACCTCTCAATTTGTTAACGAGTCCCGGTTCGAAGGAAGCTGATTTGAGAGCAGCTCCAGCGGCTGCAGACTCCCCTCTCCCGGTAACCGTGGAAAGAGATTCAGCAGCTCCAGCCCAAATCCTCCATCATTCCGGGTCCGCACTGACCTCCCAGTCACTCCTATAACCAGGCTCAGACCAACTACCTACATCTCTCCTTTGTTTCTCCTTTTGCATTCAACTATTCTTCATTTTCACGAGCCTACATGTTAGAATTAGTGTTCTATCCAGTGTTAGAATTAGTGGCATGCCTTATATATATATATATATATATATATAGCTAGTATCAGTTTATATTAGTCATTTTAGTGGTATATTGCGACAACCAGTTGTATATCATTGTATATTTTTCACATCAGTTGTACTGTTTCAGGTGTAAGTTAATATTAGTTGTAATCGTTAACTCTAATCCCTGACAGAGAGCACCTGAAGTGACACTATTTGTAAACACATATTTCAATTGACGACCATATTCATCATGCCAGAAATTTTATCTCAACGTGTTTGCATTTCTGCGTTCGAGAGAGATGACATGCATTTTGAGTTCGAGACACTGGCGTGTTTTGGTGTGAGTTTTCTTTGTCTGCGTTCACATGTGTCAGAGTCTGTGTGAGAGTCCTGTCCCTCTCATCCCGGACTCCCGGCTTGATAACGGAAGAAATTATCGATGATCATTTTCTCTCCACGACCCTCCCCACCCCACCCCCCCCCCCACCCCCCCACTCCACTCCCCGAACCATCACTCCTCCATCTCTGAGGCCAGTTAACAGAAGGGACTAAATACTAGATTCACTTCTCCGCATAGACTCGCGAAAGTAGAGCCCGCTGCCCCTCTGTGAACACCCCGCGTTTATTGAAGCAAGCCATCCATCTCTCAGACTGTTTAACAAAACATGAACAGCCCCGTCCACTTTGAAACGACTCGGCAACGAACCAAGAGGCGAAATGGGATGTGACTGGACATCCTCCGAATGATGCTGTTCGACCGCTCTAGCCTAAATATAATTGTAAAAGCAGACGCGTGTATGTGTGTGTGTGCATCTCTTAGATTCTGAAAACTAACACGCGTTTGAGATTTAAAGGAACTCGGCTAAATTGGTTACAATAGGAGTTTTTTTAAACAGTTTCCCAGTTACATTTAAAACAACAACAACAAAAAAAACAACGAATTTTAATTCTACCCTTCTCTCTCCCCCCCCCCCCCCCCCCCCCCCCCCCACACACACACACACTTCTAAAAATTCAGGTGATTTATTTTGGAAAAGTAAACCCCATTGCACTTTTAAACCTGAGAGCAGGGCTCTCGATCACTTTGTACGTCTCTTTTGGCTGGTTCGTTTTATAAGCAGATCCCTCGTTGAGTGAGAGTTGTAATAAAGAATGCCCCGAGCTAAGTGAGCACTAATGAGCTCTTATCAAATTGTTGTCGAAAAGGGGGCCCGCTGATTCTTTCAAGATAACAAGGAAGATAATTATATTCAGAAGGAAAAATCGATAAGGAAATATTAATCCTCTCCGAAAAGCTCTTAAAGAGATGACGGTAATAACGCGCTGGGATGTAGACTGGGGGACATTAAACAAATGCAGGTTGTTTCAGCTTTCCCGGACCATGCGATTCTCGGTTTTAACCCTTGTGTGGTTTTTATTCCCAAATAAAAATTGCATTGTTAAAATTCCAAACGGAATTTAAAAAGCAAAACATTCCACTCAGCCAGAACGACCGGGGGGGTTTCATTTTAACTCAAATACAAAATCCACCAATGCAAAATACAAAAATCGTAAATATTTTTCGAATTGGTCTGGAGTAGACTGGCGGTGTGTCCAACTTTTGAGTTTAAAATATTCGCGATCCCGTGCATTCAATGCGTGTAAAGATGGCATTTAGAAATCAACATCATAATTATATTTGTGACAGACAATGGTGGTCCATAATGTGTGTAGAAAATGTCACTTTCTCTGAATATAGGTGTCAGAACAGTGTTCCCTCCTCACGAGCATTAATTTGTATTGTAGCCTTGGATATGTTAATATACCACCTGAGAAGCTCTGTATTTACATATTAAATACCCATATGCTCTCCAGTTGACAGCGACATTACAGCCCTACCATTCCATGTTCGCCTCAGAGTGCCGTTCATGAATCACACACGAAGCTTTGAACAATTCCAGAGTCCTTTGGCCCCTGAAATCGGTCTGAAGTGAGCCAGGTCGTTAGGCCCAGAGAGCGGTCTATGAAACACGTGTACGAGTGGACCTAACACTGGAGGGTCAGACGGTGAACGGAGGCGCCTGGCCGTGTCCGCTGGCTATAATGTGGGAGAGTTACACATACCGGGCCCCGAACTGTGTGTTGCTTTAGACGCCGGGTTAGAATCATTTCGGTAATGCTCCGCGCCCACCCAGCAATCCCAGGTACTCAGACTGACTACAGAAACACACTGGTGTCGTGCGATTTATATTTCCTTTCTGGGGTCAAAGACCTGGCAATTGCTGTGACTGGCACACATTCCACCCCCCCCCCCCCCAATATCCGGCGCTATGTGAAGTCCCTAACATTTGAATAGGCAAGTCCCGAGTTGGAGAGGCAGGCCGGGGGTGGGGGGAATGTCTCTCTGTCTCTCACATTTATACAGCTAACAGCACACAGGAGAGAAGGAACGCGCATAGTGCTGGGTCTGGTCTGGAAGTTGGGAAGGAGCTGCTCGGTAGGCAGGTCGAAGGACCCTCGAAATAATGTGAAGGCCGCCTGTGGTGTGGCAGAAAATTGGGCCAAGGTGTCGCATTCATCTCTTCCGAGGTTTTGTGAGCTTGTAGACTTTCTTAAAGGGTTTAAAGGACTTATTAAACTCCACTTGCCATCGCCTGCCCTTCGCTTTCTGACTCGGTTTGAAACAAAATTATTCAGGGCCGCGTGGTGGTTTGAAGCCTGTCTATATATCTGTAAGTATCTGTGTGTCTGTGTCTGTGTGCTTATTTGTCTGTGTCTCTTTGTGTGTCTCTGTGTGTCTATCTATGTGTGTGTTTTTATGTATATGTGTGTGTGCGTATGTGTGTGTGTTTCACAATGTGTGTGTGCTTGTCTTGTGTATTTGTGTGTCTATGTGTATTTTTATTTATCTGTGCGTGTGTATGTGTGTGTTTAATAATGTATTTCTATGTGTGTGTTTTTATTTATCTGAGTGTCTCTGTGTGTTTAACAATGTGTGTGTTTTTACCTCTGTGCGTATTTACACCTGTCTCTGTGTGTGTTTAACAATGTGTGTGCTTGTCTTACGTATTTGTGTGTCTATGTGTATTTTTATTTATCTGTGTGTGTATTTACACCTGTCTGTATGTGTGTCCGTGTGTGTATTTAGCAATGTGTGTGTGCTTGTCTTGTGTATCTGTGTGTCTATTTATGTGTGTTTTTATTTATCTGTGTGTGTATTTACACCTGTCTCTGTGTGTGTCTATGTGTGTATGTGTGTTTAACAATGTGTGTGTGCTTGTCTTGTGTATTTGTATGACAGGGGTGGTGGCTACAGAGGGAGACCTGTAGTTTCTCTGACCCAGGATCTCGTCCACAACTGAAGTGGGGCTGATACCTCACTGCCGAAAGAGGCTCTCCTTATGTCACATTGAGATTGTACTAAAAACATAGCAAAGCTGAGGGGGCGGGCCAGGTATAAAATTAGGAAGAGTCCGAATCTTAAGAAGTGAACACGGAGCGGGTCCGCAGCCCAGCCCTTGCTCTGAACTGCATTCAACCCTCCGAGTTCACTCAGTTCTCAAGCTGCCAGTTTCTCTCTCCGATCTGCCATTCAGTATTAAGGCTGGAACCGGTCGACTGAACGCACAAAAATTAACCGACAGCCAAAAGGGACTCAGTGAGTGCCATTCCCGGGGAAGGTGTGACTCGGCTCGGTCAGTGCAGAAATGTAGACTCCGCCGGTCAATGAGCATCGAGAAAACCCGCAGACAAGAGACAGGGCGGTATAACCGAGGCAGCACTCTGCACTCCCAGTGTAAACGAAAAATAGAAAGGGGGCAGAGAATTTTATTAAAAGGGTGTAGGAGAGCGAAGGGAGCGGAGTATGAAACCGATGAAACTACAAATGGAGTTGTTTAAATGTGCACTCCAGACAGACTGGAAGAGACCTGTCCCTGAACCAGAGACTGTTGTTCACGGGGAACCCTGTGATTAATCTGCTTTAAATGAAAAAGGGGGGAAAAAAGTTCGAGGGAGATAGAAAAGACAACGAACAGGCAATTTGTCCCCTTCTGCCGGCCAAAGGCTGGTGAGAATTTAATATATCCCCTCAGCCCGTGTCAGTGATCCTGCCCCGCCCCCGATGAGTACACATCGAGGTGACTTTTTTGCAGATAAATTTCCATCAATGAACCGTGTATTACACGCTGCGTCACTTCAAGAAAGCTTTGAATGACAGTGTTTAATGTTTTTGGATGTCCTCTTAGGGGTGAAAAGACATCGACTGCAGGAAAATAATCGCATCCTGAAACATCTTCGGGGGGGGGGGGGGGGGGAGTGTGTACAGACTCACGAGGCAACACTTAGAGAGATGTATGTACGATGTACGTTAGAAAGTCCATGTTGTGCGCCAGTATAATGTGGGGGCACAGGATATCACAGAGTATGTGTGTGTCGGTAGTTCATAGCGAGGCGGGTTTCTTTTTGGAATTCCCTTCCCCGCCGTTTCTTCTTGTGATTTGAGGTCTCCTTTGCCGACACCAACGGGTCCTTTTGTAGATCGCGCCTGGATGTGTTGTTGGTGCCCCGCCCAGTGTCCTGTGAGTGGCGCGGAGTAGTCGCAGGGGTTGGCTCCCAGGGGTGTTCGTGACAAACAGGGGATAGAGAGAGAGAGAGAGAGAGTGTGTATGTGTGTCAGTGTGACTGCCTGGGAGGAAAGTTTGGGATTAGGAAACTCGTAGAGAGAGAGAGAGAGACAGACAGACACAGAGAGAAGGGGAGCAACAGCCTGGACTTTGTGAGTTGGGACTTCGGGCGTTGGACTGGAAAAAAGGAATTCCGTGGGACGGACTGTCGATGAGCTTTTGGGACGCAGGTACCTGCGCAGAGAGACTGGGCACAGACAGGGGTTGGGGGGGGGGGGGGGGGGGAATGCTGTAAGCATCCTCTGCCCGTTCGTTATGAGTAGCTCTCCCGAATCATAAATTAAATCCGTTCCCCGGAAAGAGAGTCTGGGGACCCTGAAATTGCGGCGAGTCGCATGCCTAGTAAACCAGAACCAGCCAGCACTGTCGAAGTGATGTGTGTGCGTGTATTTTCTGATCGAATTTGCAAAGTAAAACCAGAACAGCATATTCAGTGCAACTTTTAATGTATATTAAAAACATTTCAGTCAGAACTGAAGTGCACGGGTTTTTCTTTGGATTAGTGGTGCTGGAAGAGCACAGCAGGTCAGGCAGCATCCGAGGAGCAGCAAAATCGACGTTTCGGGCAAAAGCCCTTCATCAGGAATACAGGCAGTGAGCCTGAAGCCTGAGTTTTTTCTTTGTAAACCTAGCATCTGCGCGGTTATAATCATTGCAAATCCTTTCTCTGTGCTTTCCATCCGTACAACAGAGACAGTAACAATTGTTTCCCCCCCCAAAAAACAATTTACTACTTATACTTTCAGTGACCATTTTTCTTGTTCGAGTATATTTGATTCTTGAATAATATTCCTCGCGTCGTCGAGCGTGAAATACTACAAACCCGTTTTAGACTCAATTCACTTTTCAACCTTCTATTTTGTCCGGTATAATATATAACCCCGCTCACGTTTTGATCAATTACTTTTCCATCTTTTTTTTTAAAAAAACTGACTTCAAATTTCCAAATCTCGATTTTAAAAAATACATATTATTTCTTATCCGTGAATATTCGGAGTTTGTGTTGAAGGCCGACGCTGCTTTTGTAACAAACTGCAGTTTTGAAATGTCTGAATCCCCATATATACATAGTTATAATTTAATAATCTCGCATGTATATGTTTAAATGTAAATATTAAATCCATTCGTTAACCCCCCCAAAAAAACCCACTTAAAGCATAAAGATTTACAATGTGGTGGGTCTGACTGAACCTCGAATGCAATTAATGGCGTGAAATTTTATATCCTTGAAAATAAGATTAAAATAAATGACGAGTCTTTTTTATAAATAGTGTAGTTAATATATTTTTTCTTTTATAATATCTATTTATAATATATAATTTATAGCATATTTCGCAATTTATCTTTCGTAATATATATTATGAAAGGAAACAAAACCGAATTGGTTTCACACAGAGGTGCCGGGGTTTTTGGGGAGATTCCCCGGCAGAAGGTGCAAATTGTATCGGGCGCCTCTGAGTTGTGTGTACAAGGCGAAATGTTAAACTTTGATGGGGTGAGACGCTCCTTCACTCCCACTTTCCCTGCCCGGTCCTACACTCATCCGCTTTCATAATATTCGCTCGGGAAATTAATCCTCTCATGGGCCCGGGCTTCAGAAAGTCATTAGCTGTTTCTGCCTCCTTGACCGTCCTGGTCCCATCAATGAGATGCGGAGAATTGACAGGGAGAATTATTCAATTCATTCCAGTACGAGGGAGGTGGACTTCGCCATTAGCTGGGGCGTGAAAAAAAAAGTCCAAGTCAATTAAAGTAATAACAATCATAGCATTTTACTATGTCGAACCTGGGCGTATGATTTTCGTTGTTACTTTTAGTTTTTTATAAAAAAAAGTATGGTTTAACTCTGTAATTCCTAGCAGAAACTGCGGGGGAAAACGTTGAGATTTAGGATCAAGTCCCGGTTGACAATTTGCGATATGATTCCCGCCCAGTCCCCGGCTCTCCCTGATTGTTGAGTGTGAGGGTGTAGAGAGTTTGCGGACCCCCTCCTTCACTTTCCGCTGCCCGCTGGCGGGGGTCGGCGAGCTGACGGAAGAAGGAGGAGGTGGAGGGAGGGGGGGGGGGTGGTTGGGAGACGAGGAGAGTAGGAGGTCTGGTCCCCAGGTGCTTCCTAAGTCTCCCCACCCCCTCCTTCTCTCCCCTCCCCACGCCCGAACACGCCGAGTGTGCGCTTGCAATGGGACCGGGCGTCGCTTTTGGGAATCCCGAGCCTAGCGAGTTATGTCTGTGCCTGTGTGTGTGTGTGTGAGTGGGGGGTGGGGGGGGAGGTGGTGTGTGCAAGAGCTGATCCGAACTGACGAGTTCCGCTCTCTTCGTTTTTAGGTTGACGCTTTACAACAACCATCGCATCCCCCCACCCCCTACCCCTCCCTCCTCTCCAACCCCCTGACCCCTCTCTCACCTCCGCCCCCACCTCACCTCCACCCCCCCCCCCCAAAAAAAATCCCGACACCATGCTGGACGGATTGAAAATGGAAGCAAGTTTGCAGCGCCCGCCAGAGAACACGGCTTCGCTTCTCGGTGAGTTCTGAGTTTCCGAGTCAGCTCTCGTTCTGCTGTTCCCATTGCAGACAGGTAGACTGCCCCGCGTTAATTTACCTCGTCCCCTTTATTTCTTCTTAAGCTGGTATTTTTTTAAAAAAAATATGAAAAATGTGAACAGATCGCTTGCATGTCAACTCGGTAACTTACGTGTCGACGCTTGTACAGCTATGGGCAACGTCTTGGGGAATCACTTGCAACAGTGTATAAGAGTCAGAATGTGTAGACTTCACACTGGGGAGTGTAACGCCATACTATCTGAAAGGATACATCCTGAAGAAACCCGGGTGTGTGTCAAGTGCACACGCAATTCTAACACATAGTGTGCACACTGGACAGGAGCACATTGTATCTCCGGACGTGTAGGTATCCAAAAAATAATAAGCAGATGCACCTCTCCTCTGTCATTCATTCACACACTTCGATAATCCCCAGGTTCTAAGTACATTAATATAGAAGTTCTAACAATTAAAAACATGTATCTATATTTTAGATACACCGCTTGTGCACATATTACATTTCAATGCAGACTCGACATATGCATTCATTCACGTAGGTCTGTGGATTGGATCAACACTTTTAAAGAAAGCAGCTTGATTCTCCGAAGCTTTCGCTGGATCCATTGCCAGGCAGTCGGCAGGTCGCAGACAAGTCTGACTCTTCGGCGGCCTCGGCCGCTTTTCTCCCCCAGATTCTGAAAAGTGTCAACTCCCTTTGAGTTCTCAGAGCAAATCTGAGAATGTCCGCCCTCTCTGACACACACACACACACATTCCGCCGAGCCGTAATAGCGACATTGAAATCTAACTCTACCCCGTGCGTTAGAATTCACCGAGTTTACCGACGGTGAACGATTTGCCTGGGATTCGGAATTTACCATCGAATTCCGGACTCAAGGCGTTGATTTTTATTTTCTTAAAAACGACCCTTTCTCCTTTTTATTAGAAAAAAAAAGGAAACTTTCCTCACAAATAGATATCTTTGCACGATCCCTCTGAGATTAATAAGGACGTGTTGGTTACCTCTCGCCTTTGTACCGTCGCCCCTGGAGCTAATTGCTCACTCTGTAGTCGGTGGGCTGCCAGAGCGTGGGGTCCGCTCTCTGGGAACCACACACACACACAAAAAAAGTTGTCCACTTTGGAATGTGTGGGGAAGGACGTTATAGTGATCTATGGAAGGAGATCAGGGAGCGGGTTCAGGCCCGCAATCCAAGTATTTCTGACAGGCAGGGAACTACTCAGTCAGAGAGGCGAACATCCGCGCTCTCAGGGTTTACCCTTAACTCGGAGAGTTGAGAACTTTTTAGTCGCTGGCTGAAGCAAAACCAGGCAGCTTTAAACTCACCGCACATGGGGGTTTCCGATCAATGCCTGGACTGCTGATGACATTTTATTTGTAGCTGGTTTTGCATCTTGATGCTCTGACAGTGTTTTCCAAGTGATTTAACGCGAGTCCCTGTGTGTGTGTGCCTCTATTAGGTGTGGGGCTTGTCAGTAGCAAGAGCGGGTCAGACCTGCACTGGAGAGGGCCTTATTGACTGACGACAGAGTGGACTGTTTAGCGAATGGGGAATGCGTTCCTCATGGAAAGAGAGAGAGAGAGAGTTCGAGCCTGTGTGTACACAGGTAGCAAGTGTTGGAGACATTGGGTGCAGTGATAGGGGAAGGATCGAGGCAAGAAAAACCAGCTTGTGGATGTGCTGAGCTGAGACTGTTAGATGGCGGGTAAGACAGACTTTTCCCAATTCTTTCCTTTGGGCGTCAGGAATTCTGTGTCGACTTCCACCTTCAAAAAGAAACAGGAGTATCAAGATTGGTACTATTGTGCAGCCTCCGAATGTAATACCATTCCTTCAATGAGACCTTTTCGCAGTCATGTGCCGACGGGAACAGTGGCCCCGAATGTTCCAGTGCCCGGTCACCGCTGTGGACGGGGACCAGAACGAGTCCAAGAGGATTGTTGTAATGTAGATGTATAACGATAAAAAACAGATACAATTATTCTTAATTGTGAGGCCTGGCAACGTAGGCAGCGTAATTATTTACACGCTTTCAGGAACGTTAGGCTCTCCGGTCAGTTAAAAGGTGGGTTTTGAGTTCGGGGTGTGATCTGCATGAGTGTGTATTACAGACATGGACACGGCCATACACACATACAGACATGGACATGGTCATACAGACATGGACACGGCCATACAGACATGGACACAGCCATACACACATACAGACATGGACATGGTCATACAGACATGGACACGGTCATACAGACATGGACACGACCATACAGACAGGGAAATGGCCATACACACATACAGACATGGACATGGCCACACAGACATGGACACGGTCATACAGACATGGACACGGTCATACAGACATGGACATGGTCATACAGACATGGACATGGTCATACAGACATGGACACGACCATACAGACATGGACACGGTCATACAGACATGGACACGACCATACAGACATGGACACGGCCATACACACATACAGACATGGACATGGTCATACAGACATGGACATGGTCATACAGACATGGACACGGCCATACAGACATGGACACGGCCATACACACATACAGACATGGACATGGTCATACAGACATGGACACGGTCATACAGACATGGACACGGCCATACACACATACAGACATGGACATGGTCATACAGACATGGACACGGTCATACAGACATGGACACGGTCATACAGACATGGACACGGCCATACACACATACAGACATGGACACAGCCATACACACATACAGGCATGGACACAGCCATACACACATACAGACATGGACACAGCCATACACACATACAGACATGGACACAGCCATACACACATACAGGCATGGACACAGCCATACACACTTACAGACATGGACACAGCCATACACACATACAGACAGACACAGCCATACACACATACAGACATGGACATGGCCATACACACATACAGACAGACATGGCTATACACACATACAGACATGGACACAGCCATACACACATACAGACATGGACATGGCCATACACACATACAGACAGACACAGCCATACACACATACAGGCATGTACATACAGACAGACATGGACATACAGACAGACACGGTCATACAGACAGACACAGTCATACACACACATGGACATACACACATACAGACAAACACGGTCATACACACACAGCCAGACACGGCCAAACACACATATAGACAGGCACAGTCATACACACACAGACATATACACATTCATACAAGCAAGGATTATACAGACATGGTCAAACATACGAACACGGGACGCATACGTATAGGCAAGGATTGTACAGACATGGACATACAGGTACATACAAACACACGGGATACATACAAATGTACAGGCACAGACATACATACAGGAAAGGACACTGGGCACAAGCACACATACAAGGGCGCATAAAGACATGGGCAAACATACAATCACGGACACATATGTACAGGCAAAGACAGAGACCTACATACAGGCGAGGAACAGACGGACATGGAGAAACATACAGACAACGGATACACAGACACAGGCAAGAACACAGACACACAGACACGGGACCCACTGACACACATATGCACGTATATGCCATACTAACTTTGATTTTCGCCTTTCAACTCACATTTAATTGAGATGGGCCAACTGAGAGCGCGGCTGAAGTTACATGAACGGTTGTTTTTCGATATTCTCCAAACATTATTCCTGATCCTTCCTGTTCCTTTTTAATTAGCAGCTTACCCCTCCCCCCACCTCCCCCATAACAGACAGGGCGGGCATGGTCACAGATTATTTGAACTGTTGAAAATGAACCTTCAAAATTATTTCCGAGCCAATGCAAATTCCTCCCACTCCCCACCCTCCCCCCCAACCTCAGACAATAAATACACACGAACAGGTTTGGTTAGATGGTGTTGTTCGGAACTGTTGTGAAGATAGTGCTGATTTTCACGGTGTTTGATACTTAAATGACTGCGCCTTTTTCGATGTCTGTGGATTTTGCGTTTACCGGGGAAGGGGGGGGGGGGGGGGGGGCTGGTCTCAGAGTGGTGAGAAGTGTGAATGGGGCGCAGACAGAAAGCATTATTCTGGGGCAGGCAACGCTTTTCCCGAGGGCTGCAATACGCACACACACACAGAAGGAACACAGCCTGTTTTCACCAGACAACGAATCGAACGAAACCGTTCAGAATGGAAGCGAGAGATTTTGAAATTGTTCCACCTGACCAGCTTGTAGGTTTATGTTCGTATTTGTAATGGGCAGGGATGGGTGAGGGGGCAGTCAACATGGACGCACAGAAGGCCCTTGACACCATCAACGTGTCCAGAGAGGATTTGGTTTGTAGTCACATGTACCCAATTACAGTGAGAAGCGTTGTTTTTGGGAGCAGTACAGGCAGGTCATTGCAAACAATGACGCAGGGTGTTCAGACAGAGCGAGGCATAAGGGTTATGGCTGTACAGGGGTGGGGTGGGGGGGGGGCACAAAGCAAGATCGACATTATTTGAAGTTTACAGAGGTGCCTTCATCAGGCAGGAGTGGGTACTGCAGACGCAGGAGATTACAGTGGTGCTGGAAAAGCGACAGCAGGTCAGGCAGCATCCGGGGAGCAGGAAATAAAAATCGACATTGCGGGCAAAAGCCCCTCATTGGGAATCCAGTCTGATGATGGCAGGGAAGAAGCTGCTCCTGAACTTGTTGTTCAAGCTTCTGCATCTTCTGCCTGACCGGAGGTTGGAAGAGAGTGTAACCGGAGTGAGAATGGGTCTTTCCGCCAAGGAGGACTGTCGGTGGCTCCCGTGATAGTCCCATAGATTCTCAGTTAACCTACAAATACCTCAGCTTGGATGCCCCAGGTATACACACACACTGTGTTAGATAGGGACACACACACACACGGATTCTGACCGAGCATGTCTCCATTTAAATTGCACATACACAGACTTGGGAAACGTTGTCTCCAAATATTTGCAGCGGCAGTTTCTTGCCAGCGGCTCAGTGTGAGACCTGATTTTCTATATTCGTTTGGAGTTTTATCTGTTTGCATCCCTAAACAGATCTACACATGGACGCTGCTCGCTCCCAACATGTACTCCTTGACTACATGTTTCACTCTCGGGAGACTGCAGTCCATCCTCCTGGACACAGATGGATCTTCACATGCTCCTGTGATCCTTGATCTTCAACAACAAACACCTTTCCGCCCCACTCTTCACTGGGAGCGATACGGAACCTTCCCAGCCCTTCCTCAGCTCTCTCTGAGAAAATCCCAGCATCACAGCGCCCCGATTCTTTGTACCGTTAACTGGGGTTCACGGTTCTCTGGAAGGGTTAACTCTTACTTTTCTCTACCGATTCTGCCAGACCTGACGAGCTTTTCCAGCAATTTCTGTTTGTGCTTGGGTTTTACGGTAGTCCTGGGCGACAGTGCTTACCATCCTATGGGTGGGGGTGGGATGCTGCTTAGAGGGTCGGTGTGGGATCGATGGGCCGAATGGCCTTGCTTCCACATTGTCCACGATTCCTGGGCAAAATTCCTGGGCGAGATGGAGACCTATCCTGAACTGGGATCCCGGATACGGGGAAAGGGAAATCGTCCCAGTTCACTTCAAAAGAGAGGGTTGTTGCAGAGTGTAGGCTGTGCGAGGGACTCCTGATCGGCGGGTCTGGTGTGAACAGACGTGTCTGTATCTGCAGAGGCGGAAGAAAGTTAACTTTTCATTCAACTGGGCGGGCAGGGGTCTGGCAGTGGGAAGCAGTGACTGTACAACTGAAGTTTGCCAGTTACTTGTCCTGAACCACCCTCACGCTGGGCTGCCCGTTCAAACAACTCGTCTGGATTTAATATATATTTTTTAAAAACATCTCAAACCTGTGCCAGTGAAAGGTGGAGTCGGTGAGAGATCACTCACTCTGCGTTAACTCTGTCTCACCGAGCTCCTGATTAGCCACTGGGATTTGACCAAGAGGCGCAGCAGTGTGTGTTTAAAGATAACCGCAAAACAACCAGACGGTGGGACTGGAGAGGGTCACAGACTTGAATTTACGTGCATAGGGACGGTCAGAAGCAGACACTGCTGGTAAAACTCAGTGTCTGTAAGAAGAAAGCAGTGTTAACGAGGCTGGTGGCTCTTCGTCACAAGATTCTGGTTTTGTTTCCGATTTCCAGCGCCCGCAGTTCTGTGTTTTATTCTATAAGAGTTAGGAGTCCGCCCCTCCAGCCAGATTCACCATTCTATAAAATCGCGGTGGTCTGACTGTGGTCTCAGCGCCACATTCCCGACTCTCTCCATAATCCCGAACTCCCCTGTCAATCACAACTCTGCGTAGAAAGCACTCTTGAATACACACTCATCAACCAGCCTGCACTGTGCACTTGAGGGAGACATTCCTCAGCTAATGAAGGGAGAATTCCTCCTCATACCCTTCTTAAAGTCAGCGTCATGGAGTCCTATAGCACGGAAATAGGCCCTTTAGTCAACCCGAACATAATCCCAAATTAAACTAATCCCACCTGCCTGCTTCTAGCCTATATCCCTCCAAACCTTTCCTTTCCATGTATCTATCCAAATGTCTTTTAAAGGAGAGATCCCATATTTTGAAATGGTGCCTCCCAATTCTCATCCCTAACTCCACCCCCCCCCCACCCCCTTCCGTACAGACAGAGGGAAACAGCATTTACTCGGTCAAGCCTCCTCAGAATCTTATACCTTAAAAAAAAATCCAATGACTGTTGGCTCAACTTGCTCAATCCGTCCATCATTCCAGAAATCAGCTGCTCCAAACTGCTTCCATTCGACGTGTATCCCTCCTTCAATAAGACCACACTTGTATCCAGTGTTCTACATGTAGTGCACTGTACTGCAGCAGCAGGAGCTCCCTACATTTATACTCAATTCCTTTCTCATAATGGTAAGCTTTCCGTTCATTTTCCTGTTTGTTTGCTCTACATGCCTGCCAACATGTTGTGATTTATCTACATAGCATTGTTAAGTCTCTTTTCACCTAAATAGTATTCTATTTTTCTAATCCTCTTGCTAAAATGGACTGACTCCCACTTTCCTACGATATACCATATATAATTTTATTGCGCACCCGCTGAGGAGGGTTACATCAATTCTTTTCTAGTCTCACTCATCCACTAGTCATAAAAAGTATCGAGTAAAAGGCTTAGCCTGTGTGAGGGTAGATATAATTATATTCTAACATCTCAAGTATAATATGAAACAAATATGGGTAACAGACATTGTTGAACACCCTAACAGAACACATCAGATAACAAATGCAGTCAAGAAAGTTTCCATGGATTTCTCAGCAAAAGAAATAGGGAAACTCTGGGTCACTCCTCAAGACCTGACAAGGGAGTAGGACCCTTCATCTTTGACAATCTGGCCTTGAACCTCCCTCAAAAGCCTCTCTACTATGAACTTGCTCAATGACTGCACATGTTCTGGTGGTTCACCTTCCTGTCCTGAGACTTATGTTTCCCAGATTCTTGGAAACTGCGCCACAGTACTTAGTCACAGGTACAACACCACAGGTACAACACCAGGTGGACAACTACCTGACAAAGAGGCAGTGCCTCAAAAGCTAGCGCTTCTAGATAAACCTGTTGGACTATAACCTGGTGTTGTGTGATTTTTAACTTTTTCCACACCAGTCCAACACCGGCACCCCCACATCATGCCTGCTAATGTCTAGATTTTATTCCCCTCAATTCTAAAGAACAGAGTAATTCAACTACACTTAACTCTTCACTGAGTCACGAACTACACAAACTCAATTTAATCTACTTGCTTTTTCAACATTATAACTTAACAGTTTTTTTTCCATATGGTGTTTGCTTCTACTTCTGTCTCATTCCATCTTCACCTTCAACTAACTGTCACTCTGGATCTAATCTTCAATGACCCCAGACTGTTTTGAGTGCTACAAGCCTGGTTCTTGATCCTGGGCAGCATTGATTTTAATTTTAGAATGGTTAAATGTAAAAATTAATCAGGAGCAGGACTTGAATATAATAACCTCTTGAAACTGTCTATCCACTGAGTGTAACAATGTTCACTGCATGCTGGTTTTGGCAGCACAAAATTGCTTACAAGAATTTATTTTTAAAAAATCATACCCATCCCTTGGATAAAAGGAAACTTAACCATAGTGACAGTTCTTTGCAACAGCTTTGAAAATGCAGCCAGTTTCTATCATCATAAACATTGAACAGCTTATTAAATATATACCGGTTACTCTTTCATTTACATACTTGCATACATCACATTTACAGAACTGTGAAAACTTAGCTCAAACACATGTAATACGAACAATTAACAGGGTTTGAACTTCATTGTATAAGCAGAACTTAATTAGTTTTTTTTTGTGCTTTGCTTTTAACTGTAAAGAATGCCTAGTTAAGTCTACAGCCTAATTGTAACTCTTCTTGTCAGCTGTCAATGTAACCCTGTCTTTAAGTTCAGTTTCTGAATTCAGATGCAGGCAATTTTTTTTTCAGTCAGTAATATCAAAACGGCTTCTTCGTGTGCCAACAGTTCATCTCTGTTCTGATCAAAATTCCTTCTTGTTATTTGAGTTGTTCAAATAAAAGTAATTTGTGTTCCTGTTGGCTTTAATCATCTACCCACTTTAACTTCTTCATCTTCTCCAGATGCCACGGTGGCACACTGGTTAGCACTGCTGCCTGTTAACGTCTGAAACCCGGGTTCAATTCCCACCTCGGGTGGGAAACTGTGTGGAGTTTGCATGTTCTCCCCGTGTCTGCGTGGGGGTGCTCCGGTTTCCTCCCACAGTCCAAAGATGTGCCGGTCAGGTGAATTGTAGTGTTGGCTAATGGGTAAATGTAGGGGGGTCGGTGTGGACTTGCTGGGCCGAAGGGCCTGTATCCGTAATGTAATCTAATCCTTTTTCAATTACACCTTATTTAGTTCTTTCCTAGTGGTGTCAATAGCTTCTTCATTCTGAGCTTTCAATAGTCTTTCCGGTATTTGCAGACTTCCATGTAATTCACATCCAAACCTCTTGCTCTTTCTCTTCTTATTTATCTGTTAAGAGGAAAATGTTTCCAAATGGTCCTTTAAATTGGCTAAGGAAATCATATATTTCTGATTGGCAAGCAAGTTCAAAAGGCATCTTTTCTTTAAGAACTTTCCCCGTCACAGTATTGTTGTTTCATTATTTTCATTCATACCAAATAAGGAAAAAGCTTACACAAAAAGTGTTTTGCTCTCTTGAGTTGCTTTTAAAATCTCTATCTTTTTCTGAGTTTAAAACTTAAATTGATTTTCTCAAAATGAGGCTGCACAGTTAATCCGGCTTGATTTTTGATTCTGCACTCAACCAACTGTTCTAATTCATCACTGATTGTTGAGGCTCATCACGTGTGAACCAAAGATCTCTCCTCATTGAATTTGCCTACAGGAGTTTATAGTTCAGATAGTTCAGTTGTCCCTTCAAGTATTTGACTTCCCGAGGCAAGTGTTCAAGATGTTCTCATCAGTTCATATCTCTCATTAGCAAACTTTTCTTATCTGCATGCAAATTGATTCCTCACATTGATTCCTTTAATTGCTCATTATAAGCAGTACTGTGCTTAGTACAATCATAGAATCCCTACAGTGTGGAAACAGGCCATTTGGCCCAACAAGTTCACACCAACCCTTTGAAGAGTAACCCACTCAGACCCGTTCCCCAACCCTATTATTTTACATTTACCCATGACTAATGCCCCTAACCTACATATCCATGAACACTATGGGCAATTTAGCATGGCCAATTCACCTGACCTGCACATCTTTGGACTGTGGGAGGAAGCCGGAGCACCCAGCGGAAACCCACACAGACACAGGGAGAATGTGCAAACTCCACACAGACAGGCACCCGAGGTTGGAATCGAAGCTGGTTCCGCTGAGTCAGCAGTGCTAACCACTGAGCCACCATGCCACCCTGAATTCTGGAGAACTTGACAGGATCAAGCATTTTCTCCAACTCAGTTGCTATGACATTACCACCTGTGTTGACCAAATTATTCCCTGATATAAGACAGACCTGTAAATGAGGAGCTATTCTCAGGATGACAACACAATTTGGGAGGTCACTTTCTGATTTAACTTTGTACAAAGGAACAAGTAAGTGAGTCTGAAATGACGCTCTATATTCATAAATCCTTAAATACTTTTTTCTTTTATCAAACCATTTGGAACACAAATTGTATCATTAGCCACTATCATTGACTGCACTGCCCCACTGTCTCTCAAAATATTAATTGGTTTACTGGTCTGATGGAGGAGTAAGTGAATATTTCTCCTTTAGAGACAGCACCTTTATATCTTTCAGCGATTTAACAAGATGAGAATGTAATTGAGCAATTTTCTGCACTACAGCCTGAATTCTTCAAATCCAATTAGAATTATATAGTAAAACTTCAAATAAGACACAAATTATGGCATTGGGGAAGGTCACTAGGTTGAACAAAAGGGTATAATCTCAGAATTTTAGACAGGGAGGAGGCAGAATTTCTCCACTCAGAGGGCAGTGAATCTGTGGAAGTCGTTACTGCAGAGGACTGTTGAGGCTGTGTTATGAAGTATATGTATGGCTGAGATAAGCAGATCTTTAATCAGTAAGGGAATCAAGGGTTATGCGGGACAAGGCAGAAAAACGGAGTTGAGGATGATCAGCCATGATCTAATTGAGTGGAGGAACAGGCTCGATGGGCCGAACGGCATAATTTTCTACCTGTGGTCTTACTTACTCAATTTAGCAGGAATCCAATACAAAATAAATCACACTAAGTATCTCCCTTTGTAGAGCCATAGCAACCTCCTCACAACAATAAGAATGGTCTGCCCTCAAATTACACATTCAACCGATATTTGGGCCTGCAATGATTTATTTGCGTTTTGACAACCTGATCATTTGAAGAACTCAACCCAAACAAATAAATAAACAAGTATAAAAGCTCATTCAATAACATTCTAATTTTGTCAAATGGAACACCTATTATTTCTTACTCAAATAATTCGGAAAACGTCTTTTTGAAAACTACAGGGATATCTTTGCTGCTGTTCTGGGGTTTGGGTTACATGGCTTTTACAGTTTGGGCCACAATTCCGTTAACATCGTCGAACATTGAAAGGTACCCGATTCCTCATAGAATAGAATCCCTTCAGTGTGGAAACAGGCCATTCCCTCCGAAGAGAATCCCGCCCAGAGCCATTCCCCCTTACCCTATTACTCTACATTTCCCCCTGACTAATGCCTACACATCCCTGAAGACGATGGGCAATTTAGCATGGCCGATTCACTTAACCTCAAATCCTCTCAAATAAGAATACTAAATTATGTAATTCACTTAAAAATCAGGACGAAATATCAAGTAGCGAAACGAGACGTGTAAGGATTATTTTATCGCGGTGTTAGTATTGCATGTTGCCGTCAGTTTATACTTGGAAAGCTTGTTTGGACAATATGGGCGCCTTTGACTTTCAATAAAACCCCACAAAACATAGGTTAATTTTTTTTGGATAATCTCATTTTGGAGTGGTTATGGAGAGGTACCGGGAAACCTTTTGACACTTCAAAATGCCAAGGCTCCCGAGAAAAGACAAACTGGACCTGCTTTCCTTGTCACATTTCACCAGAAGGAGTTTTCTTACGTTATTGTGGCGCCCCCCTCGCGATGCACTGGATTGCCAGGTTACAGGGTTAAAAACCTCAATCACTGCGGGACTCGAGGCACAGATACTGGAATCCCTCGCAGACCCGGCAAAACTTGACACTCGGTGATTTGTGGCCGAGCCGCTGGTGGGTGAAATCAAATCAATCGTCCCTCACTGTCGACCACTTTCACCAAAAAGGCAGGCAGTAGTCAAGTTATAATTCGTGGATAGATTGAAAAGATGAGCCCCGTGCTTTATCATCTCAGACGCTCGGAGTGCAGTGAAACTAAAGGATCAGCCACTTAGGATGTAACAAGTATTACATCTGTCCTGCTTAGAATACTTGAAGATAAATAATAATGTGTAAATGTGCAGAAAGCATTTCGAAAACAGGTTTCCCCTGTCCTTGAACTAACATCTGAAATATTTCTTTATAGCTTATTCATATAATCGTACAACTGCACAAATCTCCCGTCTCCACAACTTTATGCTCTTTATTTTTTATACACATTTGTGTGTGTCAGTTGTTTCCGAATGATCCTGTAATTACACAATATGGCCACTGGATGGGTTAGTATCGAAAAAAAATCATCCAACGTGCTTTCGAAATATTTTCCAGCAGATTTTGATCTTCTTTCCTAATAGTAAAATTTATAACCTCCAAACAGGTCTGAACTAAAGCATTTCAAAACAAAGAAGGCGTACACCTTTCACATTTTAAATATTTCCGGCGCCTTCTGAAACTTCCATTCGTTTCATCCGTTCAAAGATTTCAAACACCTCCAAATGTTTGGGGTTGGATTATGAGTTTCTGGTCGTGGTGATGTCGACCAAGTTTGCACTGGGCAGTGACAGGAATTATGGGCTAGGCACAGCACTTATTCTGCCGTCTTGGTGAAATGTTTCTCTTCAGATGAGTGCAGTTGATATTCAGTTTTATTTTCAAGCTAATTTGAAAAAAAAGTCTTCATAGCTAAAACTTACAAACGGGCGATTCGTTCAGCAGAAAGGCTAATCAAATGCATGCATGTTTAAGTCAAAATATGCAAATTGCTGCATCCTTTGTCTATAACGGAAAGCATATTAAACGAAAGGGGAGAGCAGGAGAGGCAAAGATTGGGAGAGTGCCTGGGTTTTAAAAGATCTCCAGTTCAGTTTGAAGTAATTTACTTCATTTCTGCCTTGACTATAGAAAATGTACTTTGAGAAAGCACTTTAATAGCTCCGACTGCGCGGGAGGGCATGGATCGTCATTTTAATTTGATTTTTTTTTTGAAAGGTACGATACATTTTCTTTTTGTACAAACGCATTTTAGAGAAATAGATGACTAATCTCGACACTGGTCTTGGAATGAAAAAGTATGCCTCGACGGGAGGATTAAAGATTCTCTGAGGAGAGGTCATTGAGGATAAATGGCAGTTATGAGAAGGAGAGGATAGTAGGAAATTAAAGTGGTTGATCCACCAAGACAAGGGTAAGCAGAGTTGGTAGAAGAGGATATTGGGTCGGATGCTGGTGGGAACCAAACCTCGGCAATTTAAAGGCAGCCAGTAGTTTGACAGTACATCAAAACACTGCACCGCTCCAAAGGAAAAGAAAGAGACATTTCGCAGATGACAAAGGCAGAGTCAAAACATAGAGACTGAAACAGATGATTAAAGGTGGACGATAAATAAACATCACAAAGATAGTTAATTCTGGTAAAGGAGACCATCGTCTGCAACATGGGAGTGGAAATGGTGATATTCTAAATGTCATATATAGCACATATTTTCTAATAGCCATCTTTGCTCCCTACTATCATCGTCGTTTTGTTTATAAAGTTAAAAATCACACAACACCAGGTTATAGACCAACAAGTTTATTTGGAAACTCTAGCTTTCGGAGCGCGTTTCGTATATAGCGTACACTTTTGAAACAGTGACCACGCTATAACTCTGGTTGTGTGTACCGTCCTCTGTACAGAGTATACTTGTTGCAAGGGCTCCATGTACTTCCTGTGATGCTTTGCTCAGTAGCTGCCCGAATATTGTCACCTGTAAGCAATGTGAGGTTAGATTTTTTCCAATGGATCCAATACAATTCTGTAGTCCTTGCCTCAGTTTGACAAAGTTCTTAACATTGAAAGAATCAATCCTTCTCTCTATATAAATGTGTGTAAATCATAAACTATCTAGGTAAATGCACTCAACTGTCTGGCTAAGAACATATTTTTTTTAAAATCCAACCATTTCTGTATAAGGACAGGGAAACATTAAATTGCAGGCACAAAATACAAATTAATGATCAAATATTTGAAAGGAAGCAGAATGAATTTGAACATACAATACAAATTAAAGTTCGCTTTCACAAACTTTTGCTCCCTGGATCAAGGAACAATTAAATCTTTAAAGAAGCTTGCTAGCCTCGAAATAGATCACCGCTGAACAGTAACAGATTTTGGAAGAGGATATTGGGTCGGATGCTGGTGGGAACCAAACCTCGGCAATTTAAAGGCAGCCAGTAGTTTGACAGTACATCAAAACACTGCACCGCTCCAAAGGAAAAGAAAGAGACATTTCGCAGATGACAAAGGCAGAATCAAAACATAGAGACTGAAACAGATGATTAAAGGTAAATAAACATCACAAAGACAGTTAATTCTGGTAAAGGAGACCATCGTCTGCAACATGGGAGTGGAAATAGTAATATTCTAAATGTCATATATAGCACATATTTCCTAATAGCCATCTTTGCTCCCTACTATCATCGTCGTTTTGTTATAAAAGTTAAAAATCACACTAAATAGAGAGGTTATAATTATCAACAGTAAATAAATGGAGTGAAAATCACCTCATTTTATCACTGTTGATCAACAAAAAGTGAAAGTTGCCATTTTATTTTTATGAATGTTATCCATTGCAGTCTTTTATGTGTTTTGGAATGTAGCCCTTTTACTGGAATGACTTAGTATGTCATTAGTGATCCTCCAGGAATGAAGTAAGGTTTGAAACATTGTGAGGTAGTTGCAGCGGGTATGGTTTAGCCTGTCTTTGTTAGATTTAATGGAACATGTTGAACGAACTGAAGGTCAGAGAGCAGCCAAGTGGGTCAGATTTTTGTCACATTAACTCAACATATATTAAGATGATTTTGTTCAAATGAGTTTTTTTTTCTATTAGCATGAGACAGTAATATGACATTGTATAAATATACAAAAACAGCATCTTAATAACAGCAAGTATAATTCATGGCTACCAATGATGTCAGTTGGAAGGTATTTGTGAGTACAGACAAAATGAAATCCGACGAATGAATTAAACTGTAATGTTCAAACTAATACATTCAAGTCAAGCCTTAGTCGATAATTTGGATTAGTGTGGTGCTGGAAAAGCACAGCAGTTCAGGCAGCATCCGAGGAGCAGGAAAATCGACGTTTCGGGCAAAAGCCCTTCATCAGGAATACATTTGCATAATCATCCAGGAATCATGCGTACACAGAAGTAGGAAGTAGAAGTAGACCACTCTACCCTTCAGGGTTTCTCACCATTCGATAATGATTTGAGGGGTGCTAGTACACAGTACTTATGGGAACAATGATTGGTATGGACTGGTTGGACCGAAGAGTCTGTTTCCATGCTGTATGACTCTATGACTCATCTGACCTCAACTCCACTTTCCTGCCTGTCCCCCCATAACCCTTCGTTCCTTTGTTGGTTAAAAATCTATTTAACAGCCTTGGATAAATTCAAAGACCCAGCTTGATCTGGGGAAATCAATTTCACAGAATAACTAACCTCTGAGAGAAAGAGAAAAAAAAAATCATCTTTCAGCCTTTTGTGAAAGCCCCTTAATTTTATACTGCCCCCCCCCCCCCCCCCCTCCTCCTGTACAAGTGGAAACATCCTTTCAGAAACCACACCTGTGAAGTCCCTGCCGGATCTTGCGTCTTTCCATAAAACCCCTTCATTCTTCTAAACTAAAATGGGCTTGGGCCCAACCTGCTCAGCCTTTCCTCATGTGATACATCTTCCTACCAGGGGTCAATTGAGTGAACCTAGTCTGATCTGCTTATGATGTAATTACATCATTTTTTTGAGTAAGGTGACGACAAATTGGAAGTAGGATTCCAGGTGCAAACTCACCAAGTTCCTGTGTAGCTACAACAACGCTTCCCTCCTTTACAACTCAATTTCACTGCCATTAAATGCCAACATTAATTTAATGAATGCCTTCCTAACCTCTCACTCCACCTCCATTCACACCAGTATTTTGTGATGAATGCACCGGGAGACTCAGATTCCTCTGCAATTTTTAAATATCGTGTTGCTCTTCTATTCTTCCTGCCAAGGTGGACAACTTCACATTTTCCCACATTTTTACTTCACTTTTAAAATTTTGCTCAGCCAAGTCAGCTTTCTAAATCCTCTGCAATCTCCTTATGTCTTCTTTGATAACTTACATTTCTACCCATCTTTCATGTCACTAGCAAAGGTAACTACCACAATCCCTTCATTCAAAACACTGATAAGGATTGTAACTAGCTTTTCTTAGTATTCTGATGAAGGCCTTATGCCGGAAATGTCAACTCTTCTGCTTCTCAGATGCTACCTGATCTGCTGTGCTTTTTCCAGCACCACACCTTTTGACATTAATAATAATTTACCAATCCAAAACAAAAAGCTCACATGTCCCTATTTGCTGCTTCCTGTGAGTTAACCAATCTTCTGTCCATGCTAATATGTTACCCCTAACACCATGACCTCTTATATTCTGAAGTAACCTTTGATGTAGCATCTTGACAATATCTTTTGAAATCTAAGTGCATCACATCTACCAGTTCCCCTTTATTCATCTTGCTTTTTATTTCTTCAAAGAAGCCTAATAAATTAGGCAAACGCAATTTCTCTTTCAGAAAAGCTTGTTGATCAGCCTGATTTTCTAAAGGTCCTACCATAACTTATTTGATAATGGATTCGGGCATTTTCTTAATAGCAGACATTATGTTAATTGGACTATAATTTCCAACTTCCTGTGCTCCTTCTTTCTCAAATATAGGTTATTACATTAACAATTTTCCAATCTGCTAGGACCTTTCCAGAACCTAGGGAATTTTGGAAGAGCACTCCAATGCATGTACTATCTCTGTTATGACCCCAGGATGAAAACGATCAAGTCCTAAGAACTTACCACCATTTCATCTAATAGTTTTTTCAATATCACTTTTCTCAAGATTTTGATTACATTTTCCCCTCCTGTTTACCTCTTGGTTTTCAAATATTGTCATGATTATTTTCTGTCTTCCACAGTGAAGATAACCTCAAAATACCTGTCCAATGCTTTGGTAATTTCCGTGTTTTCCGTTATTAATTCACCACATTCACCCTCTAAGAGATCTAATGCTTCTTTTAGCTATACTTACTTCTTTGAAAATCTTGTAAAAACTCTTACTATTAGTTTTTATATATTTAGCTAGCTTTCTCTCATACTCTAATTTTACTCTCCATTTCTTTAATCCTTCTTTACTGGTTTCAAAAAGTTGTCCAATCTTTGTCCTTACATGAATCTTTGTGATATTGCATACTTTTTCTTTCAACTAGATTTCTGTCAATCCTTGATTTTTTGTTTAGTTAACCACGGACGTGTATCCTTCTTACAGCATCTTTTCCTCTCTGTGGAATATGTGTAATGAGATTTCTGAATTATTTCATTAAATGACTGACACGGTTTCTCTACAGTCCAACCTTTATACCTATTACCCTATTAATTTAAGTCAACTTGGTCCTCGCATTTTGTAATTGCCTTTACTTAAATTTAATACACTAACCATACACATTTTTTACCCTCAAACTGAATATGAAATTCAAATTATGACCAACATTGCTGAGAAGCTCCTTCACTATGAGTCATTACTTACTCATGTTTAATTGCACATTAACAAGTCTAAGATAGCTTGCTAACCTAAAACAAAGAACTGCAAATGCTGGATATCTGAACAAAAACAGCAAGTGCTGAGAAACTCAGCAGATCTGGCAGCAACTGTACAGAGAAAAGCAAAATTACCTGCAATGATTGCAGCCTCTTTGTAGAAGCGTCCATATTCTTCTTCTATATTCAGTCCTTCAATGTTGCAACTGGTAAGGGACCTTCAAATTGCTCCCTGAAGAGAACATAGAACATTACATGACAGCGCAGTACAGGCCCTTCGGCCCTTGATGTTGCGCCAAAGAGTTGCTGCGGTTAATCTCTAGGAAACTGATCCCACATCTTGATATTTAGAACTATGCCATCCCTCATTTCTTTACTAATATAGGCTTTAATTATCGAGCTATCTCAACATATTTTCCTGGTGTCCTTTATTTTATAAATGTGAACGATAATCAAATATTTAAGTCTCAATCTTGATCACCTCATTAGCACAACTCTGAAATGACTCATAGTCATACATAAGCGAAAGTGAGGACTGAAAGATGCTGGAGATTAGAGTCAAGGGTTGTGGAGCTGGAAAAGCACAGCAGGTCAGGCAGCATCTGAGGAGCAGGAAGCTCAAAGTTTCAGGCAAAAGCCCTTCGTCAGAGTTACCTTTGCAACTGGAATTCTGCTTAAAACCATTTACAAATTCTGCAACAGAGGGTTGGATGAAATAAACAGATGAAAGCTGTTACGACAACAGATAATAATCATTGAGGCAAAATAATCGAGGTAGAACGTCAAAATCAGTTAGCGATCCATAGTAAAAGTGTTGTAATGTTGTGGGCAGGAAGCATAAGGTTCAGGTGATGATAAAATTTCCTCAGGTCAGTCTCAACTGATCACTCATAACAATATAAGAAATGAGAGTACAATTCTGCCAGTCTGTAGGACCATGCCTCATCTACCTCGGGTCCATCTTCCTGTACCAACCCTGTACCCGTCAATCCCCTCAGCATACAACAATCCATCAACCTTTGTTTTTAGGCACTTAACAATCAAATATCTGTGACTTTCTGAGATAAGGAATTCCAAAGATTTACAATATTTTCAGTCAGGAAGGGAATCAAGGGTTATTGGAAAAGAAAGGAAAGTAGGGTTGAGGATTATCAGAATAACAACAATCTCATTGAATAGCGAAGCAGTCTTGATGGGTTGATTGGCCTATGTCCTATGATCTTATGACTTTTTGTTTTCCTCACCTGACCCCCTAAATGACGAACCCCTTACTTTGAGACAGTAAGCCTGTATTTGCCATTCCCTTGGCAAAGAAATTATATTTTTTTCAGCTGAAACTTCTTCCATATTTTATATTTTTTAAATGCAATCACCTCTTATTCTTCTAATTTCTAAGAAATACAGGCATAGTCTACTCAAGCTCTGATAGGTCAATTCTAGGAATAAATCTAGTGAACTATTGTTGCAGTGATTCTTGGACCAGTATATCCTTTCCTGTGTAAGGAAACTAAAACGACACACAGTTCTGCCTGTGCCCTCTCATTCTGGACTCCCCCACCCCAGGGAAAAGACCTTGTCTATTACATAGATAAGCTGCAGAGCTGGGCTGAGAGGTGGCAAATGGAGTTTAATGCAAACAAGTGTGAGGTGATTCACTTTGGTCGGAGTAACCGGAATGCAAAGTACTGGACTAATGTAGTGTAGATGAGCAGAGAGATCTCGGTGTCCAGGTACACAGATCCTTGAAAGTTGCCACCCAGGTTGACGGGGTTGTTAAGAAGGCATACAGTGTTTTAGCTTTTATTAATAGAGGGATCGAGTTCCGGAACCATAAGGTTATGCTACAGCTGTACAAAACTCTGGTGCGTCCGCACCTGGAGTATTGTGTACAGTTCTGGTCATCACATTATAAGAAGGATGTGGAAACTTTGGAAATGGTGCAGAGGAGATTTATTAGGATGTTGCCTGGTATGGAGGGAAGGTCTTACGAGGAAAGGCTGAGGGACTTGAGGCTGTTTTCATTAGCGAGAAGGTGCAAAGGTGACTTAATAGAGACATAAAGATAACCAGAGGGTTAGATAGGGTGGACAGGGAGACCCTTTTTCCAAGTATGGTGACAGCGAGCACGAGGGGGCATAGCTTTAAATTGAGGGGTGATAGATATAGGAGAGATGTCAGAGGTAGTTTCTTTACTCAGAGAGTAGTAAGGGTAGGGAATGCTTTGACTGCAACGGTAGTAGATTCGCCAACTTTAAGTACATTTAAGTTGTCATTGGACAAGCATATGGACGTACATGGAATAGTGTAGGTTAGATGGGCTTCAGATTGGTATGACAGGGCGGCGCAACATCAAGGGCTGAAGGGCCTGTACTGCGCTGTAATGTTCTATGTTCTATGTTTTATGTTCTACTCCAGCTGTGGCCCCATCTGTGTCCTGTAACTTTAATAAGACATATTTACTCTGATATTCCAACTCTTTGTAACAAATGCTAACATATCAGTTGCCTTTTTAATTGCTTGCTGTAGCTGCTTATTAACATTCTGTCATTCATGTACACAGACACTCAAATCCCTCTGAATGTAAATATTTCCCAGTGTCTCAATGTTCTGCTTTGTAAATTTTTTTTTCCGACCAAAATGAATAACTACACACTTCACCCCATAATATTCTACCACTGGACTGGTAATCCAGAGATCTAGGCACTGTCAACATGTGTTTAAATTCTACCATGGCATCTGGTGGAATTTAAAATCAATTAATATACCTAGGATAGATAGCTATTCTCAGTAGTGGTGGTCATAAACTACTATCGAATGTTAAAAATCAGGTCCTTCAGGGAAGGAAATCTGCCATCCTGACCAGGTCTGGCCTACACATATAAATGCACAGCAGTGTGGTTAGATCTTAACTGCCCAGGAAGTGGTAACTCACTCAGTTGAAGTGGCACCAGGGATAGAAAACAAAAGTTGAAATGGAGGATTATCAGATGAGCTGTGATCTCGCTGAACGGCAGAACTGACGGGCTGAATGGTCTACTTCTGCTGCTTTTCTGGACTTGTTCACGCTCATTTGTGGACTTGTTGAGCTGAAGGGCCTGTTTCCGCACTGTAGGTAATCTAATCTAGTCTAATCTAATCTAATCATTGGTTGTGAATGCTGGTGAAACCACATTCCTTGAAAGACTTTTTAAAAATGCCTTGTTATTGCTCACTGATCCAGAATGCCTGGCCTTAATTTGCATTCTTCTCACAGCTTAAATTACCACCTAACTTAATATTATCACAAATGTTGATACATTATTCTCAGCCCCCTCATCAAAGTCATTATATGGATTGCAAGTAGCTGAGACACAAATACTTATCCTTATGGCACCCTGCTAGCTATAACACACCAACCCAATGATCCTATTTATTCCTACTCTCTGATTCCTGTCCATTAGCCAATTTCCATTCTATGCTAATTTATTACCCTGAATCCTATAAATCCTAATTTTGTGTGTAACAATCTTATTTATGATATACTATGAAATGATTTTTGAAAGTCCAAATCTAATTTATCCACTGGTTCCTCCTCAACCATCTTTCTGTTTAAATGTCCCATCAACTTTAACAGTTTGCCAAATGCAAACTCTCTCTTTTTAATGGATGTCCAATCTGCCTAATCATATGATGATTTTTCTCAGCTTATTATCATATCTTAAAAGTAAGAATCAAATCTCACAAATAGATTCTAGCTTTTTGCCTATTACTGATGTTAGGCCATCTGACCCTTCATTCCTCATTTTCTTTCTTCTTCCTGAAATAGCATTGTTAGGTTCATTACATCCCAATCCCCGAGAGCTGTTCCAGAAACGAAGGAATTCGAGAAGATCAAAACCAATACATCCACTATTTCAGCAGCTCCCTGCTTTGAAACCCTCAGGTGCAGATTGTCCAGTCTATTGTTTTTGTCACTACATTATCCATTAATTTCTCCAGAACCCTTTCTTCACTTGTACTGTTTGTTAAAAGTCCTCTGTTCTCAGGATGCACTCGGTTCCTCATTATTTGGTTTTTGGGTCTACTGCCATAGGCACAAAGTCTCTGCCATTTCCTTATTCCCCATTGTGATTTTTTGATCTTATTTGATTTGATTTATTATTGTCATGTGTACCTAGGTTCAGTGAAAAGCTTTGTTTTGCATGCAGTACGGGCAGATCATTCCATATGAAGTGCATTAGGGTAATAGATCAGAGTGAAGAATACAAATGTTATGGCTGCAGAGAAGGTGTACAGAGAGCAAGATCAACATTAAATTTAAATTTTGAAAGATTCATTCAGAAGTCTAATAACAGCAAAGAAGAAACTGTTCTTGAATCTATTTGTACATGAATACAAACTTTTATATTTTCTGCCTGACAGAAGATTATGGCTTCACCTGCTGTTTGTTGCTAATGGGCCAATATTTACTTTCACTAATTTATGCACCTTTAGAAACAACACAATCTGTTTTCATCTCTTGCTAGTTTACTCTCGCGCTCTCTTTTCTCTTTCTGTATCCTTTTCTGAATCTCCTTCGCTGAATTCTAAAATTTGCTTTAACGTTATGTATTAATTCTTTAAATATTAGACAATTTTTGTCTACGATTACACTTTTTAAATATAGTGCCCCCACCTACCTTGGCTGAATCATCGCTCATACCCATGTAGTTGGTTTAATTTAGATTTGAGACGCTAGTTTTGGCTCGGACTCTCTCCCCAAAGAACTGGTTTCAAAACTGAGATGGATTTTTTTAAGCAAGGGTATGGACAGAATTAAAATACAAATCATCCACATTCCGATTGAATGGTGGAACAGACTTGAGGGGTCAAATGAATTACTTCTGTTCTACTCACTGTTCCAATGAATTGGCGAAGAATTTGTAAATGAAGCATGTAAAAGGCCACTGTAAAAGTACAGAGAAATGACATTTTAAGAGCATATTGGGATGAATGTGTTCTCCTGTGCTGCAGTTTCTGCGATTTTTGGTATATGAGGCTTTTCTGCCCATACTTCTATCTGGATTCTTTGGTGTTGAGAATCTCTTCAAGGTGGGAACATCAATCCAATCTAACCTGCATTTGTGCTTCCGGTCTCCCCTTCAAGCTGCCTCCAATGGATTGGAAAGCTTCTGCCCACTGTGAGCAGTAGCCATGTCAAATGCATTCAAATGTATCTGCATTTCTACATTCGTGTGGGCTACTACCTGTGATAAAGGGGAGGTGATGGCCGAGTGGTATTATCACTGGACTGTTGATCCAGAAATCCATGTAATGTTCTGGGGACCTGGGTTTGAGTCCTGCCTTGGCAGATGGTGGAATTTGAATTCAACAAAAAGCTGGAATTAAGAGTCTAATGATGACCATGCATTGATTTTTGGAAAAACTCATCTGGGTCATTAACATCCTTGAGGGGAAGGAAACTGCCATCCTGACCTGGTCTGGCCCACATGTGGCTCCAGATCCACAGTAATTAAATTAGATTAGATTTCCTACAGTGTGGAAACAGGCCCTTCAGCCCAACCAGTCCACACCGGCCCTCCAAAGAGTAACCCACCCAGATCCATTTCCCTCTGACTAATGCACCTAACACCATGGGCAATTTAATGTGGTTGACTCTTAATTGCCCTCTACCCTATTCAGTGATATCCTCATCCAATGAATAAAGAAACACCTTATTTGCATTTACTTATTGAGCTATTCAATTGTTTGTAATGCAGAACAAATATGATTGAATTTTCAGCTCTGAAACCTGACATGCCAATTGAGAGAAATCTCCCCTTTGCTTGATTCCTCTAAAAATGGAATTAAAACAGAAGGACCTGGAGAAACTTGGCAGCACCTGTGGAGAGATGGTGTTAATGTTTTGATTCCAATATGATCCCTCTTTGGAACCAAACGTGGTTGGAAACGTGATGGGTTTTATGCTTTTGGAAAAGAGTAAAGTGCTGAAGTGGAAATCAAAGTCCTCCTTGCTTAGGCAATTTAAGACCTTCAGAATGCAACATTGAGTTTAACAATTTCAGGCCATGAACTCTATTGTCCATTTTTACTATCACCCTCTCCAACAGTTTCTTGTTTACATAGATTTGCTGTCAACAGAACTGATCTATTTTCTGCTATTAACACCTAACATTAACACCTACTATTCATCTGCAGCTTTTTTCTACAACCTTTAGCATTCCATTTGCCATTTTGTTTGGGCATCTTTCTCACCAATTCCACTTTTGGTTCTCCCCTGCTTTCAAATAGCATAATGACCATGACATTTCAATCCTGCTCAATTCCAGGCAAGAGTCATAATAGACTTGAAACATTACCTCTGTTTCTCTCCTCACAGGTGCTGCCAGACTTGCTGAGTTTCCTCCAGGACTTCCTGCTTTATATCTGATTTTCAGGATCTGCATTGTTTTGATTTTGTTTCGATCACTGAAGCTGGTTATTTACCTCATAGCGGAATCTTGCTGTTTGCGATTTTGCTGTTGTTACAACAATGACTACACTTCCACAGGTGTTTGTTTGGGTGTGAAGCTCTTTAGAATTTTCTGAGTGGAAACAGTGGAATTAAGAAGGACTTTCTTTTCTTTGTATCAAACTGTGCTTTTGTCTGTAGTAATAAATACGATTCTGATTTCTCTTAGTCATTTAGTAGTCATTTGGTATTGCTGAAAATAAAAAAGAGACATATTATGTTGTAGCAACATGTTGTTTTCCCTGTCGTTTGGTATTTCTAGTGAATTATCCTGATCAGTACAAGAGTGAAAGGCTTTGACAAAGTGTGTTTTTTTTAAAAGCAAGACTCACATTTATTTTTTTAGTTGACAAGCTCATTTAAATCATCAATGTGTTTGGCTGCTGCAGGACATTACATTTGCAGTGGAAGGTCATTTTCTAATGGAAAGAATTAAGAAGGACTTTCTTTTCTTTGTATCAAACTGTGCTTTTGTCTGTAGTACATTTCAATGCATATGAGATACAATCAGTTTTTATAATGATGCAAATAGTAAATCTTTGCAATATGAGGTCCAATTAATATAGTGTTTAGTTGAGAATGCATATTTAATATGTCATATATTCACCCTCTTCAACAATGAAATATGCACTCACCCCTTTATTCAGAACTCCCTCCATTCATTCCTTCATGTCCATATGTATCTATCACTTCACTATTTCTTATTGCCTATTCATGTCTTTAACTCTCTACTTTCATTTATACATTCATTGCAATCTCTACTCCTGTGTTCTTCTAGCTCTCTTTCTCCTTAACCTTTCACTTATCTATCCATCCACCCAGATATTTACCTGTCTGTCTATTTGACTCTCTCTGTTCATATCCAAGCCTTTATCCAGCCCACACTTTCCATCTCTCCAACTCATGTTTTCTCATTGCTGTATCTGACACTATCAACATATAGACCGGCTTCTTCCAAGTTCTGATACCAGTGGAAATGGTATCGCAGAGGTGTCACCTGGCAGATGGCTGAGCTTGTGGCATTAACAACTTCACGGATTCCTCCTGTCTTTTCTCTCCAGGGCCCAGTGGAAAGGAGAGGGCGGTATGTGAAGGCTGTGACAGGGTGATCGTAGACCGCTTTCTGTTGAGGGTGAATGACAGCTTTTGGCACGAGCAGTGTGTGCAATGTGCTGGGTGCAGGGAGCCCCTCACCACCACTTGCTACTACAGAGACAAGAAGCTTTACTGCAAACATGACTACGAGAAGTAAGTGAGGAACAAACATCTCATTAACTAATGTTAAGATGTACGATCCCACCTCCCCCTCCCCATTAAAGTTGGTTTCTGGTCCAATGATTCTCTGCACCCCATCTCCACATACTGTTCACCAGATCAAGAAGAACAGGCAGACCATCTGTTGCTTGGTCTCTGTCAGTGCCTCACTTGAACCACGGCTGACAGAAGCCTCAAAGGGAGTGACTTTGCCTCTATTGTCCCTCTCTCTGGGAGGGAAGTGGATGACACTTCAGCATGTACTGTATCCTACCTACCTCTCCCTGTGGTTCCACACTAAGTACTTCACACGGTCAATATCCCAGTCAATCCTGTAAAATATAATAGAAGTAATTACTGTGATGGATACTGTACAGCGTTAAACCTGACCATGTGAAGGAATTGATAACCTTGAGTATAGGTTTAAAAATTAAGAGAGTGGGAGTCTTAACAGGAGTCGTAACTTCTTCATGTCTGATGCTGTGTTATTTAGTTTGAGTTTGAGAAATGTTATGGTTAACCTGATTCTGAAATATCCAATTTAAAAGAAATGTGTGGAGTCTGCAACTGTGGGTATGACGGTCAAACACCAACATAGCTACACATTGGTGAATTAGAAAGTTGTTCTCAAATAATCATATGTCTTGTTCATTGGCAGTGCTGAGCACAGCTACAAAGCTGAAACAGCGCTAATGTTGGTAAACTTTATTTGCTAATGATATCTTGATCAGAATCATATGAATTGCAATTGACGCATAATTCACTCTTGGAGTATGTGTACCTTTTAGATATTTGTTAGAACGATGCATTTAGTTGGTAATGACAGTAGAAACAACTATGCAGCAAGTTAAATTTTAACACATGAACATGAATAATAAGGGGAATGTGAAACAATGCTATAATTCACTGGGGTTATATAAAATGTTGTGGAAACATATTCAATGAATGTGTCATGAAATGGCACAGTTAACACAGAGAGCTCCTATGGAGTAGAGGTAATGTACTTACCTCTAAGCTACAGGATCTGAGTTCAACATCTCTGAACATGCTGATTTAAAAAAAAAACTTGAGTAAGTTTAGGCACTCCTTTTGTGCAGTTGTAATGTCCATACCTCTGAGCCAGAAATCCCAGGTTCAAGTCCCACCAGTTCCAGTTTTTGTTTTAACGGCTACCCGCAAATTCCTAATATTAGGTCACAATAAAACAGTGGCTTTTTTTCCTCTTCCATCTGTACTGCTTAAAAATACCACTTGGTGGATTCCCTGTTGTGATTTGTTACTTCTTTAAGAATATGATATTTGGAACCAATGGTGGTGTAAGGGTACTTTTCGGACTGGAGGCCTGTGGCTAGTGGTGTGCCACAAGGATCGGTGCTGGGTCCACTGCTTTTCATCATTTATATAAAAGAGTTGAATGCGATCATTACAGGTATAGTTAGTCAGTTTGTAGATGACACCAAAATTGGAGGTGTAGTGTTACCTCAGAGTACAACAGGATCCTGATCAGATGGGCCGATGGGCTGAGAAGTGGCAGATGTAGTTTAATTCAGATAAATGTGAGATGCTGCATTTTGGAAAGGCAAATCAGAGAAGGACTTATACACTTAATGGTAAGGATCAACGAGGCGAAAGTGAGGACAGCAGAGGTTAGAGTCAAGAGTGTGGTGCTGGAAAAGCACAGCAGGTCAGGCAGCATCCAAGGAGCAGGATAATCGACATTTTGGGCAAATTCCTGATGAAGGGCTTTTGCCTGAAACATCAATTCTCCTGCTCCTCGGATGCTGCCTGACCTGTTGTGCTTTTCCAGCACAACACTCTTACTTAATGGTAAGGTATTGGGGAGTGTTACTGGATAAAGAGACCTCAGAGTGCAGGTCCATATTTCCTTGAAGGAGTTGCAGGTAGATATGATAGTGAAGAAGGAGTTTGGTATGCGTTCCTTTATTGGGCATAGCATTGAGTATAGGAGTTGGGAGGTCATGTTGTGGCTGTACAGGACATTGGTTCGGCCACTTTTGGAATATTGTGTGGAATTCTGGTCTCCCTCCTATCAGAAGGATGTTGCAAAACTTGAAAGGGTTCAAAAAAGATATACAAGGATGTTGCTCAGGATTTGAGCTACAGGGAGAGGCTGAATAAGCTGCAGCTGTTTTCCCTGGAGCATCGGAGGCTGAGGGGTGACCTCAAAGAGGTTTATAAAATCATGTGGGCATTGATAGGGTAAATAGACAAGGTCTTTTCTTTGGGGTAGGGGAGATCATAACTAGAGGGCTTAGGTTTATGGTGAGAGGGGAAAAATTTAACAAGGACCTAAGGGACAACTTTGTCACGCAGAAGGTGATGTGTGTATGGAATGAGCTGCCAGAAGAAATGGTGGAAGCTGGTACAATTACAACATTTAAGAGACATCTGGCTGGGTATATGAATAGGAAGGGTTTGGAGGGATAAGGGCCAAGTGCTGGCAAATGGGACGAGATGAGATTGGGATGTCTGGTCAGCGTGGTCGAGTCGGACCTCAGAGTCTGTTTCCATTCTGTGCATCTCTATGACTCAAAATTACCACTGTTTGAAATGTGAGAGTTTGTGTTGGAGTGAAACTGATCTGGGAGTTTGGGACATTATTGAATTGGTGACCTTTTTAACACCCCCACTTTCCTAAACCTTCATTTCTATTAACTTCAGTGGTGTTTCATTTTCATTTTACACTGATGGCTGGGGTTAATTTCATCCTCAAAAGTTTTACATGAAATGTAGATAACTGGTTCCAGTATTAAATTGCAAATGTTTACTGCACCCTTCTGCCTAAGTAACGTATCACCTCACAGTTGAAATGTCATTGAATAGCGTGAGTCAATCCATTTCCACATAAAGGATGCTGCCAATTCCATCTGATTTATTTTCTTCAGCCAATCTTTTCTCTAATGAGCATGTCCTTTCTCTCTCAACCACTTCTCTATGCACACATCTAAAGAACCATCATCATTTATTTCTCTGAGAGAGAGAGGGAGACAAGATTATGTCTAGGTTGAGGATAACCACTTCTGAAACATGAAGAGGTCGGCTTTCTGAAATACCACAGTCAGGATGGGGATTGAGCCTGTGACACTAGTTATACCCAGCATCACAGCCTAACCAATTGAGCTAACCAACCCCTTGTACTTGTCTAGGTGGACATTAGTTTCATCAATGAATTCTTGGACCTGTTGCCTGAAATTAAAGAGCATTTCAATTGGGTTCTTATTGTGCGACATTAGTTTCATCAATGAATTCTTGGACCTGTTGCCTGAAATTAAAGAGCATTTCAATTAGGTTCTTATTGTGCGACATTAGTTTCATTAATGAATTCTTGGACCTGTTGCCTGAAATTAAAGAGCATTTCAATTAGGTTCTTATTGTGCATGGTTTTGGAAAGTAAGTTAGTCTAAAAAACAATAGGAATAGGAGGATCCAAGAGCTGCAGTTAAAAATATTAATTGCTTGATTTACTTTGTACAGGCTAGAATTACTCCATTCACCTCAGATTGGGAATGTGATACAAAAAGAGCATTAGCAAATCTTCACTGGTGTGGTGATGGGATACTGACCTAGGGAGCAGAAGACGATCAGACTGAAGCATAATCACTCTGGTGAAAACTTGACAAAAGACAGCGTTGAACATGAAAAGCTGCTTTACAACAAGGTGGAATATGCAAACCAATCTGCAAGAGTTTATATACAACTCAATGTGAATTTCAGTAACAATGGGATCAATTATTGCTGGTTATGGTGTGTGCAATAGTAAACACTTGAAGTTGTTATGATCACAGACCAGACTACTGAATTTGATTTACAGTCTGACTAGCAACTAGTAATGTTCCTTTTTAATTAAACAAAGTGTGAGATTCAGGTGCTTACTAAGACAATAAAGCCTCAAAGCTTCTTGGTTTTGAACTGATGACAATTAACTTCACTATGCAAATAGAATCTACAATATGTATATAACTTATATCTTACCACCCAGAATTAACATGACATAAATATTGGTAATAGTTGAATCCTCTACAGAGCAGATCGAATGGCAGATGCGGCCAAGTGAGGTCTCATGGATTTCTCAGCAACTCTAAGGCAGTGGTGACGCAATGTATGGTCACGACTCATCAAAACTTTATAGGGATTCCAGTTCTTATCTTTCACAAGCCTAGCTTTGGAGCTCCCTCAAATGTCATTCTGCCAAGGACTGTCTCAATGACTCCTCAAGTGCTGGGTAGTTCACTCTCCCAATCGGGTCTGCACTCCCTGTATCCTGGAAGTTACATTTCAGCACCTCTTCAATGACACAATTTCAGCTTGTCTGCAGAGAGGTATCTTCACCAAGTTAGTACTGCCTGTTCATTTCTGTAATCTTTCTCAGTTGCATCAAGAAAATCTTAGAATTGGTGAATTGGATGATTTTCCTTCACCCAATTCTTTGCATAACTGAATTATTAATGGAACAACTTTCTCCCAAGGCCTTGGACCACCCAAGGCTTTTCTGAACCACGTTTCCATGTTGGTCGGACCTGTTGGCTCCCAGCTCTTCTTCTGAGTCTTAATTGCTTGGCCTGCTCCAACAGCACCGTTTTTTGGGATGCAGCCTGGTCTCCCTGCTCCTGAATAACACCCAGGGTAGCAGCCTCATACTCTGACTGCTTCCACCTATTTGATTGTTCAAGGATTGCTGAACAATCTCAAGTGACCTACTGAGACCCTCACAATAAGCCCTGTTCTCTATTGCTGGGTAGAATTGGATGTAGTAATTAGAAATGGAACTCAAATGTAAGTAATATTGGATCGTCAAGTTTCTAAAATGGTACAACATTGACAGATTGTTGGCTTACACAATACAAATGTATAGGATCAAAACAGGATATCATCATATGGTAAAGTAAGGGAAGAATTTAAAGGCCACATGAAAAGGCTGGATTTGAATATGAAGAAATGAATTTTGTGGCAGAACCCGCAGGAATAGGATGAGCTCAAAGGCCTCCTGTAATACAGTAAGTTTTGTAATTCTAGGTAAGACATTTTCTTGCCTGCAGGATATTTTCAAAATATACCTTTACTTTTTAAATCAAAGTTGGGGCAATAGAATTGGAACAGAACACAGTGAGCATTTCAAAGAATACTGTGTGTCAAACACATACTCCTCTGTTTACCTCTTGCTGTACACTTCTGTACATTTATACTTCAGTAGACCATTGTCTGAGGTTAACATACATGTGTTGAACTATATTAAGATCCCTAGGCGTTTGTATGGCAGAATAAACACGATTGATTTTTGTTTGAAAGCAGCTACCCCATTTTTGTCCCTCAATTTTATTTGGTGTTTCCAAAAGTATGTTGCTGATTCTCAGGTGTGTGCATTGTGTGGGTTTCAATTAATACCCAAATGTAGAAGGTTGTGCATTTATCAGGAGAGAAAGGTATTAGTCCTTCTTGATAGAGCTGTACTGGGAGGCAGCCAGATGTGACTTTGTGAAACCAAGAATATAATGATTCTTAGATTCTTAGATGGAACTGGCATGGGCTCCTTCCAATGTACCTCTGACAGCTTACACCCATTCGCTGGCATTTCTGCCAAAGTTATCAGGAAGACCGTTACCCCATCATGCGCTCTGACAAAAACATTAGCTATAAATTTGTCTTGCACCTTTAAACCATTTCTGCAACAGTTTGGTGGTGTCACCTACTCCAGAGTTGCATTCTCAGTGCCTAGTATTTCTGCTTGGTTTCCACCCAGTGAGCAGCACATTCTGAACCGACTTGAATCAAATAATGTTAAAGATTGCAGAATTTAGTATGTTGTGCAACATAGTATGTTGTGGCCATAAGCATGTTAGATCTAGGTATCTACCACCTGCAAAACTGATATTCCTAGAGCAGTTACAATTATACAGCACTGAAACAGACCCTTTTGTCCAACTCCTCCATGCCGAGTAGATATCTTAGATTAATCTGGTCCCATTTGCAAACGTTCGGCCCATATCCCTCTAAATCTTTCCTATTCATGTACCCACCCTAATGCCTTTTAAATGTTGTAAATGTACCCATCTTCATCACTTCCTCTGGCAGCTCATTCCATACACGTACTACCCTCTGCATGAAAAAGTCGCCCATTAGGTCCCTTCTAGATCCTTCCCCTCTCACCTTAAACCTATGCCATATAACTTTGGACTCCCCCCTACCCTGGGGAAAAGACCTTGGGCTATTCACCCTGCTTATGCCCCTTAAGATCACTCTATAAAATCAGCCTTCTGCCTCCAATGCTCCAGGGAAAATAGCTCCAGCCTTTCCCTGTAGTTCAACCCCCCCAACCTGGCAACATCCTTGTAAATCTCTTCTGAACTCTTTGAAGTTTCACAACATCTTCCCTACAGCAGGTCCATTCACAAAACCAGACAGTCTTCCAAATTGAAATGGTGTAATTTGCCCTCCCCTGTACAGCTGCGGGTGGGGTATTCACCCAGATACTTCAGAGCACAAACCCCTTCATCATATCACTTCAAATTTCATTCCCCAAACTTGCAGTGACCAGAGGTCAGTGGAAGCCTGGTGTTGTTTCGGTTTCTCTTGCTCTTGTTGCAATGGCTTTAAATGATCTAAAATTAAGTTCAAATGAGTTTGAATTCAGTCAATTATGGCAGCACAGGACACACCTTCATGGCTTCAATTGACTGCTGTTCACAGGTCTTCTATACCTAGGGCAGATTGAGGCAGTCAATTGAATCCAATTATAAAAGCCAGACCAAGTGCTTTAAATCCATCAACTGAAGATTGGTTCATTTCTTTGCAACCCCACTCTTCCATGTAATGCTGCAGGAAAACCTGTCCCAGTTACAAGTTGAGTACAATTGATGACACTTCTTAATTGCACTGGATCATGGCAAATAACACATTGAGGATTACGTTAATGAGTTTGCACAGCAACCTGAAGTCGCTCAGCCAAACAGGCCTGGCACATTTCAGGCATGGTTTATTGGTTGCACCCCGAGCTGAAAGTGCAAGGCGGTTTAATAGGAGCCTGCAGTGGGCTGAAAAATGTGGCAGATTGTGCAGTTTTCATTTGCTTTTGGACGAATAACATGTAATGAGGAGATAAGAAATACCGGCTATAATTTCCTGATCTGTGCAGGGGAGAAGATGGGCATCAATGTGGTAGTTTGGATACCAGGCTAGAGGTTTTAAAACCTTGCTAATAGTTGGGGGAGGGAAGGTGAAGGAAGGAGCAGCCCCTTGCTCTGAGGTGCTGGGAAAAGTGTTGGTGACAGTGCAATGATTTTTTTAAATTTCAAAATATACTTTATTCATGTAAATAAATCTCTGGTACTTGTACAATTTTCCATGTCGTTCATAGTTATATACATTGCATGTCTTAACATTACAAAGAACAAATTGAATTAATCGAATTCACAGTTATCCTATTAACAGTTACCTTTATTAACTATCCAGTCTCTTGGTATTTGGCTGTGGCTTCAGCGGAACCCACCTACTGAGTGGGTGCCCTGTTATATGAAGCAAATGAAACTTCTTTAACCCCCAGTTTATGGGGTTACCATTGTCCATTTGACTGTCCTGTCTCTGCGGTGGCTGTCTACATCCCCAAGGTAAGCACGAACTGCTGGACCTTCGCTGGGCTGAGGTAGCTATCCAGCTCCTCACTGGGGTCATTTACCCGCTCTGGTGTCATTGAGCCAAGGCAAGGGTCCTCACTGTCCAGTTCTGTGTCTGACAATGGGACTGTCAGAGGATCACAGTTCTCGGTTGCCTGTAGTTGTGGGGCAGTGGGAACCTCCTGGTTCTCACTAGGTGGAGGGTGGACTTCGGGGGGTCCGTTGTTTCCTGGTTGGGAGCAAATGCCCTCCTCTTTACCGACGGCGCTCTGTCTCTTCTTCTGGTGGTGATGGCCTTCTTTGCGTCCATCTTCCCCCTCCGAAGGGCTGGCCGTCCCTCCCTCGTGCAGCTGTCTTTTCCCCTTTTGCTGGGAGGCTTTGGGGGCCTGGCAGGATTTCCTCTTCCTGTTTTTAACATGTATCCACTCCTCCGCCTGCTCGATTACCTCCTCCTCCATTTCTTCCATCTGCCCGGCTAGAGCTAGGATCAGCTGCTGTGTCTCTCCGCTGGCTGCTGCCTCCTCCACTCCAGCCTGTTCTTCTTTCTGGGTGCCACCAGACTCCGTTTCCCTGCTGTCCGGGTGGACCTTACTGGTCTTTGGGGGTCCACGGCTCACATTGCCACCTCCAGCCATCTGTGCGTAAGTGGGGCCCCCCCCCCATGTCTTGGGCAGGTCTTATACATGTGGCCCGCCTCTCCGCACAGGTTGCAGCTCTTTTCTTCCTGACAGTCCTTAGTCAAGTCACCCTCCTGTTTGCAGTTCCTGCAGATGGTCACTTTGCAATCCGCCACCACGCGTCCCGACTTCCCGCAGGTTCGTCATACTTTCAGCTGCCCTGCATATGTCAGGTAGCCTCTGCTCCCTCCAATTGCGAAGCTCGAGGGTGGGTGGAGGATGTTCCCACTATCATCGGCCCTCAGAGTTACCCTGACCTGTCTCTTACTGGTCCAGATCCCAAAGGTGTCGATCACATCAGTGACTTCTCCCTCAACTTGGACGTACCTTCCCAGGAAGGTCAGGACATCAGCCGCTGGAACGTAGGGGTTGTACATATGGATTGGAACAACCCGATTCCTCTGTGCAGGAAGCACACACAATGGGGTCGCTGACAAGATGGAAAACAGCGGCTCCCCTTCCTTCTCCTTGAAGACCTTCAGGAGCTGTTCGCACTGCTTCACGCTTCTGAAGGTCACATCAAAGTAGCCTGCCCCAGGGAAATCCTGCAGGCAGTACACATCCACAGCAGCAAACCCACAGCATCCCAACAGTACCTTCTTAATAAACAAGGTGCGGTTGAGTGGTGTACGATCCTCAATCTTCTTCACAGTCACCCTGACTGTGTTTCGAACCCCCTGCCCAGGGCTGCGGGCAGCTGTCGAGGTCATAGCTCTGAGGTTGGCTGGTCCCTGAATTGGCGTTAGGCCGAAGCCAGCATGAAGATCCACCAAGAGCAGGTCAGCACAACCAAACGATCCTCCAACGTCCAATTATGATCCAACAATGATCTGTTCACTAGCTCTGATGACTCGCAACCTGTTCTGATAAGAACAGATACTTGATCCTAGCCTCGTCCTGGGAGAACCACCTTGGTGATCATGGTACCTCCCCTGCCAGGTCACTATTTTTTTTTAATTTCAAAAATATACTTTATTCATAAATGATTTGATGGTCTGTACATTGGATCATGCCATACATATGTCCATATTTACAAACACAGATTCGACTTTATTCTTGTCCTTTACAATCCTGTGCATTTTTTCAATCTTGTATATATACATATATTTGGCTGAGGCATCAGCAGAGCCCAAAAAAACGTCTGTATGGGCCCCCTGTTCTTCTTTCGGCAGGCCGATCTTACACAGTGGTCTTTCCCCACCGCGCCTTGGCGGCAGCTGCCCCAAGCTTCAGCGCGTCCCTCAACACGTAGTCTTGGACCTTGGAATGTGCCAGTCTGCAACACTCGGTCGGGGTCAACTCCTTCAGCTGGAAGATCAACAGGTTTCGGACCGCCCAGAGAGCGTCCTTCACCGAGTTGATGATCCTCCAGGCGCAGTTAATGTTCGTCTCGGTGTGAGTCCCGGGGAACAGGCCGTAGAGCACGGAGTCCCGCGTCACGGCGCTGCTCGGGACGAACCTCGACAAGCACCACTGCATTCCTCTCCAGACTTCCTCTGCATAGGCACATTCCAGAAGGAGGTGTGTGACAGTCTCGTCCCCCCCGCAGCCACTTCGAGGGCAGCGTGCGGTGCGGCAGAGAGTCCGGGCGTGCATAAAGGATCTCACAGGCAGAGCCCTTCTCACCACCAGCCAAGCCACGTCTTGGTGCTTGTTGGAAAGTTCTGGCGATGAGGCATTCTGCCAAATGGCTTTGACAGTCTGCTCAGGGAACCGCTCGACAGGATCCGCCCTCTCCTTTTCCCGAAGGGTCTCAAGGACACTATGTGCTGACCACTTCCTGATGGACTTGTGGTCAAAGGTGTTTTTCCTCATAAATTTCTCCACGAAGGACAGGTGATACGGAACGGTCCAACTACTCGGAGCGTTCCGCGGCAGCGAGGCCTGCCAGGTCACTATAGTTAGTACCAACACAGTAAGAAAGAAGAGCACATGATGAGGCTGACCGAAAGACCATCTTACTGAATAGATCCAAACTTCATTACCATCAGCGTGAGTAAAGTTGGAAATGGAGTCAAAAAGAGGAAGAGGACTTGCCTTACACTCACAACATGCCTCAAATTTCTTTACAGCTAATTCTGAAGGGTAGTATCTACTGTAATGTAGAAAATGCCACATCCGATTTGCATACAGCACGATCCCATTGGCAACAATGTGATGATAACGATCCATTTGAGGTGTAGGTTGAGGGATAATATTAACACCCAGACGTCTGTATGCGCTCTTACAACCACCCGAGAAAGCATTGGTGTACTGTCCCAACTAAAAGGTGGCCTTCTGGAAATGGAGCGATATCTCAAGTGCTGCATATTTGGAATCTAGGAAGAAATGTGAGCAAGGTCCAATTGTTTTAAAACAGTGAGAGAGAGAGAGAGAGGGGCTGAAGGCGAGAGAATAATCTCATGAAATGCCAGAATGCTCTGGTCAGGTAGCAGCGTAAAATTGGAGACAATGTGTAAAATACAACAAATCACTGTAAGTTTTACTCCAGCCAGTCACCACTTCCTAATGACAAATCTTTAAAAAAAATCTCAAAAAGCACATTGTACTGTATATCCTAATTTTTAAATAAAAAGTATTGTTCATTCTCTTTTTTTGATGGTCTTTGGATGTTAGAATTATCTTGGTAGCTCTGTTTGTTTTAATGGAAATGTATTGAAAGAAAAGAACAAAACTTTTATCCATGTAACACTCTTCTAAAAATCTTGGAGCTGTCCTCAAGCACCTTAGAGTCAAGGGAGTCGTTGCTAACTCTCAATGGGCAGTATTAAGGCTGGGTTACTAAGCTATATTTATAGGCCATTGAGTATGCTTAATGTGAAGAGCTCAGATTCCTGCCACGTGTCGGCTGTGCAGACCTTTTTCAGCTGTTTACAACCTGTGCGGAGAATGAGTTGGAAAAGTTGCTTGCAGAAGTCCAGCAGCTCCTGTCTGTTGGTTGTTAACGATGGTATCAGCTTGAGTGTGAGAATTTATAGACCCTCCCTCAAGAGCAATAAACTCCGCATTAATGCTGTAATTAAGGCAACCAGTTGAAGCAAGCCTGGAGAAGTCAGTCTGCAAGGTAGAGGTTTTGTAATCAGAACGTGAGCTCCTCTGAAAGTGAGGTGATTGAAAACCGAATTATGGCTGGTTTTTTTTTGTTATTCCATGCTGCATTATTAAAAATCTTCGCTCAAACTTTGGCCCTGCTTGAAGCATAAACCAAATTTGGATGGGGAACCGTCATTGTAAATGAAGGAAGGTATAAAGCCACATACAGCAAACTTAAAAAAAAGCAAAAGTGGAATTTTGCAAAGGTTTAAGAGGTAGATGGAATGGTTTGTTTTTCAATCAAATGGGAAAGCAAATAAAAAAATGTGCAAGCAGCTGTTCTCTGTATGTTATTGGCAGAGAAGCATTAAATATTTATTGTAATTTCACCTTCACGAAGGGGAAGGACCTGGTGCTGGATGTAGTAATAAGTTTGAGATACTCCACAAATCTAAATGGATTTCTTTGATCAAGAAAACAGAAGAGATCCACCGATTCTCCGAGGAGTGTCAATCACGAAGATTGCTACACTGCTCCCTTTTGTTCTAAACCAAGTGAGAAGGCTCTGCATTTCTGACAGGAGATTCCAGTCAGAGTTCCTTCAGGCATGCGGAGCCATGCTTCCATTCTGATGGGGTCCCGTGCAGAATCACTGGGAATAGGCGAAGCACGGTCCTTTCGCTGTTGCATTCTGAAAAACTAAGGCCCACACTCACAACCACTACCCAACTGTAACAGTGTTAGGAGGTTGGGAGGGTGGGGCGCCTGGTGGAGTGCAGGGGCAGCTTCAAGTCAGACAGCCGGGTGTCCAGAGCACTGGGCAGAGGTTTGGATAATAGGCGAAGCTTCAGTCCACATTCGGGGTGGGGAAAGAGACGGGGTTCAGGGGAACATCCTGTCACGTGCTGGGGTGGTCAGGAGAAGGGAAGGCGAGGGTTTGATGGCAAAGAGGGGTCCATTAGTGGGAACGTGTCAGTGGGTGTTGGGTCATGCTACAAGGGAGGTGTAATTGGGAATCGGTTCAATTGTTACTCAGGAGTCAAACTAGATATTCGATCGTTCAGCCTTTCCTCAGTAACCATTTACTTAACTTCAATGGAATCCACCAAATTCTCCCATTTGAAGGAATGCTTTTGGACTGTTGGGGAATTGCCCTGCAGAATCTCCCGTTTCCTGAGCTTTTCCCTCAAAGTCTGTTTTGTCGGGAATTCCACGTGGTCCCCTTGCACAACGTCCATCTGCACTGGGCAAATTATTATTTGGCTATGGGAAAATTCAGACCACTGGCAACGTTGATGTTTAGGAGAATTTGGGTGCACACAAAGTTGATGCACAGGTTAAGCCAGCATTCAGGGAGAAAAAAATGCTAAACCGGTCTGTATTGGAGGTATTTTTAAATGAGACTGTTCAGAAATGTCATGACACAAGCCTGAGGAAGGATCTTCTGAGTCAGAGCTAGAAACACTACCACTGCACCACACACCCTGTAGGTTCTGTATTATATACTTGCATTGGAGGTGGGGTAAGGCAGACTAACTAGATTGGTCACTGGGTGAGTGAGGGGATTGTCCTGTGATGAGTGTTTTGAGCCTGTACTTGCTCTGAAGTTTTAAGGAATGAGATGTGATCTTATTGAGACCTCTAAATGGACCTGATGAGGTCAATTACTGAGTGATTGTTTCCCCTGGTTGGGGTATCTCAGATAGAGTCTCAGTCATACAGAACTGAGATGAGGAAAATTTACTTCACTCAAGGGGATGTAAATGTTTGGAAATCTCTTCTACAGAGGGTAATGGGTGTCTTCAAGGCTGAGGAAGCTGATTTTTGGTCTCGGACAATCAAGGAATTTGGTCGCTCCATAAAGGAGTCAGGGTCTGAAGGGGAATGTGAAAATGCTGAGGTGTGCCTTAAGCCCACCCACTTTGATGTCATCTCTGGTAAGAGAACAGCTTTGGGTTACAAAGAAGCAAGTTCTACCAGCTGGTTCCTCCTCATAGACCCTGTAACAATGTCTATCGCATGAGTGCAACTTGTACCTAGCTGCTTTCACAGGATAAACTACATCTTAATTAAAGCGAGAGTCTCTTTTCATTAGGCTACCGAGTAGTTTTCTTCTGCCATACCAGACAAAGCAGTCCCTGTCGATTCTTAGCAGTGGTACAGAGAGCTTGTATACTTGACACAAGAAGTGACACAGACTGCTCACAGAATAAGACCATAAGACATAGAAATGGAAGTAAGGCGATTTGGCCCATCAAGTCCACTCTGCCATTCAATCATAGCTGTTGGACATTTCAACGCCACTTACCTGCACTCTCCCTGGATCCCTTAATTCCTTGCGAGATTAAGAACTTGTCAATCTCTGCCTTGAAGATACTTAATGTCCCATCCTCCACTGTGCTCCATGGCAGTGAGTTCCACAGGCCCACCACTCTCTTGCTGAAGAAATGTCTCCTCATTTCCATTCTAAATTGACCCCCTTTAATTCTAAGGCTGTGCCCATGGGTCCTAGTCTCCCCGCCTGACGGAAACAATTTCCCAGCGTCCACCCTTTCTAAACCAAGCATTATCTTGTAAGTTTCTATTAGTTCGCCCCTCAACCTTCTGAACTCTAACGAATACAATCCCAGGATCCTCAGCCATTCATTGTATGTTAGGCCTACCAGTCCAGGGATCATCCGTGTGAATCTCTGTTGGACACACTCCAGTGCCAATATGTCCTTCCTGAGGTATGGGGCCCAAAACTGGACACAGTATTCTAAATGGGGCCTAACCAGAGCTTTATAAATTCTTAGTAGCACCTCCCTGCTTTTGCATTCTGACCCTCTTGAAATAAATGACAACATTACATTTGCTTTCTTAACCACAGACTCAACCTGCAAGTCAACCTTTAGAGAATCCAATACTAGCGCTCCCAGATCCCTTTGTACTTTGGCTTTATGAATTTCCTCACCATTTATACAATAGTCCTTTGCCTGTGTTCTTTTTTGATGAGGACTTTGCAGGAAAATTGTGTGGAGTCCAAGGTCAGTCCTTGAATGGTGATGAATAGTGGAACAGGTTTGATGGGCTGAATGGTTCCTCCTTGTGTTTTCTGGGAGATGGAAAAACCTCTTGCCAGGTTGCGTATGTTGTCCTGCAGGGAGGGAAGGCGGGACAGCTGTGAGTGTTTGCAAGCGCTTGTGTAGAGAGGAGGGTGGGATAACAAACTGGGAGGGTGAACTGTGAGGGCACTGGGAGCAGAGCGAGATAGACTGTGTGCATGTTGGTGGTTCAGGTGCCTGGAGAGAAAGCAATGAACACAGCTGCAAGGTGTGTTATTTTGTGGAGCACTCTGCAGGAGAATGCTGGGCACTGGAAAATGTTATCTGCCATTTGCCCACCTCAGCCTCTCAACTCTCTTGGTGCACTGTCTCGAGATTGTTAGAATGCTTTTTCAACACCATTAAACCCCATAAAATCCTAATCCCACCTCTCTCACTAATTCTGAAAGGGATTCACTTTGAGACTTTAACCAGATTTTTATTTCTTTCTATGCTGACACGTGTTGAGTTTCTCCAGGACTTTGTGTTGTTATTTTCAGATCTCTAATATTTCGCTTTTATTTTGATGGAATCACAGACCTGGTGCTGACATGTTCGGCCACCTCCATCCCTGGCTGCTTGGATTGAGAGATTGTGTCCCCTGGTCTAGATTCCCCAATCAGGGAAACGCGTTACCCACATCTATCCAGTATGGGCCTTTTAGTATCTTGTAGGTTTCAACGCAATGACCTTCTATTTGTTTAAACTCTAGTGAGTACTGGCTCGGTTTGTCTAAACAAATCTTCTCAAAACTCGCTGAACTCTCATCATAGGACAGTCCTCCACCCCGGGAACAAGTCTGATTTGTTGCACTTCCTCATTGACAATAATACCTTTCCCGAGATAACGAGGCCAAAGCTGCACACAATATGGTCTAACTAATCTTATCTAGAATTGAAGCAAGACTTCACTACTCCTGTAGGTAAAAACAATGACTGCAGATGCTGGAAACCAAATACTGATTTAGTGGTGCTGGAAGAGCACAGCAGTTCAGGCAGCATCCAACGAGCAGCGAAATCGACGTTTCGGGCAAGAAGGGCTTTTGCCTGAAACGTCGATTTCGCTGCTCGTTGGATGCTGCCTGAACTGCTGTGCTCTTCCAGCACCACTAATCCAGTATTCACTACTCCTGTAATCAAGTCCTCTCGTGATGAAGGTTAACATTCCATCAGCCTTCGTATTAACTTAATTGACCTGAATGTTAACCTTCAGTGACTTATTGACAAGAACATCCAAGTCCCTTTGCACATTTACCCTTCCTAATCTCTTCCCTTTGAGAAATACTCTGCATCTGTTTCTCCCACCAAAGTAGAAAACCTCACCTTTTTCAATATATTCATTCCATTTGCATGTTCTTGCTCAATCGCTAAGTCTGTCCAAATCCTCCTGAAGTGACTTTACATCTCCCTCACAACACACTTAGCTTCGTATCATCTGCAAATTTGGAAATAATACATTTGATCGCACCTCCAAATCATTGATATTAAACTATAAATGCTGGGCCCCAAGCATCTTGAGGTACCCCACTAGTCACAGCCTGTCGACGTCAGAATGACCCAGTTATTCCTACTTCCTATTTTGTCTGTTAGCCAATCATTAATCCCTGCCAGGCCAGTACCTCCTGTCGCACACGCTTTAATCTTGCTAACTAACCTTCAACTTCAGTTAATTATGTTTGTTATTAAAAAGACTTTTAGTGGTGTGATTATGCTGAGGTGATGACAAAAGTGAATTTTGCCAAGTGAGACTCCCAGGCATACAAAAAAAAGAACTTGCATTTGTATAGCATCAGTAACAGCCTCAAGATGTCCTAAAGTCTTTTACAGCCAATCACGTACTTTTGAAGTGTTGTCACTATTGTGCGATAAGAGTAATTGGTTGTGACTTCCTGTTGGTGTCCAGATCTACGGCCTCACAGAACATTTCGTAGATGGTTTGTGACTGTTATCCATCCACAATTTCCTAATCTACGTCTTATTCCCAAGGACAAAATGCCTCCCAACTGAAAGAGAGGGAGCGAATGGCTACAGGTGGACTATTCCTGGGCCTCTCATGTGCCCTTTCGAGGTTAATAAAAAGAAGGGGTTTAGACGTGAGGTTGTGGATCGGGCGGATAACACAAATAGTGGGAAAGAGTCAGCAGGGAAGCTATCCATTCATGACCCACCATAAAAGAGGGAACAAAAAGTAAGGAAGGAGGTTATACGTTCAAGACTCATAATAAAAGAGGGAGCAAACTAGAAGAACATCTGTAATTTCATCTCAATCAGACAGAAAGTCTACGTGAAACTAGGATCTAATTTTTATTCTTTCATTGGATGTAGGCATAATTGGCAGGGCCAGTATTTGTTGCTCACATCCTTAATTGCCCTTGACCTGAATGGCTTGCTAGATCATTTCAGAGGGCAGTTAAAGGTCATTGCTATTGGTCTGGAGTCCCTTGTAGGCCGGACCAGGTAAGGGTGGCAGATTTTCTTCCCTAAAGGACTTTACTGAAGCAGATGGGTCTTTGTAGTTTAATGGTCGCTGTCAATAATCCCAGCTTTATTTATTGACTTTAAATTCCACACAGTGCCACAGAGAGATTCAAACCCATGCCCCCGAACATTTGCCTGAGCCTCTCGCTTTCTGAGCTTGCCACTTTCCAGGTTCATTGAAAAAAAATATCTTAACGCAAAGCTTGCGATTCCTCCAAATGGTCTATTAATGAATTCAAGAAAAGACACTATCGTATCAGTGACCAAGGTCCTACACACAGAACCTGTTTGTAAGAACAACCCAACCTTCATCCCTCCCTCCCTTCCTCAGGTCTATGAAACAGGTGACAGAGGAGACCAGCTATGACCAGACAATGCACTCGGTACATAAGAGCTACAACTCTGCTGAGCAGAGGCATTAAAAAGTAACAAGCAACAGCGTCATTTGAGCCGGAGAGGTTTGTTTAAGCAGGGTCTGTATTGTCTTTCTGAAGTCTGTGGCATACAGCTGAGCTTCAGTGAGCATGTTCAGCCTCAAGTTTCACTCTCCACAATGCACCTATTGTCCAATTTCTCCAAAGAAATACCCCAGCACAATTCCACTTGAGAATCTGTAAACAAGCCAATATTGTTCTGATCAAACCTAATTCACAATTTCTTTGCGGACACAAGGTTGTTTTTTTTTGTTGGGGTGGGGGGGGGGGGGGGGGGGGTGTGGGGGGGGGAGGTGGTGGTGTGTTGCAGGAAAAGTATGTGTTGGTAAGCATGCTTTGAAAATATATTTGCCTTTTCCTTATACAACACCTACTCTGCGCTGAAGCAAGTCAAGGGAGGTGAGGTTTTGAAGAATTTATTTGAAACATACCCAACTACTCTGGGACCTTTGGCATGAATTCAGGCTCAACGTTGGACCCAAAGGGAATAAATAACTTTAAGCACATAGCAGTTTTACCTGCCCATCTTAGGTTTCACAAAAGATATATTTAACACATGTTCTCAAGAGCTAAAAGTGCCTGACAAAGAAACGTACAATCCAATATACGTTTTCTGGAAATTCAGAAGGTACCATTGTGAACCCCTGGGAACTCCTTTCTCTTTGGTGCAGACTATTAGCAGCTACACTGCAGCTGATTTATAAAACTACAAACTGAAGAAGCGATGCCTCTTCAAATAAGAAGCGATGGAGGTGCAGGTTAGAGTTGTAAACCTTCTCAGCTTGGCTTGGATTCTGCCGGACCCGAAGATTAATCTTCGGTACGCTGCTGTGAACAAGCCTGGAGAAAACGAATTAGAGATCTTAAAAAAGAAATTGTGTTCTTTTTATCTTGTTTCAAGTCAGCTCAGTTCCACTTTCTCAAGGGCAATTACAGATGGACAACCAATGCCAACCTTGCCAACAGTGGCCATAAGCCAATGAATGAAAAAGCCTTCTGTTTGTTAGAGAAAAATATCGGTGAGGGGGCGGCAGGAGGGAGAGGTTGTTTGACTGGAAGTCAAGAATCAATTACTTGATTAATCAAGATTTGGAGATGCCGGTGTTGGACTGGGGTGTACAATGTTAAAGATCACACAACAAGAATCACACACCAGGTTATAATCCAACAGGTTTATTTGGAAGCACTTGCTTTCCCATCATTACTTTTGTTAATTCACACTCGAAATATATGAACGTCTGTATTCGCCCTAAGCAAACCAAAAACTCTCTCCCGCACCGTTAGTAAATACTGTGGATACTTCTGATATAAAAAGAAACAAAATTGGAGGATAATTTCAATCACACCCAGTCCCAGGTGGGAAACTGTGAGGATTGAACACAATGTTGCCCTGCATCTTGCCCACTGTCACTCATGGGACGCAGAACAATACACAAGGTAAAGATCACAAACTGGACTCCTTTGGCTATAAATTCTGTGAGCCTAACCTTAACCCCCACAACCACCTGATGAAGGAGCAGCGCTCCGAAAGCTAGTGCTTCCAAATGAACCCTGTTGGACTGTAACCTGGTGTTGTGTGGCTTTTAACTTACTTGGGTAATGATGGGATTTTGTAGGTGTTGGGACAGTGTGGAAGTATGGCAATTAAGAACGGATGTGCGGGGCGTCCAACAATGTGAGTATGAGGGTGAGCAGGTCAGAGACCTTCAAGGGCACAACCACTAGGAGTCGGCACCCCTACAGAATGTGCAATGTTAATTACGTTCATTCAGTGGTTACTCCATGTTTCGGTTGAAAAGAACCCGCAATGTCACACTCGCCTCCCAAAAGAAATGTGAGGTTTATTTTTACTTGCTGCATGTTGAGCCCCAGGGTGTCTAGTAAAGCAAAGGCCCTATCACGTACTATACTGGGGAAAGTAAAGGATAATGTTGTCTCGGTCTACTTGGGTTTAACCTGGGTTGGAAAACAAAAAGTCTCATTCTTCCTGCCAAGCTGTCAACAGAATGCAAATGGATTCAAATGGGAACTGTGTGGAGACGGGAGGGAATAAGGGACATCGTGGAATATGTGACGGTGGTCTGTTTTTCAAGAAAATATCAAAGGCTGGTTTCTTCTGATCCTAACAATAAACGTGTGTGTCCTGGGTCTTGGAGCAATGACCATTGATCACAGTGGGAGGCACAGGAAATAATAAATGGACTGAACTTGTGTTTATTGGTGACTTGATTTAAGTTGTCTATACTTACTTAGAACATAGAACAGTACAGGTCCTTCAGCTCTTGATGTTGTGCTGACTTACTCTAAGATCAAATTAACCTACATTTTACTGTCATCCAAGAGTCACTTAAATGTTCCTAATGTATCTGACTCTAAAACCACCGCTGGCAGAGCATTCCATGCACCTACCACTCTCTGTGTAAAGAACCAACCTCTGCTATCTCCCCTAAATCTTCCTTCAATCACCTTCAAATTATGCCCCTTGTGATAGCCATTTCAGCCCTGGGGAAACGTCTCTGAATATTCACTCTATCTATGCCTCTCATCATCTTGTACACTTCTATCAAGTCACCAATGAGAAAAGCCTCAGCTCCCTCAACCTTTCTTCATAAGGCATGCCCTCCAGTCCAGGCAGCATCCTGGTCAATCTCCTCGGTTTAACGGTCATTCTCTCATTTTGCCTCACCTCAAGGTAAAGTGTCGACAGGGGCAGAGCTCACAGATCTGGGTGAAGTGGAGGGAAGGGACGGGTAGGTGATGGGGCAAAATAACCAGCCTTTACTGCAATCTGTCATGTGTGACCTGAGACCGGAGCAACATCCTGCATTTATAAAGAGCCTTTCGTGCTGGAATGCCCCAGTGGTGGCAGGGGAGGGTTTGTTGTGCAATATCAAATGGAAATTTCACACTGAGCCACACAAGGAAATGTTGAGGAAGATGGATTTAACAGTGCAATTTTTAAAGATGGGAGGGTAAGGGAGGACGGAGTGGTGATTTAGAGAAAGGATGACTCACAGCTGATGGCTAACACGAGAAGAATTAACAAAATTGCAGATGCACAATTTAGCAGAATCAAAGGATTGCCTGAATTTTGGAGGATTTAAAACACTGGAAAAATTTTGGCCGGGAAAAGGAGGGTGGAGACATAGAGGAAATGGGTGAAACAATATTGAGCCTGTTTTTTTTTGCTTCAACTGGTGTCCATGCATCTGTAGCCCCAGGCAGAGTTCACAAGCAGCTGTCAGCAGTTGGAGCCTGAACTGACCATTGTCCTTACCTTGTCCAGGTGAGTGCCTCAAATGTTGTCCACTTTGAGATTATACAGCTCCAACAGGAAAAGCAATTAAACCAGGCATCTTCTCCGGTCAATGGGTTAACATTATACATGTGTGGCATTTACCCAATGAGACATTGGTGGAATTCATTCCATGTGTAATGATCATTGACTGTAAATACAGACAACTTAAGTCCCCTAGTTCCCAACTGTCAACTTACCAGGGTAGTGTGCTAGAAATCAAGACCCATTATTCCTGTAGTTGTCAAAACCTTGATTAAAACACTTAAATATCCCAATACAACCTGACTGTCTAATTCAGATTAAGAGTACATGCACACTAGGTATTTTTTTCATCAAAAAGAAAGTAATTATATTTTGCAATCAGACTGTTTCAAACCAATGGCAAAAAAATCGACAAGGTGATTTACTAATCTATAACCGTTTGACTTAAACTTTACCCCTTTGAAAAATTCCCGTTCCCACATACAGGCAAACACAGAGACAGATAAAATCTTTATATTGTTGGTGGACAGTGAAAATCGGGAGGCACAGTTCAATGGCACCAGTTCAGACCACATATGTTGATGAGTTATTTTCTTTTGATTCCTTCCAGCTCTTTGCTGAAAACATGAGATTGTGGGTACACCGAATCTCAGGCTTTTATCTGCAGGTCCGAGACTTTGCATTTTCAGTGTCACTGAAGATTTTTTTTTCCCCTCTGTCCTTTCAATAGGATTCGCAGTGAGAGGAAAAGTGAGGGAGAATAGCTGGCAGCTAGGAATTTTCTTTTATTTATTTTATACACAGGAGGAAGAAAAGAGAAATGGGTGCTTCCCCTTAGCAGGTTCAAAGTTTCTGTTGTATTGTCTGCACACAAGACTATAGTCACCTGCCCATGAATAAATCAGGGCGTTGTTATTATTAGCATGTTTTGAGAAGATTTGTAGCTTAGGCTGAGGTTCTGGATATAAGTTTTCTCACTGAGCTGGAAGGTTCGTTTATAGGTGTTTCATCACCATACCAGATAACTTCATCAGTGAGCCTTCAGTGGAGCACCGGAGGTGCTGGTGGTATGGCCCGCTTTTTATTTATGTGTTTAGATTTCCTTGGGCTGGCGATGTCATTTCCTGTGGTTATGTCATTTTCCCCTGAGAAAAAGAATAGGAAATGAATCACCGCAGGAAATGACGTCACCAGCCCAAGGAAACCTAAAAACATAAATAAAAAGCGGGCCATACCACCAGTGCTTCACTGGAGGCTCACTGAAGATGTTACCTCGTATGGTGATGAAACATCTGAAAAGGAAACTTCCAGCTCAGCGAACAAACTTACATCCAGGTTGCTACTCTGCTGAACTGCCCTGATCCCACAATTAGTATCGATTTGTCTGGAATTTACCCTCTCTGCTGAGATAAGGCAACATAGGGTATATAACTCAGTTTTTAAAACTGCAAGCATCTTCTTACACAGACTCCTTTGTTTAAAGCAGTATCTGTTTCCCATTTTTACTCCAAAGTTCAAAAGCAAGTAAATGTTTTTTACAGGGACAACAAGAACTTGTCTGTAATATTTAAAATCCATTGTGGCACGTCACAGGGGTGTAACTGAGTAAAATACTAACTGAGGCATCTAAGGAAACAACAGGTCAGATGGTTTTTGAGGAATCTGGTAACTGAAGAAAGCCAATTTGAAAGAGTAGGCGTGTAGGGAGGGGGTTTCAGGCCTAAAGGCCTATACAGTTTAAAGTCACAACCACCTATGGTAGGGTGATTAAAATTGGTAATGTTCAAGAAACTGGAATTAGAAAAAGATAGATATCCTGTAATATGACAGGATATTATAGAGATTATAGAGAAGATCCAGAGGGGTTTGAAAGCAATGATCAGAATTTTAACATCGAGGAGCTGCGTATCTGGGACCCAGTGAAGGTCACTGAACACAGGGGTGATACATGGACAGGATTTGACTTTGATTAGCGTTTAGGCTAATCTCAAGTCTATGAAGGATAGTGGATAGGAGTTGGGTTGCGAGTGTGTTGCAATAGTCAAGTCTGCCATGAATGAGGGTTTCAGACGTGGATGAGACAAGGCAGAGCTGAAATTGTGGAAAGAGGCAGTATTAATGGGGGCGCAGATGTGTGGTTTAAATTTCATCTTGGCATCAGATATAACACTGAGGTTGGGTAGAGACTGACTAAGTCTCAGAGAAGGCATAGATGGTGAAGCTCTCAACTAATGCCTGACTTAGACGCTTCTCTTTGGAACACTATAATTCACTGAATGGTGAGGCGATAGGTCCCAGCTCCATGCACACTTTCTTTGATATGTGGTCACACCACAACAGACAGTGAGAGTGAGAGATGTACCCACTGGAAGGGGCAGCCATTGGGTTATCTATATCCTATCCATTTTATTCAGGAATCTGACTTAACCCTTGCCTTCTACTCACATTCTTTTGTCACTCTCGTCAACTAAGAAGAAATGGCAAAGGAATAACAAAGAATACCAGGATCACAGCTCAGCTAACGTACCTTAGCTGGGCAAGTTGTGAATAGACAGTGTCGGAGGTACAGGGGATAGTGTCCGTGGAGGGTGACAAATGAAGGGTTTGAGCTGTGCTCTGAACGGCTGTGCCTTAACTGTAAACGTTAATCAGCCTCACAGTCAGGCCTCTCAGGATGAAAGCATTTCATTTAAGTACATGATCCTGCCGTTCACTTACTCAGAAGCACCAAACCATTCTTTCTTTCAAGGTTTAGTACAGGAATAGCATTCTTTTTAAGGAAAGGTGAACAGGGTTAAAAGGCCACTCTGTAAACTCTAAAGATGTGAATGTTAAGGTTGTTAACTTGCTTATAGAATCTCCGCAGATGCATTGTCGCTTTGTGAGGTTTTCTGAACCACTCAGAGGACCATTAACCTGTGGCATTTCTGTCATAATTCTGACAAACACTGCACAGGTGCATGCAGTACAAAGAGATGTTTGTGTAGGGTAATGGTGCGCACTTATATATTGTATTCACCTCCCCCCAGCACCATCACTGTGCCTCTTGAATTAGTTGAGGCATCTATTACTGATGTGTTTTACCTGATGTGGAAATGCTTATATTATCTACTGCTACATAAGGAACTGGATATGGATATTGTGGTATTGAAAAATCCAACAGATGTTTTCTACAACTAACAGTTACATATTAACATTATATTCCTTAGGCACATCAGTGTCTGGGATAATATTAAGTTATTAATTTACAACAGAGCATACTTCCATTTGAGAACAATGTTTCAAATGATCTGAGGTAAAATGGATTAAGATTGCTTTTTATCCACAAGTCACATGATATCATGGGTAGCACAGTGGCTCAGTGGTTAGCACTGCTGTCTTACAGCACCAGGGTCCCAGGTTCGATTCCAGCCTCACGTGACTGACTGTGTGGAGTTTGCACATTCTCCCCGTGTCTGTGTGGGTTTCCTCCGGGTGCTCCGGTTTCCTCCCACAGCCCAAAGATGTGCAGGATTGGTGAATTGGCCATGCTAAATTGCCCATATTGTTAGGTGCATTAGATTAGATTAGATTACTTACAGTGTGGAAACAGGCCCTTCGGCCCAACAAGTCCACTCCGCCCCGCCGAAGCGCAACCCACCCATACCCCTACATCTACCCCTTACCTGACACTACGGGCAATTTAGCATGGCCAATTCACCTGACCTGCACATCTTTGGACTGTGGGAGGAAACCGGAGCACCCGGAGGAAACCCAAGTAGACACGGGGAGAAAGTGCAAACTCCACACAGTCAGTCGCCTGAGGCAGGAATTGAACCTGGGTTTCTGGCGTTGTGAGGCAGCAGTGCTAACCACTGTGCCACCGTGCCGCCCACAAGTCAGAGGGAAATGGGTCTGGGTGGGTTACTCTGCGGAGGGTCGGTATGGACTTGTTGGGCTGAAGGGCCTGTTTCCACACTGTAGCGGCATCTAATCATGAGCATGTCACATGAAGGTATGCTGACTGTGAGACACAAATTGTTGTCTCTTCAATCCGAATGTTAAAGCTTATCCCCAGTAGACAATCTGGTTCTGTGTAGGCCTATGTTGTCAATTTGGTAATGATACAAACATGTAAAACGTTGGTCATTAGATTAACATTTCCAAGTTTAGTAGAATGATTTTGAGGTTTGACAACTCATCCTGATCTGGTGATCGAATACCCATCTGGGGAGATGGGTGTTGTTCCCCGTTGCAGTTGTTGGATGACCTAGTTGTCTTGCAGGCTGCTGCCATTCAACATCACCAGGGTTCTTCCTCCCTCCCTTCTTGAATGAGTATTGTGCCATACATAGGCCTGAGCTGGGATTTGTTAACTCATGATCAGTAATGGCTTGGTATGATCGGCCCCTCGCATGTTCTGACCCTGACCCCGATCAGATCCTATGCGGTGCAGCTGTCTCTGGGTACACAGAATCTCAGGAGCAGGAAAATCGACGTTTCGGGCATGAGCCCTTCCTCAGGAATCTTCATTCCTTCAGGAAACGTCGAATCTCCTGCTCCTTGGATGCTGCCTGACCTGCTGCGCTTTTCCAGCAACACATTTTCAGCTCTGATCTCCAGCATCTGCAGTCCTCACTTTCTCCTACACAGAATTTCAGTAGCTTTCCCCATTCTTGGACACACCATAGCACCTGGAGTTTAGCTTCCAGCTTACAAACTGAGAGCCGAGCTGCTCAAATGTCAAACATTTACTGCAGGCATGTTTGCCCTCGGTCACAGCCGTATCCCAGAGTTCCCATTTGCTGAAACATTGACACATCACTCAAATGGCTATGCTTAATGAGTTTTAATGGTTTAATTACATTATTCACTTACATTTTATTAACTTTGCTACCAATTATATACACAGTTGAAATATAAGAATAGAAAAGATCGTAACCACTTATCAAAGACTTATCAAACAGTGAAGTAAAGTGAGATCCAATTCAAAGAGCTCCAAAGAATCTAGCTCTGTCTCTGTCTGCCAGAGTCCTTTCCTTAGTTGCTCATCTCAGTGGTGCCCATCTTGAGGTCCTTACCTTGCTCTCTCTCCTCTAGGTGATGCTGACTGCCTATTTCAGGGTCCTATTAATTTTACTATGATTAGCTTCTGTCCGTCTGTCCATCCACTGGGACAAGGAACACTGCTGGTGATATATTGAGGTGTAGCCAAAGGCCCCTGAGCTGCATTCAGTAGAAGACAGAAAAACAAAAGTTAGACAATACTTTATTCATGGCGAGAATTTTTTTATTCGTTCATTGGATGTGGGTGTTGCACGCTGGGCCAGCACTTATAGTCATTTGTAATTGCCCCTAGAGAAGCTGTGTCCTTGCAGCAGTCCATGTGGTGCAGATCATAGAGTCATAGAAATGTACAGCATGGAAACAGAATCTTTGGTCCAACTCAGATACCCCAAATTAATCCAGTCCAATTTGCCAGCACTTGGCCCATACCCCTCCAAACCGTTCGTATCCTGATGCCTTTTAAATGCTGTAATTGTACCAGCCTCCACCACATCCTCTGGCAGCTCATTCCATACATGTACCACCTCTGCTTGAAAATGTTGCCCCTTAGGTCCCTTTTAAATCTTTCCCCTCTCACCCTAAACCTACCCCGTCTAGTTTTGCACACCCCTACACTGCGGAAAAGACCTCAGCTATTCATCCTATCCATGCCCCTCATGATTTTACAAACCTCTACAAGGTCACCCCTCAGCCTCTGACGTTCTGGAAACAATAGCCCCAGCCTATTCAGTCTCTCCCTATTCACCCCTCAACCTCCAACTTGGGCAATATCCTTGTAAATCTTTTCTGAACCCTCTCAAGTTTCACAACATCCTTCCTAAAGCAGGGAGACCAGAACTGAACAAAATATTCCAAAAATGGCCTAACCAATGTCCTGTACAGCTGCAACATGACCTCTCAACTCCTGTACTCAATGCACTGACCAATAAAGGAAAGCATACCAAACGCCATCTTCACTATCCTATCGACTCTACTTTCAAGGAACTACGAACCTGCACTCTAAGCTCTCTTTGTTCAGCAACACTCCCCAAAGTCTTACTATTAGATGCGTAAGTCCTGCCCTGATTTGTCTTTCCAAATACAGCATCTCACATTTATCTAACTTAAACTCCTTGGCGCATTGGCCCATCAGATCAAGGTTCTGTTGTACTGTGAGGTAACCTTCTTCGCTGTTCACTACACCTCCAATTTTAGTGTCATCTGCAAATTTACTAACCATATCTCTAATGTTCACATCCAAATCATTGATATAAATGACAAAAAAATCAGTAGACCCAACACTGATCCTTGTGGCACACTGCTGGTCACTGGCCTCTAGTCTGAAAAACAAACCTCTACTACCAGGTCTTCTACCTTCGAGCCAGTCCTGTGTTTAACCAGCTAGTTCTCTGTATTCCATGAGCCCTAACCTTGCTAACAAGTCTGCCATGAGGAACCTTGTCGAATACCTTACTAAAGCCTGTATCGATCACGTCCACCACTCTGCCATCATCATCCTTTTCGTTACTTCTTCAAAAAAACTCCGGCAGGTTGGTGAGACATGATTTGCCATGCATAAAGCAGGTACAGCCACAGTAGTGTTAGGGAGGGAATTCCTGGACTTTGACTCAATGAAAATGAAGGAATGGTACTGTATTTCCAGCTCGGGAATGTTGTATGACTTGGTAGGGAAGTTGTTGCATTTCCTTGATGGATGGGAACATAGATCAGGACGCTGCGTCATTGAGCTGTTTGGATAGACATAGGGGCTGCACTAGAGTTGGTAGCATTTGAACACAACACACCAGTGGCCTTTATATATGACAATCCTATTCCCCCAGTGAGGCTGTTGCCAGTGCGACACTGTGACCTCCACTCGTGATGCTACTGGCCATAGTTTTTTTTTTAAGATTAGATTACCTACAGTGTAGAAACAGGCCCTTTGGCCCAACCAGTCCACACTGACCCTCCGAACAGTAACCCACCCAGACCCATTTCCCTCTGACTAATGCACCTAATACTATGGACAATTTAGCGTGGCCAATTCACCTGACCTGCACATCTTTGGACTGTGGGAGGAAACCGGAGGAAACCCACACAGACACGGGGAGAATGTGCAAACTCCACACAGACAGTCACCCGAGGCAGGAATCAAACCTGGGACCCTGATGCTGTGAGGCAACAGTGCTAACCACTGAGCCACCATGCCACCCCAGTTCTTCTTGAAGTCAGAAATAGATTGGATATGGAGACACAAACCAAATTGCAGTTAAGGATTTTCTTTTCACATAAGCCACATTTTAATTGTACCAATCTTGTCAAATCATTATTTAGTTAGACATGGTACTCAGTTCTGAGCCTGAATACCATTATAGCAGAGATTAACCCCAGCTCTGTAAAAGCTGACATTAGGGAAATTCTATGCTGTGACTGTGGTGTTAATCCTGCAGGATAAGGAGATGTCTTCATGCAATTAAATAAAAAAATGAACTTGCGTCTATAAACTGTATTGTCTTTCACAACATCTGGATGTCCCAGAAGAGCTGAGCAAACGATGGTTCCTTTAAAGTGTAGTCACTATTCATAGTTTGGGAAATCTATGATGTGCTGTACTAATATCACTACCGCAAACATTGCCCTATGCCCAATTATTGCCATAACTCTGCCATATTCAGATGTTCTGACTGTACTCTATGAACAACCAGACACCAATGAGGGCAGAGACATCAGAAAGCTCACTCCTGGTCTGACTGTTGACAATTGGTTGTTTCTCTGTGGCAGTTCAGCTTTCACTGGAGGACATTAAGGTCCTGTCCCACCAGGGCCCCAGGCCTGCTGTGGGCTAGCAATGATGAAGGGAAGGGGGTTAAGCTTCCAAGCAACTACCAATGACTTAACTGTCCAGCCTTGTGATAGCATCTGTAAAGTGCCCCCCCCCCCCCTCCAGCTCAGCTTGCCCCAGATTGGGAACTGAGTGAAATGGAAGGGAGGGTCAATCATGTGACCCGTGCTCCATGGGACCACTTGTTATTTATGCCAATGCCAGGCCTAAGAATCAGCTTTACAAAGTCAAAGAATTAAAAGCTTATTATTACTCAGTGCCTCAGGATGAATGGAGGAACATCTGGGACCCAGACGGCTACACTTATTTAGTGCTCAATCCTTGTTCAAGAGACTTCAGAACAAATAGTAAGAGGCAGCTCACATGAGACACCAGGGAGCACTAAAGCAGCATGCACCCTCTTATTAAAACGTAGAACATAGATTTGCTTTGGTTATTTTATTTGAAAGACCACTAACCCTGCTTCTGTTGTCTAAACAGAGCACACAACAGGAAGCAATAAGCCTCATGTGATTGAGAAGCAGGAAACACTTGCCTCTGATCCAGTCTTTCCCCATCATCAGGCTGTTCCCACGTACTTTTCCCTGAGTTTACATATCCCAAGTTTCCTTCCATCAGCTGAAAACACTGACTCTTGCGTGGATACAATTTCACCTTCTGATTGCAGGGACATTAGTAATAAGTTACAGCAAGACATTTTACACATGCCACACTCTACCTTCCCCCAACATCCATTCAGGAAGGACCGTAAGATTACAAAACAGAGCAAGATCCCTAATGATTTATATTTCCTTCCTAATGTGCACCATCTCTGACCAAATATCACCAATTACTAGACCAGCCAGGACTTGGAATTAATGCACCAAGCACCAATGTGAAAAATGACTTTACCCATTTGGCCTTTCATTGTCGATTTGCTTTTTCTAAGTTTCTTGTACATGTGCAGATCTAACTTGTGGGACAATTATTACCATTTTTACAAAGATACTGCAGATAGAAGAGATCATTCAAACCCAGCCAGCTAAACGCCGATGTTTATACTTTGTCTAACTAGCTCAGTGAATAATTCCAGAGGTTTTCCCTGTCTTAACCTTGCACATTTTAGGAACCGGTCAGCATGAAAAGAAATGAGTCTTAATACCACTCCTGAACTTCTCTTTTTCCAGTTTGTATCTGTGCCCTGATAGCCTGTAGTTGTGGTTCATTGTTAAATTGTACTCTGGATTAACCTGACCGATACATCACAATCAATTTGTCTACCAGTGCCTCTCTAATGCACCACTCTTGATGGCTGAGGAATCCAAGTTTTTACAGCCTTGGATCTTTTAAACATTAATTGCACAACATTCAGGCTATTTCACTCGTTCTTTTGTGTCAGTGGCGGGTGGAAGTTGAGAGCATGAGAAAAGTTGAATTGCATCCACTCACCTTAAAAGAGGTGAGCGATTTTCTAACGCTTGAATCTCTGTTTTCTCCTGAGCTTGTGTTTTTGGGCTTAAGTGATAAGGATGTTGTTTTATTGATATTGTTTGCATACACGTACAGAGAGTATATCTAAGGGTGTACATCCAGTTGGATCTGAACACATGTTCTTGAACTCCCACAGTAACTATACTGGATATTCCCATTGCCCTTCCTCTAAATATGAGAACGCAACCTATGACTGTCCCTTTATTTCAGAATTGGCTAATCAGATTGACAATTCACAAAGTGAACACTGTGCTACATCTCCTTTCACCTCATGATTACTGTCTCTGTCAATATTCCCACCACCTGGATACTAACTCACTCTTATCTTTCTCTGTCTGATTATTTTTAAACATGTTCATGTGGCAAAATTGATTCTTCTTGCTCACTCTCATCTTTCTCTGGTAAGTTTTTTAAAAAATATGTTCATGTGGCAAAACTGATTCTTTTTTTTCTGCAATCTGGGATCTATAAAATAATTGTCTTTATTAACCCTCTTTAATTACTTCATTTGGTTCACTCTGCAAAAAGACAGCAACTCGAACACTTCATCTCATGTTTGAAATGTTCAGGTTTCAGCGTGTTGGCCTGCTTCTTCTTTCAATCTGCCCAATGAAGGTTTCAATATTCCTGTAATATTTTGCACGATCCTGTGAGACTCTAGAAACATGGATGCAACCCAGCATTGAGGATTCATTTTTCTGTCTTAGACTTTTTCCTTGAATTTTGATGGAGCTTCTTCCTCCTGACCATAGATTAAATCAAATGGGCTAAAACCAGTAGATTATTCTGGGGGATCTCTGGTTGGAAATTATTAAAAATTGAAACCTTTGTCGCAATGATGAGGATATTCATGACAATCTGCTTTCATTATTCTCTTGAAGGTCTGACGGTATCTTTCAAAAGCTCCCCTGTTTGTGGATGATATGCATGAACCTCAACTGTTTCGTACCCTGGCCTGCTTCCACACTATATGTATCCCATGATTCAATGATTACGTATGATATCCTGAGAAGTTTTGGATATAAAGTTGGAACCTTGGTCTTAATTTGATTCTGTTGGTGGTCCATAATGAGTAAAAACTTAAGTTAAATTATCCAACACTACTTCAGCTATACTTGTCCTCAAAGAGCAAGATTCTGAAAATTAAATTGCTATTATTCATAATTGTAAGAATTTGGTAGTAACACGTTTTCAGTTTCGGTGATGGTCTTACACAGAACACTTGACTGAATGGTTAGCTGGAAATGAAAAGCTGGAGTTGGTATTAATGGTGCAAGTTTGATTTAGTGCTGAGATTTTTCTGATAACCTGACACGTACGGCATATTTGACAGAATTGCGCTCTGCCCTTTAGAAGTCCTGTTCAAGGAAGTGCCTGCTTATCAATGCCTCACGTTTTCTATATTCTGGTTCTGCCATGGCAATTTCACGTGCTACGCACAATATCTCATCACAATATCTGGGCAATATCACAAACTGATGAACAGGTCTGTGAGAATGCCTTCATTTCCCCATCTAATTTTCCTTTCAAGCGTAATAACACTCAGAACACCTTCATCCTCAGCTTGTGTGTGGGCTCATTGTGTTAACTTGCTTAACAGCTTGCTGATGCTCAATTAAAGAAGGCTTACTGATTGCGTCTTTTGAATTATCCCCATCCTTCTTTCAAAAAACTCAGCTACTCCGCTTGCAGTATCACTTTGACCTCAGGTGATAGATTTTGTTTAGCCATTGTTTAGATCAGAGTGGTGCTGGAAAAACACAGCAGGTCAGGCAGCATCCGAGGAGCAGGAAAATCGACGTTTTGGGCAAAACCCTTCATCAGGAATAGAGGCAGGTAGCCTTCAGACTGGAGAGATAATTGGGGAGGCGGGGAGGGGGGGAGAGGTGGGGGGTGGGGAATGGGGGGTGGGGCTGGGATAGAAGGTAGCAAATAGTACAATAGGTGAATGGGGGTGGGGATGGAGGTGATAGGTCAGAGAGGAGGGTGGGGGAAGGTAGCAAAGAGTACAATAGGTGAATGGGGGTGGGGATGGAGCACCACTCTGATCTAAACTCTGGTTTCCAGCATCTGCAGTCCTCACTTTTTCTTATACTTGTAACTGTTCAGCCTTTTCAACCTCACTCAGGCTCTACTGTCCACTTATTCCACTTGTTAAAACTTTGGCTTTCAATGCATTCTCTGGAGAAAAATAATGTCTTTCTCCAGTAAAAAGAGTTTGTCTAGCTCCTGTATCCCTTAACATAGTTGTTGGCTTCACTTTCTCATTTGAAGAGACAGGAGCTAACTTTTGATGAAAACCCTTTATATACAGTCATAAAGTCATACAGCACAGAAATAGACCCTTCGGTCCAACCAGTCCATGCCGAATGTAATCCCAAACTAAATTAGTCCCACCTGCCTGCTCCTGACCCATGTCCCTCAAAACCTTTCCCATTCCTACTTATCCAAAAGTCATTTAAATGCTGTAGCTCTACCCAAATCCATCACTTCCTCAGAAAGTTCGTTCCATGAGAAGCATTCCCTGTGGAAAGAAAATTGCCCCCACGTCTTTTTAAAAAATCTCTCTCCTCTCATTTAAAAATGTGCCCCCTAGTCTTGAAATCTCCCGTTCTAGAAAAAAAGACAACCACCATTAACTCTATCTATAACCCCTCAATACATTATAAACTTCTGGAAGGTCGCCTCTGATCCTCCTATGTTCCAGTGAAAAACAGTCCCAGTCTATCCAGCCTTTATTTATAACACAAACTGTCCACGCCAAGCAACGTTCTGGTAAATCTCTTCTGAACCCTCTCCAGGTTAATAATATCCTTCCTATAACTGGGTGACCGGAACTGGACACAATATTCCAGAAGAGGCCTCACCAATGTCCTGTACAACGCAACATGACTTCCCATTTTCTATCCCCAAAAGACTGAGCAATGAAGGCAAGTGTGCCAAACACCTTTTCAACCACCTTGTATCTTTCATCTAATCAAGCAAAGTCAGTATGGCATCACAAAAAGGAAATTGGGTGTAAATAATTTATTCAAGTTTTTCAAGGAAGTCTAAATTTGACTGGATAGAGGAGATGCAGTAGATTTGATGTATTTGGTGTTCAGAAGGCATTTGGCAAGGTATCTCATAGAATCATAGAATCATAGAGATGTACAGCATGGAAACAGACCCTTCAGTCCAACCTGTCCGAGCCGACCAGATATCCAAACCCAATCTAGTCCCACCTGCCAGCACCCAGCCCATATCCCTCCAAACCCTTCCTATTCATATACCCATCCAGATGCCTCTTAAATGTTGCAATTGTACCAGCCTCCACCACATCCTCTGGCAGCTCATTCCATACACATACCACCCTCCGCATGAAAACGTTGCCCCTTAGGTCTCTTTTATATCTTTCCCTTCTCACCGTAAACCTATGCCCTCTCGTTCTGGACTCCCCCATTCCAGGGAAAAGACCTTGTCTATTTATCCTATCCATGCCCGTCATGATTTTATAAACCTCTATAAGGTCACCCCTCAGCCTCCGACGCTCCAGGGAAAACAGCCCCAGCCTGTTCAGCCTCTCCCTACAGTTCAAATCCTCCAACCCTGACAACATCCTTGTAAATCTTTTCTGAACCCTTTCAAGTTTCACAACATCTTAGTCATAAGGTAAGAACCCATAGTGTTGGAGGTAGCAAATTGGCATGGATAGAGAATTGACTAATTGGCAGGAAATAGGGAGTGAGAATAAGGGGTTCTTTTTCATGTCGGCAACTTGCAACCAATGGTGTTCCACAGGCAATCAGACTGTTTCCAATATATAATAAAGACTTGGAGATTAAATTCCCTACGGTGTGGAATCAGGCCCTTCGGCCCAACAAGTCCACACCAACCCTCTGAAGAGTAACCCACCCAGACCCATTTCCCTCTGACTGATGCACCCAACACTTTGGGCAATTTAGCAATGGCCAATTCACCTGACCTGCACATCTTTGGGCTGTGGGAGGAAACCGGAGCACCCGGAGGAAATCCACACAGACACTGGGAAACTTCACACAGACAGTCATCTGAGGCTGGAATTGAACCTGGGACTCTGGTGCTGTGAGGCTGCAGTGTTAAACACTGAGCCACTGTGCCACCCCTTTTTTTTCTCTTTTTTTCTTCTTAAGCAGCAGCACTGTACCTAAATACCTGACAACTAAAATAGGTGGAAAGGCAGGTTGCCAGAGGGATGCAAATAGTTTACAGAGAGGTATTGATAGGTTAAGTAAGTGGGCAAAACATTAGTAAGTGGAGTATAATGTGGGAAAACAGGAAGTTGTTCATTTCTGAATGGAGAACATAAAAAAGGAACATTATTTAAAGGGAGAAAAGCAGCAGAAAGCTGCAACACAAAGGGACCTGGAGTTACTTGTACATGAAATGTAAAAAGCTAGTACACCAGTGTAGCAGGTAATCAGTAAAGCTAATGGATGTTGGCTCTTTGTTCAAGGTGGTTGGTGTCTAAGAGTAGGGAAGTCTAACTGCCACTCTACAAGGTGTTGCTCAGACTACATCTGGAGTATTGTGAGCAGTTTTGATCCCATTTATTTGAGGATAGATATTATTTCATTGGAAGCAGTTCAGAGAAGGTTCACTAGGATGAGTCCTGCAATACAGCGATTGTCTTACTATTAGATTACTTGCAGTGTGGAAACAGGCCCTTCGGCCCAACAAGTCCACACCGACCCGCCGAAGCGCAACCCACCCATACCCCTAACCTAACACTACGGGCAATTTAGCACAACCAATCCACCTGACCTGCACATCTTTGGACTGTGGGAGGAAACCGGAGCACCCGGAGGAAACCCACGCAGACACGGGGGAGAATGTGCAAACTCCACACAGTCAGTCACCTGAGGCGGGAATTGAACCTGGGTCTCTGGCACTGTGAGGCAGCAGTGCTAACCACTGTGCCACCGTGCTGCCCACCAAGCAGGTTGAAACTACTCATTGGAGTTTAGAAGCATGAGAGATGATCTTATTGAAACATATCTGATTCTTAAGGATCAGAGTAAATACTGAGAGGATATTTCCTCTCATGGTAGAGTCTAGGACCAGAGGGCATGGTTCAGAATACAGAACTACCAATATAAGTCAGACATGAGGAGAATTTATTCTCTCAGAGGGTTAAGAGTCTTTGGAACTCCTTGCCACAGAGAGCTGTCGGAGCAGAGACCTTGTGTATGTTTAAGACTGAGATTATTGATCAGGGTAAAATCGATGTTGATGAGGAAGGTAGATATGAGGAATGTTGGATCAGCTGTAATCCTGTCGAATGGTACAGCAGGCTTGAGGGCCAAATGGCCTACTCCTCTTCCTGTTTCTGATGCTCGAATCCGTTCCTCTCTCCTGCACCCACACCAATGATTAACTTCAATTTTATAATTGTGGTTAAAGCTGAAATTTGATGTGTTGTACTTTCCTTCTGAGCTGCTTTTTCAGACTCAGTCCCATGAACCACAAGACGTTGTATGGACTTCCCATGTTATTTCCAGCATTCTGAACAAAGCCTTGTTACATTGGAAATGCTCAGATCTTTGAATCATATTTCCACTCTCTGTACCTTCCTTTCCAGTTTGAGGAAGAATCCCTAGTATTGCCACCCAGCTGTTACTAACACTGGCTATTAGCCTTCCTCTCACTCTTCCACCTTTTATCCTTCCTGGCTTTATGAGGGTGATGGGAACAAAGCTCAATCTTATGTATCAGCTCATAATCATAGAATCCTTACAGTGTGGAAAGCAAGCTATTCAGCTGACTGAGGCCACACTGGCATTCTGAAGAGCATCCCACCCAGACCCACCCCCTCATCCTATCCCTGTCACCCCACAATTCCCGTGCCTAATCTACCTGCACATCACTGGACACTATAATCATTTAGCATGGCCAATCCACCAAACATGTATGTCTTTGGGAAACTGGACTGCCCAGAGGATACCCAGACAAACATGAGAAGAACACGTACAAACTCCACACATGCAGTTGCCCAAGGCTGCAGTTGAACCTGGGACCCTGGTGTTGTGAGGCAGCAGTGCTAACCACTGAGCTACTGTGCCGTCCCAAATCGTCAGTGGCCAGTGATGCCTTTTGAGCTGTTTCAATCTCCTAGGTGTCAACATGGGTTCCAACTATTGGTCAGAGTAAATTTTTAAGTTCTTTTACTTTGCCTTTGCTTCACCTTTTCAAGTTCAACGTCAGTCTGCCCAGGCTGTTTCCTTAAGATTTCAATACTTTTGCCTGTGTCCTTCAAGAGCTAGCTCATTTACACCCAGAAAAGCCTTTTTTATAGCCACAGCCCCTGCAAGTTCCTATCCAAGCAAACTCGCACCATCCTGACTTGGAACTATATCATTGCTCCTTCACTGTGCATGGGTTAAGCTCCCTCCATAATGGCATTGCACATTCACACATAGACGGCAGCAGTTCAAGAAGGTAACTCACCACCACTTTCTCAAGGGCAACTAGGGATGGGCAATAAATCTTGGCCCAGCCAGCAACGTTCATGTCTCACTAATTAGAAAAAAACATAAACCTTTTCTGACAGTGATGTGCTATATTTCAACTGCTCTGTGTGACACTGTTCAGCTTTCCTTTAAGCCACTTCACTTATTTTGCTATTTGTCCAAGTGACAAATAGAATCCTTACATGACCCTCCACGTCTTTTTCCTGAAAGTTTGGTAGGGTCTTTGCGACTTTAAACATTTCCTTCCTGGGCTTCAGATTATGGCTAGGTTTCTTGTCATCAGAACCTTCCCCCACATGGCAGGCCTCTTTTTCAAACGTCAGTCCTCTCTGCCAATATTCTTGTTACAATTCCCTCTTTTTATCCTTTTCTCTCTCCTGAAACTTGAATTCATGCCTCTTAAGTGTTCTCTCTTTACCTCTGTCCCCTCTCTGAAGTTCTAACTCTTTTTCCCATCCCTTATGTACAAATTCAAACATATATGCCCTTTCCAGATTTCTCAATTCTGGAGTCCTTGCCCTTTCCCTCTGCTTTTTTGGAATGCTGTTCCTGATGATTGACTTAATTTCATTTCAATATTCAAGGTACTTTAACCATGACTCAATCATAACTCGTTCCGTCCTGGTCGCTGTGCTAAAGGAATGATATTATTCAATTGGAGAGGGTGCATAAAAGATTTACAAGGATGTTACCGGGATGGGAGGGTTTGAGCGATAAGGAGAAGCTGCATAGGCTGGGAGGTTTTTCACTGGAACGTAGGAGGTGGCTTGATAGAGATAGAAGTTTATGAAATCATGAGGTGAATAGCAAAGGTCTTTTTCTGAGGGTGGGAGAGTTCGAAACTAGGGGGAGTCTTTTTTCAGGTGAGAGAGGAAAGGTTTAAAGGGACCTGAGTGGTTTGTGTGTGGAATGAGTTGCCAGAGGAAGTGGTAGATGCAGGTACAGTTACAACACTTAAAAGACATATGTACAGGTACATGAACAGGAAAGGTTTAGAGGAATACGGACCAATTGTAGGCAAATGGGACTAGTTAAGTTTGGGAAACCTAGTGGCATGAACTGCAGGGTCTATTTCCATGCTGTATGACTCTATGACTAACTCTGATGACTGACTACTTGGAATATCTGACCTCTTTTGTACTTCCATCAATACCAGATGCAGTGCTGGAATGTTAATTTATCTCTGCTTTCTTAGCTTCTGCAGGAAATTCCAATCATAACTCCATTGGCAACTCTATTTGCTTAGCCTTAGTTAAATCTTGTAACCCAGTCAAGAATTTGTCTGCCATCTTTAAAAAAGGTTCTGGCTGCTTCCAATGCCATTCTATTTTTATAATACGCAAAACCTGGTATTTTTCCTTTAATTCTTTGCTGATTATCATCACTCCAAATCCAATCTCATTATCCACATCCAAAGTTCCACTCCAAGTCCCCAAACTTTGTTATCTCCTCCAAGAGGAGAATTGATAGAACTCAAGCCTCACTACTCCAAGAGCATTACCCAATGTGTGAATGTTTGATTCAATCAACAAAAAATGATCATTTTGTCTCTCTTTATTCCTGTTTAAAAGAACAAAAAAGACTTTGGCTAGGTTTTTCAATAACCTCAAAATAACGTTTCTTACAGGAAAACATATTCATCAAACAAATGGCAAACTAGTCATCAACTAAAATAGTATAAAATCAAACTATATCCCCCTTAATCCCAAACACATACGCATCTAGTTGAAAGGATGTCTCTTACAGGCACTTGCGCATGTGCGTGCACACACGCGTATACACACACACGTATACACACACACACACACAGTTCTGTACAGCAATTATGAATGAAAAAAGAGGAGCCTCAACTAAACGTAGGATAAGATTATTTTCTCTCATTCCTTTTGGTTTATTGTCAATGAACTCACATTGCTATCAGTAACAGAATGATAGTAAACTTCAGAACAGATTTCAGGTTCAGAAGAAAAACCGTAGGGAGTCCTATTATTGAAAACTTTATCAGGTTTGTTCAATCTACTTTGGTGAGAGTGAGATGGAGAATGCTGCTCTTGGCCCTAAGCTTTAACTCGGACAGACTGGGAGAAACAGCACTGAATCCTTACAAAACCTCTCCAGCAACTGCCCACAACTTCTAAGTGTATACCTATAAAGCACCTAGTACCTCAGTCCAGAGGCTGTTGCTAGGTGACAGCATCATCGATCTACTAGGAATTCTCATGTCTTTTTGCTCAACAGTTAAGGCAGTAAAACGCCACAATTCTCTCTTTCCAGAACTTTGTTGGACACTATTTGAGAGCAAAGAATTGATCATAATCTCTTTTAACCTTTTGATATTCCATTTTCAAATAATATGATAATTTGTTTGAACTCAGTAAGATGCAGATATCCATTTTAGATTAGATTACTTACAGTGTGGAAACAGGCCCTTCGGCTCAACAAGTCCACACCGACTCTCCAAAGAGCAACCCACCTAGACCCATTTCCCTAACACTACGGGTAATTGAGCACGATCAATTCACCTAATCTGCATATTTTTGTGCATTGTGGGAGGAAACTCATGCAGACACAGGGAGAATGTGCAAACTCCACATAGGCAGTTGCCTGAGGAAGGAATTGAACCCAGGTCTCTGGCACTGTGAGGCAGCAATGCTAATCACTGTGCCACCGTGCCGAATTTTCTAATTCTTATAATCCATAGATATATGTACTCTTAACAAAGTACCTTTGTGGAAACCCATGTACACAAATCCAGCAAATCTCTCTATTCCTCTTAAAAAAAACCAACAAATTAGTTGACTATAAACATATACTGAACATATCCATATTGTCTTTCTTTAATTATATTTACCCAAGTGAGTATTAACATTGTTCCAAATTATAGTTTCTATTAGCTTCCCCAACACTGTCTAGTCTGCAGTTGCTGGGCTTATTGTCACACCCTGTATGAACAAGCGTATAAAATCTGCAACTCTAGTCCTCTGGTGCTATCCTTGAGTCTAAGGAAAGCAGGGAAATTGTGGCCATGTCTCTGAAATTTCCAGTCCCGTCTCTGTGTCCTTGTTTGAATTTCATCTGGTTCTGGTGTCATATCATATTTAAGCACAGACAGCCAATCTAATATCACCTGCTTGTTAATCTTTTTCAAGGATCTGAATTACCATCTTTATCACCATGACTTGGGCATTGTCAAAATACAGATGCAAATCATTCACTTAATACCTTAGCCATTCGCCCTGATTATATTTAACTCAGTTTATAGACCATTATTGGCTCCACGCTTCCTTTTGCCCACCTGTTACTGCTTATATGCCTATTAAGAATCTTTAGAGTTCTCTTGTATTTGCTGCCAGTTTTGTTCATGTCACTCTTAATGTTTCTTATTTGCTTTTGCATTTCCCTCTGAGCTTTCTATGTTCAGCCAAATTCTTGGTTATATGACCCATCTGGCATCTATCATAGGTATAGTCTCTCTGCTTCATCTGCGTTTTACTCTTTTGTCATTCAGGAAACCCTGGCTTTCTTTGTTCTACCTTTTCCCTTTGTGGGCATGTCCCTTGATTGTGTCTAAACTATACATTTAAAAGTAGCCCATTGTCAGTTACCATTTTTCTGCCAAGCTAAACCTTACAATACAATAGCCCTCAATGTTCGCCTGTTGATACTTGATCCACTGGTCACCTCATTCCCAAGAGTCAGACTAGGACGTGCCTCCTTTCCTGTTGAACTGGAAACATGTCACTGCAGAAAGATTCTCCTTAGCACACTCAGAATTCTTTTGCCCTTTACAATACTACTGTACCAGTCTATATCTGGATAAGTAAAGGCCCCCAGTATAATTACTCTATAATACTTGCAACTCTCCAGGACTGCAAAAAGAGGAAGAAGAACAGCTCTACAAAGTATTTGCCAAAAATGGATACCCCCCGCGATTTCATCAACAGATGCCTAAGGGAAAGACAACGGAATGAGGACATGCCACAACCCAAAGGACTAGCCACACTACCATACATCAAGAACATTTCTGAACTGACAGCCAGACTACTGCGACCACTAGGACTCATAACAGCACACAAACCAACAGCTACTCTCAGACAACAACTCACCAGGACAAAGGACCCGATACCCAGCATGAGCAAAACCAACGTAGTGTACAAAATCCCACGCAAGGACTGCACAAAACACTACATAGGACAAACAGGAAGACAGCTAATGATCCGCATCCATGAACACCAACTAGCCATGAAACGACACGACCAGCTATCCTTAGTAGCCACACACGCAGATGACAAGCAACATGAGTTCGACTGGGAGAACACTACTATTATAGGACAAGCCAAACAGAGAACAGGCAGGGAATTCCTAGAGACATGGCACTCATCCACAGATTCTAACAAACACATCAACCTGGACCCAATGTACTGGCTACTGCAACGGACAGCTGGAACTGACAACCGGAAGCGGCAGATTCAAACCACTATAAGTGCCGGAGGAAACATCACAGAAGCGCTTCACAGGAGGCTCCCGAGCACTGAGGATGTCACCTAGACAGGGGACGAAACGTCTGCAACACAAATTCCCAGCTCGGCGAACAGAACCACAACAATGAGCACCCGAGCTAAAAATCTTCTCCCAAACTTTGAACTTGCAACTCTGTAATTTCCTGTTCCTTTACATCTTTCCCAATACTTAGTGGCATATGGAAAACCCTGATCAATGAAATTGTACCTTTTCTTTTGTTCTGTAGCCCAAAGCAAATTAATTGAGCCCTTGACCCTTCTGAGACATTCTCTCTCAATGCTCTCCTTAATCTGCTCAGCATCTTCCCCTTTTACGTCCTTTTCTATCCTTCCTCACCACCTCATAGCCAGGAATATTAACCATGTAGTCCTGCTTCCTCTTGATCCAAGTCTCTGTTATAGCCACGACATCATATTTCCATATGATAGCTTGTACCTGTAACACACAAGTCCTTTTTACTACACTCAGAACATCCATGCACCTGCACAGTAATACTGATTTAGACTCTCTCCCTTATTCTGAACGCACCTTATAACTTACTATTCTGATCATAGTCAAGCCTATCTTTCATGTGATTCTGTGCATCTCTAGTTTTACCTCCTAGTTTCCACAACACTGTCAAGATAATTTAAATTCTTGCCAATATCATAAACAAACCTCTTGACGGGCACTTTAGCAATCCTCAACCCTAGACTATCCCAGAAATTAAAAGCTCTCTTTCCTGCACCACGCAATCATCTGCTTATTCTTTTATTTCTGTTCACACTTGCACTGAGAGTAAACTGGAGATACTTACTTTTGAGACCGTGGTTACCGAGTTCCCAGCTAGCTCCCTAAATACTGGCCGCATTTCTTTTGCTGACTATCATTTGTATAAATATGGGGCAGGACTGCTGGCTGTTGCCCCTGTCCCCTCAGGGTGCTCTGCAGCCTCTGAGTAACATGTTTGACCCTGGCACCAGGGAGATAACACACCATCTTGGATTCCCATCTGCAGCTTCAGCAATGTCTGTCTGTTCTTCCATTATTAAATCGTGTCATTATTCCAAATGTTGCCTCTGATTCTGTGCTGTTCAGTTTTAGACCCTGTGCATAGGATATGACTGTGTGGTCCCTGATTCTCAGATTGTTTGTGAATACAGTGTTTTCCCTGATTGTTGTGGAACTATGTCACAGTGCTGTCACTAATTCTCATGATGCTGTATAATAGTGCTATAATAGGGGTGGCACGGTGGCTCAGTGGTTAGCACTGCTGCCTCACAGCGCCAGGGACCTCAGTTCAATTCCCACCTCGGGCAACTGTCCGTGTGGAGTTTGCATGTTCTCCCCGTGTCTGCATGGGTTTCCTCCGGGTGCTCCGGTTTCCTCCCACTGTCCAAAGATGTGCAGGTCAGGTGAATTGGCCATGCTAAATTGCCCATAGTGTTAGGTGCATTAGTCAGGGGTAAATGTGGGGGAATGGGTCTGGGTGGATTGCTCTGCGGAGGGTCGATGTGGACTTGTTGGGCCAAAGGGCCTGTTTCCACACTGTAGGGAATCTAATCTAATCTAACTTTATAGTTGCTGAAGTGTGGAATTGTTCACAATTCTTGTTCACAAAGTGCAGTATGACCTTGTGTACCATTGATTGTCATGGTGCTGTACGGCAATGACTCTGATTCTCACGGTGCTACCTGACATCATTTTTCCTAAATCTCATGGAGCTGTAAGACTGTTGTGTCCCTAATTCCAAGGTGCTCTATGACAATACTGTCTCTGATTCTTATAGTGCTGTGTCACAATATTGATCATGTTCTCATGGTGCTGTAGCACAGTGTTGCTTCTGAATCTTGCTGCAGGACAGTGTTGAGTCCTTGAGAGGTAGAGGTAACAGGACAATGACATTCAAGGACAACACTCATATGGCACCATTAGGAACTCAGAAAAAAACCCATCTCACCTTGAACATCAGAGAAAGCACTCCTTCAGCACCATGAGAATCAGGACCACCAGTGTCATATAGCACAAAGATGAACAGGGACAGCAGTATTGGATAGCAAAATCAGAACATCAGACAAAATTGTAGTACAGCTCAATCAGAATCTGAGGCTACACTGTCAAACAACACCCTGAGAATCAGAGACAACAGTGCGCTGCAACATCATCAGATTCAGAGATAATACTGTCGCACAACACCGTGGGAATCCGGGACAACACTGTCATGCAGTACCATTATGGTTTTTGTTTGAAACTGTTGCTTCTGATTCCGATTTCGCCACCTGATAGTCATAGTCATAGAGATGTACAGCACGGAAACAGACCCTTCGGTCCAACCCGTCCATGCCGACCAGATATCCCAACCTAACCTAGTCCCACCTGCCAGCACCCAGCCCATATCCCTCCAAACCCATCCTATTTATATACCCATTCAGATGTGTCAACTTAATTCTGATGGTGCTGTATGACAGTGTTGCCTCTGATTCCCATTTTGCTGCAAGACAGTGTGAAGTTACTTCTGGTGCTGTACATCTGTGTTTATTCTGGTTCTCATGGGTCTGTGTGACAACATGACCTCAGATCTTCTGGTGATGCACCACAGTGTTGTTGCTGAAGCTCGTGATGCTGTATGACACTTTTGTTGCTAATATTTTTGGTACTGCAAGACAGTGTGACTGATGGCATTATATGACTGTATTGCCTCTGACTCTCATGATGGTATATGACAGTGTTGTCACAGAGAGTCATCGAGTCATCGAGTCCTACAGCACAGAGACAGGCCCTTTGACCCAAACTGGTCCATAACAACCAAAATGGCCACCCCACTTTCCTGCACTTGGCCCATGTCCTTCTAATCCTTTTCTATCCATATATTTGTCCAAATGCTTTTTAAATGTTGTTAATGTACCTGCTGGCAGTTCATTCCATGTGTGTACCACCCTCTGTATAAAAAAGTTGCCTCTCAGGTTCCCTTTTATTCTTTCCCCTCTAACTTTAAACTGATGCCCTCTAGTCCTTGATTCCCCAGCCCTGGGAAAAGACTGCGTGCATTGACTCTATCCATGTCTTTTGTGATCTCTATTAGGTCTCCCCTCAGTCTCCTACACTGTAAACACAAAAGTCCTAGCTTGTCCAACCTCTCCCTATAACTCAGACCATTGAGTCCAGGCAACATGCTTGTAAAATTCTTCTGCACTCTTTCCAGTTTAATAGCATCCTTCCAAGGTCACCACAAGGTGACCAAAACTGCATACAATACTCCAAGTGTGGCCTCACCACCGTTCTGTACAACTACAACATATCTTCCAAACTTTGATACTCAGTGCCCTGACTGATGAAGGCCAGTTTGTCAAAAGGCTTCTTCCCTGCCCTGTTTACCTGTGACACCACTTTCAGAGAACTGTGAACCTGAATTCCAAGATCTCTCTGTTCCATTGCACTCTTTAAGGCCTGACCATTCACCATGAAGCTCCTACTTTGATTTGACTTTCCAAAATGCAAGACCCCACACCTATCTATATTAAACTCCATTTACTATTTCTCGGTCCTCTTCCCCAGCTGAACAAGGTCCTGTTGCAGTTTCTGATAATCTTCCTCACTGTCCACAATACCACCTAGTTTAATGTCATCCGCAAACTTACTAATCATGTCTTATATGTTCTCATCCAAATCACTGATATAGATAACAAACAGCAATGGGCCCAGCACCGACTCCTGAAGCACTCCACTAGTCACAGGTCTCCAGTCCGACAAGCATTCTTTCACTATTACCCTCTGCCTCCTACCATCAAGCCAATTGTGTATCCAATGCGCCAGCTTCCCCTGGATTCCATGTGATCTAACTTTCCAGAGCAACCGACCATGTAGAACCTTATCAAAGGTCTTACTGAAATCCAGATAGACTACATCTACTGCCCTGCCCTCGTCAACCTTCCTGGTGATTCCATCAAAGAGTTCTAACAAATTTGTGAATATGATCACCCACTCACAAAGCCATGCTGACTATTCCCAATCAAACCCTGTCTTTCCAAATACATGTATATCTTATCCCCACCAAATCTTCTCAAGTAATTTACCCAACACTGATGTTATGCTTACTGGTCTATAGTTCCCAGGTTTTTCTTTGCAGCCCTTCTTGTATAATGGCACAACGTTCGTTACCCTCCAGTTTTCCAGGACCTCACCCATGGCTACCGATGATGCAAAAATATCAGCCAGGGCCCTCGTAATTTCTACTCTGAGCTATCGCAGTGTTCTTGGATAGAGGTCAAGACCAGGAGATTTCTCCACCTTCATACATTCTAACACATCCAACACCTCCTCTACTGTGACACCTACTGTCCCCAGGAAATGACCACTAACTTCCCCAAGTTCCCAAGTCTTCATGTCTTTCTCCATGGTAAACACAGAGGAGAAATATTCATTGAGGACCTCGCCCATCTCCTGCAGTCCTACACATACATATTCACTCTGGTCCTTGAGGGGCCCTATTCTCTCTCTAGTTATTCTTTTTCCTTTAATATGTTTAAAGAACCTCTTTTGATTCATCCTAATCTTCTCAGCCAAGACTATCGCATGCCCCTTTTCACCCTCCTGATTTTCTTCTTCAGTAAACGCTTGTATTTCCTGTATACCTCCAGGGATTCCCTTGATCCCAGCTGCCTGAACCTGAGCCATATCTCCTTTTTTCTGGTCAAAGCCTCAATATCTCTTGTCATCCAGGGTTTCCAATTCCTTCCAACTTTGCCCTTCACCCTCACAGGAACACCCTCACCTTTAACTCTCCTGCACCTCCACAGAAGTCATTTCCTGTATCCATTGCTCCCGATGTGGGCTCCTCTACATTGGAGAGGCAGGCCGCCTACTTGCAGATTGCTTCAGAGAACATCTCCGAGACACACGTACGTAACAATCCCACCGCCCCGTGGCTGAACACTTTAACACTTTAACTCCTCGGGCCACCTCCATTACCAAACCCTTACCACCTCATCTTCCACATCGGGGCCCTGTAACTACCTGGGTTCAATGTGGATTTCTCCAGTTTCCTCATTTCCCCTCCCTCCATCTTACCCAAGATCCAGCCGTCCAACTCAGCACCACCCCCTTCACCTGTCCTATCTGCCCATCTTCCTTCCAACCTAACCGCTCCATCTTCCTCTCTGACTACCACCTTCACCCTCGCCTCCATCCACCGATCGCATTCTCAGCTACCTTCCCCCAGCCCCAGCCCCTCCCAATTTTCTCTCAGCCCCCTTAGCCCACAAGCCTCATTCCTGATGAAGAGCGTATGCTTGAAATGTTGATTCTCCTGCTCCTCAGATGCTGCCTGACCTGCTGTGCTTTTCCAGCACCACACTCTCGACGCTGATCTCCAAAATCTGCAGTCCTCACTTTCTCCCACTTGAACTCAACTATCTCACTTTTAAAGGCCTCCCACTTGCAAGAAGTCGCTTTGCCTGGTGCTGTGTGACAGTTTTGTCCCTGTTTGTAATGGTGTTGTATAACAGTGTTGTCCCTGTTTGTAATGATAATGTGTGACAGTGTTGTTCCTGTTTGTAATGGTGCTGTGTGATAGTATTGTCACTGTTTGTAATGGTGTTGTATGACAGTGTTGGCCCTGATTGTAATGGTGTTGTATGACAGTGTTGGCCCTGATTGTAATGGTGCTGTGTGACAGTGTTGTCCCTGATTATGATGGTGGTGGGCGACAGTGTTGTCTCTGTTTATAATGGTGTTGTGTGACAGTGTTGTCCCTGACTGTAATGGTGATGGGTGACAGTGTTGTCTCTGATTGTAATGGTGCTGTGTAACAGTGTTGTCCCTGATTGTAATGGTGATGGGTGACTGTGTTGTCTCTGATTGTAATGGTGTTGTGTGACAGTTTTGTTCCTGATTGTAATGGTGCTGTGTGATAGTGTTGTCACTGTTTGTAATGGTGTTGTATGACAGTGTTGTCCCTGATTGTAATGGTGCTGTATGACAGTGTTATTCCTGATTGTAATGGTACTGTGTGACAGTGTTGTCTCTGATTGTAATGGTCTGTGTAACAGTGTTGTCCCTGATTGTAATGGTGATGGGTGACTGTGTTGTCCCTGATAGTAATGGTGCTGTGTGACAGTGTTGCTACTGATTGTAATGGTGTTGTGTGTCGTTTTGTTCCTAATTGTAATGGTGCTGTGTGACAGTGTTGGTCTAGATTGTAATGGTGTTGTGTGACAGTTTTGTTCCTGATTGTAATGGTGATGTGTGACAGTGTTGCCCTGGATTGTAATGGTGTTGTGTGACAGTGTTGTCCCTGATTGTAATGGTGCTGTCTGACAGTGTTGTCCCTGATTGTAAGGGTGCTGTGTGACAGTGTTGTTCCTGATTGCAATGGTGCTGTGTGACAGTGTTGTTCTGGATTGTAATGGTGTTGTGTGACAGTGTTGTCCCTGATTGTAATGGTGCTGTGTGACAGTGTTGTCCCTGAATGTAAGGGTGCTGTATGACAGTGTTGTTCCTGATTGCAATGGTGCTGTGTGACAGTGTTGTTCCTGATTGCAATGGTGCTGTGTGACAGTGTTGTTCTGGATTGTAAGGGTGTTGTGTGACAGTTTTGTTCCTGATTGTAATGGTGATGTGTGACAGTGCTGTCCCTGCTAGTAATGGTGCTGTGTGACAGTGTTATCCCTGATTCTAATGATGCTGTGTGACAGTGTTTTTCTGGATTGTGATGGTGTTGTGTGACAGTGTTGTTCTGGATTGTAATGGTGCTGTGTGACAGTGTTGTCCCTGATTGTAAGGGTGCTGTATGACAGTGTTGTTCCTGATTGCAATGGTGCTGTGTGACAGTGTTGTTCCTGATTGCAATGGTGCTGTGTGACAGTGTTGTTCTGGATTGTAAGGGTGTTGTGTGACAGTTTTGTTCCTGATTGTAATGGTGATGTGTGACAGTGCTGTCCCTGCTAGTAATGGTGCTGTGTGACAGTGTTGTCCCTGATTCTAATGATGCTGTGTGACAGTGTTGTTCTGGCTTGTGATGGTGTTGTGTGACAGTGTTGTTCTGGATTGTAAGGGTGCTGTATGACAGTGTTGTCCCTGATTCTAATGATGCTGTGTGACAGTGTTTTTCTGGATTGTGATGGTGCTGTGTGACAGTGTTGTTCTGGATTGTAATGGTGCTGTGTGACAGTGTTGTCCCTGATTGTAATGGTGCTGTCTGACAGTGTTGTCCCTGATTGTAATGGTGCTGTGTGACAGTGTTGTTCCTGATTGCAATCGTGCTGTGTGACAGTGTTGTTCTGGATTGTAATGGTGTTGTGTGACAGTGTTGTCCCTGATTGTAATGGTGCTGTGTGACAGTGTTGTCCCTGATCGTAAGGGTGCTGTATGACAGTGTTGTTCCTGATTGCAATGGTGCTGTGTGACAGTGTTGTTCCTGATTGCAATGGTGCTGTGTGACAGTGTTGTTCTGGATTGTAAGGGTGTTGTGTGACAGTTTTGTTCCTGATTGTAATGGTGATGTGTGACAGTGCTGTCCCTGCTAGTAATGGTGCTGTGTGACAGTGTTGTCCCTGATTCTAATGATGCTGTGTGACAGTGTTTTTCTGGATTGTGATGGTGTTGTGTGACAGTGTTGTTCTGGATTGTAATGGTGTTGTGTGACAGTTTTGTTCCTGATTGTAATGGTGATGTGTGACAGTGCTGTCCCTGATTGTAAGGGTGCTGTATGACAGTGTTGTTCCTGATTGCAATGGTGCTGTGTGACAGTGTTGTTCCTGATTGCAATGGTGCTGTGTGACAGTGTTGTTCTGGATTGTAAGGGTGTTGTGTGACAGTTTTGTTCCTGATTGTAATGGTGATGTGTGACAGTGCTGTCCCTGCTAGTAATGGTGCTGTGTGACAGTGTTGTCCCTGATTCTAATGATGCTGTGTGACAGTGTTGTTCTGGATTGTGATGGTGTTGTGTGACAGTGTTGTTCTGGATTGTAATGGTGCTGTGTGACAGTGTTGTCCCTGATTGTAATGGTGCTGTATGACAGTGTTGTCCCTGATTCTAATGATGCTGTGTGACAGTGTTGTTCTGGATTGTGATGGTGTTGTGTGACAGTGTTGTTCTGGATTGTAATGGTGCTGTGTGACAGTGTTGTCCCTGTATGTAATAGTGCTGTGTGACAATGTGGCCTATGATACTCATGGTGCAGTTTGACAAGGCTCTTACTGATTCTCATGGTGCTCTACAATAATGTTGATGCTGACACTAAGATGATTTTTGACTATATTGTCCCTGATTCACCTGGTGCCTTATAACAGTGTTGCTTCATATTCTCATAGCATCATAGAACCATTGAATAGGACAGTGCAGAAAGGGCCTTTCCATCAAACTTGACCTGACCTACCCAAAGACACCCATTGCTTATTCTAATCCCACGTTCCTGCACATGGCCCTTAGCCCTGCAGCTTACAGCACTTAAGGTGTCGATCAAGCTACCTTTTAAAAGAACTTCATGCCTCTCCCTCCACCACCAATTCAGGCAGTGAATTCCAGACACCCGCCACCCTCTGTGTAAAACGTGTTTTGTCACATTCCCCTAATCCTTCTAACACTTAGCTTGAATTTGTGACCCCTGGATTTTGAACTCCCTGCCATGGGAAACAGGTTTCTTCTGTTTGCTCTATCTCTACCCCTCACAATTTTGTATATCTCAATTATGTCACCCCTCAGCCTTCTCTGTTTCAAAGGAAAACAACCCCAACCTCTCTAATCTCTCCTCGTAGCTCCAATTCTCCAGCCCTGGAAATACTATAGTAAATCCTCTCTGCACTGTCTGCAGAACAATTACATCCTTCCTATAATGTGGTGACCAGAATTACACACAATACACGCAATACTCCAGTTGTGGCCTCACTAGTGTCTTATGCAGTTTCATCATTATATCCTTACTTTTATTTTCTATACCTCTGTCAATGAAGGAGAGTATTCATAGACATTTTTTTTACAACCTTATCTACTTGCACTGCTACCTTTTAGGGATGTGTGCACTTGCATGCCAGGATCTCACACTCCACCAACCACTCTCAGTATATTTCCATTAGTGTGTATTCCCATTTACTGTTTGACCTAGCTAAATGCATTACCTCACACCTATCAGAATTGACCTTTATCTGCCACTTTCCTGCCCACTCCATCGACCCACCTTTGTCATTTTGGAGCTTTTCGCTGTCCTGTACACAGCCGAGTTTTGAGTTGTTGACATGCTTCCCCAATGTAGCCCCCCACATTCAAGTCAAAATTGTTAAGTGTGACACCAAACAGCTGGGGTACCAACACCAAGCCCTGCAGAATCCCACTTGAAACAGCTATCCATTCGCAAGGCAAGGCATCAACTATTACCCTTCAGTTCCTGTTACTTAGTTAACTTTGGATCCAATTCAACACATTATTCTGTATACCATGGGCTTTTACCTTTTTGACCAGTCTGCCATGTGGGACCCTGTCAAATGCTTTACTGAATCTATTACACTACAACCATCAATCCTCCTGATTACTTCTTCAAAGAATTCAATCAAATTTGTAAGTCATGACCTTCCCTAAACAAAACCATGCTCACTATCCCCGACTAGTCCATGCCTTTCGAAGTGACCATTTATCCAATATCTCAAGATTGATTCTAACAATTTGCCCACCATCAAAGTAAGACTAGCTACCTATAATTGTTTGCCAATTTCTTTGTACCTTTTTCAAACAATGGAACCACATCTCCAATCCTCCAATCTTTCGGCACTTCACCTGTATCTAGTGAATATTGAGAAAAAATCCTCAGAGGATCTGCTATTTCCTCCCTGATTTCCTTCAACATCTTAAGGAATGATCTAGCTCGCCCTTGCGACTTATCCACTTCAAGGATTTCAACTCCTCCAACACCTCCCCTCTCGTTATGATTATTTTGGCCAATGTTTCACACTGCTCTTGGATTACTATATCCACATCGTCCATTTCCATTGTGAATACAAAGATAAAAAGTTCATTTAAAATTCTTCCCTCTGCATCTTCACACAAGTTACTTTCTTCATCTCTGATAGGTCCTACTTTTTCCGTAACAATCCTTTTGTTCTTTATATACTAGTAAAACATCTTTGGGTTTGCCTTTATCTTGCTTGCTAATATTTTCTCCTGATACCTCTTTGATTCTCTTTGTTTTTGAAACTTGATCCTTGGACTTTCTGAACTCCTCTAGGCTATCTGCAATGTTGAATTTTTTTGTGGCCATCATAAGCTGTCTTTTTCTGTTTAATTTTCCCCTGTATTTTTCTAGACAACCATGGGGATCTAGATTTGGCAGTACCATTCTAAGATTTAGAGGGGACATGTCTGCTTTGTGACCTTCTATTGTTTGTTTATTCATTGTATCACTTTTTTAGTGCTTGCCACTGGTTCACCACTGCTTTATCCCTCAGGAGTCTACCTCAGCCAAATCACTTCTCAGTTTTGTAAATGTTTCCCTCCCCCAGTTGGAAACTTTTATTCCTTATTTATCTTTGTCCTTTTCCATAACAACACTAAATTTAACCAAATTGTAATAATTATGCCTGATATTGCCGCTCACTGTCATTTCACCCACTTGCCCGCCTTCATTTCCCAACACTAAATCCAAGATTGCACCTCCTGTTGTTTGACTTGTCACAAACCGTTTGAAAAATTCTTTTCCTGTGCACAAAAAATGAAATTGTCACCCTCCATGCCCCTGATACTGTATGAAGCCCAGTTGATATTGGGACAGTTAAAGTCTTCTACTACTATTGCCCTTTTATCACTACAGGCCGAGGTTGGTCTATTAGGTTTATTTGGAAGTACAAGCTTTCAGATCTCTGCTCCTTTGTCAAGACATAGGAACAGAAGTAGGTCATTCAGTCCATTGTGTCCTATTCATATACCCATCCAGATGCCTCTTAAATGTTGTAATTGTACCAGCCTCCACCACTTCCTCTGACAGCTCATTCCCTACACGTACCACCCTCTGCATGAAAAGGTTGTCCCTTAGGTCTCTTCTATATTTTTCCCCTCTCACCCTAAACCTGTGCCATTTAATGAGCTCCTGTCATTTCATTATTGTTTTTCCAGTCTCATTCTCTAAGGGGTCTATGTTCATTTTGGGTTCTGTCTTCCTTTTTATATATCTCAAGATGCTCTTCCTGTCCTTCTTGATACTATTTGCAAGCTTCCTCTTAATGTTTATTTTCTCCCTTTTTTTGGCTGACTTTTTTTGGTTTCTAAAACTTCCCCTATCCTCTAGCTTATCACTAATTTCTGATGGATTGTATGTTTTTCTTTCAAGCTGATACTGAAAAGGTTCAGAAAGGATTTACAAGGATGTTGCCAGGGTTGGAGGATTTGAGCTACAGGGAGGGGCTGAACAGGCTGGGGCTGTTTTCCCTGGAGCATCGGAGGTTGAGGGGTGACCTTATAGAGGCTTATAAAATCATGACGGGCATGGATAGGGTAATTAGACAAGGTCTCTTCCCTGGGGTGGAGGAGTCCAGAACTAGAGGGTGTAGGTTTAGGGTGAGAGGGGAAAGATATAAAAGAGACCTAAGGGACAACCTTTTCATGCAGAGGATGGTACGTGTATGGAATGGAAAGGAAGTGGTGGAGGCTGGTACAATTGCAACATTTAAGAGGCATCTGGATGGGTATATGAATAGGAAGGGTTTGGAGGGATATGGGCCGGGTGCTGGCAGGTGGGACTAGATTGGGTTGGGATATCTGGTCGGCGTGGACAGGTTGGACTGAAGGGTCTGTTTCTGTGCTGTACGTCTCTATGACTCTATGACTCTATGTATTCTTCTATCCCCTCTCAGCATTTGGCAGTCTGTAGTTTACACATAGTAGTGTGCCTCCCTTTTTTATTTCTAAGCTCTACCCATAAAGTCTCATTTGTTAACCTGTTTAGTATATCATTCCTTCTCACAACTGTAGGTGATTTCTTCAAACAATTCTACTACCCCACCCCCACTCTATCTTTTGTCATCCATTTTATCATAGAGTCATAGAGTCCCACAGCATGGAGACAGGTGCTTTTGACCCAAGCTGGTCCATGTCGATCAAAAGGTCCATCCACGCTAACCCCATTTTCCTGCACTTGGCCCATATCCTTCAAAACCTTTCCATGTAATTGTCCAAATACCTTTTACATGTTGTTAATGTACTCACTTCAACCATTTCCACTGGCGGATCATTCCAAATGCATACAACCCTCTGTATAAAAAAGCTGCCCCTCAGGTTCCCTTTTATTCTGACCTTAAACTGATGCCCTGTAGTCCTCGATTCCCTAAGCCTGGGAAAAAGTCTATCCTACCTGAAATCTCTGTGTACAGGGTTATTGAGTTGCCAACTAGGCAACTCTTCTTCAACTAGGTTGTGCTGCCATGTGTCTATCTGTGCCCTTAGTTCACCTATCTTGTTTGTAATGCACCTTGCATTGATATATAAACCATGCAACCCATCAATTTCCTTTACTGGGCACTTTTTAATCCTCATTTCTTTTGTCTTTCCAAGGAACTGACTACATCACTAACTAATGTCCTACCTTACATTTCCTGATCTGAATCTGACCCTCTAAGCCTCCATTTTGGTTCACATCATTGTGCCAGACTAGTTTAAAACCTCACCCACTGAACTAGCAATAGCCCCCATGAGGATATTTGTCCCAACTCTGCCCGGATATGACCCCTGAGGCTTGTACACATCCCGGATTAGTGGTGCTGGAAGAGCACAGCAGTTCAGGCAGCATCCAAGTAGCTTCGAAATCGACGTTTCGGGCAAAAGCCCTTCATCGGGAATAAAGGCAGTGAGCCTGAAGCGTGGAGAGATAAGCTAGAGGAGGGTGGGGGTGGGGAGAAGGAAGCATAGAGTACAATGGGTGAGTGGGGGAGGGGATGAAGGTGATAGGTCAAGGAGGAGAGGGTGGAGTGGATAGGTGGAAAAGAAGATAGGCAGGTAGGACAAGTCCGGACAAGTTATGGGGACAGTTACTAAGCTGGAAGTTTAGAACTAGGGTGAGGTGGGGGAAGGGGAAATGAGGAAACTGTTGAAGTCCACATTGATGCCCTGGGGTTGAAGTGTTCCGAGGCGGAAGATGAGGCGTTCTTCCTCCAGGCGTCTGGTGCTGAGGGAGCGGCCGTGAAGGAGGCCCAGGACCTCCCTGTCCTCGGCAGAGTGGGGAGGGGAGTTGAAATGTTGGGCCACGGGGCGGTGTGGTTGATTGGTGCGAGTGCCCCGGAGATGTTCCCTAAAGCGCTCTGCTAGGAGGCGGCTTGTACACATCCCGCCTTCCCCAGAAACAGTCCCAATGCCTCAAGAAACCTGGCACATCATTTCTCCAGCCACACATTCATCTGATCTCTCCTCTTATTCCCGCTCTCGTGATCACTGGGAGTAACTCTGTGATTGCTACATTTTGAGGTTCCGAATTTGAATTTGACTTCGAACTTCCTATGTTCAGCTTTCAGGTCCTCATCCTTCTGTTTGCTTACGTTTTTGTTACTTATATGCACCATGACCACTTGCTGCTCACCCTCCCCCCTCCAGAATGTCTTGCAGTCACTCTGTGACATCCCTGACCCTGGCAACGGGGAGGCAACATACGATCCTGGGTTCACGTCTGCAGCCACAGAAGCACCTGTCCGAACCCCTTACTATTGAATCCCCTAGCAGCATAGTCCTGCCAATCATTTTCCTTCCCTTCTGTGCAGCAAAGCCACCCATGGTACCATGGAATTGGCTGATGCTGCTTTCCCCTGAGAGTCCACAACCCCCAGCACCATTCAAAACAGTGTATCTGTTTGGGAGGGGGATGACCATAACGGACTCCTGCATTGACTTTGTGAACCTTTTATCTTGTCTGATGGTTTCCGATTCCCTTTCTACCTGTGTCGACCTCATCTCGCTAAACGTGCTATCCACAACATTCTCAGTATCGCAGACGCTCCACAGTAGTGCGCCCTCCCCCCTCCCACAGCTCCAGTTCTGAAAGGCGGTGAGCTAGTAACTGCGGCTGGATACACCTCTTGCACTTACCGTTGTCCCTTATTTTGCACATTATGAGGTCTCCTGTCATAACTACTTAAGCAAATTATCCCTTAAATAAAATTAATTAAGCTAGGGACCTTCATTTGTTTCAAACACTTATAATCGAAAATCCCTATCTTTATTAATGCTAATATATTATACTTTAAAAAACTTTAACAAAAGAAGTTACGCTGCAGACATCACTTATGGAAGGAGTCAATTGGTGTCATTCTCTGAGCTGCCCAGTCTGAGATTGAGTGCCGCACTCAGTCTTTCAACTTTACCTCTCCCTGTCTCACCTAACTCCCTGTTTTCACCCAACTCTCCTTTAGCCAAGCAGCATTGAGGATATAGCCTTTTTAAGGCCCCTCAAAACAATGCTTCAGAACTGGACCAAACCAGTTATTCAGATAACCAGCTTCGCCTGAGAGTGACTGGGAGCCCAGGCACTAAGAGTGAGCATCTGGCTGCCCTTCAGCCTCTCCCACTGCTGCTGGCAATGTCCAGGTCACTCATTCAGACTGGATACTTCACCTGTATCATCAGTGCCTCAAATGTAAACACACATAAACAGTGCTGTGCGTAAGTAAGAAATGCTTACAACCAGAGGGAATATCAGATCCAAGGTTTGTTTTTCTTCATATGCAAAGACTGTACAGAACTGTTCTCCCACTTGTGTATGTGCATAAAGGTATTTTTATGAATAAAGTATGTTTTGCAATGCAACATTCTAAAGCTACACTGAATCAAAGAAAGCAGCTTTTAGTTACTAGGTTAAAAAACTAATTTAGCTTGAACATTAGCTTGTAAAGTAAGTTTAATTACCACTTTACTCCTTGCAATTTACCTCTTGCAATTTACCTCTGTTTTCACCCGATTCCAAAGCAATTGAGTTTAACCAAACAGCACTCGATGTCTTGGATTCTCAAGATGCTGTCTCTGATACTCATGGTACTGTCCGACAGTGTTATCCCTGGTTCTGTTGCTGGTGTATGACAGTGCTGTCCCTGACTCTCTTGGTGGTGTTATACATTATTCTGATGGTGTTCTATGACAGTGTTGTCCCTGGGAATCATTGTGCTGAACCACAACACAATGTCATCCCTGATTCTGATCATGCTGTAAACCACTGTTGTCTTTCATTGTCATATATGACAGTGCTGCCTCTGATTCTCATGGTGCTGTTTGACAGTGTTTCCCTGTATGTCTCATGGTGCCTGTGTTGTCCCTGATTCTCTGTATAGCATTGTTGTCCCTGATTGCAGTGGTGCTGTATGACCTGTAATCCCTGAACCTCATGGAGCTGTAGCATAGCATTGTCCCTGATTATCATGATCCCGTTTGACAGTGTTACCTCTGATCTTTATTGAGGTGGACAATAACTTTGACTAAGATTCTGATGGCGCTATTTGACAGTCCTTAACAGATTCTTGGATCTGGCTCGGAGGGAAGGTCACTCGACCTGAAACATTAACTCTAATTTTCTCCACAGATGTTGCCAGACCTGCTGAGCTGTTCTGTTTCTGTTCCAGGTTCTCATGGTGCTGTATGTCAGTGCTGTCCTTGATCCTAATCATGCTATCTGACCATGTGGCCTATGACCCTGGTGGTGTTGTGTGAGAGTGTTGTCTCTGATTCCAATGGCTGTTTGACATTGTTGCCTCTGAGATTCAGCGTGCTTTACGGCAGTATTACCTCTGATTGTAATGATATTGTTTGACTTAGTAAAGCCTGATTCTCACGGAGCTGTCCAATAGTATTGTCTGTGATTCTGACGATGCTGTGTGGTGGTGTTGTGCCTGAGGCCAACTGGTATTATCTTTGGACTATTAATTCAGAGTCTCAGGTAATGCCCTGAGGACCTGGGTTTAAATCCTTCATGGCAGATGTATAATTTGAATTTTAAAAATCAGGAGTTAAGACTCTATCAATGACCATGAATTCTGGTTCACTAATGTCCAATTGGTAAGGAAACTACCATCCCTACCATCTGTCTGGCCTACACGTGACTCTTAACTGTTCTCTGGGCAATCAGGATGGGTAATAAATGCTGGCCTAGTCAGTGAAACCCTCATCCTGTGAACGAATATTAGAAAAAGATTGTCTTTGTGTTGCCTCTGATACTCATGGTGTTGTACAACAGTGTTATCCCTTTGTAATGAGGCTGTATGTCAGTGTTGTCCTTGATCCTCGTGGTATTGTTTCACAATGTTGCCTTTTGGTTCTTATTGAGGTATATAGCAGCTTTGTTTGCGATTCTGATGGTATTTGAGAGTTGTCCCTGATTCTCATGGTGCTGTACAACAGTGTTGCCCTGATTACATTGGTGTTATCTGTCTGTGTTGCTTCTGATTGTATTGGTGTTGTCTGTCTGTGTTGCTCCTGTTTGTATTGGTGCTGTCTGTCTGTGTTGCCCTGATTGTATTGGTGTTGTCTGTCTGTGTTGCCCCATATTGTATTGGTGTTGTCTCTCTGCGTTGCCCCGATTATATTGGTGTCTGTCTGTGTTGCCCTGATTGTATTGGTGTTGTCTGTCTGTGTTGCCCCTGATTGTATTGGTGTTGTCTGTCTGTGTTGCTCCTGATTGTATTGGTGTTGTCTGTCTGTGTTGCTCCTGAGTGTATTGGTGTTGTCTATCTGTGTTGCCCCTGATTGTATTGGTGTTGTCTGTCTGTGTTGCCCTGATTATATTGGTGTTGTCTCTGTGTTGCTCCTGATTGTATTGGTGTTGTCTCCGTCTGTGTTGCTCCTGATTGTATTGGTGTGGTCTGTCTGTGATGCTCCTGATTGTATTGGTGTAGTCTGTCTGTGTTGCCCCTGATTGTATTAGTGTTGTCTGTCTGCATTGCCCCTGATTGTATTGGTGCTGTCTGTCTGTGTTCCCCTGAGTGTATTGGTGTTGTCTCTGTTTGTGTTGCCCTGATTGTATTGGTGTAGTCTGTCTGTATTGCCCCTGATTGTATTAGTGTTGTCTGTCTGCGTTGCCCCTGATTGTATTGGTGTTGTCTGTCTGTGTTCGCCTGAGCGTATTGGTGTTGTCTCTGTTTGTGTTGCCCTGATTGTATTGGTGTTGTCTGTCTGTGTTGCCCCCGATTGTATTGGTGTTGTCTGTAGTGCTGCTCCTGATTGTATCAGTGTTGTCTGTCTGTGTTGCCCTGATTGTATCGGTGCTTTCCATCTGTGTTGCCTCTGATTGTATTGGTGTTGTCCGTCTGTGTTGCTCCTGATTGTATTGGTGTTGTCTGTCTGTGTTGCCCCCGATTGTATTGGTGTTGTCTGTAGTGCTGCTCCTGATTGTATTGGTGTTGTCTGTCTGTGTTGCCCCCGATTGTATTGGTGTTGTCTGTAGTGCTGCTCCTGATTGTATCAGTGTTGTCTGTCTGTGTTGCCCTGATTGTATCGGTGCTTTCCATCTGTGTTGCCTCTGATTGTATTGGTGTTGTCCGTCTGTGTTGCTCCTGATTGTATTGGTGTTGTCTGTCTGTGTTGCCTCTGATGGTATTGGTGTTGTCCGCCTGTGTTGCCTCTGATTGTATTGGTGTTGTCCGTCTGTGTTGCTCCTGATTGTATTGATGTTGTCTGTCTGTGTTGCCCTGATTGTATTGGTGTTGTCTGTCTGTGTTGCCTGTGATTGTATTGGTGTTGTCTGTCTGTGTTGCTCCTGATTGTATTGTTGTTGTCTGTCTGTGTTGCTCCTGATTGTATTGGTGTTGACTCTGTCTGTGTTGCCCCTGATTGTATTGGTGTTGTCCATCTGTGTTGCCCTGATTGTATTGGTGTTGTCTGTCTGTGTTGCCCGTGATTGTATTGGTGTTGTCCGTCTGTGTTGCTCCTGATTGTATTGGTGTTGTCTGTCTGTGTTGCCCTGATTGTATTGGTGTTGCATGTCTGTGTTGCTCCTGATTGTATTGGTGTTGTCTGTCTGTGTTGCCCCTGATTGTATTAGTGTTGTCTGTCTGTGTTGCTCTTGATTGTATTGGTATTGTCCGTCTGTGTTGCTCCTGATTGTATTGCTGTTGCCTGTCTGTGTTGCTCTTGATTGTATTGGTGTTGACTCTGTCTGTGTTGCCCCGATTGTATTGATGTTGTCTGTCTGTATTGCTCCTGACTGTATTGGTGTTGACACTGTCTGTGTTGCCCCTGGCTGTATTGGTGTTGTCTGTCTGTGTTCCCCTGGCTGTATTGGTGTTGTCTCTGTCTGTGTTGGGCCCAGATTATCATGGTGCTGTTTGACAGTGATGTCTCTGATCCTCATGGTATGTTTGACAATGTTTTTCCCGATACTTGCAATGCTGTATGATACAGTTGTCCATGCTTTTGATGAAGCTGTAAAACAATGTTGTCCGTGATTCTAATAGCACTATATAACTGTGGTCCCTGATTCTCATGTTGCTGCATAAGAGTACTCTCACCGATATTCAGCATGCTGTCTGACATTGTTGCCTGTCATTCTCATAGGACTCTATGACATCGTTTCCCTTGATCATCATTGTGTTGCAAGACAGTGTTGCCATAGATTCTCTTGGTATTTCATGATAGTGTGCCTTTTATTCTCATAGTGCTTTCTGGCAGTTGTGTCTCTGACTATGATTGAGCTGCACAATAGCTTCATTTGAGATTCTGGTGCTATTAGATAGTGTTGTCCCTCATCGTGGTGATGCTGTTTGACAGTGTGTCTATGAGTTTAATGATGCTGTTTGACAGGGTTAAATATGAATATCATTGAGTTGTACAGTAGTCCTTTCTGTGATTTTGACGGTGATATAAGACAGCATCATTCCTGATTGTAATGGTGCTGTATGACACTGTTGTCCCTGATTGTAATGGAGCTGTATTACACTGTTGTCCCTGATTGTAATGGTGCTATGTGACAATATTGTTCCTGATTGTAATGGTGCTGTGTGACAGTGTTGTCTCTGATTACAATGGTGCTTTGTGAAAGCGTTGTCCCTAATTGTAATGGAGCTGTATGACAGTATATTCCCTGATTGTAATGGTGCTGTGTGACAGTGTTGTCCCTGATTGTAATGGTGCTCTACGACAGTATTGTCCCTGATCGTACTGGAGCTGTATGACACTGTTATCCTTGATTGTAATGGTGCTCTGCGACAGTGTTGTCCCTGATTGTAATGGAGCTGTGTGACAGTATTGTCCCTGATTGTAATGGTGTTGGATGACACTGTTGTCCCTGATTGTAATGGTGCTTTGTGAAAGCGTTGTCCCTGATTGTAATGGTGCTGTGTGACAATGTTGTCCCTGATTGTAATGATGCTGTATAATACTGTTGTCCCTGATTGTAATGGTTCTGTGTGACTCTTTTGTTCCTGACTGTAATGGTGCTGTGTGATGGTGTTGTCTCTGGTTGTAATGGTGTTGTATGACAGTGTTATCCCTGATTGTAATGGTGCTGTGTGACAGTATTGTTCCTGATTGTAATAGTGCTGGGTGACAGTGTTGTCCCTGCTTGTAATGGCACTGTGTGACAGTACTGTCCCTGATTGTAATGGCGCTGTATGACACTGTCATCCCTGATTGTAATGGTGCTGTGTGACAGTGATGTCCCGGCTGTAATAGTGCTGTGTGACAGTTTTGTCCCTGATTGTAATGGTGCTGTGTGACAGTGTTGTCTCTGATTGTAATGGTGTTGTATGACACTGTTGTCCCTAATTGGAATGGTGCTTTGTGACAATGGTGTCCCTTATTGTAATGGTAATGGGTGACAGTCTTGTCCCTGATTATAATAGTGCTGTGTGACAGTGTTGTCTCTGATTGTAATGGTGCTGTGTGACAGTGTTGTCCCTGATTGTAATGGTGCTGTGTGACAATGTTGTCCCTGATTGCAATGGTGATGGGTGACAGTCTTGTCCCTGATTATAATAGTGCTGTGTGACAGTGTTGTCTCTGATTGTAATGGTGCTGTGTGACAGTGTTGTCCCTGATTGTAATGGTGCTGTGTGACAATGTTGTCCCTGATTGCAATGGTGATGGGTGACAGTGTTGTCCCTGATTGGAATGGTGCTCTTTGACAGTGTTGTTCCTGACTGTAATGGTGCTGTGTGAAAGTGTTGTCCCTGACTGTAATGATGCTCTATGACAGTCTTGTCCTTGATTCTCATATTACTCTATGATAACATGGTGTTCTCCGGCAGTGTTCTTTTTGATTTTAATGCTGTTGTTTGACAGTGTTCTGTCTGATTTTCATTGTGCTTCAGACAGTCGTGTCCGAGAATCTGATGGTGCTACGTCACCGTATTCTCCCTGATTGTCATCTTGTTGTATGATAGTATTGCCTTTGTTACTGATGGTGCTGTATGACCGTTCTGTCCCAGACTCTTATGATCCTAATGACTATTGCCAATGATTCTTGTGGTGCTTTGTGTCAGTGATACCCTCTTATTCTTAGGTTGCTGCTCGCCAGTGGTGCAGTTGATTCGCTTTGTGCTGTACAAGTGTTTTCTCTTTGTCTCCTGGTACGAGACGAGTGTTGTGTCTGATTTTCATGACAGTGTTTGACAGTGTTGCCTCTAATTCTCATGTTTCTGAAGGGGAGCACCATGCTTCATTCTCATAGTGTTGTACAACAGCGTGGCATCTGCTTCTCAATGAGGTGTACAACTGTTTGCATAAGATTCTTGTCGTGCTACATGACAGTATTATCCCTGATCCTCATGGCACCGTACGAATGACTTATTTCTCATTCTCATGTTACTGATTCTCTTGGTGCTGTACCTTGGTGTTGCCTCTGGTTTTCATGGTGCTTTATGTTTATGTTGCCTCTTGTGGTGCGGCACACCAGTGGGGGATTCGCCTCCCATGGTGCTGTTATCTCTGATTCTCATAGTGATGCATGACAGGGTTGTCCTTGATGGCCATGATGCTTTTTGGCATTGTTACCTCTCGTTCCCATGTTGCCTTAGATCAGTGTTTCTTGATTCTCAGGGGCAACAGTGTAGAGTCTGACTCTCATTGGGCTGCACCTCAGTTTTGTCTGTGATTCTGGTGCTGCCGTATGTCAATGCTGTCTGTGATTGTCACGATGTTGTATTACAGTGAAGTCTCTGGTTCTCATCGAGCTTTGTTGTGGTGCTGACTGTGATTGTCGTATTGCTGGATGAACTGTTTTCACTGATTTTTGTACCACAGTGCAGTCTCTGATTCACATAGTGTTTTCTCTGAATCACCTGGTGCCGCATTTAAAAAGTTACCCTTGATGCTTATGTTTGTGCATGACTTTGTCATGGATATTGGTGGTGCTGTCTTACATTCTTGTCCCTGGTTCTCTTTCATTCTTTATGACAGTGTTGTCCCTGATTCTAATGCTTCTCTTAAGGCAGTGTTGTTTTCTGATGTTGATGGTTTTATATGTTGGTCTTTGCTTTCTGATTCACGTGACAGTTTTCTCTTTGATCCTCCTGGTGATGTGATTGCTAATGCGATATAAACATGTTTTCTACTGCACCGTCATTCTCATCCTCTCCCCCTGGGAAAAGACGAACATATCCTGAACTGTAAACAGCCTGTGTTTAACCAACTTCATTTACACCTTTCTAACAAGCAGAATAGAAACGAGGACACTGTATCTGAGTGTTTAGCTCTTACGATTTATTTTTGTAGTATCCCGTTACAAAGCACAGAGTGGACAGCAGGAGATTCAGTTCTTAGAGGGAATTATCCGCTGGAAGGGGACTCCTGAAGCTGGGAGATATCACATCAGGGAAACTATCCCAAAAGTTCTGGGCACTCTGAAGGTGTTAGCAATTGAAGGGAAATGTCAAGGAGCCCTTTATCCCACAATAATCTAGGATTGAAAGAGAATGGATTCCACCTTGAACCACGTTCCATGGCAGATATTTAACAAGCACAATTTTAAATGGGTTGAAGTGGTCCTCGTGGGATCCAGATTGAGGGTATTATTCCTTCTCCATGTAAGTTGGTCATAGGGTCCCCTATACATCTGTGAGTTCCAAACCCTCACCGAAAAGTACATAATGGAAGAAATCATGGGAAAGCTCCCAAAGTAGATTATGGTCATGCTTCACTTGGATGTTCCAGCTATATTGACAAAGTGGTAACAAACTCCAAACCACAGAGTGGAATATTGGAGGCCAGGTGGTGGCGGTAAGCAATGTGACAGTCAATGTGATTGAACTACTGCAGGCAGTACATAGATAGGGTAGTTCCTGCGGTCAGTCAGATTCATTTTTTTACCAAATGAAGCCTGAGCCAACTAGGGGTGAAGCTGCTGAGTAGCTTTGGTTAGGTTTGTGCTGTGGGTCCTGGAGGGCCAGGCACAAGTACAGCAGGTATTCTTATCGCAAGTGGGTGTCAGGTCACTGCTGCCTATCCCCTCTAATCTGGATTCAATAGTGCAGAACCTCCTGATACCTCAGGAAACAAAAGAGGCAAGTCCCACCTATAACTGAGCTTCCTTCCTAATAAAGTGCAGCCGGGCGCAAAGGTGTAAACTAGGTGGGAACGCCATTTCACCTCTGACCACAGTTCTTCTTGTGTTTTGCAGGCGCAATGAAGAAGTGCTGGTCGTTGATAGTGGTGGTTGAGCTATTCACCAATAGCAGGTGAAGGATTCACTGGTTCCATTTCAATAACCCGAAGGGACGGAACAGAGGATCCTTTTGGGAGAATCCACACAGTCACAAAGTGGAGGATGGAATGCAAACCAGCATGATTTTGGGAGCAATCAGACTTCAAGACGTTTAGCGAAGAGTCCATTTGCTTATCGTAACGTGTGTGAAAGAAGGTAAAGGCTTCACTGTTGAATATGTCTCACACAATAAAACAATCCTAATGAAGGATTTGAGCAATAAAACACAAATTAATTTAAATATAATTCTGGGTGGCCGCTTGCACAAGAGAAATGAACCAAATTTTCCACCAAATGTTTGGTAAAAGGCTGTGAGAACTTGATAGGCCGAATGGCCTGCTTCCATACTAGAGGGGTTTGATGATTCTATGAAGGATTGAAGGTAGAGATTAAAAAACCAAAGAAAGTATTCCTGAATGTCTGTATTCTCCAGACAGTCCCTGCCCTGCACATCAACCAACTAATGGTAGATGTTCTCATACTCCATAATACTATCTACCATAGGGTAGTGCCCATCATCAATTTGTGCTGCATCTTCGTGAGATCTCACCTGGAGTACTGAGTACAGCTTTCATCTCCTGACTGAAGGAAGGACATGTTTACCATAGAGGGAGTGCAGCGGAGTTTGACCAGAGTAGTGAGATTGAAGAGATTGGGCCTGTATTCCCCAGTTTAGAAGAATGAAAGGTGGTCACATTGAAAGTTACAAAATTCTTTAAGGACAAAACAGGTTTGGCTGCAGAAGGGATGTTATTCCTGCCTAGATGTTGGGGGCTTAGAACCAGGAGACGCAGACTCAGACCAAGAGGTGAGCCATTTAGAACAGAAAATAACAGGAATTTCTTCACACATGCAGGAGTGAATGTTTGGAATTCTGTAACAGGGAGCTGTGACAGCTCAGTTGCCATATGTGTTCGATTTCTGGTCACTAATGACATAGGGATATTGTGGGAAAATGATGTTAATGTAGTTGAACAGCCATGATCTGAAATGGCAGAACAGGCTCAATATTTTGAAAGACCTGATGTTCCTCTGTTGCCAAATATGCAAGACTGGAATTTTATAAATCAAAGTCCATCCTCTTGTTTGGAAACCCGTTGTACTGGAGTGATGGTGATTTCTGGGCTACAGTTAGATCCATCGTGAGGCATAGATATGTGGGAACCTGACAGGTATACAAACCTATGGCCGAGGGAGGTGAAACTTAGTCAATAACGTAGCAACCGTTTTTCATACACAGAGCATCACTTGTAAGTAGCTTAGATTTAGCTGTTTGCAATAAACAAAGTGAAGGTACAACCCAGAGCTCAAGGATATTTCTCAAAACGTGAACGGGATTGAGGTCTTGGTGAAGATCACATGATGAAGTTGTGCGGTCACGCAGTTGGAATTTCTCACCACAACACTACATGCAATAATCAGACAGGATAGAAATACTCTACTGAAGTAACATGTGTTCATTAAGTGAAATTGCAGCTTGGTATGAGAGATTTGAAGATAGGTTAAAAAAGGTCAAAGCTCCCCCCCCCTGCATTGAGAATCGATGTTTAAACACTCTGGTAAAATATCATATTAAAAACACAGTGTAAAAAGCAGTCAACACGCTTACTCTAATGCTTTGCTCTAGCTCCAAGGAAATCCCGTCCCAGTTTATTGTTCTGAAAAGATCAGAATAATACAACAGCATGTGATCTTGTTTAATACTTGAATGGAGTGGGAATAGAACCGTCAACGCTGGTATTTGTTGTCTGTCCCTAGTTCCTCTTGAGAAGTTGCTGGTGAGTCACCTCCTTGAACCACTCCAGTCCAGAGTTAAAAATCTGAACAGGTCTGGCCTTATAAATACTATAGCTACAAGAGTAGGCCAGAGGCTGGAAGTTCTGAGGTAAGTCATTCATCAGGGGTGTAATGGAATACTCCCCACTTGACTGGATGGGTGCAGCTGTAACAATACTCAAGAAGCTTAACATTACCCAATATCACCTGCCACCTGAAGGTTACCCTCTAAGCCACTCACCATCCTGACTGGAACTAACATTGTTTCACTGTCTCTGTGCTGAAATTCCCTCCCAAAGGACATCGCAGGTCTACGTGGACTACTATAATTTGGAGATGCAGATGTTGGACTGGGGTGGACAAAGTTAAAAATCACACAACACCAGGTTATAGTCCAACAGGTTTATTTGGAAGCACTTGCTTTTGGAGTGCTGCTCCTTCATCAGATAGGTAGTGGGGTATGATCATAGGCGACGAGCTATGTTTATGTTTAATGTGGTGGTTGGGTCACTAAACAAGCAGATTGCTCTGTCCTGGATAATGTTAAGCTTCTTGAGTATTGTTGGAGCTGCACCCATCCAGTCAATGGGGAGTATTCCATTACATTCCTGTCTTGTGCCTTGTAATGGTGGGCAGGCGCTGGGGACTCAGGAGATGAATGACTTACCTCAGAGTTTCCAGCCTCTGGCCTGCTCTTATAGCTATGGTATTTATATGGCTGGACCTGTTCGGCTTCTGGTCAATGGTAACACCCAGAATGCTGACAGTAGAGAATTCTGTGATGGTAATGCTATTGAACATCAAAGGAGGACAGTTAGATTCACCATTGCTGGATTTTGTCTTTGTCTGACACTTGTGTGGCACAATTGTTAGTTAGGTGTATTATAGAATATTACCAATACCTTGCTTATCTTGTGAATATCAATGGGATTTTAATAGGAATGCAACTACAGGTCTTGAAGAAGCATGGGAAGACCGTTGTGTGACCTTGTGATACATGAGCATGATGAATTGTTATGCAGATTCAGTCTGACATCAACAATTACTTGTATCATGGAAGTGCTTGAGGTAGAAATTTTCACCAGCTTAATTTAATCGAGACAGATAGGAATGTTGTGCATCTGGTTGTAAGTTTGCTCGCTGAGCTGGTAGGTTTGTTCTCAGACGTTTCGTCATCATGCTAGGTAACATCATCAGTGAGTCTCCGGTGAAGCGTTGGTGTTCTGTCCTGCTTGTTATTTATCTGTCTCGGTTTGTTGTGGTGGGTGATATCATTTCTGGTTCTGTTTCTGAGAAGTTGGTAAATGGGGTCCAACTCGATGTGTTTGCTGATGGAGTTCTAAGATGAATGCCAGGCCTCTAGGAATTCCCAGGCGTGTCTTGGTTTAGCTTGTTCCAGGATGGATGTGTTGTCCCAGTCGAAGTGGTGACCCTCTTCGTCTGTGTGTGTGTGGATACCAGTGAAAGTGGGTCATTCCTTTGGTGGATAGTTAGTGCTCAGGTATCTTGGTGGCTAGTGTCCTGCCCGTCTGTCCACTGTAATGCTCGTTGCAGTCCTTGCATGGTATTTTGTATATGACGTTCGTTCTGCTGGTTGTTGGTACGTGTTCCTTTAAGTTAATCAGGAACAGTTTCAGTGTGGTGGTAAGTTTGTGGGCTACCATGATGCTGAGGGGCTGGAGTAGTCTGATCATCATTAAGATGTCTTTCATGTATGGCAAAGTGGCTAGAGTCTCTGGGCGTGTTGTGTCTTGTTTAGACCTGTGGTCCAGGAATCGGCGGACTGCACTTATCAGGTACCCGTTGTTCCTGAATATGTTGCCTGGGTGTTTTTCCTCAGCTTCTCGTAGTTCCTGGGTGCCGCAGGGTGTTGTGGCACATTGTAATAATGTCCTGATGCAGCTCTGTTTGTGGGTGTTGGGATGACTGCTCCTGTAGTTGAGTATCTGGTCAGTGTATGTGGCTTTCCTGTAGATGCTGGTCTACAGCTCTCCATTGGCTTTTCGTTCTACTGTGACGTCTAGGAAGCTGAGTCTGTTATTGTTCTCCTCCGTGTTGGTGAACTTTATACCAGTGAGGATGTTGTTTATGTGTCAGTGGGTTTCTTCTACTTTGTTGCATTTCGTGATGACAAAGATGCCATCCACATGACCCAAAACTTGGGCCAGATTGCAGGAAGGGCTGTTCGTTCTAACCTCTGCACAAGTGCTTCTGCTAAGAGTTCTGATATTGGTGATCCCATGGGCATCCCAGTGATTTGTTTGTACGTCTTATTGTTCAAGGTGAAGTGGGTTGTGAGACACGGGCCTACTAGTTTGAGGATGCTGTCTTTGCTGGAGTTGGTGCTGTCAGGCATTTGTGCATCTACAGTGGAACCTCAACGCAAGTGAGGGACTAATGCAACTTGTCAAACTGAACGTTACAACTTTGTTTCTGTTCTAAAACAGTTAGCGATGCAGAAGGTCATGAACATGATCAGTACGTGCATATCTTAAAGTCAGTTTGTGCAAATATGTTGCTGAGTTTGTTTATACCATCCCAGCCATTGCCGAACATTTAATGAAGCTTAAATAAACATTCACTGGTTAGAAACGCAGACACTTAGAGAATAGAAGCAGGTGTAGGCTACTCAGCCCTTCAAACCTGCTCTGACATTCAATATGATGATGGTTGATCACCCAAATCCACACGCTGTTCCTGCTTTCTCCCCATAACTTTTGATCCATAAGGAATATATCCAACTCCTTCTTATAAACATTCAGTATTTTCGTCTCCAATTCATTCTGGGGCAGACAGTTCCATAGGTTCCCCAGTGTCTGGGGGAAAACATTTCTCCTCACTTCAATCCCAAATGGCCTACCCCATATTCTTAGACTGTGACCCCTCATTGTGGAAGTATTATCAGTCACAGAGACACACTTGTGTAACAAGGACAAGACTCAACAATATAAAAATACCACATTGCAGTATGACATTGAACGTGATGGTCCAGCCCAGAGAAGCAAGAGGGATTCTATAATGAAGGAAGTAGCTGAGAAGAATGTTGAAAACAGAACAGCTGAGTAGACCGCAGTACTGAAGCAATATGGTGTTCTTATTTAATATTGTGACTGGGGCATTGATCATAAAAGCTGTATATTGAGGATGGGGGGTGTAGCTTGGTTGTGTTGGATGGGGTAGATGGATTCAGTAGTGGTGTACTTTGGTCAAGTCGGGAGAGACTGGGTCTTGCAGTGGGATGTAGTTGCATTGGATCATGACGTGTCTGAAAAGGTTGGTTGGGTTAATGGGGAAGGGGGTTAGTTGGGGTAGGATCAAGATGTGGTCAGGCAGGGTGGTCCAGTTGGGGATGTGGTCAGGTCTGCTCGGGGTTGGGGCTAGTGGATGGGGGAAGCAGGCGGTTGGGGTGGGTGTAAATAGATGCGAGTGGCTGGGGTAGTCTGGTCTGGTTGGGAGGATGGTTAGGTGGCAAGGTCTGGTCTGTGCAGTCAGGTTCTCTCCAAGTCGAGCAGCTTTAGCCATTATGTACCAAAAGGAGACTCAGTGTCAACAAAGAGGAATTACACTTTGATGGGATTACACTGAACCCCGAAGCCTCTTCATCAAACAATCTCTATCAGCAGGTTTCCCCAGTTAGACAGTTCCATTTGAGCAACTGTCACAGTGGTCTACTCAGAATGGGACGTTACTGTTGAAGTGGAACAGATAGTGTCTTGCAGGCTTTCGATTTCAGTCAAAAATGCAACACATACTGAATGTCATGATCGATCATCCAATGACCATTGAGGCTTTTGCCATGTCAAATCCAATTCATTATTGAAAATAAAACATATTAACAAAGGTGTTCAGGTAACCTTGTTAGTGTAGTCTGCAGTGTAACAGAGAGCTGCAGTTAAGGAACCTCGCTGGAGCAGTAAGCTACCACAGAGGACCGTATGGAATATGACCATTAAACTTCGAGTACATTTAGATTACAGCGTGGAAACGGGCCCTTCAGCCCAACACCGAAGTGCAACCCACTCAGACCTATTCCCCCACATTTATCCCTTCACCTAACACTACAGGCAATTTAGCATGGCCAATTCACCTAACCCGGACACTTTTGGACTGTGGGAGGAAACCCACGCAGACACAGGGAGAATGTGCAAACTCCACACAAACAGTTGCCTGAGGCAGGAATTGAACCCAGGTCCCTGGTGCTGTGAGGCAGCAGTGCTAACCACTGTGCCACCATGCCACCCACTTTTTTTTTAGATTCATTCTTGTAAACCTCCTTTGGATCCCCTCCAACACCAGCACATACCTCCTTTAGTTTGATTAGATTACTTACAGTGTGGAAACAGGACCTTCGGCCCAACAAGTCCACACTGACCCACCCAGACCTATTCCCCTACATTTACCCCTACACGTAACACTATGGGCAGTTTAGCATGACCAATTCACCTGACCTGCACTTTCTTGGACTGTGGGAGGAAACCGGAGCACCCGGAGGAAGCCCACGCAGACATCGGGAGAATATGCAAACTCCACACAGAGAGTTGCCTGATCATTTATACATTACATTGCCAGAGCATTTTTATTGTTAACAGTATACCGATAAGGGCGTTAATTGCCATTTTTATACTATAAATGGTTCAATTTTCTAAATGATCTATTTTGACTTGACTCCCTATGAGTATATTTTCTCATGCTGTAGGGCATCGATAGTTCCGATTCACACTGTGTGTCTGACAGGGCTGTTGCTGATTCAGAGTACTTTGTGACAATATTACAAAAACAAAATATGGCAGATGCTGGAAATCTGAAATGTAAAAATATCACATTTCTGTGGAGAAAAACAGTTTACATGTCTGGTTAATGATGACCCTTCAAGTCTGAGACAGTCCTGCTCCTGAATCTGATGGTTGTGTCTGAGAGTGTAGTCTCTGTGTCTCATGGTGATGTACGACTGTCCTGTCCCTGATCTGATGGCTGTGTCTTCGAGTTTTGTCTCTGTTTCTCATGATGGCATACGACTGTCCTGCCCCTGATTCTGATGGCAATCTCCAGACTAATGACACTATGTAGCTATATTGACAAAATATATTTTTTTCCATGAAGCCTGAATTTTGCAGAGGGAGAGCGACTGGAGTTTGGAGATCAACACTGTGGTCTAAGCATTGTTAGGAAGTATCATTGCACTAGTTCAAGAGAGCTCCATGAGCATTGGGGGTGGCATAATGGTTAGCACTGCTGTCTCACTGCACCAGGGACCCGGGTTCGATTCCAGCCTCGGGTGGTTGTTTGTATGGAGTTTGCTTGGGTTTCCTCCCACAATCCAAAGGTGTGCAGGTCAGGTGAATTGGCCATACTAAATAGCGTTTGGTGTATTAGTCAGAGGAGGGTGGGTTACTCTTCAGAGGGTTGGTGTGGGCTTGTTGGGCTGAAGGGCCTGTTTCAACCCCAAAGGACCTCTAATCTAATGTCGAGGTGATTGGGAATAAATTGCATTACTAATTACTTTAACCACACTAAATGACTATATTTCTATGCAATAAATTCAACTTGTGTTAAACCTTTACCTTGCCTGGTATTCAGTCCACCTTGGGTAATTTATAGGCCAACTTGTAAATGGGAGTTGCGTTGTTCGGTTGGCTGAGTCAGCAAAACTGGTTTGTGCCTGCACATGATTTGTCGGGAGCTTGCTGTGCATGTTCTAATTTGGAGCTGGCTCTCAGGCTGGAGGGAGTGGTCTTGAAATTATACCAAAGTATGACATATTGTGAATTATTGACCGATGGAAGCTGCAGTTGGATGTTGTTACTGCGGAGAAAGTGAGTTATTAAAAACTAGCAGGTAAACTTTGCCACTAATATAGAATCATAGAATGCTTACAGCTCTAAAGGATGCCACTCAGCCTGACATATCTGTGGCAGTTGTCTGCAAGAACAATGCATCTAGTCCCACAGCCTTATCACTTCCACATAGGCTCTGCACATTTTCCATTTTAGATTGTAAATCCTGTTCCCTTTTGAAAGGCATTATTGAATCTGCTTTCACCACATTCTCAGAACGGTGCACATTTTTTTTTAGATTAGATTACTTACAGTGTGGAAACAGGCCCTTTGGCCCAACAAGTCCACACCGACCCGCCGAAGCGCAACCCATCCATACCCCTATATTTACCCCTTCACCTAACACTACGGGCAACTTAGCATGGCCAATTCATCTGACCTGCACATCTTTGGACTGTGGGAGGAAACCGGAGCACCCGGAGGAAACCCACGCAGACACGGGGAGAATGTGCAAACTCCACACAGTCAGTTACCTGAGGCGGGAATTGAACCCAGGTCTCTGGCGCTGTGAGGCAGCAGTGCTAACCACTGTGACACTGTGCCGCCCACTGGATAAAGAGGTTTCTCCTCGCATTGCCATTGTTTCTTTTGACAGCCATTTGACACCAATATCCTGTTGTTGGCGATTCTCCCATCAGTAGGAAAAGAGTTGCATTCCTTCTCAATCTCCTCCTCCCAAGGGGGAGGATTTCTCGAATCTGTCATGTAACCCGATGTTCTTCATCCCCGGAATCTTTCCTGTGAGCCTTTTCTGCACTCTCTCCAGGGCCTTCAGTGCCTTCATCAGTTGTGGAGCCCAGAACAAAAGTCAGTCCTCCATTTGAGGCTGAATCAGTGAATTGCAGGTTTACGATAACTGCTTGTTCCTCCTTATAAAGCCCAGGACTCCTTACCGGTTTTGTTCAGCTGCACTTTCAACATGTCCTGTCACCTTCAGTAATTTATGCACATGTCCCTCTGTTCCTATGCTCCCTCTGGAATTGTGACCTTTGTTGTCTGTGTTCTTCCTGCCAAAGTTAATCATTCACACTTCTCTGCATTAGATTTCATATGCCTGTTGTCCACTCATTCTACCAACCTCCTGATGCCATATTAAAGTTTAATCCTCACAGTTCATAATCCTTCCAACTTCTGCAAATTTTGAAATTTGACTCTACCTGAAAATCCTGAACTTGTCGCCTGCTCACTTGAGCCTAATGCAGATCTAGAAGAGCAACGGTCCTAATACTAATGCCGAGGTATCCTTGCTCCAGTCTGACAACCACCATTTTCTGTTTTTCCCACTCAACTGATTTTATTTCCTCTTCACTTTATTCTACGAGCTCCAACATTGCACACAAGTCTGTTGTAAGATACTTATTTAAGCACTTTTTGGAAGTCTGCATATACCATGCCAACTGCATTGCTGTCATCAACCTTCTCTCTTACTCTCTGTTCTTAAAAACTTCATGTTTAAAAAAAACAATTATCTCTTTAAAATATCTTTGTTGGCTTCCTTTAATTAGCCTCCATATGCCAAGTGACTATTAATTTTGATCTAACGTATCATTGCTGAAAGATTCCTCTGTTATTGAGATTAAATTGACTGGGCTGTAATTGCAGGATTTATCCTGGCATCTTTCCTTAAACAATCTCAATTGCAATTCTCCATTCCTCTGGCATTCCAATTGGAATGTACATGCATGAGGGAAATGGGAAAGGATAGGGTCAGGTGTGAATATGATGCTCTCTTGTGCAGAACAAGTGACGCCTGTTGTGTCTGAGTTCACGGAAAAAAAAGATTTAAAAGGTACTAAATCACTGCTCTTACCCTTGAAACTGTTGCCAAGCCTAGAATGGACTGCAAAAAATAGCCACAAAAATAGTCAGTGAGGGACAGTCTTCCAGAAAACTTCAGTAACACCACTGTATTTGCACTAGATCAACAATATAGTGATGGGAATGCGCCCCAGTCCATCAGTCATTTTTCCATGTCTCTGTGTGAGGTACTGGCATGCTAATATAATAACGTGCTGTACAGGATGGGACAAGTTGTAGAAATCATTTTCTTTTCTTCAATATTTATCTAATTCTGATCTTAAGGTGGCCTCTTCTCTCAATCGTTCCTGTGTGTTTGCATTGTTCTATTGCCCTACTCATAACTGTCACTGTGCAGCCAACGCAAGCAGTAATCCACTTTGAGTCACATCTTTCTCTTTTCTTGAGCCAAGGTGGGAAACTCTCCTCTTCTCCCCTCCTTCCTCATTGGAACCTCTGCTATTAAGTGACTGAAGTCCAAACCTTGGTTTTTGAAGACGGCTGATGATTTAAGGAAAAAGTCTGTTGGCTTTGTGAAAATTCATAATTTCTTCTGTGTGCATCAAAGCCTTGCAGCTGTGAGATTGAGCTAAGGTATGTACCAGCCTCCTCACATGACGGAGGTGGGGTTTCAGACATCCTGGAGGCCCTGACAATGTCAACAATGAATGTGTTGTAGAGTGCAGAGCAAAACAAAATTTGATATATTCAGCAGAAATATAATATTCAGCAATTAGAGTTCCTCTTCCGAACAAAGTTGAGTTCAGCATCTATAGGAGTTGGGACATCTTGTTGCAGCTGTACAAGATGGTGAAGCCACATTTGTAGTACCGTGTGCAGTTCTGGTCATCCTACTATAGAACTAATAGTGTTAAACTAGAAAGAGTTGCAGAAAAGATTTATTAGGATGCTGCCTGGACTGGAAAGTTTGAGTTATAAGGAGGGGTTGGATAGAGTCATAGAGATGTACAGCACGGAAATAGACCCTTTGGTCTAACCCGTCCATGCCGACCAGATATCCCAACCCAATCTAGTCCCACCTGCCAGCACCCAGCCCAGATCCCTCCAAACCCTTCCTATTCATACACCCATCCAGATGCCTTTTAAATATTGCATTTGTACCAGCCTCCACCACATCCTCTGGCAGCTCATTCCATACACGCACAACCCTCAGCTGGGACCTCTCTCCCTGGAGCATAAGAGACTGAGGTGACCTTATTATATTGGATTAGATTCCCTACAGTGTGGAAACAGGCCCTTCAGCCCAACAAGTCCACACCAACCCTCCGAAGAGCAACCCACCCAGACCCATTCCCCTACATTTACCCCTTCACCTAACACTGTGGGCAATTTAATATGGCCAATTCACCTAATCTGTACATCTTTGGACTGTGGGAGGAAACCGGAGCACCCGGAGGAAACCCACGCAGACACGGGGAGAACGTGCAAACTCCACACAGTCAGTTGCCCGAGACGGGAATTGAACCCAGGTCTCTGGTGCTGTGAGGCAGCAGTGCTAACCATAAGAGACATAGATAAGATAGATAGCCAACAGCTTTTCCCCACAGTAGGGGAGTCTAAAACTAGAGTGCATAAGGTTTAAGGTGAGAAGGAAGAGATAGAAAAGAGTCCAGAGGGGCAATCTTTTTTCACACCAAGGGTGGTGACAGCCTGGAATAGACTGCAGTTGATAGTGATGGAGGTGAGTACAATTTTTTCATTTAAGAAGCATTTAGACAGATACATGGATGGGATAGGTATGGAGGGATATGGACCAAACACAGGCAAATGGAACTAGTTTAATTGTGAAAACTGGGCTGCATGGACAAGTTGGGCTGAAGGGTCTGCTTCCATGCTGTAAACCTCTATGACTCTATGATCTCACTTGAACATAGTGCTTGCTACCCCTGAAACATTGATAAAATCCAATCTGGATTCCAGTGAAAATGATGGGTGAGACAAAGGCTCTGTATTCAATCTATACTGTATCGCCACCTGTACTCATATAAACTCCCAGTAATTCTTCTCTCAAACTCTTTGGCTTCCTTCAAGATAATCAATTGTGCGTCGGTGCCTGAAGCTGATGTTAGTTCAGTGGGAACTTGCTTTCACTTGGCCCCGACCAGGGTCAGTGGTATCCCGGGGAGAGCTTAAAAACTCGGGCCTGGTTTGCAAGACCTCGGGCTTTATTTTGTGAGACAGTCCTGACAAGGTTCCTTCTCAGCTGCTGCCCTGTCTTTGACTCCCGAGCCCTCCTTTGGTGGTGTATTTATCTTGTCCAGCTGTTTGAGGTCTCTGTTCTTTCATGAGTAACTAGTGGAACAAATCCCTTTACTGCGGCACAGCAGCTTATGCTCACTCAATGGCTCTTGGATTACCAGGCATCTCAGGAAAATTTCAATTATTTAATGTCTGCGGCTACTTTCCATCCAACCAGATCTTTTGAATGATTAGAGAGTTTAACAGGGAAAAACAATTGCACCAGAAAATTAAACTTGGGTTAAATGCCTGATGAGTTCTTATGTTCTATCCTGCTATGCACTTGACACCATGATAAATCTTGTGATTATTACAACAGTATTGAAAGCTCAACATACAAAAAAGCCACCAGTGTCCACGTAAGTGCTGCTTTCCTTGTGTGATTCTCTCTTTGCTTTTCTTAGACCTCGAAGGATTCCAGGAGCAAATACTAATGTTTTCTTCTCTGCTTGAAAACCTTCTTCAGCATATTTTTGAACATCAAGGCCCTTGTAGAAAATGCAGAGGAGATTTACTTAGAATGTTACCAGGAGCAAGGGAATTATGTGGTGAGGCTGTTGAAGCAGGATTGTTTTCCCGAGAGCAGACGAGGTTAAGGGAGAACTTTAATGGATGTTCCAACTCATGGGAGTCTTGATGGAGTTAATGAGGCGAAGCTGTTTTTAGTGACAGAAGAGTCAGTAGCTGAAGCACATGGAGTAACGCGGTAATTTGCCAAAGAACCAGACAGAACTGAGAATTTTTATTCTGCACTGGACTGTGATCTGCGATGGGCTGCCTGAAGGAATGGGGAAAGCCGATTTAGGAATAACTTTCCAAAGGGAATTGCAGCTGTACCCGAAAAGGAGAGCATTTTGCAGGCATAAGTACAAAAAGAGAATGGGATCAATTGAATCATTTTTTCCATGAGCTGGTTTTGGCATAGTGGCTGCCTCTGGTTCTCGATAAATCCAGCTGAGGCTTCCATATTGAAGCACATTTTACTGAGGTTTCTGACTTTGGTTTCTCCCCCAAACTGTACCTGTCCTGGGAATGTTGGATGTTACAGTGTCAGGGAAGTATTACTCTGTATCTAACCCCATGTAACCCCATGCTGTCTCTGTCCTGGGGTTTTTTGGTGGGAACAGTGTCGAGAGACCTTTACACTGTACCTAACCCCCCCCCCCCCCTCCCGCCCCCCCCCACCCCCTCCCCCACCCCTGCTGTCTCTGTCCTGGAGATATTTGATGGGAACAGTGTAGAGAGACATTTACGCTGTATCTAACCTCATGCAGTCTCTGTCCTGGGAGTATTTGATGGGGACAGTATAGCGTAAGCTTTACTCAATATCTAACCTCATGTGGTACCTGTCCTAGGAGTGTTTGGGTACGGTGTGCAGGGCACTTTACTTCATAATTAATCCTCTCTTGTACCTGCTCTTTTTTTTAATGATGGTCCAACACAGAGGAAACTTTTCTTTCTATCTAACCTGTGCTGTTGCAAGGTTTGAAGTACTTAATGTTTACTTTGGCTGCCTTTAATTTGAGGAGGAAAGAGTGTAATAAAAAAGGTTTTAAATCTGTTCAGCTGTCGAGGACAGCATCAAATAGAAAGAATGTGAACCCAAAGCCTCTCCTGATTCAGTGTAATGTCAGCTCATCCAGGATTACATTGATTTTATTTAGAGCTCCTACAGTGTGGAAACAGGCCCTTGAGCCCAACAGCAAACCTCCAAAGAGTAACCCACCCAGACCTATTGCCCTACTATCTTATACTCACCCCTGACTAATGCAGTAATCTAGGCATCCCTGACCGCTATGGGCAATTCACCTAACCTGCACATCTTTGGACTGTGGGAGGAAACTCACGCAGACACGGGCTCCACACAGCCAGTCACCTGAGGCTGGAATCAAACCCAGGTCCCCCAACATTGTGAGGCAACATGCTAACCACTGAGCCACTATGCCACCCTTGCAAAGACCAACTGATTAGATGGTGGAACAGGTTACTTCAGGAATTTACAGTAAGTTAGATTCATCAGTAAACATCTCCTGTCTGTCGGTGGTAAAGATGCTTTATCAACACTAATTGGCATTAAGTCACCATATTATGTTCAATGCTCCAGAGACCAGGTCATAATCATTGCATCTTATTGCGAAGGTGGGAGACCATTTGGCCCATTGTGCCTTTGCAAGCTCGTTGAAGTGCTTAATCTTTAAATCACAAAAAGCTGAATTAATAAACTTCAATGTTTAGCAGGGAACACCAGCCTCCCTTAGGCTAGAATAGTTTTCATCCCTTTCATCCAGAACGGGAAGCAATGGGGTTCATTTCCATTTGGTTTAAATCTTGAGCTGGTCTACCAGAGGACAAGGCATGTGTAATGCAGGTTAGGTGACACCCCATGCCTCCTGGTGGACATCTACAGAGAGTATTTCTCGAGATCTGTTCATCCTTCACTCAATTTCACACTGTTGTGACCCCGGAGGGAAATTAAGCCTCATTATTCAATGAGTTTTCAAATGTGTGAAAAATGGCCAATTTAATCTGGAGGATGGTTACTGCCTATCTGTGACCACTATCTAAATTCAAAGAAACTCACGCCAGATTTCATCAATGAGCACGAAATTCAAAGATAATGTAAATCTTAGAACAAACTTATCCTCTAACATGTGGCAAAAAAAAACAGTTGATTTATTATTAATAAGAAAACTTAACCAATGCCCCCTTTAAATCCAACACTCAGACATTCATTCATAAATCGGATGGTTGAGCCCAACAAAACAAAGTCTTTTTAAAAATATTGTGAGCAGAAAATGTATAAGCAAAAGAGAAATAAAGTCTGCCAATCGATGTCCAACCAAAAGGCAAAATGAAGCAACTTTCTCACAATAATTTTTTAATGATATCACATTATTGTTGGCTGTGGTCATCTTTTATTTGGTAGCCGGTCAGTTGGACCTAGGTCTTGGCTTGAGTTAGAAGTTTTATTGATGTACAGTCTTTGAACGTTACTATTTCTCCACTTAAAGGGAGAAGAAGAGAGTGATTTTGCTTTTTGCCAGTCTTGAAGAATGTAGTTCTAACTGATTCTCTTCTCAGTTTGGTGACAAACCGCCACTGACAACCAATCCAAATCCTGTTGCTGGACTGTTTTTTACTTCTTCAATAATCCAACGCCACATCATGCCCCACAAAATAGCATTAAAATGCAACTTCCCACAAAGCTGTATGGTCTTATGTAACTATTTGCTGACAACTTTTTATTTTTAGATTAGATTAGATTCCCTACAGTGTGGAAATAGGCCCTTTGGCTCAACCAGTCCACACTGGCCCTCCGAAGAGTAACCCACCCAGACCCATTTCTCTCTGACTAATGCACCTAACACTATGGGCAATTTAGTATGGCCAATTCACCTGACTTGCACATCTTTGGACTGTGGGAGGAAACCGGAGCACTCAGAGGAAACCCACGCAGATACAGCGAGCATGTGCAAACTCCACTCAGACAGTCACCCGAGGCTGAAATCGAACCTGGGTCCCTGGTGCTGTGAGGCAGCAGTGCTAACCACAGAGCCACCGTGCCCCCCAAATAAAGTGTGTTGGTTCTTCCAACACCCTTTGGCGGAATGAATCTGCAGTGCTCAGACCTATGGACACTCACTAATCCAATCATATTCCCTCCAGCCGCCTTGTTAGCTTCTCCTATTCCTTAAATAATGATACTTGAGTCTAAGTCCCTCTACACTCTTTGCACTTCAGTGTGGATCTTCTTCGGGCATAACTTTTTTTTATACTTGATTGATGATATTCCAAGCTGACTAAAAAAAAGCACATGAAATAAGAAAAGATCTTTCAGCTCATCAAGACCTGCTTTCACCTTTCCAAGGTATGTAACCTGCTCAATGGGTGTAATTGAATGGACAATCTAATATTTTACAATCTGTTTGTGGTGTTATGAGGGAGTCCCAAGAGATCACCTGCCTCTCTTCTTCATTTCTCTTTGTCCCATTAAAGGCTTTTAAAGGAAATCTTAGCGTGCATAAACCCTTCTGTGCTTAGCTTCCGCCCGCTCCCCCCCCTCCCCCCACCACCCCCACCCCTCCATCACCATTCCTCTTTCACCTGGCTGATGCTTGCACAAGCACAGCTGATGAATTATTTAGAATCCGAGCATCAAAATTCATTTTCGAGCTTGCAGTAAATTAAGCTAATACTGCTTGAAGTTACAGAGATGGTCTCTGCAGAACAAAGAACAAAGACCATTACAGCACAGGAACAGGCCCTTCGGCCCTCCAAGCCTGTGCCGATTCAGATCCTCTATCTAAACCTGCCTCCTCTTTTCTAAGGATCTGTATCCCTCTGCTCCCTGCCCATTCAGGTATCTGCTCAGATGCAGCTTAAAAATGTGTTGCTGGAAAAGCGCAGCAGGTCAGGCAGCATCCAAGGAGCAGGAGAATCGACGTTTCGGGCATAAGCCCTTCTTCAGGAATGAGGAAGGTGTGCCGAGCAGGTACAGACATAAAAGGTAGGGAGGAGGGACTTGGGGGAGGGGTGTTGGGAATGCGATAGGTGGAAGGAGGTTAAGGTGAGGGTGATAGGCCGGAGAAGGGGTGGGGTGGAGAGGTCGGGAAGAAGATTGCAGGTCAAGAAGGCAGTGCTGAGTCTGAGGGTCAGGACTGAGATAAGGTGGGGGGAGGGGAAATGAGGAAGCTGGAGAAAACTTGTGGTTTCATCCCTTGTAGTTGGAGGGTTCCGAGGCGGAAGATGAGGCGCTGTTCCTCCAGGCGTCATGTTGCCATGGTCTGGCGATGGAGAAGGCCAAGGACCTGCATGTCCTTGGCGGAGTGGGAGGGGGAGTTGAAGTGTTGAACCACGGGGCGTTTGGGTTGGTTGGTGCAGGTGTCCCAGAGGTGTTCTCTGAAATGTTCTGCAAGTAGGCGGCCTGTCTCCCCAATGTATAGGAGGCCACATCGGGTGCAGCGGATGCAGTAAATGATGTGTGTGGAGTTGCAGGTGAATTTTTGATGGATATGGAAGGATCCCTTGGGGCCTTGGAGGGAAGTGAGGGGGGGGGAGGTGTGGGCGCAAGTTTTGCATTTCTTGCGGTTGCAGGGGAAGGTGCCGGGAGTGGAGGTTGGGTTGGTGGGGGGGGTGTGGACCTGACGAGGGAGTCACGGAGGGAGTGGTCTTTCCAGGTAGGGGAGGCCAGGGAAATATATCCTTGTTGGCGGGGTCTGTTTGGAGGTGGCGGAAATGACGACGGATGATACGATGTATCTGGAGGTTGGTGGGGTGATAGGTTAGGACCAGTGGGGTTCTGTCCTGGTGGCCTGCACCTCCACACACATCATTTACTGCATCTGCTGCTACCCGATGTGGCCTCCTACTACAAGGGATGAATACAGATTTCTCCAGTTTCCTCATTTCCCCTCCCCCCACCTTATCTCAGTCCCAACCCTTGGACTCAGCACTGCTTTCTTGACCTGCAATTTTCTTCCTGACCTCTCCACCCCACCTCCTCTCCGCCCTATCACCCTCACCTTAACCTCCTTCCACCTATCGCATTCCCAACGCCCCTCCCCCAACTCCCTCCTCCCTACCTTTTATGTGTGTACCTGCTCGGCACACCTTCCTCATTCCTGAAGAAGGGCTTCTGCCCAAAACGTCAATTCTGCTGCTCCTTAGATGCTGCCTGACCTGCTGCACTTTTCCAGCAACACATTTTTCAGCTCTGATCTCCAGCATCTGCAGTCCTCATTTTCTCCTAGATGCAGCTTAAATCGTGCTATCGTGCCTGCCTCTACCACCTCCAATGGCAACAATTTCCAGGCACCCACCACCCTCTGTATAAAGAACTTTCCACAGATATTTCCCTTAAACATTTCCCCTCTCACCTTGAACTCATGACCCCTAGTAATTGAGTCCCCCACCCGGGGAAAAGCTTCTTGCTATCCACCCTGTCTATACCTCTCATGATTTTGAAGACCTCAATCAAGTCCCTCCTCAGTCTCCATTTTTCTCATGAAAATAATCCTAACCTACTCAATCTCTCATCATAGCTAGCGCCCTCCATACCAGGCAATTCTAGTGAACCTCCTCTGCATCCTCTCCAAAGCATTCACATCCTTTTGGTAATGTGGCGACCAGACCTGTATGCAGTATTCCAAATGTGACCAAACCGAAGTCTTACACAACTGTAACATGATCTGCCAACTCAATATCCCAGTCAATGCAGGAAAACATGCCGTATACCTTTTTGACTACTCTATTGACCTGCATTGCCACCTTCAGGGTACAATGGACCTGAACATCCAGATCTGCCTGTACGTCAATTTTCCTCAGGGCTTTTCCATTTACCATAATGTTTGCTCTAGAATTGGATCTTCCAAAATGCATCATCTCACATTTGCCTGCACTGAACTCCATCTGACATTTCTTTGCCCAACTCTCCAATCTATCTGTATTCTGATGCATTCTCTGGCAGTCCCCTTCACTATCTGCTTCTCCACCAATCTTGGTGTCATCTGCAAACTTGCAAATGAAACTACTTATATCTTCTTCCAGATCATTTAAGTATATCACAAACACAGTGGCCCCAGCATGGATCCCTGTGGAACACCACTGGTCACTGTTCCCCATTTTGAGTAACTCCTTTCCATTACTCCTTTTTGTCTCCTGCTGCCCAGCCAGTTCTCTATCTATCTGGCTAGTACACCCTGGACCTCATGCGACTTTGCTTTCTCCATCAGCCTACCATGGGGAACCTTATCAAATGCCTTATTGAAGTTCATGTATTATGACATTTATAGCCCTTCCTTCATCAATCAACTTTGTCACTTCCTCAAAGAATTGTATTGAGTTGGCAAGACGTGACCTTTCCTGCACATAACTGTGTTGCCCATCACTAATAAGCCCATTTTCTTCCAAATGGAATAGATCCTATCCCTCAGTATCTACTCCAGCAGTTTCCCTACCACTGACGTCTACAATTACCTGGAGTATCTCTGCTACCCTTCTTAAACAAGTGGACAACATTAGCAATTCTCCAGTCCTCCAGAACCTCACCCATCTTCAAGGATGCTACAAAGATATCTGTTAAGGCCCCAGCTATTTTCTCTCTTATCGTTGGCATTTACTGGCAGATACATCACTCAAGATGGGAGAACACATTCAGCCAAATGCGCCCTGAATCTTGCCTTCACTTTTGATCTTTCTAATGCAGAGTTGGAAATTAGAGGGTATAAATGTAAGGTGAAAGGGGAAAGATTTAAAAGGGACATAAAGGGCAATTTGTTCCTGCAGAGGGTGCTGCATGCATGGAATGAGCTAGCAGAGGAATTACAGAGGTGGGTATGATTACAACATTGAGAAGGCATTTGGTTGAGTATCTGCATAGGAAGGGTTGAGAAAGAGATGGGTCAAATGCTGGAAAATGAGGCTAGATCAATCAGGGAACTCATATGCCATGAGGTCTTCTTGGCCAACCTCATTACAATCACTATGGGTTTGTTTTTGTTTCCCTCGTTTACAGTGCTTAAACATGGGAACAGGAGGGGTATCGGAAACTTGGAAGGAGGTTAGGGTGAGTCACAATGTTTCTTTGTGCCATCCCTAGTTTGCCACCTGCCCTTGCACTGCTAGAGCTCAGGCAGATTGTGGTTTAATGTGAACCTGCAGTTGGGGAAGCTCCTGTCCTGGGCACCGGGATTGCAAATGAACAGGTTATGTCTTCAACTGACACCAGGGAGAGAGGGAGAGAGATGGAGTCAGTGACTGGGGTTCAGTGTTTGGAGCAGGAGTTGAAGCTAATGATGCCAGTCTTTCAAATACATATACGGAGGAGATTTATGCTCCTCCCAGACTGGATGTTAGATGAGCTGTCTGATCATTTAGCAATAGTGGAGGATTTGGGAGAGGCAGTGGTGAGGTTGAGTTGGGTGCATTCAACAAACATGTGAAACAGGGAACCTTTGGACCATATCATTGAAGGTCAACATGTAGGTGAGAAATGGGAGGGGCCAAGGAGAGAAATGGGAGGGACCTAGGATAGACTCTTGAAGGACATCAAAGGGAACAGTGCAGGAGCAGGAGAAAAAAGTAAGATTGTGCATTTATAATGCACTTTTCATACCCATGGTCTATCTCACATGTTTTGTAGCCAACTTAGCCCTACAGCTGTTAGACAAGTGTTTGATGTCTGGCGTGGCTAAAATCACAAACACTTTTATAAACCAGGTTATATTGTCAGTTCAGACAACCACCTGAGGAAGGAGCAGCGCTCTGAAAGCCAGCACTACCAAATAAACCTGTTGGACTATAACCTGGTGTTGTTTGATTTTTAACTTTGTACACCCCAGTCCAACACCAGCATCTCCAAATCATGACATTTATAAACAGGGAGCTGTGGTTACTTTTCGCAGTAACAGCAATGAAAGTCTTTTACCTTCTCGCACGGGACAAATTAGAGATAAATTTGCATTTCTTCAGCTCCTATGAAAGCCCGATGCTCTCATATTACTGAACAGCCAATGAAATGGCGATATCTCTGTGTCAGGAAAGGCAGCAGCCATTTTGTGCATAACAAATGCCCTAAAACAGCCACAAGCAAATAATAAGCAGATTCCCTGCAGCTTTGAGCGGTGTTGGTTGATAACTGAAATATTGGCTTTGACACAAGGGAGAATTTCTGTCACTCTTTTCCAAAGGTTGTCATGGGACCTCTTCCATCCTCTGAGCTGGTGGACAGAATCTGATTTAAATTTTTGCCAGGAAGCTGCTGTGTTTCCTTCCCAACAGTTCAGCATTCCTTTCTGTACTGTCAGCCGAAGCAATGTGTTCAACTACTCTGAATGGGATTTGGGTCTCTTGGACAAACACTCGGGTAAATGGCTGCCAAACGACACTCGAACGTGCAATCCTATTTCAGAGGGTTGAGGTTGGTTCAGCCTGGCCTTAGAAACGGTTGTGCAATCTGATTTTGGCCCTGACACACATTGCTCCTCTCTCTTTGGTCTCACAAGAAAGCACGTGCCGAGCTAGATGTGACTGTAGGGATTAAAGCACGATGAAAATCGACTGAAGCAAGGGTGTAGAGGGAGTTGAGCTGCTGTAAACAGATGTGTGACAGGTAACCATTAACAGAACCTTTTCTAGCACCAATGGTTTCTGAGCTGATTGTGATGCATTAACCCTCACTGTCACAAATAGGTTGCTCGCTTTAAAACAAAATTCTCTCTCTATTTTCACTATTGATCAATACGCGGGTTGTGATTTTGATTTTTTTCCCCTTTTTTAAATATTGGGAATGTATTTTCCCCTGCTCTTGTTTTTGTCTCTAACGTTGCAAAGTCCACAACAACACTGTGGTAAATTTAAAAACCAGAACTAGGGTTTGTTTCATGCACTCTTTGATGCAGACTATTGTCTGTTTTACAGGCCGGAGACTTTTTCTTTGCAGGTTGGAATTATGGATTTCGATATTCAGGAGATGTTAAGTGGAGCGGTGCTGACCTTTAAACTGCCTGCTCTTTCAAAATCCTGTCTTCACAAAGCAGCTGGGTTCGATACTTTCAGGTTGTAAGAGGCAGCAGAAGAGTACGTCTTGCAGGTTCAACCTTGACGTTCCCATGGGAGTCATGTGACCAAGCCTTTTCCTTATGCATTTGTGGGACGTGGGCACCACTGGCTGTCCCGTCCCTATTTGTCCTTCAGAAGGTGGTGATGAGCTGAACCACTGTAGTCCAAGTACTATAGGTTGACCCACAATGACCTTGGGGAGGGAATTCCACGGTTTTGACCCAGCGATACTGAAGGAACAGTCAGGGTTAATGCACCACAATCTGTTCAGGGACCATTAGTTCTGGTCTGTTAATTGGTACCTGTCACACGTCTGTTACCAGTGGTATAAGTCAGGATGGTGAGTGGCTTGGTGGGTGAACTTGCAGGTGGTAGTGTTCTCACGTATCTGCTGCCCCTATCCTTCAAGATGGAAGTGATCATGGGTTTCAAAGGTGCTGTATAAGGATCTTTGATGACTCTCTGCAGTCTATCTTTTGGATGGAAGACACTGCTGCTACTGAGCATCGATGGTGCAGGGAATGGATGAGTCATAGAATCATAGAGATGTACAGCATGGATACAGACTCTTCAGTCCAACCCATCCATACTGACCATATACCATAACCTAATCTAATCCCATTTGCCAGCACTTGGCTCAGACCCCTCCAAACCCTTCCTATTCACATACCCATCCAGATGCCTTTTAAATGTTGTAATTGTACCAGCCTCCATCACTTCCTCTGGAAGCTTCTTCGACACACGCACCACCCTCTGCATGAAAAAGTTGCCTCTTAGGTCCCTTTTAAATCTTCCCCTCTCACCCTATACCTATGCCCTCTAGTTCTGGACTCCCCCACCCCGGAAAAGACCTTGTCTATTTACCCTATCTATGTCCCTCATGATTTTATAAACCTCTATAAGGTCACCCCTCAGCCTCTGAGACTCCAGGGAAAACAGCCCCAGCCTGTTCAGCCTCTCCCTGTAGCTCAAATCCTCCAACCCTGGCAACATCCTTGTCAATCTTTTCTGAACCCTTTCAAGTTTGACAACATCCTTCCGATAGGAAGGAGACCAGAATTCCACACAATATTCCAAAGTGTTCAAATCAATGTCCTGTGCAGCCGCAACATGACCTCCCAACTCCAACACTCAATGCTCTGTCCGATTGGATGCTTGTGGATGTGGTGCTAATTTGCCCTGGATGGTGTCAAGCTTCTTGAATGTTGCTGGAGCTGCATTTATTCAGGCAGGTGGGAGCATTCCATCACATTCATGGCTTGTGCCTTATGGATAATGGACAGGCTTTGGGGAATCAGGAGGTAAATTACTCCCCACTGTATTCCTAGTCTCTAATCTGCTCTTGTAAGCCCCAGTGTTTATGTGACAAGTCCAGTTGAGTTCCTGGTCAATGGTTAGCCCAAGGATGTTGATACTGGAGAATTCAGTGATGGTAACCACAGAAAATTGAGGGGAGCTGGTTAGATTGACTCTTATTGGAGATGGCCATTGCCTAGAATTTGTGTGATGTTAATGGTATTTAACACTTGTCAGCCGCAGTCTAGATGTCATCCAGATTTTGTTGCATTTGAACGTGGAATGCTTCAGGATCTGAGGGTTCATGAATGGTGCTGAATGTTGTGCAATTATTGGCAAACAGTCCCACTCTGACCGTACGATGGAGAGAAGGTCACCTTCAGGCAGGTGGGGGGAGTTGGGGAGGCAGAGGCAGCTGCCTTTAAAGCAAGGTTTGCATTGCAGATAGGTAGTTGTCTACAGTGAATATCATTAACTGATTTTGTTGGAGGATGGGTCTAACTTGTCTCAGGTTTTCTCTTGGAGATTATCACTCTTCTGGTAGATTATACCACAATAGTGAACGTTATGGACCCATCAAGAGGTACCTGGGTGTCAGTTGTTCACTGATATCGATGATGGGGAGGGTTCTGGAAGTCCACTCACATGATTATAGCAGACACCTTTGTGGAGTATGTGTGTGTGTGTGTGTGTGTGTGTGTTGTGCACATGTGCACACTTCCACTCCATTTGTGACATTCGTCTGAGTTTTGGATGACCACCAATCATGTTTCACATTAGGTATCTTGGTCTTTGAAAATGCTGGGATTATAGAAGGAGCACTGATGGAGGCTGTTTGTCCATCTGGTCTTTACTGGCTCTCTGAAAGAGCGACTCACTCTCTACTTACTTTCTGCAAGAATCTTTAAGCAACAGCACTTTCCTTCCTGGAAGCCTTGCCCTATAATGTGACTTGCAGTTTTCATCAAGGCTAAGCAAAAGAACTTGAGCCATGAGATTCCTGCTGGGTAAACCCAGCAGGGAAACACATCGCTAACAATCCCTTGAGGTATTCTGCGGTGGCAGGATGGCTAGTGTTGGGTAGGATATGAAGCACCAAAGCACAGTGACATGCAACCAAATGCAGGAGACCCACACTGCCCAGCCAATCTGTGCCCATCCCAGAGGAAATGGCTGCAGAATGCAGTATCTCTCTCTGAGCATAAATGGGAGAGAACGTTGAGCTGACTGAGTTTGATCCATTATTAGTTAGATCCAATCTCTACTTGCCCATCTCCCACTGCAACTCCCAGGTCATTTCCTCTGCCCTGAAGCTCTTCAACCATGTCCTGAAACAGAGTCGTTACTACAGCCACATTTGCTTCCTCAGTGCCTGCCTCATCCCACACAGACTCCGGACCACTTGGTAGGGGGCAAGTGTCCTGTGTGATCTGTCTCTACCAGTTAGCCTCACGATTCATTGTAAATCTGGGATCAAGCTGTGTGCCCACTTTATCTTCATCCCCATGTACTGTTTCTCAAAGGAAAATAAGTACGCTAACTTTAACAATATTGTAGGGGGTGGATTGAGACAATCAATTTCCTCTGGTAGTGAGAACCCATAACCAGGAGATTAAATGTTAACATTCAATCTGGGATGTTCAGGGTGACGTCAGAGAACACCAGGAGATTGGTTGGTTGTTTTTAAGTGAAGTTATTAAGGGTTAAGGGTAATTAAGTTACAGCTTACCGAAGGTCTAATCAGATTTTGGACTGACCTCTTCCTGATCTAACGATCCTATGTGAGGACAGAACTTGTACAAATGGAAGTTTGGAACAAGAATTGAGGTGTTTTGCTCATCGACTTTTACAAGTGTGATGCCTTTGTCAATGGCAACTTTCCCAACAAGCATCTGTGTCATGGAATGGGTTGGACAAGGTTCCTGTGTATTGCCTGGAGACCTCCTTGAAAAGGGATAGCTCACCTTTATATTTGTTTGATCAGAGGCACCTTTTGGAATCTCTCAGTCAATGTGAGTCTACCACTGGCTTTAGGAGGAAGTGCATGTCAACGAGTTTAAAAAAACGTCTTGCCCTGGCCCGTGTCCTGTTGAGGGGGTCCTGCCATTTAGTGGTTTATCTCCTGCCCCCTGGGATTCTGCCAGCATGTGTAACACGAGATGATGTGTTTCTAAAGTGGCTTTAATCATCTGCCCTGGAGTTCTTAAAGCCGCAGGGGGTTAATAATCCAGCACAAGCCTCTGGACAGTAATTCAGTCAGTCTGTCAGCCCAGGATCATCCATGTAGTCCTGAAAGAAGCTGGAGTGTAACATCTCTGACAGAATCTACTTAGACAATTCCTCATATGTATGGATTTTATTTAGAGATTTCTAAATAGAGACAATTGATGCAACTTCCTGTTATTTGTCTGGATGATTATAAATATGTTTGCCTATGAAGCATATTTCTCTATCTTGCCAGATGCATAGAATGCTCATCCGGTTGAATCTTTTGGATACTTGTATGATACCACGCATAACATACAGGATAAAAATGGCTTAATACTCAGAGGAGCTTTCTTGATATCTCTCCACTTCCAATTCTCTAAATCCCATCTTTCTTTTCTTCAATTTTTCTCAATGTAATTGTCTGTAAATCTGTGAAGCTTAGGCTGCCTAATTTGACTGTTTGGTTTTTCTTCTCTATGTTTATGCCTGGCTGCCTATTAGCCTGTTATTTTTGAAGTCTGTGGCTATTTATGCTAGCTTTGCACTTGTAAACCTGCAGAACTAGCAGCGTGCGCATCTCTATGTGTGCATGTGTTTCTCTCTCTGGATATGTGCATATGTCCCTGTTTGTGTGTCTGTCTCCGTGGGTGCTTTGTATGTCTATGAGCCTGTATATGTGTGCATCTCTATTGCTGCTATGTATTCACATCTCTCCGTGCATATGTGTCAGTCTTTTTGGATTAATGAGTATCCCTATGTATGTGTGTATGATTCTGGGTGCGTACATGTCTGTCTCTGGGTCCGCGTGTTAGTGTATCTCTCTGAGTCTGGTATGTGTGCATCTCACTGAATGCACGTGTGGTTTCTATGTGTGCACATGTAATGTGTACAAAGTGTGTTTGCAGTTGTGGTATATATGCGTGTGTGTGTGTGTGTGTGTGTGTACATCTCCCTAGGTACTTCAATATCTTTTCTTCCACTCTCTCTTTTTCTCTCTCACTCAGTGTGGTATGTTTCAATCTGGGTGGATGGATGTGCATGCCTCTCGCTGGCTGTGTATATATCTGTCGGCAAATCTGTTTCTTCCTTACCAATTTGTTCTGCTGATTTTTTTTTCTCACTTTCCCACTATTCTGAACTCTATAATGCTCTGTCCCGAACACCCCACCGCTTGACGGTGCATAGTGCCGGGGGGGGGGGGGCACTGTGTTACCTCACCAAGGAACCATTACTCATTTATAAGTCTTGACAGTGAATGTAGAGCATTTGACCACAGGAGGTATGACAGGTGGTCCCCATCCTCCCTTCACTAGATATTGACACAACAAACACCTCTAGTAGGGGTCATTGAATAACTATTAGCAGCAGGAATCCGAGCTGACGATCCCCTCCCATCAAAGTCTAGCACCCCAGCTATGAACAGACTGGGCAGCAAACCTGTTTATTTGCTTGTCTATGTGACTCAGCTATTGACTGGATAAATTTACTGAGCCTGTACCGGAGAACCTAATGAGTATTCTCTCCAATTATCTCAACGTTGGCTTATCAGAATCCCTGAGTGTGTCTGTCTGTTTTGATTACCGATTCGTGCATTTGACCGTGTCAGTGTCTGTTCTTGCATCTGCCTGTCTACCTACATGTTGTTCTGTGTCGCTATTTATCTAGCCTAACACATGTGGAACCTGCATCGGTGATGGTGCCCCAGCCTCTAAATCAAAAATTAGTGGGTTCAAATCTGCAACTCGAACACAGATCCGGGCTGATACCTCGGCGCCGCAGAGGCGGAGTGCTGCACTGTTGGAAGTGCTTACTTTCAGATGAGCTGCTAAAATGGGATCTTGTTTACCTGTTCAGCTGGACACTAGAGATCTCAGGCCATGGTTTTGGGGAAGAGCAGGGGATGCCCGATTTAGTACATCTTGCCGTCACCAATTGCAAGACGGTTCGGTCATTTGCCTGGTTGGCATTTGTGGGATCTTGCTGTACTCCAATTGGCTGCTTGTTCTCTGCATTGTAACTGAAGCAATTCTTCAAAAGTATTCTTTTCTGGTTGGCCATAAAGCCCCTGGGACATGCAAAGGTTATGAAAGTTTCTGTATAAATGCACATTCCTTCTGTCCTTTTTAAACTTTCATGCCACCTTTGGCTGCAATTTGGCACTGGCCTGGTTCCGGTCTACCTCCTGAAAATGTCGTCCACATCGTTTTGCCACTTTGTCTCATGCATTGCTCCCATTTTTGGCTTTCTATCCTGCCGGGTGTGTGCAGTAATTGCGTCAATGGCAAGGAGCATGTGCAACCAAGGATTTTGAGTACCTTGACTTCTGAATGGATGTCTGATGACCTTTCACCCTGAGCAAATGAGTCACAATGATCTGAACTTACCACTTGGGTTATTTGAGGAAAGAATTCGCTGCAATTTCTGAACATGCCTTTAAATCAAAAAGGATTGAATCTAGGCCATTGGGCCATATGACATGGTGTTGGATACGATGGTGTTGATAATGATCAGCTTCAGGGCAGTCACCTCTCCAGGATGGAAACTTGATGGACATTGATCAGTATCCTTGGTTGTACTCAACAGTTTCCCACTGCGTGTATTTTTCTGTTTATTCCTTCATGGAATGAGGATGCCATTGATGAAGTGGACTTTAGTTGCCCATCCTGAACTGCCTTAGATCTGAACAGTTTGTTAGGATGTTCCAGAGGTGGTTAACCACATTACTTTGGGTCTGGAGTAACATTAGGTAAAGATGGCAGATTTCCGTCCCTAAAGGAGTGGCACATACAGATAGTTCAAAATTGCCACAATTACTCAGGGCCAGATTTATATTCCAGAGTTATTAACTGAATTTCAATTTTACCAGTTGCCGTGGTGAACCCATGTTAACAGAACATTAGCCAGGGCCTCTGAATTGCTTGACATTGTATTTGGCAGCACGGTGGCTCAATGATTAGCACTGTTGCCTCACAGCGCCAGGGACCTGGGTCTGATTCCCGCCTCGGGCGACTGTCTGTGTGGAGTTTGCCCATTCTCCCCGTGTCTGCGTGGGTTTCCTCCAGTTTCCTCCCACAATCCAAAGATGTGCAGGTCAGGTGAATTGGCCATGCTAAATTGCCCGTAGTGTTAGGTGCGTTAGTCAGAGGGGAAATGGGTCTGGGTGGGTTACTCTCCGGAGGGTCGGTGTGGACTGGTTGGGCTGAAGGGCCTGTTTCCACACTGTAGGGGAATCTAATCTACAGAAGTTGGATTGCAGTGTCCTGTCATTCTGAATCACCTCCTTTCTCTTTACTGCCATTTGTAATTCGCATTCATTTCGCTCCCAAATCCGAATTCAAGACATCAATGAAGTTCATGTTCCTTTGCTTAAAAATCTAGGATTAGATTGCAGTGTGGAAACAGGCCCTTCGGCCCAACAAGTCCATACCGACCCGCAACCCACCGATACCCCTAACTAACACTACGGGCAATTTAGCATGGCCAATTCACCTGACCTGCACATCTTTGGACTGTGGGCGGAAACCAGAGCACCCGGAGGAAACCCACGCAGACACTGGGAGAACGTGCAAACTCCACACACACAGTCAGTCGCCTGAGGCGGGAATTGAACCCAGGTCTCTGGCGCTGTGAGGCAGCAATGCTGACCACTGTGCCACCGTGCCGCCCCGAGAGCTGCTTCAGCCAGACAACATTTAGATACCTATAACCTGCTGAGCCTTTGACCTTGGAAATGCAACAACTTCAGAAGTCTATCAGAAGTGTGCAATTCTAACAGCTGTTTAACCTGCGTAGGATTTTATTTTCACATGTGAATGTCAAATCAAGAGCCCTGTGCCTTGTCATTGATAGATTTAAAGCTTTTCTCTTGACTCTAAATGGCGCTCATGCAAAATTAAAGTCGATTTTGAGACACGCTGCTCTTCAACGGGATTAAGTTGCTTCATCCCATTGTTGTGTTTCCCCTTGGGATAGACATGAGGTTGGTTTCAGAGTCCAAGCACCGACACGTAACAGGATTCCAATGTAGATCCAAGCAGGGGAATTCAAAGGCAGTTGTGTGTTTCTGAATGTGTTGCAATCTGATCTAATCTGATTCATGGCCGCTGTTTGTATTGTAGCTTTGATGCCTGTGGCAGCGCTAATTTTACTGGTGGAGCAGGAGAGGTGGCTCTCATAGAATCAAGGATAGGACAGATCAAATACATCTTTCCCTTACCCCCTCTTTCAGCATTCAGGGATGGGGTCACTTCCTCAGAGACTCCCAACAAACCATCCTCATGGCATGGAACCTTTCCATGCAAACACATGATATATTATATCTGCTTTCTGTCTAGCTCAAGACCCCAGTGGAGAAAGATGTGTTACCAGTGTTGTCCAGCTGGCCAGTATAACTTGTACCTATTGCTATTATGCAATAAACAACTTGTTAAGATGGACGCCTCTTTCCATTAACGCTCATTGAGTGTTTTATTCTCTATCACTCTAAACAAAATAGACCCTGTACAAAAAGGGGGATTGGTGGCAGCACTCCACCCCAGTCACTACCTGAGGGGGGTGTTGGTTCACAGCATGTTCACCCTCCTCAATGCTCAAGGCCCAACCACTCCTCCCTCTCATCTATGTACTTGCTGCTGCTTGCAATGTGGTCTCCCCAAATGCACTTTGGGTGCTCGCTTTGCAGCCTACGTATCCGTTGAATTAGCAGAGCCTGACCCCGAGCCTCTGGTGGCCTCCAGTTCTAATGCCTCACGCTACCGTCGCACACATGCTCAATGCGCCGACTGTTCAGCAGATGTTTCTCCCTGGACTTTCCCCGACCACTGGGGCTTTTTTTCTGTCACTCGTAAAGAGAAATTGCTAAATTACAGCTTTCAAATTCTTGGGCAGGTGTGGGCTTGCACAGAAATGGTTATTTGCTTGTGACTGTGGGATCTGTGTTGGAACGAATTCCGCTTCCTGGGATAATATGGAGCCTCTTTATAGTCTGTGCCTGGCCCTGCCAGATCCACTGTGTCTATCCCAAGGGGGTGATTGTTTTGGAGCATGAGTATCTCCAGCTGGCTCAGGATCCTGGCATGGCCTTGTAATGTTAAAGAAATGTTACAGCACGCCACATGTGTGTTTCTCCAGTGTGGCCGTGACAAATTGCGAAAGCATATCAGGAATCTGCAACTCCTTCCAATTATGTATCAGTGCTGAATCCTGTTATTTCCAGCGTCCAGAATGATCTCCCTGTTCTAGGAAAGATGTTGCGAAACTTGAAAGGGTTCAGAAAAGATTTGCAAGGATGTTGTTGGAGTTGGAAGGTTTGGGCTATAGGGAGAGGCCGAACAGACTGGCCTGGACTGGGGCTGGGGCTGTTTTCTATGGAGGCATGACCTTATAGAAGTTTATAAAAGTATGAGGGGCATCGACAGGGTAAATAGACAAGGTCTTTTCCCCAGGGTGGGAGAGTCCAAAACTAGAGGGCATAGGTTTAAGGTGAGAGGGGAAAGATTTAAAAGGGACCTAAGGGGCAACCTTTGCACGCAGACAGTGGTGCATGTGTGGAATGAACTGCCAGAGGAAGTGGTGGAGGCTGGTACAATGACACCATTTAAAAGGCATCTGGATGGGTACACAAATAGGCAGGGTTTATAGGGATATTGGCCTAATGCTGACAAATTGGACTAGGTTAATTTGGGATATCTGGTTGGCATGGTCGAGTTGGAACGAGGGGTCTGTTTCTTGCCGTACAACTCTATGCATCTATGAGTGCACCTTTTCATTGAAGTTATGCAATCAATGTGTCGACATTAAGTGTGTGGTTTTCTCGTCTATCGGTCTGAAGGTTATGGGTTCAAGTCTCTGTCCATAAATCTCCACATAAAGACCATTGTAGACTGTCTTACTGCCTGTGACCAGATTTTCTTTATCATGAGAGAAGTGTATTTGTTTCATATCCTCAGAATGTGTAACACAATTACATTTTCCAGCAGCATTATTTTGAGAGTTCAAAAGTAAAGGAGGTTATTTTACCCCTTTACCCCAAAAGTAATGCAGCCTTTGGTCTCATCCACACAAAGATTAAATTCAGATGGAAATATGATATTGCTACAGATTGTAATGATCTTTAATCCATTTTGCTAAAGGCCAGTATTTTCTGAGGTGATTTTGATGCTTTGAGATTGAAGACAGGATTATCTAAAGTCAAGGGTTCTCAGGAGGCTCAGGATTCTTGTATTCAAATTATTGGGATGTGGGTTTTTCAGATGATCTTGCAGTTGTAATAGGTTGTGGGTCCACTTCATTGCATGGCGATCTGCTTTTTTCAAGATGTTACAATTATTGTGTAGGTGACTTGCAACTAGTGTGGCTGCCTTCTGGTAAAACCCTGTTTGCAAACTAGCCTTTTCTGTTTCTAAAAGCATGGCTGCATCGTCATGTGACCCTTTCCAAGTCCAAAACAAATAAAGGTGGTGCGTATGTTGATTCCAGAATCCTATGCTGTTGTTCAACGCTGTAGGAATTTGAAACAAGCCAACACTTTTGTTTTTGAATAACCCAAATTGCTTTTGTAATTCACATCCATATGGAATGTGTCTTTCCGTTCTCTCTTGAGACAGAGGAGTGATTTCAATCCACCAAATAAGTCAGATGACCTTTGGGCAGCCATCATTGTCAGATGTTTGAGTTCAGTTTTACATTATAAATATTGACTGAAAGTTCATTATATGCTGGGACATGACTTGATCTAAGTTAATGTTCCAGTGCAGTGCTAAAGTGCTGTGGCAATGTCTGAAGTGCCATTGTTTTCAGCCAAAGTCTTAAATGTCAGCTCTTTTTGTTTTGCAAAAGGAGCTATAGCAGTATTTCAAAGAAATGTGTTGGTGGATCCTTTTGGTGTGTTGGCCAATTTTTATCTCTTAATCAGAACCACTAAAAAAAACCTGGTGCTGGCAGGTGGGACTGGATTGGGTTGGGATATCTGGTCAGCATGGACGAGTCGGACCGAAGGGTCTGTTTCCATGCAGTACATCTCTATGACTCTATGGTCATTATCATGTTGCTACTTATGTAAAATAAAAACAGTGTGGAGAAACTCAGCATGTCTGGCAGCATCCATGGAGACAGAAACAGAGTTAACACATGGGATCTTGCTGTGTACACAATTGGCTGGCTGTGTTTCCAATGTCTCTCATGACTGTTGCAGATTTGATTCTCAAGTGCTTGGGCAGCGTTCTGGGGGGTTGTGGAAGGTGCCAAATAGGTGCAAAAAACATTTCTCTTATTTTTTTTGTCAGATCAGTCAGTCACTGAAAGTCAAGGGGAGGGTGGGAGTGTTGGAGAGATGGGGACAGGGTTACTTCTAACTTCCCACTTCACTCGGGCTAAGCTGTCCCATTGCGGTGGCTGGCTGCTAACCTTGCCTCTTATCAGCTGCGATACACCCGGGGGAGTTAGGGTGGCGGTGGTGGAGGAGGTGGTGAAAGTGGCGGGGGCTGACTGTTGCTGTCAGAAACTTGCCCTTTGAGCCGGCACTGACAGCTTACTCCTGACAGTAATTGCTCCATTCTCTCATTTCTTAATCATTGATTTTCCTTTGCCAAGAGTCCTGGGGGAGAGGCGCCTCTCTCTCGCAGCTACAACACCATGTAATGAAACAAAAAAAAAGGACAGCCAGTGGCCTGAAGCTGGGCTGGCCATAGGGCATCCTCTTTATTGCTTTGTTCTTCAGGGCAGGCACTGGGTACCTCCACAGGGAGCAGCAATAGGAATATTACAGTGATTTGGAGGAGGGGGGGACGGTGGGAGTGTTGGAACATCTCCACATGCAGGCAGCAATAATACCATTTCCCTGCTTTTATTAAGTTAAGCGAGTCTTTGTTCATCTCCCTGATGCCTCGGGGCTATTGGTTTGTCTGAGTAAACTCCCTGGCCCTCCACTTTGATAAATAAAAGTGTTGTGATTTCAAGCAATTAGGGAGATTATTAAACACACTGAATTCAAAATGAGCTGCTTTGAATTGTTAATCAGGTCGGCAGTGTAATATATTTTAATGTTATGTTTTTTTAAAAAAAGAAAAAATATAAAAGGCGATTCACAATTCAAGGCTGCAGAGCAATGTTAAATGTGGTTTAAAAGTATTTGAATGTGGCAACGTGTTTTATACTATATGTAATGTCTACTTGCACAGTGACAGGTAAACCACATGCATGCGATCCTATATGTAATTGTTCACAGACTTCATTGATTCATTTACCACTGGGGTTTTATCTTGTCTGCCCATTCACCTTACCTCCACAGGCTTTACATCAGTCAAAGTCCAAACCTCCTATGTTTATAACTAGTCCGCCTCTGCATTCATTTGTCCACCTACCTTCCATTCAGCCATTCACATACTTGTTGCTGACAAGTTGCTGGCACCTCCCTTGAACATTTTCACTCTTTAGTTTTAATTTAAGGGAGACCTGTGGTGTTGGAACAACTTTGGGTAGAAGGAGGAAGAAATGTTTCCTAGCCTGGATTTTACACCCTTTTTTTTAACGAGAGAGCTGTCAACAGGAAATTTAGGCTTTGAAATTTCAAAGTGCAAATTCAGAGGCAGGATTCCTCACTTCCACCCCTGCCCTGTTCATTGCAAGATGCACCCCAACTCCACAGTAGCAGTACAGTGGGTGCCATCTTGCAGTGTCTTTGGGTAAGTGCGAGAGAAAATCAAACGAGCCTGATCATTGTTTCATACCTGGGTGTCGGGGAGTAAGAGGTTTGGGCCAGACTGTGACAGCCCACTGGAACTCATTGTTGTTGCAAGTCACAAAATAGCAAGTCGAGCCCATGGATTCATGTCCACAGGCCTTGAGGTGAAATGAGAGGGAAGTTGACCAAAAACGTTTTCATTTAAAATAAGTAATAAGGAGATAGGAGTTCAAAGTATGTGACGTAGAACTGAATTATTTCATTTGAAAGTATTGACCTAGAAATTCTTCAGAACTTTTGTCCCTTGTTTATCACCCATCATATTGTGCATTTGCCAAGAGGGTCAGTCCCAAGCATATAATGCCAGCGTCCTATGGCGAGTTTGAATGGGCTAGCTAGAAACTTACACTATGCAGTCTTCCCCTTCTCCGTCCAATAGACTGAAGGGAAGAGAAAACAAATGTACATTTCTGTAGTGCCTTGCACAGCCTTTACAGCCAATGAAATACTTCTGAAGTTGAATGATGGTAGAGATGTAGGGAAAGGTGGCAATGAATTTGTGCACAGGAAGCCCCCATAAACTGCAGTGTGGAAATGATCAGATAGCCTGCTGTAGTGAAGCTAGTTGAAGGAGTAGTTCAACAAGCATTGGGAAGTGCCAGTTTCCAGCTGTTAAACTGAAGCAGTGGGCCTCCAGAGTGTTTGTGGTCTTTAAGCCTTGGCTTTTGTCATTCTACACCCAATGTTGAGCTATTTAAGCAACAGGAAGAGGGCACCCTGGTCTTGTAGTTGACCGACCTGATGAAGGGCTTATGCCCAAAATGTCCTCTCTCCTGCTCCTTGGATGCTGCCTGACCTGCTGTGCTTTTCGACCGAAACTCTATCCATGTAGGGATTTTCAGTCTGATTTAGCTGCAAGCAAGCATAGATTTCCGGGTATCCGTGCACATTGGACACTCAGATAACCAGCTAATACATCTCTTTCACACAGTTGCTGACTCTCTGTCTCTTTCCCTTTCTCTCCAAAGTGCTTTCTTCCCATTGTAAGTTCTTAACCATGTTATGCAGTTGGAAGGATTTTGGAGGCAAAGCATGATGCCTCTTGAATTGCAATGGCTTTCAATGTTGCTGATGTTCCACAGCGTAGCCCTCTTTTTTTTAACAACAGTGAAAAAGGGTGAAAGAGAAGCAATCTCACCTTTTACTTGAGAATGAATTCCAACTAATGGAATGGCAATCTTCTCTGCTTGCCTGCGAGTAAAATGGCTCATATTTTACCCTTTTTCCAATTACCTGGAACAGCATAGTTTGTGATAGGGCTATTAGGGCTGCCTTAATAAGTGCTCCTAGGTTACTTTATTAATGTTTATCCCTCTCTTTCGTATTGTGGGGCAAATGGGCACCTCATGGTGGTGGAGCTACCCCAGCCTTAAAACTCATTTGAAAGGACTCTACTAATTCCTGAAAGAGATGTCTCCACAGACTGTCAGAGATGAAAAATAAACCGAAGGAAACACACAGGCAGTAGAGACTAAATGCAAAAGCAAGCGAGGGAGGAAATGAATCAGAAATATTGATTATGGACTTATATTTATATTGCATCTTCCCTGATCTCAGGATGTCACTTAACGCCTCTCAGTTAGTGTTGGATTTTAGAAACATTACAGCCCCATCCCACAAACAGCAATGTGATATAATGTCTAGATAATCTTATTTTGTGATGTTAATTGAGGGATAAATATTAGTAAAGGCATTCAAGGAATCAAGTGGACCAACCACTTAGCTGCGGCCACAACAGTAGGTCAAAGGCAAGAATACTGTTGTGAGTAACTCACCTCCTGACTCATCCAAGGTTGTTCATCATCGACGAGGCATGTAAGGGGTGTGATAGAACACACCCACTTGCTTGGATTGATGCAACGCCAACAAAACTCAAGATTGACACCATCCAAGACAGTGCACTTAATTGGCACCACATCCATGCCTCCCATCATTGATGCTCAGGAGCAGCACTGTGTACCATCTACAGGATGAATGTTTCATCCCATTAAGGCAACTTTGATAGCATCTTTCAAACCCTTCCAATGGTGACTTCTACCATCTAAGGAGGACAAGTGCAACAGTTACATTGGAAAGCCACCACCTGCAAGTTCCCCTCCAACCACTAACAATTGTCAATTGAAAACATATCGCCGTTCCTTCACTGTCCCTGAGACAGTAATCTGGAACTCCCTTCCCAAGGGCTCTGTCGGTGTCCCTCTGCCCCAAGAACGAAAACAGTTCAAGAACACAGCTCTCCAACACCTTGTCATGGGCAATTAAGGATGCCTATAGATGTTGGCTGATCCAATATTGCCCACATCTTCAAAGAAATATAGAAAAAAGAGAATTTCCCTACTATTGAACTGGAGGCCAAACTTTTAGAGAGAGGAATAAGGAGTGCAGTGCAAATTGGTGGTGAAATAGTGAGGGGAGTGGAGTTGACATTTTTTTGAGAAGTCTGCTGTATTGTCTGAGGGTCCTGAGGTTCAGAGATTTCTCCCTGGGCTAGAGAATATATCGCAGTGGGAAGAAGAGTATGTTTATGGTTCATATCCCATACTGCACAACAGGAGAAAAGAGGTTCATCTGATTCAGTATGACAAGCTCTGAATTTAAAAAGCAATGAAGTGCTAATGTGGTTAGATAGTGGTAGGAAGGGACAGAGAGAACAAACCTAAGAATTTACAAGAGGCCAAGACTAGATGCCGAGAAGATAACAAATAAAAAAAAGGCTCTGCATCTGAATTCATGCAACATTCATAACAAAGTAAGTGGCTTGACAGCACACACTGAAGTGAATAAATACAATGTGATCATTATTATGGAGTCTTGGGTGCAGAAAGACTGGGATTGCATTCTGAATATTGAGGGATATATGATACCAAAAAAGAATGGGCAGCCAGGTAAAAGTGGAGGGGCAGCGGTGTTCATCAAGGATGACATTTATGATGACTTATACTTTTAGATGACCTTAGTTCAGAATGTCAAATCAGATTTGGTGGAGATGAGGATTGAACAGTTCAACGAATTAACTAACGGGAGTGATTTACAGATCACTGAATAGCAACCACAATGAAAGACAAAAGATTAGGTGCTTGTGATAACGCAATGGCAATAATCATAGGTGATTTTTGTCATTTACAAACTGGAAAAATCAGATTGGTAATGGTAGCCTTGATGAAGAATTCATAGAATACATAGAACATAGAACAATACAGCACAAAACAGGCCCTTCAATCCACGATGTTGTGCCGACCACTGATCCTCATGTATGCACCCTCAAATTTCTGTGACCATATGCATGTCCAGTAGTCTCTTAAATGTCCCCAATGACCTTGCTTCCACAACTGCTGCTGGCAACGCATTCCATGCTCTCACAACTCGCTGTGTAAAGAACTTGCGTCTGACATCCCCTCTAAAGTTTCCTCCAACCAGCTTAAAACTATGACCCCTCGTGTTAGTCATTTCTGCCCTGGGAAATAGTCTCTGGCTATCGACTCTATCTATGCCTCTCATACCTTCGAGCTAGCTCTGGAACTAACCGGAGAACAGGCTATATTAGATTTCTTATTGTGTAATGTGACAGGGTTAACTAATGGCCTTAGAGTAAAGGCAGTCTGAGGTAACAGTGACTTGAATTGTACATCCCGTTTGAAAAGGAGAAGATTGGGTCGGAGACTAATATTTTATGGTTAAAAATAGCAACTGTTTTAGCATGAAAGCTGAACCTTGCTGAAGTGAATGAGGAGATTAGGCTAGGAGGTAGATAGAACATAGAACATAGCGCATAGAATAGTACAGGCTCTTCGGCCCATGATGTTGTGCCAAGCATTTACCTTAATCTAATATCAACCTGACCTACACCTCCGTCAATTTACTGCTGTCTATGTGCTTGCCCAGCAGTCGCTTAAATGTCCCCAATGTCTCTGACTCTACTACCACTGTGGGCAGTGCATTCCACGTACCCACCACTCTCTGCGTGAATAACCCACCTCTGCCAGCTTCCCTATACCTTGCTCCAATCACCTTGAAATTATGACCCCCTCGTGACGGCCATTTCTGCTCTGGGGTAAAGTCTCTGGTTATCTATCTATGCCTCTCATTACCTTGTACATCTATATCAAGTCATCTCTCTTCCTTCTTCTCTCCAGTGTGAAAAGCTCTAGCTCATTCAACCTCTCTTCATAAGACAAGCCCTCCAAGCCAGGCAACATCCTGGTAACTCTCCTCTGCACCCTCTCTAAAGCATCTACATCCTTCCTACAATGAGGCGACCAAAACTGGACACAATGATCCAAGTGTGGTCTAACCAGGGTTTTATAGAGCTGCAGCAAAACCTCATGGTTCTTAAACTCAATCCTCCTGTTAGTGAAGGCCAAAGCACCATATGCCTTCTTAATAATCCTACCAACTTGGATGGCAACTTTGAGGGATCTATGTACATGGACGCCAAGATCCCGCTATTCCTCCACACTGCCAAGAGTCCTGTCATTAACCTTGTATTCAGCATTCAAATTCGACCTTCCAAAATCAATTACTTCACATTTATCCAGGTTGAACTCCATCTGCCACTTCTGAGCCCCAGCTCTGCATCCAGCAACAATAGACATTTCAGGGTATATTTCAGAACACTCCAAGTAAGTGCCTAATATGAAGGTTAAGAAAGTGCCTAAGGTTAAGAAAAGCATAAAGCTTAAACAAAAGCATACTTGTCCAAACATGAGTGGCAGGTCAGAGGACTGGTCAGAACATATCAAAACAAGCAGAGAATAACTAAAAGGTTTATCAGGACAAATAAGTTAGAGCACCAGAGAAAGCTAGCTAGAAACATAAGCACGAATAACAAGAGTTTCTATTGGTATCTAAAATGGAAAAGAATAAGTAAAGTGATTGTTGTTTGGCCAGAGAGTGACTTGGAGAATTAGTTGTAGATAATAAAGAAATTACAGATATAATGAGTTAATAATTTCCTTCTGTCTTCACTGTAGAGGATGTAAAAAATGTTTCAGTAATATCTCTAATTCAAGAGATTGAAGGAAGAGAGGAACTTAATCCAATTACAATCGCTATAGAAGCAGTATTGAGCACAATGATGGGACTGCTGGTTCAAACATCTTGGGATCCTGGTAGATTTCATCTCATGGTCTTCAAGGAGGTGGCTAATGATGCGCTGGAGTTAATTTTCCAAAATTCTCTAGACTTGGATTTCCAGAAGATATTTGGCAAACTTCCACATAAAAGGTTATTGCGCAAAGTAGGAATTCAGACTGTAGGGCAGTTATTCCCAAACATTTTGCTATTGCGAAACCATTTTGAGGCTTGAAAATTATTGGCTGTCCTTGTTGAGAACTGAGAGAATGGTATTTGGCGTCAGTGAGAGTAGGGGCCCATTAGAGTGGGAGTGTAGCTCTTTTAATTCTCTTAGAGTTCCATAGCGCTATTGTTGCCTGAGAGCATACAACACCGAAATTCCAGCTTGTGACTTCATTGGGACGCACTGGTGTAGTGTATAATATATCAACATGAATAGAAGACTGGCTGGCTGAATAGAAAACAAACAAAATGAATACTTTGTTTTTCAGGTTGTCAGGGTATGATGAGTGGCATCTGCAAGGATTTGTACTGAGCCCTCAACATTTTACAATATATATCAGTGACCTGGATGGGGGTTCGAAGGCGTGATGGCAAATAGAGATAGGTGGGAAAGCATGTTGTAAAGATAACGTAACAGGGATACAGACTGACAGATAGGTCAAGTTAATGGGGGGAGAAAATCTGACAGATGGAGGACATTGTGGAAAATTTGGAAGTTGTTTACTTTGGTAGGAAGAAGAGTAAAGGTGTAATGTTTTGGAATTACAGGGCATTGGTGAAACCACATCTTGAATACTGTGTGCATTCTCAGTTCCTTATTTAAGGAAAGATATGAATGTATTGGAGGTGGTTCAGAGGAGGTTGATACTTGGGGAGTAAGCAGGTTGTCTTATGAAGAAGGATTGGGCTTATTTTCACTGGAATTTAGAGTGAGGAGCAATGTGATCTTAAATGGTCTTGACAAGGTAGATGTGGAAAGAAGGTTTCCTCTTGCAAATGAGTCCAGAACTGGGGGGGGTGGGGCACTGTTTTAAAATCAAAGGTCACCCTTTTAGGACAGAAATGAGGAGACATTTATTGTTTGTGGGTTATGTGATTCTGGCACGCTCTGCATCAAGAGCTGGTGGATGTGGCTCATTGAGTATTTTTAAAGTGGAGGTAGGTATATTTAGTTAGAGAAGTCTGGGGGTGGGGTGGGTAAGATGGGAAATCCAAACGCAAAGAGATCAGCCATGATTTTACTGAATGTTGGAGCAGGCCGAATGGCCTACTGCTACTTCAGTTTGTTGGTTTTCATGTAGTCTTCTTTGAAAAAGATTACCATGGATCACATTATGGTTAGGTTAGAAGGTGGAAAGGAACTCAGTTTAATCTTATCTGAAAAGCAGCATCACTCAAAGTGCTGGATTCCCGCAGTACCTCACTGGAGTGTCACCCTTGATTACACACTCTCCCTCTTCACTACATCAGCATTACCTTCAAAGATTGGTGGCTTATTCACGATTATCAGATCTGTCAGTACAGTCAAATCCGTTTCAGTTACGCCATAGCAAGATTCCACATACCACTGGAACAGAAAGGATGAAGGATTGTGCCCATTCTCTGGCTATAAACTCTTGGTGAAGGCTAGGGAGGCTGAACATTGTTGGGTTTTGTGGGCAGGTCATGCTGAGTGGTCAGCTTGCTACACATTCAGGAAAAATAATGATGCTGTTTGGTGGGGGAGGGGGGTGCAGTTGGAGTAACAATTGAGTCTCTGCAGCTTTCAGAGATGTATAAACTACAGGACCTTACATCGTTTGATCCAACTGAATGATTTGCTAACCCATTTCAGAGGGCATATGAGAGTCACCCATGTTGCTGTGGATCTGGAGTCACATATGAATAAGGAACAAGAATAGGCCATTCGGCCCTTCAAGCCTGCTGCACTGTTCAATAAGATCGTGGCTGATCTGATTTTGACCTCAAATGTACATCTTCACATCATTAATAATCACACAACACGAGGTTATAATCCAACAGGTTTATTTGCAGTACTAGCTTTCAGAGCATTGCTCCTTTGTCAGGTAGCTGAGGCACAGGATCATCATACACAGAATTTATAGCAAAAGATCACAAGTAATTACAACAATATATTGAACAAACCTAGATTGCTGATAAGTTTGTCATCTTTCAGAATGGATTGCAAGTTTAGATTCATTAATATGTAAATCCCAGATCTTCTTTTAAGTCACATTCTCAAAATAACTTAAGGTTTTATAAAAAAAAGTGACATCTCAGCTCAAGACAATACTTTGAAGGTGTGAGGTTAGAGTTTGTCTTGAGTCAGACTGGTTCTGTTTCCAAAGTAGGAATTTATAAAATGCTGTATGGATTGTGTGCCTGCACTGACTGCCTGCAGGCTGGGTGCCCTTTGAGCAAAATAGAATGTATCTGCAAATTCAACTCTGCAAATGCAAATTCACCCCATAGACTTGTGTGTGTGTGTGTGTGTGTGTATGTCAGCAAGAGAGAGTGAGTGTGTGCATGTGAGTGCACGTGAGAGTGTGTGTTTGCGTGTGTGTGTGTACTTGGTAGAGTGTGTGCGTGAGTGTGATGGAGTATAAGCCTGTGAGAGGGTGGTGTGCATGGGTGTGAGTGTGGGGAGTGTATGTGTGTGTGTGTGTGTGTGTATGAGAGACAGCATGTGTATGAGAGAGGATCTGTGTGAGTATTTAAGAGTGTGTGTGTATGTGTGCTTGTACATGTGTGAGTGTATAGTTTAGTGGGGTCACCTACAGTGTGACATGAACCCAAGGTCCCAGTTGAGGTCAGCCTCATGGGTACCAAACTTGGCTATCAGGCTGTGCTCAGCCTCCCTGTGCTGTTGTGTATCCTGAAGTTTGCCTTAGAGGGTGGTCACCCAAAGATCCAAGGCCGAATGACCCTGTCCACAGAGATGTTCCTCAACTAGGGTAGCCACTTAATGGCTACCATCGACACCATTAACTGCCATCTTCATATATCCCTGTTAATCAAGAATCTATCTCCTGTGCCTCTGTCTTAAAAATATCTAAAGATTTTGCATCCACTGTCTTTGAGGAAGGGAATTTCAAAGGCTCTCCACCCTCAGAGAAAAAAAAAGTTTCCTAATCTCTGTCTTAAATGGGTGATCCCCTTTTTAAAATGATGACCTCTTATTTTTAACCTATGTAGGACAGCCCAGATAAGGCCAGCTGATTTCCCCCTGATGGGTTTTTACAATAATGGCTTCATCGTCAGCATACAACTAGCTTTTATTTCCAGGCATTTACTGAATTCAAACATCGCCGGTTGGTCTGGTGGGATTCAAACTCTCCAGAGCAGTAGGCCGGCCCAGTAGGTTTACCAGCCTAGTGTCATAACCACGGTGCTACTGCTACTGCTGCTACCATTGGCAGACTCCCGCAGTTGGAACGTGCAGGAGTATGTTTGACCTGCTGCACTTTGAGCGTTGTGTCATACTGTGTGAGGTCTGAACATCTCTCTGATAGGACTTTTAGACAGGCAATCTGATGCTAGCCTTGACTGGGACACCTTTAGTGCTCTTCCCCCTTAAATCACCCAGGGAAATAGGAGCTGATTGACAAGGAGAGCTCCTCACATTGACCACTCACGCGAAACCCTGACAGACTCAGGAGGTAAACAATTTCTCGGCAGCTCGGTTTATGCTGTCGCTGGGTCAAAATCCCACCCTAACGGCATTGTGGGTCAACTCAGAGCAAGTGGACGGCGGCAGTTCAAGAAGGCAACTCACCGTCACCTTCTCAAGGGGCAACTAGGGTTGGGTTGGCCGATAAATGCTGGCCCAGCCAGCGACACCCACGTGCAATGAATTAATCATTTTAAAAACACCTCAGCGTTATTGGAGTCGACTGATGTGTTCTGCGGTGAATTCCAGGAAGTGGCTTTGCTCACGTACGCAGGTGAAGCATGACCTGCCTCAGATGTTGAGGGGCTGATGCTGTTGGAGTTCAAGGCGGTGTTAATAATTTACGGACTGTTATGACTTAAACAGTGGCTTTAATATTGAGTAAAGACTGAGAGGAATGCATCTGACACTTGGTAATGCAAAATCTTCATGGCAAGAGCATGCAATTAAATTGCGGTGAGACCACCATTCTCCGTGAGTGTCAGTCTAATCTCGATGCTTGTTACAATAATGCAACTTTGGCATTCATTAACTGCTGAGCTCTCAGGTGGATAAGTGGACTGTATATTTGCAATCCTGAACCATGGGGATTGAGCGGAAATATTTTTACATTAAATTCCTGGTCCCTTCTGAGTTTCAAAGGAGTATGGATGAAGTAAGAAGCCCACATGTAGTAAGGAAGCAAAGCAGAGAGAAAAATAATACCCTTGACAAAAATGAAAAATTACATTTTCCCCTTTGTGTTCTTCTCTTACCCTTCACCTTCCTCCATTCCACCTCAGGGTACCATTCCACACTTATAGAGTCATAGAGTTGTACAGCACTGAAACAGACCCTTCAGCCCAACTTGTCCATGCCGACCAGATATCCTAAATTAATTGAGTCCCATTTGGCCCATATCCCTCGAAACCCGTCCCATTCATATAGCCATCCAAGTGCTTTTTAAATATTATAATTGTACCAGCCTCCACCATCTCCTATGTTGTTCCATACACGCACCACCTTTTGCGTGAAAAGGTTGCCCCTTAGGTACCTTTTATCTTTCCCTTCCACCTTAAACCTATGCCCTCTAGTTTTGGACTCCCATACCCTGGGGAAAAGACCTTGGCTGTTCACCCTGTGAATGTCCCTCATGATTTTATAAACTTCTATAAGGTCACCCTTCAGCCTCTGACACTCTGGGGAAATTGCCCCAGCCTATTTAGCCTCTCCCTATAGCAGAAACCCCACAACCCCGGCTAAATCCTTGTAAATCTTCTCTGAACCATGCTAGTATCTTATTCAAATTTCCATTTTTCTGATTGGATTAGTTCAATAGATAAATCTGGTTGAATGGGGCCTTTTGTCCTATTCACTCTCATTATCGCAGAGTTTCCCATTGCAGCAACTACATTGTCCTGTCCTTAACCATTCTTCCTGATAGGCACCCCTGAGATTCACCATCCTCTGTGTCAAGGAATTTTTCCTGATATCTGTAATATCTTTACTGCCCCCCCCACCTATCTAGGTTGGTGTCCTTTTGAATTACTGCCCTGCATTATCAAAACAAAATCTTGGATTTAATTTTTCAATTCCTTTAAATATCTTCCACAGCTCCTCTTTCAAGGGGAGAAGAGTCATCGTCATTATCCAGACATTGCTCTTAGCACTGGGGTAGCAGGCTGCCTGTCCTCTGTTCTGTCTCTCAGGTGTGAGTGACTGTGTTATGCCAGGGAATGATTTGCAGCAGCGGAGATGTAGCCTGAAAACCTTGGCACTATTCTTGAAGAGGTGAATATGACTGTTTCATCTACGTATCCTTTTGACCCTTCAACTCCCCTCCCCATTCCGTCAAGGGCATGCAGGTCCTGGGCCTTCTCCATCGCCAAACCCTTATCACCTGACACCTGGAGGAAGAACGACTCATATTCTGCGTTGGGACCCTGCAAACACATGGGATCAACGTGGATTTCAACAGCTTCCTCATTTCCCCTCCCCCCCACATTACCCCAGTCCCAAGCCTTCAACTCGGCACCGCCCTCCTGACCTGTCCATCACCTTTCTCGCTCTCCTCTCCTCTCCGACCTATCATCTTCTCCCTCACCTTCATCTACCTATCTCATTCTCAGCTCCGTTACCCCCCAACTCATCCCCCTCCCACTTACCTTTCAGCACCCCCCAGCCCACTAGCCTCATTCCTGATGAAGGGCTGATGCCTGAGATGTCCATTCTCCTGCACCTTGGATGCTGCCTAACCTGCTGCGCTTTTCCAGCACGACTCTGATCTCCAGCATCTGCTGTCCTCACTTTCTTTCTTTTGACCCATCAGCCATACACCCACTAACCGATGTCAGGTTTGGCTATCATCCCTGTCTCAGGTTTGCTGCAGTGCTCCAGTGAGCGTAGTGCAAGCATACTCTCTGAATATTGATTATATCAAAGATTGCATGCATATTCACATGCACAGTATACATACACGATACACACCTCTTTGTCTCTCTCTCTCTCTCTCCCCTTATAGGGTGACATGGTGGCTCAGTGATTAGCACTGCTGCCTCCCAGGGACCCGGGTTTGATTCCAGCCTCGGGTGACAGTATGGAGTTTGCACACTCTCCCCGTGTCTGTGTGAGTTTCCTCTGGTGCTCTGGTTTCCTCCCACAATCCACAAATGTGTAGGTTAGGTGAATTGGCCATGTTATATTGCCTATAGTGTTCAGGGATGTGTAGGTTAGGTTGGACAGGGCAGGGAGGAGAAAGTGAGGACTGCAGATACTGGAGATCAGAGCTTAAAAATGTGTTGCTGGAAAAGCGCAGCAGGTCAGGCAGCATCAAAGGAGCAGGAGAATCGACGTTTCGGGCATAAGCCCTTCTTCAGGAGTAGGGCAGGGGGCTGGTTGGGATGCTCTTCGGAGAGTTGGTGTGGATTGAATGGCCTGTTTCCACACTGTAGGGATTCTATGATGCAGAATGAGGGCTTTTAGTTTTGTGGAGAGATAAGGGAACAACAGCGGAAAACAGGACATAGAAGCAGGATTAGGAATTCAACCTTTTATGCTATTCACTTTGATCATGACTGATTATCTACCCCAATACCACTTTCCTGTGCTGACCCTTCATCTCTTGATGACATCCTCGTTAATAAGATCAAGGACAGAGGGTGGTGTTAAAATTGTGAAGGTCTTTGATCAATTAAATAGGGCAAAAGATGTTTCCGCTGTCAGAAGGCTCAGTTACCCTTAGGAACCAGATTGAAGCTAATTGGCAAAAGAATGTGAGTAGAGATGAAGACTTTTCATTTTGGTTTGAAATGCACTGCCTAAAAGGATGGCAGAAGCAGATTCAATGCTAATCTTCAAAATTTCAATTAAATAGGATAAAAATTTAAAAGCGACCTGAGGGGCAACTTTTTCACGCAGAGGGCGGTGCTTGTATGGAATGAGCTGCCAGAGGAAGTGGTGGAGACTGGTATAATTATGACATTTAAAAGGCATCTGGATGAGTATATGAATAGGAAGAGTTTAGAGGGATATGGGCCAAGTGCTGGCAAGTGGGGCTAGATTAGGTTAGAATATCTAGTTGGCATGGAAGAGTTGGACTGAAGGGTTCGTTTCCGTGTTGTACATCTCTATGACTGTAAAGCTTTGGGGTGGCATGGTGGCTCAGTGGTTCGCACTGCTGCCTCACAGCACCAGGTTTGATTCCTGCCTTTGGCGACTTTCTGTGCGGAGTTTGCACATTCTCCCGGTATCTGCGTGGGTTTCCTCCGGGTGCTCTGGTTTCCTCCCACAGTCCAAAGGTGTTCAGGTCAGGTGGATTGCCCGGGCTAAATTGCCCGTAGTGTTAGGTCAATTAGTCAGAGGGAAATGGATCTGGGTGGGTTACTCTTTGGAGGGTCGGTGCCTGACCGGCTGTGCTTTCCAACAGCACATTTTCAGCTGTGGACTAGTTGGGCCATAGGGCCTGCTTCCACACTGTAGGGAATCTAATCCAAATGCTTGAAAATGAAATATAAATAATTGTTTGGTAGTACAGAGCTTGCCTAAAGCTGAGAAAAGACATGTAATTTGTCAGTTTGGACTCATCAGGATAATTTACAAGAAGATGAATGTAAAGAGAAAATAACTTGTATACTTTATGGGAGGAGAGTGCTGATTGGTTGGCAAGACATGGTCTAGCTTTTTAAGGAATGCTTTAAACAGGAAAAGGAAATGGGAAATGCCTGTTTTCTGTAATTAAAAAGGGAATATTTGCAGAGCGACGGAGAGAGAGCACATGAGATGCACAAATTGAAAAGTTCTTTTGAAGAGTTGGCACAGGTCTTATGGGCTGAATGGCCTCTCTTTGTGCTATCTGATTCCATACCTAAGTCTCAGTCAGAATGAGTAAGGAGAGAGAATCTTAACCGTGGTCTTTTTCTCTTCGCCCCTGTGGCTCAGGATTGCTGAGACCCCGTCTGTTCTTCGTCCAGACCCAGCTGAGATGAGTGAATTGAGCACGGGGAATCGTGGGGACCTCAACTGGGCATTACACCAGAGAACCGAGCAGATCTGAATGTGTACTTCCATACTCTGTGCACCCATAGCAACTGCATCATCGCTGAGTTGAGCCTCATTGTTTGAGCAAACTGTTCCAGTTAAATCAGTGTTTATCTCTGGCTTAAAACGGAATAAATCGAGTTTACAGCCTATGCTCATTGTTTCACGCTTAGGTAGTCCGCATCAGCTTGTAATTTGATTGATAAATAAAGATAATTGCCTTTGTCATCAAAGCAGAAAGTTTGGAAAGGCAGCACGCTCCATGGTGAACGAAAGGGAAATGGCTCCCATGTGCATTCATCCTATAAACAGAATAGCCATGCACTCTTGTTTCCATATGTCAGCCCACTCAATTGTTCATTTTGCAGCCAGACTGGGAGTCGTTCTGCTGCAAGTTATTATTCTGCTGTCTGAGCTGTGTTTCCTCTTCTATAATATGTTGCGATGTGACTTTGGAATTAACCCTTCGAATGCTGCACTTGTCACCTGCAAGCAGTGAGCCACTGAAATTTGAGACTGGACAGAAGTGGATAATTGCGAAAGGCCAGGGCATTTTACAATTCTTTCCTGAGATAGTGGCGTTGCTGACTGGACCAGTAATTATTGCCTGTCCCTAGTTCCCCTTGAGAAGGTGGTGGTGAGTTACCTTCTTGAAGGACCCAAACATACCCTCTCTGAGAATGAGTGCCACTACTCTGGGTGCTTGTGTAATCTGTTGTAATGACAGGTAGGGTGGTAATCGCTCTTTCTTTGTATAACTTCACCCCCAGGCTATCGTTGGAAAGAAAGCAAAGTTAATGTTTTGGCTCCAGTGACCCTTCTTCAGAACTGGACTGGAAATGTTAAATCTGCTTTCTCTCCTCAGATCCTGTCAGGCCTGCTGAGTCTTCATAGCAATTTCTGTTTGCATTTCTTATTTCCACTTTCCACAGTCTCTTTCTTTTCTCTTTGAATGTTAGTATTGAAACTGCGACCACAACCCTTTCAGACATATACTTTCCAGATTTTAGCAACTTGCTATGGTTCTATCCACTCCACCCTCTCCTCCTTGACCTATCACCTTCATCCCCTCCCCCACTCACCCATTGTACTCTATGCTACTCTCTCCCTACCCCCACCCTCCTCTAGCTTATCTCTCCACGCTTCAGGCTCACTGCCTTTATTCCTGATGCAGGGCTTTTGCCCGAAACGTCGATTTCGCTGCTCCTTGGATGCTGCCTGAACTGCTGTGCTCTTCCAGCACCACTAATCCGGAATCTGGTTTCCAGCATCTGCAGTCATTGTTTTTACCTCCTTGAAAATAATCCCCATAACTTTCCTCAGAAGTGTAACCAATTTGCCAATCTCAGTCCAAAAGTTACACACCCTCTGTAAAAGGAACAGATCACCCCTGTGTAAAACCCTTCCTGTTTGTCAACACTTTGCTCAAGTCGACAGTGTTAGCTGTGACTCTCTTGATATTGATCTTGCCTAAGTCAAATGGTTGTGGAATCAAATCCCATTCTAGGACTTGCATTAACAATTAAGGGCAACATTCAACTGCAATGATGAGGGAGTGCTGCACCGTTGGAGGTATTGTTTCTCAGATGAATTGTCTACTTTCTCACATACACGTAAGCATCCCATGACGTTTTCCAAGTGCAAGATGGAAATTCTCTCCAATGTCCTGGGCAAAATTTGTTCATTTATGTTTAGCAATCCAATGTTATTTGTGAGATCTTGCTGTGTGGGGACTGCACTGCAGCCAGAGTCTGCACTTCACACAGACTTCAGTGGCTGTTTGGGATGTCTTGGGATTGGGAAAGGTACTTTCAAAACTTAAGTCATTCTTCAGCTTATTAATTAAATTTCTTCTTAATTCCTTTCTTTACCCTTTATTGTATTATTGTGGAAGGACTGAGATTCTGAACTACTGTTCTCTTTATTTATCTAATTCATTACTATGATTTTATACTTTTGAAGATCTGTAATGCTGAGCTTTCTATTTCTCTGTTTTCTATCATTTTTTCTTAAGGATTGGCACATAAGAATCTGAATCTATGTGCCGAAGATGGCGCCTTACGTGGTGACATATAAACTTTTCACCGTACTCACATGAGTACATGTGACAATAAAGCTAATTCTAATTCTAATTCAGTTCTCTAGTCTCTCAAGAAACCTTACATTTATATAGCACTTTAATGAAACATCCAAAGTATAAAGCATAGTATTGAATCACTGAGCAAAGACATTGAACCACATGAGATATTAAGTCAAATGATCAATAAATTTGTGCAAGAGGTGTTTTAATCAGAAACAGCGTAGAGCACAGATATGATTGGGGACTTAGGACTGTAGGGACTGTTAGTCAGACAATACCTTGCCATTCAATACAATCATTGCCAATCAAACACTTCAATGCCTTTTGCTCACTGCATTCCCATAACCCAGTATGTCACTTGTAATCAGAAATCTTTTAATCTCTAACTTGAACATACTCAAAGATGACTTCGGGTTGCAGAAGGCCTTCTCTGCACAGATGCTGCCAGCTCTGCTGAGTTCTGTCAGCAATTTCTGTTTTTAATTCCAGAAGGTAGAATGTGCGAGGTCAGCCCAGGAATGTGCTGGAAGCATTGATAATGGAAGCACGGATGAGGATTTCAGCACCAGCTGAGCTAAGATGTGAGAAAAACAGAGCGATGTGCTGGAGGTGAAAAGATGCAGTCTCAGGAATGACATGAAAGTCGGTGACGTAGGATCAAAAGCAAGGTCGAGGCTGTTCCATTGAACTGAAGTCCTCATCCTAACATTTTGGGGGGTTCTTTTTAAAACATTGGAGTAATATTCATGCCTGGAAGTCAGTTTGACGATGTGGGTTCAATCGATGACATCCAAATCAGCAGTCTTGGGAATTTGCAGATGCCAGCAGTGTGTCTCTGAGACAAAATTACAACTTCCAACCCAAAACCAAACGTTTGGTCTTCATTATAAAACATTATCTATAATTTAAGACAACAGTCATTATGTGAGAGAGATGGTGTTGAATACGATACTGGCTGAACAAGGTAACTGAATGGGTAATGAAGCTGGCAGTGATATCTGAAACTGCTATCAGCCATCAGTTGGCACATGATGATATAGTTTCACAGGTCTTCTCTTGCCAACTGATTATATGGATGCATACCGAATATTATTCTGTATAACGCCCAATGTATGTTAAATCGTCACTCATATTATGTGTTAACATTGCAGACTCAACAGTTCCAATGCATTTCTGACTGGTCTCCCATCCTTGGTAAACTAAAACACATCCAAATCTTTGAATCCAACAGTGTGGAGACAGGCCATTTGGCCCAACAAGTCCGCACCGACTGTCTGAAGAGTGCCCCATCCAGACCCATTATTCTACATTCCCCTGATTAATGCACCTAACTTACATATCCCTGAATACTATCAGCAACACAGCATGGCCAATCCACTTAACCTGCACATCTTTGTGACTGTGGGAGGAAACCTGCACAGTCTCAGGGAGGATGTGCAAACTCCACACAGATAGTCGAGGCTGGAATTGAACCTGGGTCCCTGGTGCTGTGAGGCAGCAGTGCTACTACTGAGTCACCATGCTGCCCATGTTTAAATTTGCACCATGTCCTGTTCATCTGTTACTTCTGCATTTGCTGAAATGGACTGACTCCTGGTCTCTCACCACCCCTGACTTTAAAATTCTCATCCTTGTTGCTGTTGTTGCCCCTTGACATTGCTATTATCACCGTGAGATAACCCCCTTCCCACCCTCTGGGATCTCTGCACTGCTCCAATTATGGCCTCTGGTGGAATTCTTCTTATTTTAAAAAAATACTTTTTCATAAAAATCTTTGTGTGAATACATTGACACAAAAGCAGTTCGGTTCTGTACAGTTACACATAAAGGAAACAATCAAAACTTTGACTATCTCGAAAAAAAACCAAAGACCTCTCCTACACAACACTAATATTTGCATATATTTGAGGCACTAGGAAGGTCTAATAACCGAACAGACCTCCATACACCTTCAGCAGCAAGGCCTCAGATAGTGGTCTTTCCCCATTGTGCTTTGGTGCGTCTCGGCACTTAGTCCTGGACCTTGGAATGTCCCAGTCTGCAACACTCTGTCAGGTTTCACTCCTTGCTCTGGAAGACAACAAGGTTCGGGCAGACCAAAGAGTGCCTTTCACGGAGTTGATGGACCTCCAAGCGCAGTTGATGTTTGCCTTGATGTGTGTCCTGGGGAACAGTCCTTGGAGTCCTCCGTCACAGAGCTGCTCAGGACAAATTTCAACAAAAGCCACTGCACCTTTCTCCAGACTTCCTTTGCAAAGGCCCACGCCAGAAGGAGATGTGTGATAGTCTCAAACCCCCACCCATTCTGCAGCCATTTCAGGCGGTGACTCAGGCTGACTGGACATACATAAATGGTCTCATGTGCATCTTCACCCTTTTGTGGCCATGCTTTGGGATTCAAACCCTGGATCCTTCCACCTCTTGCTTGTCTCTTTTACTTAAACTGACCTCTTTGACTAAGTTCTTGGCCATTTGCCTCGGTGATCTCAGTGTTACGAGTTAGTGAGGGTAAGAATAGGAGGATAGAGCAGATGAATGCATGGCTGAGGAGCTGGTGCAGGGGAGAAGGGTTCACATTTTTGGAACATTGGAATCTCTTCTGGGGTGTAAGTGACCTGTACAAGAAGGATTTGCTGGAGCTGCTTGGGAGGATGTAAGCTAGTAAGGTGGGAAGGTGGGGGTAGTGGAATCCAGGGAGATAGTGAGGAAAGAGGTCAATCTGAGACTGGTACAGTTGGGAAAAGGAGCAAGTCAAACAGTCAGGATAGGCAGGGACTAAGCAGAGAACAAGGTAGGACTGATAAATTAAATGGTATTTATTTCAATGCAAGGGGCCTAACGGGGAAGGGAGGTGAACTCAGGGCATGGTTAGGAACATGGGACTGGGATATCATAGCAATTACAGAAACATGGCTCAGGGATGGACAGGACTGGCAGCTTAATGTTCCAGGATAAAAAATGCTATAGCAAGGATAGAAAAGGGGCAAGAGAGGAGGGGAAGTGGTATATTTAAAGAACAAAGAAAATTTACAGCCCAGGAAGAGGCCCTTCTGCTCTCCAAGCCTGAGCCGATCCAACTCTACTGTCTAAACCTATCGCCCAATTCCTAACCATCTGTATCCCTCTGCTCCCCACCTATTCATGCATCTGTCCAGACGCATCTTAAATGAACCTACCGTGCCTGCCTCTACCACCTCTGCTGGCATCACATTCCAGACGCCCACCACCCTCTGTGTGAAGTACTTGCCGCATGTATCCCCCTTAAACTTTTCACCTCTCACCTTGAAACAGTGACCTGTCTTTACTGAATCCTTCACCCTGGGGGAAAGCTTATCTCTATCCACCCTGTCTATACCCTTCATGGTTTTGTAGACCTCAATCAGGTTCCCCCCTCAATCTTCTTTTTTCTAATGAAAACAAACCTAACCTACACAAACTCTCTTCATAGCTAGTACCTTCCATCCCTTGCCCATCCTCATAAACCTTCTCTGCACCCTCTCCAAAGTCCTTTTGGTAAAGTGGCAACCAGAACAGTACACATATTCTAAATGTGGCTGAACCAAGCAGTGTACAATTTTAAAATGACCTGCCAGCTCTTATACTTAATACCCTGTCTGATGAAGGCAAGCATACCATATGCCGTCTTGACTACTCTATCATTCAGGTTACAATGGACCTGAACTCCCAGATCTCTCTGCTCATCAACTTTTCCCAAGCCTCTTCCGTTTACTGTATAATTCGCTCTAGAATTAGACTTCCCAAAGTGCATCACCTCACATTTGCCTGGATTGAACTCCATCTGTCACTTCTCCGCCCAACTCTCCAGTCTATCTATATTCTCCTGTATTCTTTAACAGTCCCCTATGCTTTCTGCTACTCCACCAATCTTCTGCAAACTTGCTGACCATATCAACAATGCCCTATTCCAGATCATTTATGTATATCACAAACAATAGTGGCCCCAGCACTGATCCCTCTGGAACAGGGAATTTGAAAACTCTCCTGGATGCTTCTTACAATTTCTGCCCCACTCAGACCTCTGACACTAAGTGTATCCCAGTCAATGTTGGGAAAATTAAAATCTCCCATCACCACCACCCTGTTGCCTCTATATCTCTCCATAACCTGTTTACCTCTTTGTTCTTCTACCTCACGCTCACTGTTGGGAGGTCTGTAATACAGCCCCAACAATGTAACTGCACCCTTCTTAGTTCTCAGCTCTATCCATAATGCCTCACTGCTCAAGCCCTCCATAGTGTCCTCCTTTAGCACAGCCGGGATATCATCGCTGGCCAGCAATGCAACTCCTCCCTCCCCTTTTTACTTTCCTCCCTGTCCTGTCTGAAGCGTCTATATTCTTGAACATTTAGTTGCCAATCATGCCCTTCCTACAACCAGGTCTCTGTGACCACAATAATGTCATACTCCCAGGCACCAATCCAAGCCCTAAGTTCATCTGCCTTACCCACTATACTCCTTGTATTAAAGTAGATGCATTTCAGGACACCAGTTCTTTTGCGTTTATCTGCTCTCGCATACTCTTCCCCTTATTAATGCTATCTTCATGATCCTTACAGTCTCCAGTCTCCACATTACTGCCTACTTGTCTTCTCTTCTGGTTCCGAGCCCCCTGCCACATTAGTTTAAACCTCCCAAACAGCAGTAGCAATAACTCCCCCAAGGACACTAGTTCCAGTCTGGTTCAGGTGTAGACCATTCAATTTGTAATAGCCCCACCTTCCCCAGAGCTAGTCTCAATGTCCCACCAATCTGAACACCTTCCTCCTACACCATCCCTCAAGCCACATGTTCATCCTGCCTATTCTTTCACTTCTACCCTGGCTAGCACGTGGCACTGTAGCAATCCTGAGATCACTACCTTTGAGGTCCTTCTTTTTAACATCTCTCCTAGCTCCCTGAATTCTGCTTTCAGGACCTCATCTTGTTTTCTCCTTATATAGTTGGTGCCTATATGCACCACGACAACTGACTGTTCACCCTCCCCTTTCAGAATGCTCTGCAGCCAATCAATGATCATCCCTGAACCGAGCACCAGGAAGGCAACATACCATCTGGGAGTCTCATTTTCGGCCACAGAACCACCTATCTACTCCCCTCACAATATAATCCCTGATGACTATGGCCCTACAAGCCCTTTTCCCGCCCTTCTGAACAGCAGTGCCCGCCACGGTGCCATAACCTTGGCAACTGTTGCCCTCCCCTGGTGAGACATCGCCCTCAACAGTATCCGAAACGGTATACCTGTTTTGGAGGGAGATGACCTTGTTAGAGATTTTTGAACAAGTAACAAAGAGAATTGATGAAGGCAGTGGTGGACGTGATCCATATGGACTTCAGGAAGGCAATTCGACAAGGTTCCTCGTGGTAGACTGTCTTCCTACTTTTGTTCTGCCTTTTGGTCACCCATTCACTGTCTCCCTCGGCAATTCTACCCTGCGGCGTGACCAATTCCCTAAACATGCTATCCATGACCTCCTCAGCATCGCGGATGCTCCACAGTGAGTCCATCCACAGCTCCAGAGCCGTCATGCAGTCAAACAAGAGCTGTAACTGGACACACTTCTTGCAAGTGTAAGTCAGGAATGTCAGCCATGTTCCTGAGCTCCCACATCAAATAAGAGACACATGCCATGGGTCTGAGGTCCCATGCCATTGTAAGCCTTTATTTGATTAGGGCTAACAGTATGGCTGTACTTAGGGAGGATATTCCTGGGAATACATCCAGGGAAGTTAGCTGGGTACAACTGAGAAACAAGAAAGGGATGATCACCTTATTGGGATTGTATTGTTGATCCCCTAATAGCAGGAAATTGGGAAACAAATTTATGAGGGGATCTTAATTATCTGTAAGATTAATAGGGTAATAATGGTGGGGAATTTTAACTTTCCAAACATAGACAGGAACTGCCATAGTGTTAAGGGTTTAGACGGAGAGGAATTTGTTAAGTGTGTACAAGAAAATGTTCTGATTCTGTTCCTACTCGAGAAGATGTAAATCTTGACCTACTCTTGGGAAATAAGGCAGAGCGGTAACTGAGGTGTCAGTGGGGGAGCACTTTGGGGCCAGCGACTATAATTCCATTAGTTTTAAAATAGTGATGGGAAAGGATAGACCAGATCTAAAAGTTGAAATTTTAAATTGGAGGAAGGCTAATTTTGATGGTATTTGGCAAGAACTTTCAAAAGCTGATTGGGGGCAGATGTTCACAGGTAAAGGGACGGATGGAAAATGGGAAGCATTCAGAAATGAGATTATGAGAGTCTAGAAACAGTATATTCCTGTTAGGGTGGAAGGAAAGGCTGGTAGGTATAGGGAATGCTGGATGACTAGAGAAATTGAGGTTTTGGTTAAGAAAAAGAAGGAAGCATATGTCAGGTATATATTGGCAGAGATCAAATGAATCTTGTATAAAGACAGTAAGAGTATATTTAAGAGGGATATCAGGAGGAAAAAAATGGAACATGAGGAAGCTTTGGCAAATAGGGTTAAGGAGAATCCAAAGGAATTTTATAAATACCTTAAGGACAAAAGGGTAATCATGGAGTGAATAGGGCCCCTCAAAGATCAGCTAGGCGGTCTTTGTGTGGAGCCACAGAAATTGGGGGAGATACTAAATGAATATTTTGCATCAGTGTTTACTGTGGAGAAGGACATGGAAGATAAAAGTGGGGGGAAGTAGATGGTGACATCTTGAAAAATGTCCAGATTACAGAGTCGGAGGTGCTGAATGTGCTAAAACGCATAAAGGTGAAGAAATCCCCAGGACCTGATCAGGTGTCCCCGAGAACTCTGTGGGAAGCTAGAGAAGTGATTGCTGGGCCTCTTGCTGAGATATTTGTATCATCGATAGTCACAGGTGAGGTGCCGGAAGACTGGAGGTTGGCAAATGTGGTGCCACTGTTTAAGAAGGTGGTAAGGACAAGCCAGGGAACTATAGACCGGTGAGCCTGACATCGGTGGTGGGGAAGTTGTTGGAGGGAATGCTGAGGGACAGGGTGTACATGTATTTGGAAAGGCAAGGAGTGATTAGGGATAGTCAACATGGCTTTGTGTGTGGGAAATCAGGCCTCGTGAAGTTGTTAGAGTTTTTTGAATAAGTAACAAAGAGAATTGATGAAGGCAGTGGTGGACATGATACATATGGACTTCAGTAAGGCGTTCGACAAGGTTCCTTATGGGGGAACTGATTAGCAAGGTTAGCTTTCATGGAATACAGGGAGAACTAGCCATTTGGATATGGAACTGGCTTGAATATATTAGACAGAGAGTGGTTGTGGAGGGTTACTTTTCAGACTGGAGGCCTCTGACCAGTGGTGTGTCATAATGATCGGTGCTGGGTCCACTGCTTTTTGTCATTTGTATAAATGATTTGGATGTGAACATAGGAGGTAATACTTAGTAAGTTTGCAGATGACACCAAATTAGGAGGTGTAGCGGACAGAAAAGAAGGTTACCTCAGAGTACAATGGTATCTTGATCAGATGGGCCAATGGACTGAGAAGTGGCAGATGGAGTTTAATTTAGATAAATGTGAGGTACTGCACTTTGAAAAGGCAAATTGGAGCAGGACTTATATATTTAAAAGGCGAAAGTGAGGACTGCAGGTGCTGGAGATCAGAGTCTAGGTTTGAGTGGTGCTGGAAAAGCACAGCAGTTCAGGCAGCATCCGAGGAACAGGAAAATCGACGTTTTGGGCAAAAGCCCTTCAACGGGAATGATGAAGGGCTTTTGCCCGAAACGTCAATTTTCCTGCCCTTATATATTTAATAGTAAGGTCTTGAGGAACGTTGCTGAACAACCAGGTCTTGGAGTGCACATTCATAGCTCCTTGAAAGTAGAGTAGTAGATAGATAGGATAGTGAAGAAGGCATTTGATATACTTTTCTTTATTAGTCAGAGCATTGAGTATCGGAGTTGGGAAGTCCTGTTGCAGCTGTACAGGACACTGGTTAGGCCACTTTTGGAATATTGTGTGCAGTTCTGCTCTCCATCCCATAGGAAGGATGTTGTGTAACTTAAATGGATTCAGAAAAGATTTACAAGGATTGGAGGGTTTGAGCTACAGGGAGAGGCTGAACAGGCTGGGGCTATTTTCCCTGGAGCGTCGGAAGCTGAGGGGCGACCTTACAGAGGTTTATCAAATCATGAGGGGCATGGATAGGATAAATAGACAAGGTCTTTTCCCTAGGTTGGGATAGTCCAGAACTAGAGGGTGAGAGGGGAAACATTTAAAAGGGACCTAAGAGGCAACTTTTCCACACGTGTGTGTGTGTGTGTGTGTGTGTGTTTGTGTGTTTGTGTGTGTGTGTATGTAATAAGCTGCCAGAGGAAGTGGTGGAGGCTACTACAATTACAACATTTAAAAGGCATCTGGAAGGGTATATGAATAGGAAGGGTTTGGAGGGATATGGGCCAAGTGCTGGCAAATGGGACTAGTTTAGGTTAGGATATATAAAACATACAACAGTCAGCCTTTGATGTTGCACCAACCTTTTATCCTACTCTAATATCAGACCTACCTACATAGATTAGATTACTTACAGTGTGGGAACAGGCCCTTCAGCCCAACAAGTCAACACCAACCCTCCAAAGAGCACTAGACCACTTACCCTTTCACCTAACACTGTGGGGAATTTAGCATGGCCAATTCACCTAACCTGCACATCTTTGGACTGTGGGAGGAAACCAGAGCACCCGGAAGAAACCCACACAGACAAAGGGAGAATGTGCAAATTCCACACAGACATTTGCCTGAGGCAGGAATTGAACCCAGGTCTCTGGCACTATGAGGCAGTAGTGCTAACCACTGTGCCACTGTGCCACCCACTTCATTGTACTATCCTCCATGTGCCTATCCAAGAGTCATTATATGTCCCTAGTGTATCTGACTCTATTACTGCTGGGGGCAGTGTATTACATGCACCCACCAATCTCTGTGTAAAGAACCTTCCTCTGACATCTCCCCTAAACCTTCCTCCCTAAACCTTGAAATTATGCCCCCTTGAGATAACATTTCCACCTTTGGAAAAAGTACCTGCCTATCCACTCTATCTGTTTCTCTCAACATCTTGTACCCCTTTATCAAGTCTCATCCTTCTTTGTTCCAATGAGAAAAGCCCTGGCTCCCTCAACCTTTCTTCATAAGACATACCCTCCAGTCCAGGCAGCATCCTGGTAAATCTTCCCTACACCCTCTTGAAGCTTCCACATCCTTCCTATAATGAGGTGACCAGAACTGAACACAATATTCCAAGTGAGGTCTAACCAGGGCTCTGTAGAGCTGCAGCATAACTTCACAGCTCTTAAACTCAATCTCCCGTAAATAAAAGCCAACACACCATATGCCTTCTTAACAACTCTATCAACCTGGGTGCCAACTTTGAGGGATCTATGGATATGAACCCCAAGATCCCTGTGTTCCTTCATTAATCCAGCCTTTAATTCTGTATTTGGCATTCAAATTCAACAAAGTGAATGACTTCACACGTTTCCAGGTTGAACTCCACCTGCCACTTCTCAGCCCAGTTCTGCATCCTGTCAATGTGTCGTTGCAACCTACAACAGCCTCCACATTCTCCACAACTACACCAATCTTTGTGTCATTGGTAAACTTACTAACCCACCCTTCCACTTCCTCATCCAAGTCATTTATAAAAATCACAAAGAGCAGAGGTCCCAGAACTGATCCCGGTGGAACATCACTGGTCACCGAGGTCCAGGCTGAATACTTTCTGTATACCACCACCCTCACTTCTATGGGCCAGCCAATTCTGTATTCAGACAGACAGATTTCCCTGTAGCCCATGCCTCCTTACTTTCCTGGGGAATCTTATCAAACGCTTGCTAAAATCCATGTACATCACATCCACTGCTCTACCTTCATCAATCTGTTCTGTCACATAGAATCATGGAGTCATAGAGATGTACAGCATGGAAACAGACCATTCGGTCCAACTTGTCCAACTCAATCTAGTCCCACCTGCCAGCACCCGGCCCATATCCCTCCAAACCCTTCCTATTCATATACCAATCCATTTGCCTTTTAAATGTTGCAATTGTACTAGCCTCCACCCCTTCCTCTGGCAGCTCATTCCATACATGGTGAAGTTGACTATTGCAGATGCTGGAGATGAGAGTCAAGATTAGAGTGGTGCTGGAAAAGGACAGTAGGTCAGGTAGCATCTGAGGAGCTGGAAAACCGACGTTTTGCGCAAACACCCTTCATCAGGAATACACATTCCATACACGTACCACCTTCTGTGTGAAAAAGTTGCCCTTTAGGTCTTTTTTATGTCTTTCCCCTCTCACCCCAAACCTATGCCCTCTAGTTCTGGACTCCCCCACCCCAAGGAAAAGACTTTGCCTATTTACCCTATCGTGCCCCTCATGATTTTGTAAACTTCTATAAGGTCACCCCTCAGCTTCCGATGTTCCAGGCAAAACGGCCCCAGCCTATTCAACCTCTCCCTGTAGCTCAAATCCTCTAACCCTGGCAATGTCCTTGTAAATCTTTTCTGAACCCTTTCAAGTTTCACAACATCCTTCTGATAGGAATTCAATAAAATTTGTGAGGCATGACCTGCCCCTCACCAAGCCATGCTGACTATCTCTAATCAAACTATGGTTTTCCAAGTAATCATAAATCCTGTCTCAGAATCCTCTTCAAATCTTTCCCACTACTAATGTAAGTCTAACTGGCCTGTAATTCCCAGGATTATCCCTATTCCCTTTCTTGAACAAGGGAATAATACTTGCCATCCTCCAATCATCTGGCACTATCCAGTACAGAGAGAGGACTCAAAGATCATTGTCAAAGGCGCAGCAATCTCTTCCCTCCCTTCCTGCAGTAACCAAGGGTATATCCTGTCTGTTCTAAGGGATTGATCTACCCTTATGTATTTCAAAATTTTAAGCACATTCTCCTTCCTGACATCAACCTATTCGAGCATATCAATCTGTTTCATGCTGTCTCACAAATGACAAGGTCCCTCTCAGTGGTGAATACTAAAGCAAAGTATTCATTAGGAACTTCCCCTACTTCCTCTGACTCTAGGCACAAGTTCCCTCCATTATCACTGATTGTCCCTCCCCTCGCTCTAAGTTGGAACTCCTTAGAGTATTCCTTAATCCTACCTTCTAATGCTATTTCATGCCCCCTTCTAGCTCTCCTAAGTCCATTCTTCAGTTCCTTCCTGGCTACCTTGTAACCCTCTAGAACCCTGTCTGATCCTTGCCTCCTCCAGCTTAAGTTAGCTTCCTTCTCCCTCTTAACCAGATGTTCCACATCCCTTGTCACCCAAAGTTCCTTCACCCCACCATCCCTTCCATGTCTCAGTGGGACAAACCTGTCCAGCACTATCAGCAGGTGCTTCCTAAACAACTTCCACATTTCTATTGTGCATTTCCCTGAGGACATCTATTCCCAACTTAGGCGCCCCAGTCCCTGCCTATTAGCATTGTAATTTCCCCTCCCTCAATTAAATAATTTCCCATACCATCTGTTCCTACCCCTCTCCATTACGATAGTAAAGCTCATGGAGTAGTGATCACTATCACCGAAATGCTCTCCCACTGAGAAATCTGACACCTGGCATGGTTCGTTACCAAGCACCAAATCCAATATGGCCTCCCCTCTCGTCGGCCTATCTACATAGTGCGTCAGCAATCCTTCCTGGACACACCTGACAAAAACTGCTCCATCCAAACTATTTGAACTAAGGAGGTTCCAATCAATATTAGGGATGTTAAAGTCACCCATGACAACAACCTTGTTACATTTCCAAAAATCTGCATCTCAATCTGCTCCCTCTTGTTTCTGTTTCTATTGGGGACGCTGTAGACAATGCCCAATAAAGTAACTGTTCCATTCCTGTTTCTGACTTCCACCCATACTGACCCTGTAGACAAACCCCCTTCGACGATGAAGATTTCTACAGCTTTCTGCAGCTGTGGTACTATCCCTGATTAGCAATGCCACTCCCCACCTCTTTTCCCTTTCCCCCTGTTCTTTTTGAAATATCTAAACCCTGGAACATCCAGCAACCATTCCTGCCCCTGTGATCTCCAAGTCTCCTTAATGACCACAACATCATAGTTCCAAGTACTGATCCATGCTCTGAGTTCATCACCCTTATTCCTGATACTTCTTGCATTAAAATAGACACACTTCATCCCATCACACTGACTGCACTTTTGCCCTATCAAGTGCCTATCCTTCCTCACAGACTCTCTGCATGCTGTATCTAGCTGTTCACGACCTACTCCATCATCTGATCCGTAGCTCAGATTCCTCCTGCCAATCTAGTTTAAACCCTACTGGGACTGAAGGGTCTGTTTCTATGCTGTACGTCTCCATGACTCTTACTCTTAATAACGCGATTCCAGCCACAATCGTTTTGCACGTTTTGTTCTGCACATGTGCCAATGTCAGTGCTGAACTCTCCGCATCGTTTTGTGCGTACACCGATGTCAGTTGCCGTTTGAGTATGTGAGAGGTACAGTGCTACACATTGAGCTGCATCAGCTCAAAAATTAAACTGATGAATGTTCATTGCTCTCCTGCTGAGACAAGAATATTCTTGTATAATTCCTGTATAAGCCCTGTTTCATTCCTGCAGGACTGTACCACTCTCATACGTACCATTTACCTTTCTAATTTGGTCTTGTACCTGCATATCACACAATCTACTCCTAAGTTATCCTGTTCTTGGCAAAAATGGGGGAGGGGCATAGTGTCAAGAATGCTTGCAAGAAATTGAGGGAAATTGAGAGGCAGTTGCAACTCTCAGAGGGCAATGTTTAGAATGCAGAACGCAACAGGGCTACAGATTGTTCAGTAAGGTGTCATCTGCACCCTTTAGCTTCTTCCAGACAGGAGAAAAAGGGCAAAGCAGCAAAAACTCAATGTCTCTTTTTAAACTAACCCACAGGAATGGAGGATTTGAACGAGAGGGAGAGGCTGAACAGGCTGGGGCTGTTTTCCCTGGAGTGTCGGAGGCTGAGGGGTGACCTTATAGAGGTTTATAAAATCATGAGGGGCATGGATACGATAAATTGACATAGTCTTTTCCCTGGGGTGGGGGAGTCCAGAACTAGAGGGCATAGGTTTAGGGTGAGAGGGGAAACATATAAAAGAGACCTAAGGGGCAACCTTTTCATGCAGAGGGTGGTACGTGTGTAGAATGAACTGCCAGAGGAAGTGGTGGAGGCTGGTACAATTGCAACATTTAAAAGGCAACTGGATGGGTATATGAATTTGAAGGGTTTGGAGGGATATGGGCCGGGTGCTGGCAGGTGGGACTAGATTGGGTTGGGCTATCTGGTCGGCATGGACGGGTTGGACCGAAGGGTCTGTTTCTGCGTTGTACATCTCGGTAACTCTATTGACCGCAGCCATCCATTTCTACAACCACAACCACACCTGAAGGTGGCGATGATGATGATGACCCTACATTAACAATTATTTTTTCAATGTGACGTCTTAAATTTATTTTTGTTAATAAATATGATTTCAACCTTCAATCAGGCAGTGTTATACTTTGTGTTAGGCTTTTGGGTGATTTTTAAGCAATCATGAAGTGATCCTTTTGCCGGTCTGCCCTAACCTGACTATTCCCGCAGGCCCCATTATTTCTATTAAGTGATATTCTATTATCAAGTAACCATGGTGTTATAGGAGAACTACCTGTATAGACACCTACAGGAACCTACCATGAAATTGCACCATGATTCAAGTGAACATTGGATTCCAGCCCTGTGTTCCCACTGTAGAACAACCAAAGGACACCACACCTGGTTTACAATTTTGGTCTTCTTGCTTATAGAAGGGAGCACTTAGCCATTCCCTGATGAAAGAATTAGATCAGATTACCTACAGTGTGGAAACAGGCCCTTCGGCCCAACAAGTCCACACCGACCTTCCAATGAGTAACCCACCCATTCCCACTGACTAATGCACCTAGCACTATGGGGAATTTAGCATGGCCAATTCACCTGAACTGCACATCTTTGGAGTGTGGGAGGAAACCCCACACAGACACAGGGAGAATGTGCACACTCCACACAGTCAGTCGCCCGAGGCTGGAACTGAACCTGGGACCCTGGTGCTGTGAGGCAGCAGTGCTAACCACTGCGCCACTGTGCCACCCAATTTCTTATAAGGAAAGGTCGACCAGGTTGGACCTGTACTCAGTGGAAGCTAGAAGAATGAGAGATGATCTTATTAAAAAATAAAAGATCGTAAGGGACTTGACAGGGTAGATCATGAGAAGACTTTAGATCGAGGTGGATAAAAGATGAGGGGTATCCCATTTAATACAGTGAAGAGGGGGAATTTCTTCTCTGTGTTTTTCCATTCCCCAGGGAGCAGTACATTGATTCGATCATTAAATGTATTCGAAGCTGAATGAGTGACACTTTTGGACTCAAAGGGAGTTTTGGATTGTTGACAGCAGACAGGTATGTGGCATTTAGGTCCTGGTCAAGAAAGCCGTGAATCTATTGAACAGCAGAACAAACCCAAAGGGCTGAATGGCTTTTTTGTGGTCTTAATGACATTCATCAGCACTTCCACCTGAATCGCACAGCCGCTTACAAAATATTTGATTGTTCTACCGGAATTTACCCTGGGATATTTGTGATGTTTTTGACAGCCTTCGTGGGGAGTTACACTGTGAGATTAGTCAGTACTCTAAGTGGCACTGACCTGAAATTTACAGCCAAGGAATGTTGATGTTTTTGCAAGGACAGCCCTGCATAATGCAACGATATAATTGCTGAATGACTGCAGATAATCTTCTATCTGAGCAGTGGCAGACCCAAGAAAATATTGTGTCTAGTGGTAGCCTTGAGATATGTGATGTATAATTCTGTGGCCTGTTATGGATTGAACTTTGTTGAAAAGGGCAGAGTGACTACGGTGAAATTGCTTTGTTCTACATTGGGTTACAGTGGTCCCCAGCTGGTGATCCCAGCTGCAGGAGGATGAGTGTGGATGTCAGCCGGGAATCCGGGATAAACGTTCACTAACGGCATAGGTCAAACATCCCGTCCGGTCTCACTCTAGGCTCATTTTAAAGAACTCAGCCCAGGGCTTCAAAGGACACCGCAGGGCTGTGGAGTCATATCCCAGTAAGAGCCAGTAGCTTCAGAGAGGCGCTGTCAAAAAAAAAATCAATTTCATAGTGAGAAACTAGAAGAAAATTGCAGAAGATTCGTAGGTGGTTGGAATGAAGTTGTGACGGTACGCACGGACTGGATTTACTGCCGTTTCCTCTGATCTTTTGCCCTCCACATGATCTTTTGCCCTCTCACCTTCTCACTCCATCAATCCTTTGTCTCCCTGATTGCATTCACCGCGCACACCCCAGCTACAATCTGACCTTCTAATACTCTGACCCATTCCCTCTCAAGCCCTCTCAGCCTTAGCTCACTGCATTTTAGAATTGGAATCAATCCTCCTGATGTACCAGGATGGAATTCGGAGTTAGTGCTGTTCTTTACCCAAGCCTCCCATTATCCTCTCAGGGGGGAAACCATTGCCCCAGTTTTCATGCCTGATATTGTCTGAGGGATTTTTCCACCTCTGTGAAACTTTCTGTGATTCATTCTGGGGGTGTGGGTATTGCTGGCTACGCCAAGATTCATTGCCCATCCCAGCTTGCCCTGGAGAAGGTGGTGGTGAGATACCTTATTGAATCACTGCAGAGTGTAACGATACTCAAAGCGCTGTTAAGGAAGGAGTTCCAGAATTTTTTCCACAAATGGGGAATAGTATCAGGAAAGCATAGAGTCAAAGAGTCATACATGATGGAAACAGACCCTTCGGTCCAACATTGTTTCCTAAACTGAACTAGTCCCATTTGCCTGAAAATGGCCCATATTGCTTTAAACCTTTCCTATTCATGTACCTATCCAAATGTCTTTTAAATATTGTAATTGTACTCGCCTCTACCACTTCCTCTGGCAGCTTGTCCCATATACCCATCATCCTCTGAGAAAATATTGCCACTCAGGTCCCAGTTATATCTTTCCCCTCTTAGAGTCATAGAGATGTACAGCATGTAAACAGACCCTTCAGTCCAACCCGTCCATGCCGACCAGATATCCTAACCTAATCTAGTCCCACCTGCCAGCACCCAGCCCATATCCCTCCAAACCCTTCCTATTCATATACCCATCCAAGTGCCTTTTAAATGCTGTAATTGTACCAGCCTCCACCACTTCCTCTGGCAGCTCATTCCATACACGTACCACCCTCTGTGTGAAAAAGTTGCCCCTTAGGTCCCTTTTATAAGTTTCCCCTCTCACCCTAAACCTATGCCCTCTAGTTCTGGATACCCCTACTCTGGGGAAAAAGATCTTTGCTATTCGCCCTATCCATGCCCCACATGATTTTATAAACCTCTATAAGGTCACCCCTCAGTTTCTTTTGCTCTAGGGGGATACGACCCAGCTTAGCCAAACTCTCTGCATAACTCAAACCCTTCAGTCCCGGTAACATCTTTGTAAATCTTTGCATGCTTTCCAGTTTAATGACATCTTTTCGACAGCAGTATAAAATCATCGCTCCCCCCAGTCCTGTGAATTCTCTGTCTGGTATGTTTAAGTTAAAATAGAGTTGATCGAACATCCTGATGACTCTTGTATCTTCTACAAGCCCTCTCCCATTTCACTTTCAGCCCTGTGCCAAATTCGTCAGGCGTCTTCAAGTAAAATATAGTTTTCATCAGCCAGAACAGAAGAATATTCAGGGGTCGCCAGTTTTCAGATGCTGACTGTGAGGAGTAAGGGAATATATGATAAGAAGGGTCTGGATGTAGGTTTGCTCTCTGAGCTGGAAGGTTCATTTCCAGATGTTTCATCACCCTACTAGGTAACATCTTCAGTGGGCCTCAGGTGAAGCACTGTACATGATTCCTGCTTTCTACTTATATGTTTCTTTGGGTTGGTGATGTCATTTCCTGTGGTGATGCCATTTCCTGTGGTGATGCGATTTCCGACAGTGATGTCATTTCCTGTTCTTTTTTCTCGGGGGTGGTAAATGGGGTCTAACTCGATGTGTTTCTTCTCAAAACTCGACATGATAAGGAAGATACATTGTCAAGAGTGTTGGCCCATTTTTCAAATCTTGGCGATTTGTTGGGATCTCGTTCTGCACAGGCCTTTCCTTGGCTGTAAACTGCAGGTGGTGTTCAGCAAGGGGCATCATTGCCAGGCTCCCAATCCACCTTCAGCTGTTAGTAAATTCACCCAGTTTTGGGCAGGACGCACAAACATTGAGCTAAATTATAACAAAGACTGGTGGGTGCTGGAGGAAATTGCTGGAGAAACTCAGCAGGTGGAGAGAGAAGTGGAGATGGGGGTTGCTGGTCTCTCAGGACTTTGAGACCAATGGCAGCAAGACTCACCCCATGGTTCTCTTTGAGGGCCACCGGCCTGAACTCCATCAATGCCAAGAGAGTGACCATCGTGCCCCAAGTAATCCGACTGCTGTGCTGCCTAAGATCAGCCAAGTCAGGCAGGTCTATTTCCTTTGTCGAAAGGAACTTCCTACTTGTGGGAAGAATCAAAGAGCATTCCAACACTCCCCTAGCCTAATAATAGTGAGGGTGTGTCAGCAAGTTCATGGCTGCATTCTCACAATCGTGCTGCATGGAGGAGACCACATTATGGGTCAACAAGCCTTTTTGTAAATTCATTTACCGGGATGTGGGCGTCACTGGCTAGGCCAGCGTTTTTATTGCCCATCGCAGATGGCAGTTAGGAGTCAACCACGTTGCTCTGTAAGCCAGACCAGGGAAGGAAAAGCAGTTTGATTCCCTAAAGGACATCAGTGAACCAGATGGGTTTTCCCAACAACATACACTCTCCCCTATCACACAGTCTACCCACCCATGTAGACCGCCGAGGGAGCTGAAGCTGTGGGGGTATGTTTCAGGGCAGTGCAATGTCAGGACATATTTGAGAGAGCTGTAATGGTGAGGATGTAATTGAGGGAGCTGCAAAGGATGGGTACGGGGGAGCTTTGAAGGTGGGGTATATTTGAAGGGCCTGTAGCAGTAGTGAAAGAGCTGTCATGGCAAGGTGTATTTGAGGGAGCTGTATGGCTGGATGGTTGCAACAGTGGGAGGTTTTTTGAGGGTGCTGTAACAGTGGGGATGTATTTACGGGAGCTGTAATGGTGGGGATATACCGCTCAGAAGGTACTAATAAAGTTCATCATTACCAATTGTAAGATCACTGTGGAGTTGTTGATTCAACATGACAGTGCCTGTGCCGAGGCCGAAGGCTACACTCCTACCAGAAAATGATCAAGAGACAAACCATCTTGCGTTATTAAGAAATAAGAAGAGGCTTGTTCTTTGTCAGGGAATGTTTTGGGAGACGGTTTGTTGAATGAAGTTTCCCAAGGTGGAATGATACAATAACAGACAGCTGTCTGGTTTGTGTCTCGAAGAACAAATTAATTAAAGAACAGCAGTGCAGGTGGAAGCCTTCTCTAAGCTTCTATTTCTCTATTCCCTTGCACAGTATTGCTCAGACTATGATTATAAGTTCATCAGTTTGAAGAAATTGTTGCTTATTGACCTGTTGCCTGTGACTGTGACGAGTCTTTGGTGTGTGGAGGACAGCTGCTTGGGAAGGACTGAGGTTTAATGCATAATTCACATATTGTTTTCACAAAGTCTGGGTGGGTTAAATCTCAAAAATATAGTATTTGTTGTTGTCTCTCCCTCTCTCTCTCTCTCAAGCAGACTTCTCCGCTTCTCAATTTTCTTTCGTTTTCTCTTCCAACTTTCTCCCTCAACCTTCTCTTCCTCGACCCTTTCCTAAGCCACTCCCTCTTTACACTCTCCCTCACCCTCAGTCACATCTCCTACCTGTCTGTACGTTTTTATAAGGGTCTGACTAAAACAGCTGCAGCACCAGCCCTCCTCCCATCGAGAATATTAGGGTGCAAGATTTCCCAGGTTCTCACACACTGCCACTTATGACTTTAGATGAAGGGAAGATTATTTCATGAAATTTGGCAAAATTTTAAATACTGGGGAGGTGAACGCACAGTCACTGATGCTTCTTGGTTTTCCAATGCTCCCATGTTTTATCTATTTAGACTGTGGGTCAGAAGTTGCTGTGCTGTGCGGATGTTCTGTTTTGGACTGGTGTATCTGTGTGGCTTCATTTGCATTGGAAAGTGAAGAACAATTGCCAAATAAAGTGGACTCTCGAGAGGCTATACTGTCAGTTCTCTGTCTGTGATTTTCATAGAATGACACAATCGAGAAAGAGATCGTTTGGCCCATCATGTCCATGCTAGCTGTTTTCGAATTAGCCCTTGTTTTTATCCCATTGCCCTGGGAAGGTGCTCCATCCCATTTCAATACAATTTCCTTTTGAATGTCCCTCTTGAATCTCTTGTGCTAATCTACCGAGCGGTGCATTCCAACTCACAATGTTGTCTGGAGCACAAATTCTTCTCATCTTCCCTCTGGGTCCACTGTCAATCATCTTCAGTCGAAATCCTTTGCTTACTGACGCACCTGTCAGGGGAAACAGTTTCTCCCCTATGTGCTGCTTCAAAGCCCTCATTATTCTGACACCTCTAAGCCTAATTTTACCTTTTCTGCTCTGACGACAGCCGTCCTGGCTTTTCCAGTCTGTCCATATAGTTGAAGTCCCTCCTTTTTAGTTCCATTCTGGTAAAACTCCTGTGCTCCCTCTTCAAGCCCTGAGCATCTTTACCAGTGTTTGCTCCCCTGAATTTGACAAAATGAGGTTGAAACTGTGATTTATCAAGATGTAGCATTATCTCCCTTGTTTTTTACATTTGACTCACCTGTTGTGATTTTGGTTTTTTAAAGTTTAAAGGTATTGACAGCCCATGGGATTGGTGATGGGCAGTTGGAGGGATGTTCCACGCTAGTTAGTTATTGCTGGGATTCAGCGGTTATCAATTCATCAGGCCTGCATATCGCTGATCTACTCAATGTTAAATCCCCAGATTATTACATTTCACCAACCCATCAGTCTTCTCACAAAATCTCCCGGAGTCTGTATTCTGCAGATTTAAAACTGCTGGTCACTAATTGATTGCAATTGCCATTCAAATACTGAGCAATCTGTACTTTGGTATCTCATCACATGACTGGGTCCTGAACTCAAAGATTTGTCATGGTAATTTCCTGGAATAAAAATACTGAATGTTATTTTAATGGAGAGATATTATAACATTGCTGTGATACAGAGGGCGTCCACATATATGGATCATTAAAGGTTAGTCTGTAGGTTCAGCAAGTAATTCAGAAGGTAGTTGGAAAGTTGGCCTTTATTACAAGAACGTTGAAGAATAAATGTAAGCAAATCTTGCTACAACTGTGCAGGGGCCTGGTGACTTGGTTTACTTTCTCAATGGGGTATATGCTGGTATTGGACCCAGCTTACTTGGCTGATGAAGGGTTGTCTTAGGAGAAAAGATTGACCAGTTTGGAACTATTCCCAATGGACTTTCGAAGAATGAGATTCTGGGAGGACTTGGCAGGGTAGGTGCTAGCAAGATTCTAGATTAGGAGGCATGGTTGAAACATATGGGACCTCCCATTTAAGACAGTGACAAAGGGAGTTTGTTTTATTCTAAGGTCAGTTGGACATTCCCAACCCTAGAGATCAGTGCAGACTAGCTCATTAAACGTATTCAAAGTTGACTCAGACGGATTTTTGAATTATATGGAAGTTATGAATTATTGGCAGCAGAGAGAAATGTGGAATTAAGGCTGCAGTCAAATCGGCCCTGATCCCATTGAGCAGTAGAACAAACCTGAAGGGATGCGTCTTACTACTACTTTTTATGATACTGTATTGGAAGCATTTCTGAGAAGGCATGCTTACCTGATGAAAAGTTGAAAAATGACTCTCATAAATCTTGGCAGGGTGGACGCTGTCATAGATGGAACATCATGCCCACACTCATGGTGGGTTTAGGGGGTGGAAAGGTATTTAATCAGGCTGGGGTTGATGGGACTGGCAAAAGTCGGCAGTAGCTAGGCCCATGGACAAATGCATCCAAGGGTAATAACCCATTGGCAGAAGAGGAGGCTTATTGTTAGGGGAACATGTCAAGCAACATAGGGTTGGTTGCAGGTAGCTAGGGTAGGGCTTGTTCAAAGGCACTCAATATCTTAGTGAATGACCTGAAATTGGGGAGGGTGAGTTGCTGAGAACATCCCGCTACCTTTCAACATCTCTCCCCTTCTGCAGCCCCTTCACTCACCTATGGGCTGGGATCCGGTGATTTAGCGTAAGCCTTGGGTGGGTGTAGTATGGGCAATGGCCATTGCCTACCCGATGGCATTATGACTCAGTAGAGACAGTAGACATCTCCCATTCTGTGATTCTTAATCCTGGAGAAGGATTGCCATTTCTAATTCCCTAAAAGAGCCAGGTCTGGGACTACCACTAGCTCTTGACATTGCGGGCAAAATCACTGTTGCCTGCATTAAATCCAGCTGGAGGATCTTGAGATCTGGAGGCATAGTTTCCAAACAAGGGGCCTCATATTTAAGGTGGAGACAAGCTGGAACCTCATTTCTGCTGGTTATTCCCTTTTCGAAATTGGTCAGAGTTTGTTTGGAGCCCTCTCCCTCAGAGAGCAGCGGAGGCTGAGTCATTGAATATTGTGAAGCAAGGGTTTGGCAGATGTTTGATCAGTAAGGTGGGGCAGGGAAGTAAGATGGTGGAATTGTGACCCCAGTCAGATCAATGATGCTTGGAGTGGGGGGCTGAGGGCAGAATGGTCATCTGCTGCTCCTTTTAAAAATGTTTTTATGCTATCTTCTTATATTGCTAGACTCAAACCTTTGGATTTAGTGAGAGTCTTGCTTGAGTGAACGCAAACTTTGAACCGACAGACATAGGGCATCGAGACAAATCTTCTCACAAGAGGCAAGCTCAGGCAGGCTGTGGAGAGCAGGGAATACAGGATGAGAGAGAGAAACTAACACCATCAGTTCTGAGGGAGCGTGGGTAGACGGGAGGAGCTGGGCTTATTCCTCTTAGAGCAGAGAAGGTGAAGCAAAGATTTGACAGAGGTGTCGAAAATGGTGAAGGGGTCAGCAAAGAGAGGCTCCTTCTAGCGGCAGCAAGATCGATAACCAGACGACATGAGTTTAAGGTGATTGACAAAAGAGGAAAGCAAGGGGAGAAACATTTTTGTATGGCAAGAGCTTAAGATGTGAAATGCACTTCCTGTTGGGGAATAGATTCCATTATAACCTTGAAAAGGAAATTAGATAAATGTTTGACAGTTAAAAAAAAATGCAGGGATTGACGGAAGAGTGGAAAATAGAATGAACTGGATTGCTTTAAGAACTAATGGCCCAAAAGAGCTCCAATGAGCTACTTTCTAATTTTACACTGTTTCACGGTTATAACACAGCAGGTGACAGCTGTAACTTTCAGCTTTTAAATGGTGTTTGGTTTTGAATGTCAGTTGTTTGTTTGATCTTAAAAGTTCTATGTCTCACATTGTGTGTGTGAGCGTGTATACACACACACACAGACACACACACACAGACACACACACACATACAAAAGTACACACAATAATGCACATACACCCACCCTTTAGGGTTCTGGATGAACAATCTAGAGATTGTGAATCAGTAATCAATAAATCTCATCACTTATGGGTAAACACCAGAAAATAACCATTAAGTGGCTGATTTACCCATGCCACTCCTTGGTGGTAAATAGCTGATATTTCACATTATGAAATAAGCCACAGAGTTGTTCAAACAATTGCTTCTTGGAACAATTAGGGATGTGCAATAAACATAATCCTGTCAGGATTGCTTACATCCTGAACTCTCAATATCAGAGTGTGAATGCTTTACATTCAACAAGTGAGCATGGGAACAGTGTTAACTGTTCTTTTTTTACAACAAATAGTGCAGACCATCAGTGGCACAAGTTCATAGTCTGTGGTTGCAATACTCCCACCTTGATACCAAAGCAACCCTGAATGGGGTAGGCTTCTGTCAGTAAGTGTGGTTTTCTTGTCCTTGGCTATTTCTCCTCCCTCATTGTCCCTCCAGTCTCTCATCTCTTTCGTTCTCTACAATCAAACCCCCTTCCTCTCCATTTCGGTGTCCAGTCCTGTAGAAGTCCGACTGATGTATATTTACAAAATTACCCACAGAGGAAAATGATTGACTCTCCATTTTGAATATGACTCTCTAACTGATCATGCAACAGGTTGTGTGGATTTTGAGTCTGTGTTGAATTGAAGGGTAACTATGTGGTAATCTCAGCCAAATAGAGTCATACAAGTTCAGATTCCTCTTTGGTCAAATTTATTAGTGTCAATTAGTAGGGGTCTGCGCAGTGTTCTCGAACAAAGAGATCTGGAGAAACAGATTCATAGCTCCCTGAAAGTGGAGTCACAGGAAGATAGGGTGGCGAAGAAGACTTTCGGCATGTTTGCTTTGCTTGGTCACAGCATTGAGCGTAGGAGTTGGGACATCTTGTTGCGGTCATACAAGACGTTGTTAAAGCTACATCTGGAGTACTGTATGCAGTTCTGGTCACCCTACTATGAGAAGGATATTATTAAAGTGGAAGGAGTGCAGAAAATATTTACTAGGATGCTACCTGGACTGGAAGGTTTGAGTTATAAGGAGAGAGTTTGGATCGGCTGGAATATTTATTCCCTGGAGGGTAGGAGTCTGAGTGGTGATCTTGTAGAGATCTATGAAATCAATGACAGGCATAGATAAGGTACATAGCCAGCAGCTTTTCCCCATGCTAGGGCTGTCTGAAACTAGGGGGCAGGTGGTCAAGGTGAGGGGGGAGAGATGCAAAAGGGTCTTCCTGGGGAACTTTCTGACACAGGTGTTGGTGAGTGCCTGGAATGGGATGCCAGAGGAGGTGGGCACAATTTTGTTATTTAAGAAACATTTGGACAGGTACAAGGATGGGGTAGGTATGGAGAGACCTGGACCAAATGCAGGCAAATGAGTTAAGTTTAATTGTGAAAGCTGAGTGGTATGGGCAAATTAGACCGAAGAGCCTGTTTCCATGCTGTAAACCTCTATCACTCGATAATACGGCTGTCCCTGTATAAGCTCTGTTCTATTGGCTTTTACTAACTTAAAGCAAGTCCTGTGCATTGGCCATTTCTCTGCTTGTTGACCTACATTAGCTCCTGATTGAGCAATGCCTTTTTAAAAAAATTTCATCCCTCCCTTACAAATTACTTCATGGCCTCACCTTCCCTGCCTTTGTCACCTTTACCAGCCCCACAACTCACTCAAGAGATCTGGACTTATCCAATTTTAATCTGCTCATTCCCAATTTATATCAGACCACCGTGTCTCCAGCTCTCCAGGCCCTAAATTCTGGAATTCTGTCTCTAAATGTTTCCACCTCTCCTTCGCCTGTTTATGCTGTGATTTGATTTGGTTTGTTATTGTCGTATGTATTTAGATACAGTGAACAGTTTTGTTTTGCATACAATACAGGCAGATCATAACATACAAAGTGCATTAGGGTAATAGAACAGAGCTTGGGATACAATGTTACGGCTGCAGAGAAGGTGCACAAAAAGTGAGATCAGCATTAACTTTGAAATTTGTGAGGCCCATTCAGGAACCTAATAACAGCAGGGAAGAAGCTGCTCTTGAATCTGTTGGTCTGTGTGTTCAAGCTGCTCTGTACAACTTGCCTTTTCATCACAAGTGTTTTGTCGCCTTTTCAAATATTTCCTGGTAAAGGTGACAAAGGCAGGGAAGGTGAGGCCATGAAGTAATTTGTAAGGGAGGGATGAAATTTTTTTAAAAAGGCATTGCTCAAATATTTTTTGGTTTGTGTCGAATTGTGTTTGAAAACCCTGCGGAAGGCCTGAAGGTGGTCTCCGCCAGGTAAATGCAGTATCTCAACTCTAGTTGTTGCAAAGCTGGTGGTTGAATCACAACTGCGATATAACAGCAGTGGGATGGATTTGGATCCCATAAATGATCTTTCTGATCAGTTGAACAATTGTACATGTGTCAAACTGGCCCGTATCTGAAAGAGCTGCTGATGGGGACACTGGGCTCTTTTAAGTTATTGGTAACAGTATTGCAAAGTGTCAGCTTCTGTCAATAGGCCATTGATAATGCTCCAGGTGTGCCATGATCACTGTTCAATCTTGTGTGGCAACCACTCTCTCTAAGACAGAGATGAGGAAGAATTTGTTTTTCTCTCAGTCAGTAGTGAAGCTGTGAAGTTCTTTACTGCAGAGGGCTATTGATCCTGAGTCGTTAAGTGTATTTAAGGTTGAAGTGGGCAGATATTTAATCAGTAAGGGGTTATGAGGAAAAGGCAGGACAGTGGATTATCAGATTAGCCACGGTCTTATTGAATGGTGGAGACAAAGCGATGGGCTGAATGGTCCATTTCTGCCCCAAGTCTCATGCGCTTTTCATTGCAGTGCAGAGGCAGGCCATTCACCCCATCGACCCTCCAAAGAGCATCCCACCTTAACCCTGTATTTCCCATGGCTAATCCACGTAACCTGCACACCTCTGGACAATTTATCACAGCCAGTCTACCTACTACGCACATCTTTGGATTGTGAAAGGAAACCCGCACAGACACAGGGAGAATGGGAATCTCTACTCAGGTAGGTGCCCGAGGCTGGATTTGAACCTGGGTCCCTGGCACTGTAAGGTAGCAGTGCTAACCACTGATCCACCGTGCCGGGTCAGCCAGATGCCAAGTGTTTTGACTTCCTATCTCGCAGGGCACACACCTCTGCGCAGAGCAGTACAGGCCCATGTGAGTTTTGACATGTGATGGTTCATGGGTGGTCAGCCATTCTCCTCTTAAAAATGATTGCAACTCTGCTCCACTTCCTCTGCAGCCCTGCAGGAGTGAAAGAAAGAAAGAAAGAAAGAAAGAAAGAAACATAGTGCATCATTTGTAAAAGATGGTGGGAAAAACAGGCTGTGTTAACAATAATAAGCAAATTACTGCGGATGCTGGAATCTGAAACCAAAGAGAGAATGCTGGAAAATCCCAGCAGGTCTGGCAGCATCTGTAAAGGAGAGAAAAGAGCTGACGTTTTGAGTCTAACTGAGCCTTTGTCAGAGCTCTGGTTTCAGATTCCAGCATCCGCAGTAATTTGCTTTTATCCGGTTTTTAACCCAGTGCCACCTCTTTTCCAGGAATCCTTACCCTGAAGAAGTTCTGCTCTTCTCTCCGACAGGATTTTCATTTGTCTCTCTCTCCCCCCTGTCCACCTTCACTGCTTTCCTTTTCTCTCTCCAGCTTTGACAAAAGGTCAGTTAGACTCGAAACGTCAGCTCTTTTCCCTCCTTACAGATGCTGCCAGACCTGCTGAGATTTTCCAGCATTTTCTCTTTTGGTTTGTGCTAACAATAGGCCCTTTCAAGTGTGTTGATTAGATGACCTAAAGTATGGAAACAGGCCCTTCAGCCCAACAAGTCCACACTGATCCTCCGAAGAGTAACCCAACCAGACCCATTCCCTACTCTATATTCACCTGTGACTAATGCACCTAACACTACTGGCAATTTAGCATGGCTAATTCATATCTTTGGATTGTGGGAGGAAACCCACGCAGACATGGGGAGAATGTGCAAACTCCACACAGACAGTCGCCCAAGGCAGGAATTGAACCCGGATTCCTGGTGCTGTGAGACAGCATTGCTAAGCACTGAGCCACCATGCTGCCAACTGAGACCACTTTGAGGTATTTACTGACAAAGTGCCTGATGAGCAATAACTGAAACCCATGAAGACAACCCCAGCCGGAATCTCAAAAGGAAGATTGTGTGTGTGACACAACTTTGAGGACATGACAGAGGAAAATAACTAATGAGCACCCAACCTAAACTCCTTACAATGAACATTTCAGGCAAAATTCCATCTGAAAACCTTCTGATTCATCAGAAAGGAATACCAAACCAGACTAAAACAGAAAATAAGACAGAAGAGCCTCAATTATCCAAATATCAATAACCCGAGCCAGTTTTGAGAAGATTTGTAGCTCAGGTTGAGGTTTTGGATGTAGGTTTGCTCGCTGAGCTGGAAAGTTCATTTCCAGACGTTTCGTCACCCTACTAGGTAACATCTTCAGTGGGCCTCAGGTAAAGCACTGTTGATACTTCCCGCTTTCTATTTCTAACTAGAAAGCAGGAATTATCCACAGTGCTTCGCCCAGAGGCCCACTGAAGATGTTACCTAGTAGGATGACAAAACGTCCGGAAATGAACCTTCCAGCTCAGCAAGCAAACCGACATCCATCAATTATCCGAATTTTGGATTGTCCGAAGAAGATCTCAAGGTCCTGTAAAAGTGTGACAGGGTCCTGTAAAAACATAAAAAGAGAGGTAAGTGAATTCGGATTACCTGTACTGAAGAACATGTGAAAATGCTGGCAAAAACAAAGAAACACAAGCAGCTCAAACATCACGACTGAATTTTTTTAATGTAAGGGTTAGTTACACAGCCCTTTGCAAGAGTAAGTGTTTTATTCCCGTCATTTTACTGAGCCGCTCCTGAAAAAAATGGCAGAGAAAGTAAAGTATGTAGTGGGCAGCATGGTGGCACAGTGGTTAGCACTACTGCCTCACAGCGCCAGAAACCCGGGTTCAACTCCCGCCTCAGGTGACTGTCTGTGTGGAGTTTGCACATTCTCCCCGTGTCTGCGTGGGTTTCCTCTGGGTGCTCCGGTTTCCTCCCACACTCCAAAAATGTGCAGGTTAGGTGAATTGGCCGTGCTAAGTTGCCCATAGTGTCAGGTGAAGGGGTAAATGTAGGGGAATAGGTCTGGGTTGTGCTTTGGCGGGTCGGTGTGGACTTGTTGGGCTGAAGGGCCTGTTTCCACACTGTAAGTAATCTAATCTAAACACACACGCGAGGTAGTACTTCTACCTTTCTATCACAACACTGAGTTCACAAAAACTGACAAATGCTCTTGTGATTATAGAAGCCATTCAGGACCTTGTTTAATGCTGAGACTTCATATATTTATGTGATGGGGAGGGCTTAGTCCTTCTCAGTTTAACCTGCAATTTGCAGGATGCAAAGATTAGTTTGCTTAAATAGCAGACTCATTAAAATCATGGATTTAAATAAACTCTCTGGTAAAGCACAGTGTTAGATCAGCATGGCTTCCCTTGTTTTCAGTTAAATTGATTATCTGAATAATCAATTATCTGAACAAAATACTGCCCACCGACTCATTCGGATAATTGAGGTTCCTCTGTATTTCGGGCTTATGCCCGAAACGTCGATTGTCCTGCTCCTCGGATGCTGCCTGGCCTGCTGTGTTTTTCCAGCACCACACTTTTCAACTCTGGTCTCCAGCATCTGCAGTCCTCACTTTCTCCATATTAACCTGCTATTCACCCATTTACTGAGGTAGGAGGCAGCAGTCCGTCTGCCTTCCTCAAATACTCTTTTTTAAATGCATTTCACACCTCAGTAGAGACTCCAGTCTGCTTTCTCTTATGGAAACAAAATACTGTGGGTGCTGAAACATGCACAGAAAGTTGTCCAGAAACCTTGCTGCAGAACGCTAACTAACTAACAAATAGAGATATTCTCTTAACAGTGTGATAATAGGTAATACAATACCAGTGATACGTTCTGGTCTGGAAAGGGAATAAATTAAACTGTTCAAGTCTTATTTCTGCAGCAAGAAAATTGTTCCTGGAGTTCCCTTTTTTTTGCCAGCTATTTCATTTCTTTTCTTTCCCTTTTAATTCAATCTTTCTTTTCCCCTCTTTGTTTCTCACTCTGTAGCTGATGATTCCAGTTGCACAATTTTATTCATTATCCCTCTGTTTCCTTCTAAAATGGTTAACTTCGGGAAATCATGTCTCACAAACTTGATTGGGTTTTTTTGAAGAAGTAACAAAGAAGATTGCTGAGGGCAGAGCAGTAGGTGTGATCTATATGGACTTCAGTAAGGCGTTCGACAAGGTTCCCCATGGGAGACTGATTAGCAAGGTTAGATCTCACAGAATACAGGGAGAACTAGCCATTTGGATACAGAACTGGCTCAAAGGTAGAAGACAGAGGGTGGTGGTGGAGGGTTTTTTTCAGACTGGAGGCCTGTGACCAGTGGAGTGCCACAAGGATCGGTGCTGGGTCCTCTACTTTTTGTCATTTACATAAATGATTTGGATGCGAGCATAAGAGGTACAGTTAGTAAGTTTGCAGATGACACCAAAATTGGAGGTGCAGTGGACAGCAAAGAAGGTTACCTCAGATTACAACAGGATCTTGACCAGATGGGCCAATGGGCTGAGAAGTGGCAGATGGAGTTTAATTCAGATAAATGTGAGGTGCTGCATTTTGGGAAAGCAAATCTTAGCAGGACTTATACACTTAATGGAAAGGTCCTAGGGAGTGTTGCTGAACAAAGAGACCTTGGAGTGCAGGTTCATAACTCCTTGAAAGTGGAGTCGCAGGTAGATAGGATAGTGAAGGCGGCGTTTGGTATGCTTTCATTTATTGGTCAGAGTATTGAGTACAGGAGTTGGGAGGTCGTGTTGCGGCTGTACAGGACATTGGTTAGGCCACTGTTGGAATATTGCGTGCAATTCTGGTCTCCTTCCTATTGGAACGATGTTGTGAAATTGAAAGGGTTCAGAAAAGATTTACAAGGATGTTACCAGGAGGATTTGAGCTATAGGGAGAGGCTGAACAGGCTGGGGCTGTTTTCCCTGGAGTGTCGGAGGTTGAGGGGTGATCTTATAGAGGTTTATAAAATTATGAGGGGCATGGATAGGGTAAATGGACAAAGTCTTTCCCCTGGGGTTGGGGAGTCCAGAACTAGAGATCATAGGTTTAGGGTGAGAGGGGATAGATATAAAAGGGGCCTAAGGGGCAACTTTTTCACACAGAGGGTGGTACGTGTATGGAATGAGCAACCAGAGGATGTGGTGGGGGTTGGTACAATTGCAACATTTAAGAGGCATTTGGATAGGTATATGAATAGGAAGGGTTTGTAGGGATATGGGCCGGGTGCTGGCGGGTGGGACTAGCTTGGGTTGGGATATCTGGTCAGCATGGACGGGTTGGACCGAAGGGTCTGTTTCCATGCTGTACATCTCTATGATTCTATGACTCTTGTAAATTGGATTAGAGCAGAGAGGGCTGATGGAGGTCTGATTGAGGTGGACAAAGTTGTTGAGGGGCATAGATAAGGGGTAACCTGCCCCCTGTAGTAGAAGCCTCAATGATCAGAAGGCACCGTTTTGTAATAAAGGGCAGGAGGTTGAGAGGGGATATGAGGAAAATCTTTTCACCCTGTTTCTGGTGGGATTCTGGAATGCACTGCCTGAAAGAGTGATAGAGACAAGAACCTTCAGGACGCATAAGCAAATGGCTCGGTGGTTAGCAGTAATGGCTCACAGTGTCAGGGACCTGTTGTCAATTCCACTCTTGACCTGTGTGGAGTTTACACGTTCTCCCTTGGGTTTCTGCTGGGTGCTCTGACTTCCTCCCATGCTCCAAAGATGTGCAGGTTAGGTGGATTAGCCCTGGGAAAGCTGGGGGGCGCGGGTGGGTCTGGGTGGGCTGCTCTTTTGTCAAATGGCCTGCTTCCACACTGTAGGGAGTCTATGATACTAAAAACGAATTAGTTGAACACTCTGAAATCCAAAGTATTCAAGATGACAGGTTTAAATGCTGGAAACTGGGATTAGAATAGATGGATGTTTGATTGCTGGTGTGGATGTAATGGGCTGAAGGGCCTCTTTCCATGCTGAAAGAAAACACTCTCTGTGAGAAACTGTCGGTCCGAACATGAGCTGATGTCACAGATACCAGGTTACAGATTGTTTTCAATGTGCACTTTCAGTGGACTATGGAGCAAAATCATTCCAGTTGTAGGCACAGGAAAAGGTGGACTTAATGGAACATGACGCGAGATATTCCATTCAGGCAAAATCCCACCCTCCATTCCTGGAAATCACAGAGAATGTGTCGAGCTACCAGCACTTGAATGGTTAAAATGTATGCAAGCAATTTACTGGGTCTGGAGGTGCTTGACTGATCTTTTAAAATGAAGTCCTCTATTGTCTCCCTTCCAGACTCACCCCCCTTTGCCTCCTTCCATTCTGATCACTTTTCCTTGGCCTCAGACAGCAACCTCCCCGACACCCCCCCAAATTTCCACACTGAGCAACTCGCCCCTCCTTCAGCTTGAAGGCTGCCTTGTTATGGAGAAAGGCAGTCACTTCATATTGTTTAAATAATTGCCTGACCTTTGGTTTCCAGTCTTCTGGCATTTTGTGCATTGATTATTGATATTTATTCGTCCCTTATTTGTGTAAGGTGGTGGTGGGGGGGGGGGGGTTCAGAAATGATTCACTACGTTGATCAGGACGAAGAGGGATATGTCCAATGAGGAAAGGTTGAGCAGATCGGCATCAGGTTGGAGTTGAGGAGCATGTGAGATGACTTTATTGAAATATGTAAGATTCTGAGGAGCTTCAGGAAACTGGATGCTGAGTGTCTGGTCCCCTTCTTGGGGCAAACTAGAAATAAGGGGCACAGTCTAAAGAAGAGGCCTCCCATTTAAGATGGGGAAGGGTTTTTTTCTCTCAGAAGAACATTAGTGTTTGGGATTCTCTTTGCCAGAGACTGGGCCATTGATTACAATCACAGCCAGGTTAGACAGATGACAAAGGGAGTTGAGGATTTTTGGGGAATGGGTAAGAAAGTGGAGTGGCAGAGCAGGCTTGAGGGGCTGAATGGGCCTCCTCTTGCTCTTAACTTGTAAGTCATCCTACTAATGAAGGCGTTTAACAGAGGGAAAATGTTTCCACTTGTAACAAAACTAATACCAATAGCGAGGTGGGCCTGAAGCGGACTCATGTTTGGGGCGGTGTATTAACTGACATCGGCGGCATCTGCATTGGTGAGGTACAGTGAAGGCTCATAATGGCGAGGGCATCAGTGGAGGTGAGATGGCATCCAAAAATGGAGACATTCATTCCGATGGCAGTAGCGTGGTGAAGGGGACGTGTGCCTGGCCACCAGGCCCATGCCCCACAGCAGAGCATTTAACAAGAAGGACTGCAACGTTGGACACTTTATCTTTATTTCTATATTCTTCTATATTCTACATTTTGGTTTACTTTTTCTGTGTTTTAAGACACTGCCGGAGAGTGGCGATACAATGCAGCACTTTTCACTGTATTTTGTGACAAAAGACACGCGACAATAAATAAATCCAACCAAATAAGTAGACATTCATCATTAATAAACACAGCTGGGAATTCAGGAGGAACTGTTTTTATGCAGAACATGTGTAGAATACAGAAGTCACAAAAATACGGAGTGGTTGGGATTGATCAGCGTCATTTCACTGTTTGTGGGAGCCTGCTGACTGTAAATTGACTGCTGTGCTTTTTAGGTTACAACAGCGAACACAGTTCAGAAGTAGTTCATTGACTCTAAAAGGGAACATGTCCTGGATTGTGAAAGGTGCTATCTAAATGCATTCTATCCCCGCATTATGTACAAACTAGGTTTGATGGCCTGCCCTGTGCCCTGTTCGTCAAAGCACTTTGAAGAAGCTGGAAGACAAGAACTAATATTAAGTGTCAGGCTAACAGAGCAGCAGCTTAGCATTAGATAACACCAGCATCAGAGGGTAAATCATCAATGACCCTCCAACAATGCCCCACAGTTTGAAAGTTTCTCAAAGCAAGCTCTATTTGAACATTGGATAAATCGAACTGTCCAGTACAGGTCTATTCATGAGGATGGGTTGTCAATTGTCGATCAAGTTGTGTCATCCCAAAATAACCACTTTCTATTTCCACTGAACGCTCTCACCTTGTCTCTCCTCATTGTGCCTCTTTAGCCTTCGGCATGCCTGGCCAGACCTGAAGCAGCATTCCTCCATGTTATAATTATGATCCAACTTTTGTTGTCGGGATTCCACTGCCCGTAATTAAGTGAAGGGTCTGTTAACCTGGTCACACCTAGCTTGCAGTCAGAGTCCTGCACCCAGGGCTCGGGGGGTCAAAGGGTTACATAGTTGGAATGACTCAGTGAACAATCAGGAGACCACCTGAGATAGGGCTATGGTATTGAACCTCCCTGAGTGCTGGGTGGCCTGTCTGAGTCTCGCTGGCTCAGGGGCCTCTGAGTTTGCTTAGGTTTGGGCAGTTTCCATCTGAGTGATTAAAGGCAGCGTTTCCCTCCGAGAGCTGTGTGGATTTGAAACTGCGAAGCCCTGAGGATCGGCTGATCGGGGTTGTGCAGGCCACGGACGCGAGTGTGTTCTCTGGCCATTTGGTAGGTGGGTTATTCATTGAGGCGAGGGGATAGAGAGTGGGAGGAACCAAGCCAAATTAATTGTAATTTTGCCATTTGCTGTCCTGTGCTGTAGAAATTAAAGTGACAGCTTCCAGTCTCCTGGATAACATTTCCCTGGGAACTAACCATAGAAAATGCAGGGTAAAAACAATGTCTGCAGATGCTGGAAACCAGATTTTGGATTAGTGGTGCTGGAAGAGCACAGCAGTTCAGGCAGCATCCGAGGAGAGGCAAAATCGACTTTTCAGGCAAAGGCCCTTCATCAGGAGGGCTTTTGCCCGAAACGTCGATTTTGCTGCTCCTCGGATGCTGCCTGAACTGCTGTGCTCTTCCAGCGCCACTAATAGAAAATGCAGACTTAACTTGGCTATCCCAATGATGCTGGTCAATAAGTGATGCCCCACGGGCTGACATAACAACAATTGCTGCATGTTGCATCATAAATCCAGAGGGAGCTTTTATCAGCCCATCCCTTTGCGAGCTAACTCTTCCAAAGAGCTATCGAATTGGTCCAACTGCCCTGTTCTTTCCCCCAGTTTACCCTTCAGATCATAACAACTTGCTGAGTGAAAAAAAATTCTTCTCGTTCCCGTCGATAATCTCAAAACGTCAAAACCCTATTGCCTGTGGAAACAATTTCTCCTTTTTTAAATGCATCCAATCCTCTCGTAATTTAGGAATGCTTTGCTCAAATCTCCTTTTAACCTTTTCTGCAACTTTCCCTCTAAGCTGCATGGTCTTATACCTGCTGGGAAGTTCCATGCAGGTTGATCACCATGCCATTGAGCGACTTGTGTGCTTTTGGGGATTACTGAGCAGTGGCAGAGTAAATTATACAATAGCTTCTCTGCTCCAAGGTAAGCTGTCATATCTTCTGTAGCCTGCCTACAGAACTGAAGCTCCTCGCCCTCTGGTGAGTCTGGTTGGCAGTGTTTCTGAAGCCTTGACATCTTTCTGAAAATGTGATGCCCACATTTGTCAGAACACTCCCATCGGATCTAACCAATGGCTGCTTCCATTTTCGCAAAGTGTAGCCTGCTGTCAGATCGCTTTGGATGTGACGATGTGAAAGGTGAATGGAGACGCCAGTGTTGGACTTGGGTGGACAACGTCAGAAGTCACATGATACCAGGTTAGAGTCCGACCAGCTTCTAGATCGCTGATCCTTCATCAGGTGAAGATGTCGCCTAACACAGGCACAGCACTCCAATAGCTTGTGATTTTAAATAAACCGATTGGACTATAACCTGGTGTTTTGTGACTTCTGAGATAAATAGAAATGGCAAATGGGGTACCTTCGTTCAGCAGTCTGAAGTGGATTTATACATCATTGGTAGGGAATGAGTTCAGTTGTCTCTCTTTGTCTGTGCAAAGCTGCACTCTTGAGGAGCAGCCTCCAGTTGCTAGTGGCGCCAGACCAAATCCAGACACAGCACATCCTGCACCTATCTGAACTCAACAACATGCAGAAGCTCGCTAGACTGTCATCCCGCAAGTAGTGTTGGTCTCCCAATCCCCCTGGCAACCCCCTCCTCCCGCTTGTGCTGACTTTGAGGTGTTTATGCTGCAGTTTGGAGTCACCAGGGTCATTGCCACTGTGACTGTTTGGATCTGAGGGAGGAGCTACATTTGTGCTCTCAGTATGGAGGAGTGGTGGTGCTGGTCAGGCACCTGGTGTTCAGTGTTACTAGCGGCAGCCAGGCAGGCGCACTGCTGCAAGATAAGAGGAGGCTTTATCACTCCCTCTTGCATCTGAAGGTCCTACAACATATTAATAACACAGTTTGAAGAGCGAGAGCTGATAGAGAAGGGAGGAAAGCTTTTCTTTTAGTCTTGACGGAAGTTTGCAATTATCACAAGATTGGAGGAACAGGACATCCTAGGCACTGGCCAGCTGGCAATGGCAGCTGAACAACACTAAGAATTATGTCGGATCCACTGCACAGAAACAGGCCATTTGGCCCAACTGGTTCATACTGGCATTTTCTCACCCTATCAGCATATCCTTTTGGTATTTTCTACCTCCTTTTCCTGCCTGGGAATGTGGCAGAGGCTGGTACAAATGAGGCATCCGAGACGGCATTGGATGATTACTTGGATCGAAATGGTGTGCAGGAAATTGGCTCCAGGTAATAGAACTGGCGCAGAGACAATGGGCCAGACAGCTTCCCTCTGCACCATCTAGATTCTGTGCTTCACCTCTGATGGATTTTCCCCTTCAATGAACTGGGGCTATTCACCACCATTACACATTGCAGACATACACTGTCCCTAATGCTCAGACCAGGGTCATTCCACAGTCAGCAACAAGCTGATCAACAACAATGGCTTCGCTGCTGACCGTGAGCCATTTGTCTGCACATCGTTACTCCAGGGCAAGAGACAGCAACACCCAGCTTCCACTTTTCACTAATACCATTCACTGAACCCCTTGGTCAATGCTAACCCCTGGCACAGCGCAAGTGCCTGCTGCCCATCCTTACTGATGAGCAATGATTATTCGGGTGAAGTAGTGGTGCCAGTTGGCCCAGAGGAGTTAAATCCTCACTGTACTGTATCGGGGATGACGGGCTAACCTTTTGCATTGCCGAAGTGCCAGAATTTCCTGATTATTCTCATGGATTGCCCTTAATCTCAGGCATTAAACAAATGGCCCAGATGAACTCAGTTGCCTTTGGAGTGTGATTGTGAGCTAACAATAAAAGTAACGGGGTTTAGGCTGACTTGCAGAAGTCTGGTCAAGTGAGAAATTTTTCTTATTCACTCAGGGGTTTGGGCATCACTGGCTGAGCCATCATTTATAATCCATCCGAGCTATCCTTGAGAAGTTAATGGTGAACTGCCTTCTTGAACCATTGCAGTCCATAAACTCTAGGTAGACCCACAATGCCATTCGGATTTGACCCAGCGACAGTGAAGGATATATTTCCAAGTCAGGATGGTGAGTGGCTTGGAGGGGCACTTGAAGGTGGTGGTGTTCCCGCAGAACTGCTGCCTTTATCCTTCCAGATGGATGTGTTCGTGGCTTTGGAAGATGCTGTGTAAGGAACTTTGGTAAATTTCTGTAGTCCATCTTGTAGATAGTACACATTGCTGCCGCTGAGCATCAGTGGTGGAGGGAGTGGATGTTTGTGGATGTGGTGCCAATCAAGCGGGGTGCTTTGTCCTGGATGGTGTCGAGCTTCTTGAGTGTTGTTGGAGCTGCACCCATCCAGGCAAGTGGGGAGTATCCCATCACACTCCTGACTTGTGCCTTGTAGATTGGAGATAGGCATTGGAGAGTCAGCAGATGAGTTACTTGTCACAGTATTCCTAGCACCTGACTTGCTCTTGTAGCCACTGTCTTTCTGTCACTTGGAATTCGATAGTTCCACCAAAGGTTCTGGCATTTGCTTGTCTAGCTTGAGTTTTTGCAAGACTTGAGTTTTAGGGTTTTTACGGTAAATGGCCACGTGTCTCTGACTCACGCTGCTCCTTCACAGCTTGGTGAAAATTAGAAATTGATCCAGTGGTCAGGCTTGTAATAAAAATAAAACCACACACATTGAAGGCGTAGGGAGGTGGCTGGAGAGTAGGTGTTGCCCAGGTGACCATGTCGTGCGGCAAAGGGGTCCTGAGTTCTCAGCAAAGGCTGAAAGTTCGCAGTGGGTTGCCAACCCTGGTCAAATAGCAACACGCGTTCCAAACCAGCTGTGAAGTGGTTCCTCTCGCTGGATTGGTAGGTATTGGATGTCAAGTTTCGCAACCTGGCAGAATGAGGTGGCACCAAGGTGTGAGGCTCTACACTGAAGCGAGAGACAGAGAGAGAGAGAGAGAGAGAGAGAGAGAGAGATGAACCTTTCAGGTCTCTGAAGTGTTTTCCACCATACCATGTTGGCGTCTCCCATGGTGAGCTCGAGAGTCTTCGAGAGCTGGATTCACAGTGTCGTCTCTCCATGCTCAGGTTCTGAACTAGTCTTTTGTCTCTCGCTGCAGTAACTGGGCTGTCAGGGAGACTCTGCATAGCCAGAGCTCCTGGGAGCTCCTCCTATGGTTCTTCCACCACATATGAGAATAGAAGGGCCAGATCAAGCCCCCTCCTTCACTTGGCATCATCGGGATAGCTAAAGAGAGGAAGGTATTCCCACTTATCCAGCCCCTCAAGATGTTCCAAAGTGTTTTGCTGCTCCTTCTGCAGTGCAGGAAACAAGGCACTTACAGTCATAGAAGCCTGGCTGCTTGATTGACACCCCTTTGACATCCCTCTCTTTCTCTGCTGACACTCAGTAAGCCACAATATATAGAAGATACACTGCAAACATTCATCAAGGCTCCTTAGAAAGTACCAGTTTGGAAGGACAAGGGCAGCATAAACACCACACCACGTGCATGTTTGCCTCCAAGCCACTGACTTAGGAAACATATAAATAAGTGAAGTTTGCAACTTTATTGTATTGTATCGCTGGGCTGTTTGACCAAACAGGTCCTGGAGATCTACTGGAGTTTTCAGGGCAGGCCAGGAGTTGGCAACCCTCTAGGTCAGTGGAATTGATTCACCTAGAGGTTCCCAGCCCTGAAGTCTTTGAGTCTCTGGAACATCGCTTTGGGAGGAACTCCTGAAGAAAAGTCATTTTAATATTTTAAAGACATTTTTACTCAGTTTTCATCCTTAGAGGAAAGGTGCGAAAATCATTGAAGGTGGTAGGGCAGATTGAGAGTGGTAAATTAAGTATATGGAAGCCTGGGATTTATAAGCAAGTGTAGAGAGTACAAAAACCAGGAAGCTACGATGAAGCTGAATAAACTTCTTTTTGAGTATTGCATCCAGTTCTGGACAGTGCAGGATGTGAAGACATCGCAGAGAGTTCAGACAAGAGTTTGGAGAAGCTAGACCCATGCGAACGGTCAGTCATGGCTTTCAGAAGAAAATTGTTTGAAGAGAAAAAAGGTTAGACATTATGGCGAAAAGACAGGAAATGACACGAGATGAGTTGCTCCTTCAGAGAGCCAGTACAGCCATGATGAGTTGGATAGTCTCCAACGGTTCTATTATCCTTCTCTGTAATTAGTGAAATCTAGGTGTTTCTGGGGAACTGGCTGCCTGAGAGTCAACAGTCAACAATTTTAGTCACAAGAAATCTGTCCTTTGCCAAACGAGACAGGAAGGTGAAGCGCCGTGAGTATGTGTGTGTTGGTCCTGAAGGGGGCAGGGCAGTTGGAGGCCAGAACGGAAAAGTAGTGAGGGTATGGTCAACCTGTCTGGATCCTTGGTTAGACCACACTTGGATACTGTGTGCAGTTCTGGTGCCACATTATAAACAGGAGACAGAGGCACAGGAGACGGGGCAGAGGAGGTTTCCAGAAATGAGTGGGTTTACACATTCGCAAAGGGTCTGACAGGCTGGGCTTCTTCCTTCTCGAGATAATGCTGAGCAGTGACCTCATTGAGGTCTTTACAAATGTTGAGAGGTTTTGATTAAATGGAGAGAGAGAGAGAGAGAGAGAGAGAGAGAGAGAATGTTTCCTCTTGTGGTAAGCATATACCAGACACCGTCAATATCAGCTACATAGTCCCCAAGAAATCCAACAGGGAATTCAGGAGAAGACTCTTCACCCAGAGAGCGGAGAGAACGTGGAACTCACTCCCACAGGGAAGTGAACAATATCGATGTGGTTAGGGGGCAACTGGACAAGTAAGTGAGGGAGAAGGGAATTGGTTAGGATGGGGAATCTAAATGGGGAAAGATGGGTGGAGGCTGGAGTGGAGAGTAAACACCAACATGTTCTGCTTGGGCAGGATAGTCTTTCTCTCTGCTATATATTTCATGTGAGGAAACTTCCAGGAATAAGAGAGGCCAGTGTTAAAACTCCTAATGCCATGGCGACCTAGAAAAGACAGCAATGGTCGCACTTCCCACTGTTAACTCAGCCCAGACTGAACTACACTAATACAGAGCTAGCCCAAGTGAGCCAGAGAGCTGAGTCACTCCTGGTTACAACCTCAATCTCCCCAGTTCGCACCAAACAGACATGGGTCCTTTGGCCCTTGCATGTCACCTTCTGTCTGTTGATTTGAGAAAAGGCTGCGATTTCTGACACTGACGGCACACATTTAGCGACCTGCAGCCACTTCTCTGCACACGCGAAGGCCTCACTTACGGCCGGAAACACACGTACGCAAAAGTGAGCTGGCCCATGGAGAGGGGGTGGGGGCTGCAGCGCAGCAGTGGGAAGCAAGACATTCCACGCCTATTCCCTAAGGAGCCTGAAACCCCCTTTAACCAGCAGGTTTGTCAATACTGGCTGAATTTTGCCAACATGGTCCTAAGCTTGGGTTGAGACATGGTGCTCACAAAAGAGCAATCCCTGCACACTTTATTGCTTTTGGTGCTGACTTGTACAGTTAAGTTAATGCAAACAGTTTTACAGAAGGCCAGTGTTTCTCTAATAGCTCTATGGAGGCTGAACCTATGTTTGTTAAGTGCCTTCGACCTACAGTTACTGGCTCAATGGCAGCTACATTTGGGCCATTGACTGAAACCTCCATCACAAAGGGGGCATTGAAAATCAGGGCTGAGGCAGAAGGAATTCCAGAATTTCAGGTCTGGTGGACTGATTGGGTTGGGTAAGTGGGCAGAATCAACGAAGTGTAGATATTTCGAAGTTTGTGGGGTCCTGTTGTTGTAGTGTCCCTATCTCTGAGCCAGGAGGCTCGGGTTCAATTCCCACCTGCTCCAGCAGTGTGCAATGACATCTCTGAACAGGCTGATTGGAAAAATACGTACCTCGAAGGTTATGGGAGACGTGGTGATAGGGAGGTATAAGGCCATTTGAAAAGAAGGATGAAAATTTTAAAAAATGGAGGCATTGCTGTTCTGGGATATGTTGTATGTTGGTTTTTCTGAAGTGTCAGACATGGGGTTGTAAGCATCGAAAGTCTCCTACAAGACTGGAGGCTGTTTGGCCCATTATTCCTGTGATAGACCCTATGCATCAGTGAGTAGCACCCTTGCCTTTGGGTCTGAAGGATATATCTATGTTCAAGAACAGCTCTAAGCGCTGGTGCATGACTGATTCTCCAGGAGGGTGCAATCCAGGTACTGGAGGGCTGAGGCTCTGCCAGCCCTCTCGGTGAGATGTAAAAGATATCACGACACTCGTCATTGCAATGCGGGGGCCATTTCTCCTCAGGTATCCTGGCTGACACTTAACCCTCAGCCAAAGATTCCAGAAACTGGTTCATGTTGACACTTGTGGGATCTTGCTGGGTACAAACATCGCTGCATGGGATAAAAAAAGAAGAGTGATTGCTGTTCGAAACGACCTCATTAGCTGCAAATGTGGTGATAAAAGGCGCAACCTTCAAGGCAAGTTGTGTCTTTCGTGTAAAACAAAATTAGTCCCATTAAAATTTATCTTTAGTTAACTACAGCCCGTAATTCTCACAACAGAACTCTTTTTATTGTATCCGTGGACTTCAATCTCCTACCTTTGACAACAATTAGCAATATTGACTGTGTAAAGCATCACATCTCAGCGATACCACTCTAATCTGGAAGGGTGGCATAGATAAAGTAAATATATATGAATGTACACTTTTTAAATTACTGAAATAATTAAATTTACAATGACATCCACGGCTCAGTGATTAAACACTGATAGAAAGTTCTGGAAACCTTGGTATCTGGGGTGGGGGGTGGGGGGGTGGGGGGTGGCGCTGAAGAAAAAGGAAGAAGATTTAATTAATTTTGAAATTCTTGTACGCCGGCTTATCAGTGCGAGGCCTACCGCTGGAGGCCCTCTGCAGAAAATTCTCCGAAACAAAATATTGCAGGTATCAGCTCCAATAATATTCATCAAAAGAGAGAGGAAATGAAATGGACGCAAGGAGAGATGCCCAAAGCCTGAGGCAAAACCGGCTGCTTGAGTCGGTGCTTCCCCTCAGAAGTCAGAACGACCGATGTTATCAGGAGCATCCCTTGAGTCTGCGTGGCACAGGTTTTAGCTGGTGGCTATTGTCCCAGGTGCATCTTGGGCTGTCGAGCAGGGACGCGCAAGGTCTGTTCCAGTCACAGGTCGGAGCTAATCAATCAGCGGGGGGCCGCAGACCCCCATAATCATTCTTTAATTGTCGCCACTCGATCCTGTGTGGCCTCCGCTGTTGACTTAAACCCATTGAGAATCAATTGGCAATAAAGGAGCAGGCTATAAAGAGAGGTGTGAAATTCCCCAGCTAATTAAACTAATGACTGTTTAGCCTTCCTTTGAGGGGTGGGGGCAGGTGGGGGTGGGGGCGGTGTCCAGGGAGAATGAAGAATGTGAAGCCAGCAGCTGTGAGTCGATAGCAGTGTTTAGATGTTAAAGGGCTCTCACCACCTTGCGGAAGCACCACACAAATAGACAATTCGGAAAATCCCATCATCCTCTGTTCGGGGAGAGCATGCACCGTGATAGCACAGGCTCGGCTGATGTTCTTCAAATGAGTGCAAGTAGAGTCGTTTGTCAAATGTGTTTTTTTTAAATGCTGAGAAAGGTTGTCCAATGGCAGCTATTGTTCCTGATTTTGGTTGTGAGATTGACTGCGGAGTGCCAGTGGCAGTGTAACATAGAATTACAGAGAATATATTGATCTGCCATCTTTTGCCTCCAGCAGGGTAATTGTATCTGATGAGGCAGTACTTATGTTAGCTCCTGTAACATAAGAATGAGACATGGGTAATGTAGTATAGGAAGATTTGATAAATGTTTATTGCAGGCCCAGATATGTACACGTATATACATAAAATGATGACTTGTTAAAATCTGCCCTCTCGTTCCTGAGCTAACGCTGAGTTAAATGGTCACAGTCAGTAGTGCACTTCCAATGTGTCATGTTTCAACTGTACCTCTCCCCAGTTAAGATGGGTGTGATCTAGTGATGATACCGCAAGGCAGAAGGCACAAGGACCCCCTGGTCCTCACCTTCCACCCCACCAACCTCCACATAAATCGCATCATCCGCCAACATTTCTGCCACCTACAAACAGACCCCTCCTCCACCAAAGGTATATTTCACACCCCACCCCTATCCACTTTCCGTCAAGACCGTTCCCTCTGCGATTACCTGGTCAGGTCCACGCCCCCTCTGTAACCCACCCTCCCGTCCTGGCACCTTCCCCTGCCACTACAGGAATTGCAAAACCTGCACCCATACCTCCTCCCTCACCTCTGTCCAAGGCCCCAAAGGAGCCTTCCACATCCATCAAAGTTTCACCTGCACATCCACACGCCATTTATTGTATCCATTGCTCCCGATGCGGTCTCCTCTACATTGGGGAGACTGGACGTCTCCTAGCAGAGCGCTTCAGGGAACATCTCTGGGACACCCGCACCAATCAACCCCAGCACTCCCTGGCCGAATATTTCACCTCCCCCTCCCACTCTGCCAAGGACATGCAGGTCCTGGGCCACCTCCACCGCCACTCCCTCACCACCCGACGCCTGGAGGAAGAAAGCCTCATCTTATGCCTCGGGACCCTTAGATCCCAGGGCATCAATGTGGACTTCACCAGGTTCCTCCTTCCCCCCACTTTATCCCAGTTCCAACCTTCCAGCTCAGCACCATCCTCATGACTTGCCCCACTTGTCAATCTTCCTGTCCCACCTATCTACTCCACCCTCCTCTCTGACCTATCACCTTTACCCCTACCTCTATCCACCTATTGCACTCTCAGCTACCTTCGCCCCAGCCCCACCTCCCTCCCATTTATCTCTCCACCCCGAGGCTCCCAACCTCATTCCTAATGAAGGGCTTTTGCCTGAAACGTCGATTTTCCTGCTTCTCTGATGCTGCCCGACCTGCTGTACTTTTCCAACACCACACTAATCTTGACTCTGATGATACCACGAGCACATTCCTTAAAAGTACATGACATACTAGCTATAAGACGTAACACAACATCCCCCTTTTGTTTCATTGGATAAAATAAATCCAAAACTGGTATGCATGGTTGCATATTGGCATGTGTTGTCAAATTGAAAACAATACAAACAGGTAAAAACAGAGTTAGCAAAGGTAACAATTGAAACTACAATGCCACATTTTGAAGATGTGAGACCGCATCCTGATCTTGTCATCATTAGCACTGCTGTCTCACAGCACCAGGTATCTGGGTTCGATTCCACCCTTGGGTGACTGTCTGTGTGAAGTTTGCACAATGTCCCCATGTCCATGTGGGTTTCATCCAGTTTCCTCCCACAATCCAAAGATGTGCAGGTTAGGTGGATTGGCCATGCTAAATTGCCTATAATGTTCAGGGATGTGCAGTCTAGGTGGATTAGCTATGGGAAATGCAGGTTTACAGGGATAGGATAGAGGGGGGGGGGGGGGGGTTCTGGGTGGGATGCTGTTTGAAGGGTTGGTGCAGAGTCAATGGGCCGAACAGTCTCTTTCCGCACATTAGGGATTCAATGATTCTATATATCCATCTAGAGAGGTTCGTGCTGTTCTGAATGACACTTAAAGTTTTACAACTTGGTTGCAACATTCCCTTGAATTTTTTTACCAGTATTATGGGTGACTGAGGTCCGTGCACAGCAGTAATCTGAACGTGACGGTTGGCATGGGGATGCTGATCATGGAATATTGGACATGCATATCCATGTAGTGTAGAGAGAAGATTACTTGATTGTCTTGCTGCTGGTTGCTGTCACTTAACATTATCACACAGTCACTGGAGGTTTCTTCCTTATTCCCTTTGTTGCAATGTCACACCATGATCACTCATGGTTTTGTATGATCTGTGTTGGTTTCATATTTGAGAAACCATCGCTGGTTTCCAAGGTATTTAGGATTGGGATTTCTGACTCGTCCTTTCTGTCCAGTGTATAGCAAATCAATTTTAGAATTTGATTATTGTACATTTGATGGTATAACTTGAACATGCCGACCAGATATCCTCAATTAATCTAGTCCCAGCATTTAGCCATATCCCTCAAGACCCTTCCTATTCATATACCCATCCAGATCCCTTTCGAATGTTGTTGTAATTGTACCAGCCTCCACCACTTCCTCTGGCAGCTCATTCCATACACACACCACCTTCTGCGTGAAAACGTTGCCCCTTAGGTCCCTTTTAAATCCTTTCCCTCTCACCTTAACCCTATGCCCTTTAGTTTTGGACTCCCCTACCCTGGGGAAAAGACCTTGCCTATTCACCCTATCCAGGCCCCTCATGATTTTATAAACTTCGATAAGGTCATCCGTTAGCCTCCGGGGCTTAGGGAAAATAACCTCAGCCTATTCAGCCTCTCTCTATAGCTCAAACCCTCCAGTACCGGCAACATCCTTGTGAATCTTTTTTTGAAGTTTCACAATATCCTTCCTGCAGCAGGGAGACCAGAATTGGACACAGTATTCCAAAAGTGGCCCAATCAATGTCCTGTACAGCCGCAACATGACGTCATTCGATATTGCAACATTTCTTACAACCCCTGACAAATTATAGTCACAGGCATTTTGGTGTCTGGGCAAATAAATAAGCTACTCAGTTATAAGCAGTAGTGCACTTCTTGCCAGCATGTGACACATCAAGGGGCCCAGGTAAGATGGAGATGGAGACCTTTTATACCTCAGGTAACATGCTGTGAATCAGATGATAATATCATGAGCATGTCTCAAGATTTACTAGCTGTGAACCAATTTATATGTAATACTGAAATAGGCCATTCGGTCTGATAATTCTGGTATTTAAACACTCCAGACGAACCTCACTTCTCTGAAGTACATCTACCCTATAAGCACATCCTTCTGTCCGTTTCTTCTTCAGCCACTCACCTAGCTTACCCTTCAATAATCTCTTACCTCAAATCTCCATGCGGTAGTGAGTGAGTACTATAACCTAGGATAGGACTGTATAAAGCTGTTTCATGCAGCAATTAAACAGAAAAAATATAAAAGAATATCATGCTAACCAAACTTCACTCTTCTTGGTCTCATTTAAGTATTCACTTTTATTCAAGGTATATTAATTATTCTTGTCCAATCTAAGGCCATGTTTATATAATATGGAGTGGTTCTGGGGGCGTGACATTCACTCGGAGTACTCTGTTCCTGCCTCCTGTCTTTTGCCAAAGGAATTGAAAGCATATGTATCATCTCTCAAAACCTCAGAACACCTGAAGTACTTTACAATCAATGGAGAGTGGTTTGAAATACAATCATTTGTAATTACTTCTATTTGTTCATGAGTGACAAGGCCAGAATTTATTGGCTGTCCCTCATTGTCCTGAGGAAGGTGGTGGGGAGTTGTGTTCCTGAACCACTGCAGTCCTCTTGGTGTAGGGTACCCACAGAGCTGTTAGGGAGAGAGTTCCGAGATCTTGACCCAGTGGCAGTAAAGAAACGGTGATACATTTCCAGTTCAGGATGGTGAGTGGCTTGGCGGGGAACTTGCAGGGGGTGGTGTTCCCATGTATCTCCTGCCCTTGCTCTTCTAGATGGTAGTCATTCAGGATTTGGAAGTTGCTACCTAAGGAGCACTGCAGTATATCTTGCAGATTGTACACACTGCTGCTACTGAGCAAATGGTGGCGGACGGAGTGAATGTGTGCGGATGTGGTGCCAATCAAATGGGCTGCTTTGTCCTGAATGGTGTCGAACTTCTTGAGCATAGTTGGTACTGTAGGCTACATCATGATATTCCATTACACTCCTGACTTGCATGTTGCAGACAAAGGACAAGATTTGCAGAATCAAAAAGTGGAGTATTTCTAGCCTCTGACCTTATATTATGATTACAACATTTGTACAGCCAGTTGAGTTTCTTGGCAATGATGCTGATAGTGATGGATTTAGCCATTATAAATTAGAAATGTTCATATTCTGGTATTTGTGTGGCATGAATGTCACTTACCACTTATCAGCCCAAGCTTGGATATTGTCCAGCTCTTGATGCATAGGGAATTCAGTGACTGAGGAACCATAAATGGCGCTAAACATTGTGCAATCATGGGCGAACATCCCCGCTTCTAACCTTATGCTGGAGGGAAGGTCATCGATGAGGCAGCTGAAGATGGTTGGGTGCTGGGAAACTCCCTCAGTGCTGCAACTCCAGAAACAGGGCTGTTATTTTGCACATGGCAAGTTCCTGTGGATGTGACATGACCAGGCAGCCTGGTGAAGGCACCACAAAAATTCAAGACCTTCCTGTCCTTCTCATTAATGTTGTTGACTGCTCTCCTTGCCCTGCCCCGCCCTCCCCTCCTGCATTACATAAAGGGAGCGTTTATTCAATATCCTGAGCTTTTTGAAAAGCGTACACCTTCAGCAGAATGTGGCAATCAATGTTGATCAGGAAATTAAACTTCCTTTTCACTGAAGTGAGTGTCTCTGCTTTACAGCTGTATGTAAATATTGACAATAGTGCACCTAGCAGAATTCATTCGCTTTGGGAAGCTTCATTGCTGCTTATCTCTCTCCCTTTGTTTATCAGCAAGCAGGGTGGTTAAATTACAAAACTTCACCCTCGCTCAAGATGGCTAGATGCCCCTTTCCGTGTGACAAAGAGCACAGCTTTGATCATGATTGGGCTGGTGCTAAAATCATCCAGAGTTTACACTGTAGCACATCTGATCATTCCTATTATGAGGATGCCGGGTCGTGTCAGTGTAAGACTGGACCTTCTAACACTCAGGGCAAGAGACTGAAGCACTTCCAATGCGGAGGATTTTTCATAATGTGTCCAAGTATATTACCCATGACCTAACTCACACTCTCAATATCCCTGGACCCACTGCCCTCCCTGCTCCAGTAAAGACTCAGTTTTAAAATGTTTCTGCTTATGTTCAAATCCTTCCCTTTCTGGGCTGCACCAATTCTGAGTTTTTATGTACCCGACCACTGATCGGACTGTACCTTCACTTCCCTCGGCCCAAAGCTCCCAAATTTTGAAATGGTTTCCCTACTCCATTAGAATTTCCGGGAAGGGGGTTACTAAAGACCAGGAAAAATGAGCTCACTTCCCTTCCTGGCAGTTGGGGAATGTGAATTTAATTAATGATAGGCAATAGCAGCCTTCGAACAATCAGCCAATCCGTCAAAACCCCACGTGATTTGCTGATGCCCCTTAGGGTAGGAAATCTGCTGTCCTAACCTGGTCTGAGCTACATGTGACTCCAGATTCACAGCAAGATGGCTGCCTCTTAACTGGCCCAGCAAGCCCTTCCGTTGTGTAGGGTTGGACAATAAACTTTGATCTTGCCATCGTTGTCCTCGTATTGTGAAGGAATAAGTAAGACCCTCTCCATTTCTCTCTCCTTCTTGAACTCACTCCTTTCAATCTACATCTTTGACCAGGTGTTTGGTTATCTGATATCTCCTTATATCGATTTTTTTTTAGATGACATTCCCTGCAGTGTGGAAACAGGCCCTTTGGCCCAACCAGTCCACACCGACTCTCCGAAGAGAAACCCACCCAGACCCATTCCCCTCTGACTAATGCACCTAACGCTAAGGGCAATTTAGCATGGCCAATTCACCTGACCTGCACATCTTTGGACTGTGGGAGGAAACCAGAGCACCCAGAGGAAACCCACGCAGACACAGGGAGAATGTGCAAACTCCACACAGACAGTCGCCCAAGGCTGGAACAAACCTGGGATCCTGGCACTGTAAGGCAGCAGTGCTAACCACTGAGCCACCGTGCCATGTTGGACGTTGCCCCTGTGATGTGCCTTGAGGAATTTCTCTACATTAATTGTGCTACAGAAACACAAGTTGGGACAGGCATTGCCATTCTCTGTGGCTGTTTGACAGGTACCAGAAGCCTGTCGATAAAATGGGTACGTTTGGTTTTGAAAGGAGTGTGGCAGCATTGTCAGGGAGTTGGTTAAAGGACGGAAAGCAGAGATTAGTGATTAATGGATGTTTCTCAGACTAGAAGGATGCAAACAATGGTGTCCCCTTGGGACCTATAAAGTGAAAAGGGCTTGAGTAAACGGAGCACAATACTGAAGATTACAAAAGTAGAAAGCATTGTTAACACTGAAGGGGGCTGTAAGTGTCTTCAGAAAGAGATAGTTGGTTATTGGAATGTGCAGCTAAAGTGTTTGCTGAAACACAAGCTGGAGAAGTTTGAGTTAACATATGGAAGCCAAATAAGAGTGAATAGCTGAACTTAGAAAGCACAGGGGGATTTGAAGCGTTCAGATACACACATCTTTCACATTAGGTTAGCAAATTGATGGCGTATCAGAAGTAAAACTTAATTCAGTCAATAAGGCCATTGCGTTCATAAGCAAAAAGAGACTAATACAAACCAATCGTCAGAGTTCTGTTATAGAATTGTGGCCAGTATTGGGCACCTTGCCTCTACATTGCATTGCCTGATAGAAGTTGCTGACCAGCTATCGGTATATTAACCACAAGCATGATTTTGCTCGACACAGCCTTTTACACAATCCAGGTAAATAGGGGTACCTTATGTGCAAATTTACTAATACTTACTGATATATTTTGTACCATACTGTGAAATGTAGTCTTTCTCTGTTATCGCAGTTTGTAATTCTGGTCTGGATTTATTTGATACAGTATTTTTTGCAAAACAAATACAGTGGCTCAGTGGTTCGCACTGCTGCCTCACAGCGCCAGGGACCCAGGTTCAATTCCCGCCTCGGGCGACTGTCTGTGTGGAGTTTGCACATTCTCCCTTTCTCTGCGTGGGTTTCCTCCGGGTTGCTCCAGTTTCCTCCCATAGTCCAAAGATGTGCAAGTCAGGTGAATTGGCTGTGCTAAATTGTCAATAGTGTTCAGGGTAAATTTAGGGGAATGGATCTGGGTGGTTTACTCTTCGGAGGGTCAGTGTGGACTTGTTGGGCTGAAGGGCCAGGTTCTATACTGTAGGTAATCTAATACAACACAGCTGCAAGAAATCACAAGGGTTTGCTATTTAGAGGGGACTCTGGTAGTTCTTAGAGGTAGATCCATGGACCTCACGTATTGAGGGATCCTCAAACTCAATTTCTTGTCCTGATCTTCCATACATTAGGCATGCTAGCTGCCTAATGCACTTGGGTTCACCATTTATCATTTTGTCATTAAGGAAAACAATAGGCTGTAACTTAAGAGTGGTGCAACTTGATTATGTCTCAACAAAGCAGAGAACATAAATGTGAATCTCACCAAGGCAGCCTGAACATTTGAACTCCTGTTATCGCAATCGCTGAGACCACGGAAGCTTTCAACGCTTGAGATCTTTGCTGGGTAAAGGTGCTGACAGGATCAGCAAATGGCATTGTGTTGCAGATCAGGAATGATCTAACTTAATGGCGGAGAAGGCTGTGCGACCTCCTCCTGTTCCAGTTCTCCAAAGACCCTTCACTGCTTGCCAAGAGCTGGCCGGATATCGGTTTAGTGGAAGATTGAAGTTCCTGGTGGCGACGAGCTAAGTTAAGCCTCCTGGAGGATTCTGAGTCACCCACCAGCTTTTCCAAATACCAGTCTCCGAGAACCTGAGTCTGAAACCCAAAGTCGGGCTCATCCATTACTTGTCAAAGGGACTGTTGCCTTCTGTGTAAGCCTCAACGCCATCTCCCATCACGATGTTGGCAGTGATCGGAAATTAAAATCCATTTTTCACATTAATCTCAAGGCTAATCCATTCTTTTCTTTGCCCCAAGAAATAGTCTTAAACAGCCTAAATCTGTATATCTCGTTGCCGTGGTGACTTCTATGGCTACTGGCCCCTGACAGGAAATGACAGCCGAATCCAACAGGATATTGCATGCGTTTCTGCTCCCGACCTGGATGCAAAATTGTCCAAATATTCTGATAAGGAGGCAGCAGCCGCATGGATCCAATAATGAAGTGTCATTTTCAGAAGACTTTCAAAGCGATGATAGCAGGGAATGTTATCCTGCTGCTTATTTATCAGATCAGGAGAGCAATCGTGCACAGCCAACATAATATATTGCAGAGCTTTCAAAAGGACTTCATCGCCTCACTGTGTGCTGTGGCTGTGACTGATGAGATCAGATTATGAATGGGCACCAGGCAGTTATCACTACAGTTATAGCAATCCGCTAATCGCCGAGGATGTAATGAGAGGCTTTGCTGGGTTACCCTTCCTTCCCAAGCAGTCAAGAGCCTGGCTTTAAAGTGAGAGCATCTGATGACATATTGAGTTAGTGGGGCCCACTGACTTGCTAAGCCTGCCTGAAACTAAACCTGGGGGAGAATAATATAAAGTCCACCATTTATACCACACTTCTCACAACTCTCAGTCATCTCGGTGCTTTACTGTCAACTGAGGCTGTTTGGTAGTGGTGTCGTTGTTGTCATGTGAGAAACGTGGCAGCTAATTTTCACACAGCACATTCCTAGCCAAAGCAAAGTGATAATGACCAGGTCGGCTCTTTTTGTAATGTCGATTGAGGGGTGGGTGTTGGCCGGGACACCAGGGGGAGCTCCTCCGCACTTCTTCAGACAGTCCCATAGGATCTCTTACATTCAGTTGAGCAAGCAAATGGAGTTACAGTTTAACCTTTCATCCAAAAGACAACGTCTCTGACAGTGCGGCATTCCTTCAGTACGGCACTGAAGTGATCACTTTGATGTTTGGGCTCGGTTTTCTGGAGTGGGAATTGAACCTGGAATCTGGAAGCAAGTGTGCTAGCAACCCATGGCTGCTTTCAACGAGTTAATGTCAGGTCGAACAGGGGCACTAACTTGCATTTGCGTTGTGCTTATAACATGGTAAGATACCCCAGGATACTCAGCAAATGTGTTGACAAAATCTGGAGTCAAGAGATTGAACACATGACCAAAAGGTTAAAGAGATCAGCTTTTGGTAACACAGAAATGGAGGAAGAGCAAGGTGAAGACATGAATTCCAAGCTCTGGGCCATGACAGCAAAATACCTGGCTGCCAACGACTGGACAATGAAAATCAGGATGAGCAAGAGTTGAGGGTACAGAGCTTGCAGAGGACTGTCGGCTAGATGACATTACAGAGATCAGGAGGGGTGAGACCACAAAGGATAGGAATTTGAACGATCTTGCTAAACTGGGTGACAGCGCTAGGACAGTGGGCTCAGGTCAGGTAGCTCCCCACAGCAGGCTATTACCCAGATGTGGTCATTAATCAAGGACAAGCATGACATTCAATTTGTGCTTGAATCGATTGCCATGACTGCAAATCAACTAATAATCTCTGAGGGAAGGGAAAGACAGCCCCTAACCATCTGAGTGAAATCTTGAATCGCGTCATCGGCCATCTCTCAATTTGAGGACATCATCATCCAGCTGTTCACAAGCCTCCAGACAGAAAAACAACCCTCCACCACTTCCTTACCTCTCCTACCTTTGAGCCAACTGTGTATCCAAATGGCTAGCTTTCCCTGGATTCCATGTGATCTAACCTTGCTCACTAGTTCTACTCTACAAACGCTTTGCTGAAGTCCATATCAACAACGTCTACTGCTCTTCCTTCATCAGTCTTCATTGACAGGATTGTGACTTTCTTCAAAAGTGGCAGAACAGACCAATTCTTGACCCGCAGACCTTTGGGTATTTGGGGCAGGTTAACCCACAAGGTAGTGGGGCCCAGAGTGCAGTAATTCCTTCCTGTTCCTTGCCAACACTCTGCCTAATTGTTAAGATGTTTGAACTCGAAGCATGACGCAGCTTGATGGCCAAGTCGCCACCATTTTGGACGACCCGTAGCAAACTCTTGTGGTTCATTAACATCAGTCTTGTCATTGCCTCAAGGGGAGCCACAGGACATTTCTGTCGCACTCTCTTGACCTCTCTGGAGCATTGGAGAGCTTTGAAAACAAGGACTGAGAGGGGAAGGTGCTTTCTGACCTCTTGGATGATGTGTCTGTTGTAATTCGGTGTTGGACTGGGGTGGACAAAGTTAAAACTCGCACAAAACCAGCTTATAGTCGAACAGGTTTATTTGGAAGCACTAGCTTTCGAGGCACTACCTTGTTGGACTGGTGTTGTGTGATTTTTAAACTGCGTCTGTTATACTGGAGTTAGTTTTGGGCTGGTATTCTGCCTGAATGCTGATGGAGCCAATGTTTAATTGAGAGTCAAATACTCAAATCAATATTCTCACAGCCAGCACAGTACAATATCTTTAAGCGGGAGGAGAAGAAATAATGGAATAACTGATTGCAGCACTACTAATGATCATCCAGCTCCCCCACACTCTTACTGAGTAATCAATTCCTCCAGCCCAGAGCCCTGTGTTATTGAATAGAGGCTAGAAATAACACAAGGTGACATCAGTGAGTGAACACTTAAAGCATTGATGCGACATTTTTCTGTCTGGTGGTCTCATTGAAACAGTAACAAGTGGTTAACATCTTTGTTAAAATGGTAAAAGAGAGGAATCTCAAGCGCATGTGTTACAAATGTTCTGCATTATTTTCACTGACAGTAATCACATATATCTGTACGTCTAAATTAGTGGGCCTGTAGCACTTAGTTCGTGGTTGATTTTGAAACAGGTGCCCAAACCACAAGTAGGTGGAGGAAATGGAGACAGAGGCTTAGAGAATATAAGCTCCCACAGAAGATAATGGTGGGAATTCCTCACTTGAGTTCCCTTCAGTTTGCCTCCCACTCCCCCTGTCTGCCCAAGTTTCCTCAACTCCTATTATTTTTGACTTGAGGGTGAAGGTCAACTAATCCCACCCCAACATGCTTTTCCCTCCCCCCCTACAACGACACCCATCCACCCTTTCCAGCTGCATGGTCATGCTGCCTTTCAGCTCCTTAATGTTGAACTCTTTGAGCTGTCTCCCCCTTCGAGAAGAGGGGAATTGTTGTTGCATCGCATTAACCATCACACTTGTGATGTTTATCATCACTTCCTGTTGAGCATTTAAACCTGGGGTTGTCTCTGTATCTGGAGATGTCTTCACAAGACCCAGCCTTTCTGCATATTCCTGCCTCAGCCATACATAGAACATAGAACATAGAACATAGAACAATACGGCACAGAACAGGCCCTTCGGCCCACGATGTTGTGCCGAACTTCTATCCTAGATTAAGCACCCATCCATGTACCTATCCAAATGCCGCTTAAAGGTCGCCAATGAATCTGACTCTACCACTCCCTCGGGCAGCGCATTCCATGCCCCCACCACTCTCTGGGTAAAGAACCCACCCCTGACATCTCCCCTATACCTTCCACCCTTCACCTTAAATTTATGTCCCCTTGTAACACTCTGTTGTACCCGGGGAAAAAGTTTCTGACTGTCTACTCTATCTATTCCTCTGATCATCTTATAAACCTCTATCAAGTCACCCCTCATCCTTCGCCGTTCCAACGAGAAAAGGCCGAGAACTCTCAACCTATCCTCGTACGACCTACTCTCCATTCCAGGCAACATCCTGGTAAATCTTCTCTGCACCCTCTCCAAAGCTTCCACATCTTTCCTAAAGTGAGGCGACCAGAACTGCACACAGTACTCCAAATGTGGCCTAACCAAAGTCCTGTACAGCTGCAACATCACCTCACGACTCTTGAATTCAATCCCTATTCATACATATTCATGCACCACCCCTCCAGCAACTAGACTGCTCATTATCCTTTCACTTGACTTGTGACTGAGAGTCATACAGTGTCCCCATTATTTCTTGCCTCTAGTATTTTTTTCTATCGCATTGACAAATGTTCAAAGAGAGAGAAATCTCATATAATCTATTCTTCTAAAAGCCCCTGTTGTTAGAGTCACAGAGTCATAGAGATGTACAGCACGGAAACAGACCCTTTGGTCCAACCAGTCCATGCTGACCAGATATCCCAACCCAATCTAGTCCCACCTGCCAGCACCTGGCCTATATCACTCCAAACCCTTCTTATTCATATACCCATCCAGATGCCTTTTAAATGTTGCAATTGTACCAAACTCCACTACATCCTCTGGCAGCTCATTCCATACATGTACCACCCTCTGCGTGAAAAAGTTGCCCCTTAGGTCTCTTTTATATCTTTCCTCTCTCACCCTAACCCTATGCCCACTAGTTCTGGACTCTCCCACCCCAGAGAAAAGACTTTGTCTCTTTATCCTATCCATGCCCGTCACGATTTTATAAACCTCTATAAGGTCACCCCTCAGCCTCCGATGCTCCAGGGATAACAGCCCCAGCCTGCTCAGCCTCTCCCTGTAGCTCAAATCCTCCAACCCTGGCAACATCCTTGTAAATCTTTTCTGAACCCTATCAAGTTTCACAACATCTTTCCTATAGGAAGGAGACCAGAATTGCACGCAATATTCCAATAATGGCCTAACCAATGTCCTGTACTCACTTACTCAGTTTAATTTTTCCTAGAGCAGCAAAAGACAACGGTTAAAAGCCATTTGGATAAGTGGAAAGGTTTGCAGGGAAATGGGCCAAATGCAGCCAGGTGCAATGAGTTGAGTTTGGCAGTATAGTCAGGGTGGGCTTGTTGGACCGAAGGGTCTATTTCCATACTGTATGACTCCATGGCTCCATCTAAATGATCAATCTTTGACTCTTGGTGACTCCAGAACTTGTCACCAGTGTTGGTGGTCTCCCTGTGTAAAGTAAACATCGTTGAGGTGGACCTGGTTGGTGGGGGTGGGGGGGGGGTGGGGGAAGGGGTGGTGGTGGGGGGAGGGAAGGGGGTGCCTGTGGGAGGCAAGGTGGATTCATTGCTGCAGTTTCCTCCCACAGTCCAAAGGTGTGCAGGTTAGGTGGATTAGCCCTGGGAAATGCGGGGTTACAGGGACGGGATGGGGGCGGGGGATGGGTCTGGGTGGGATGCTCTTCGGACGCCCTGTGTGGACTTGGTGGGCCGCTCCCATACTGTAGGGATTGTGTGATTGTGTAGTCATTGAAATCAGAGCTCCGTCCAGTTGACGTGAGTGTTCAGTGTGGCAGGAAGCCAGCCAGTCTAGCCCACTGCAGCTTCACTGTCTGCTCCTTCACTGTGTCTGCTGATCTCAGAAGACCATTCGGCCAACCAGTCCCTTGCCTGGATTTACAACTGACAGCTCTCCTAGTGACTTTCTCCCTTTGAAGATGTTTCTCTCCTGCACCTTGTCCAGACATATTTCACATATGTTTGATCTTGAATGTATGCCTCAGGATTTAGAGCCCTCACCTCCTGGAAGCACTGTGATTCTATCCACCCTGCCATCATTTTAAACACATCTGTTATACTTTCCAGTCATCTATCCTTTCCAAGGTTTCCTTAGGGGTGTTGTGGTGGCTTAGTGGTTAGCACTGCTGCCTCAGCACACTAAGGAGAACCTACTTCACTTCACTTGTAGGACTCACCAAGCAACGATAGGAAAACATGAATGAGAATCTTAAGATCATAGCATCCATACATTGCAGAAAGTGGCCATTTGGCCCATTGAATTTGCACTGGCCCTCAGAAGAGCATCTCACCCAAACCCAAGATATCCCCAAAACCTTGCTTTTTCCAAGGCTAATCCACCTGGCCTGCAAACTCCCTAGATACCACCCAGGCAATTTAATGTTGCCAATCCACCTAACCTGGGAGAAAACTGGAGCGCCTGGAGGACATCCACGCAGACGTGGGGAGAATGTGCAAAATCGTCCGCGGCTGGAATCGAGCCCAGGTCCCTGTGAAGTAGCAGGACTAAGCACTGCGCCACCAAGATGAGCTAAGGTAAGCAGGTGAGGGAACACATGGCCAAGGGCTTCAATATGAGTGACTGGGCCAGACCTGCTCTGTCCACACTAGGACCCCCACTGGCATATACAGCACGAGATCGAAAGGCAGCTGTCATCCTCTACCAAACTGGTCTCAGTGCCACCAGAGGAATGTTCATGAGGGAGAAGTGACAGAGGGCACCTCTTACTCCCAGGAGCCCCCATCTTGAGTCAAAGAAGGAAAGAATTAAAATGAGAAAAATGTAAATGGAATGAAAAGGTAACTTTGCAACCGCCAAGGAGGAGTGATCTCAGCAACACATGGCAGGCTGCTCAATGACAAAAAAAATGCCTCCCTGTTAGTTCTGGGCTGGGACTAAAGGGGTCATTCTGCTAACGTGAATTCTTTAGGATATATGTGGTGTGTAATTTTAGAAACAGAAAGAGATTAAACAAACATGTATTCAAATACAGAGTGAAACCTGAACTGGATTTGGGCAACAGAGGAGTTTGCCTTTGTTTATGCATCAAGGCCAGTGTGCTGTCTCTTCAAGCTCACCCATTGTGTGAGTGTAAGGTAATATGCTGGCAGGTTCCACCAAGACAGCCCAGTGTAACAGTGTCAGCAACAGAGTGGGAGAGAGGCAGAGAGAGAAAGATAAAAGGCATGGAGTGGAGTGAGAGAGAGAGAGAGAGAGGACGTTTGTTGAAGGAGGGACAGAGAGAGAGAGAGAGAGAAGTGGGAATGGAGATGGGGAGACAGTAAGAGAGGGGAATAAAGAGTAAGTGGGAGGGAGAAAGAGACAATGTGTTGAAAGAGGGAGAGACCGTAAGGTTGGGAGGGAGAGAGAGACCACAAGCAAAAGAATGAGAGAAGACAGGTCATGTTAAAATTGTACAAAACATTGGTTCAGCCACATTTGGAATACTGTGTACAGTTCTGGTCGCCACATTACCAAAAGGATGTGGATGCTTTGGAGAGGGTGCAGAGATGGTTTACGAGGGTGCTGCCTGGTATGGAAGGTGCTAGCTATGAAGAGAGGTTGAGTAGATTAGGTTTGTTTTCATTAGGAAAAAGGAGATTGAGGGGGGGACCTGATTGAGGTCTACAAAATCGTGAAGGGTAGAGACAGGGTGGATAGAGACAAGCTTTTTCCCAGGGTGAAGGATTCAATAACGAGAGGTCACACTTTCAAGGTGAGAGGTGGAAGGTTTAAGGGGGATACACACGGCAAATACTTTACACAGAGGGTGGTGGGCGTCTGGAATGTGATGCCAGCAGAGGTGGTAGAGGCTGGCATGGTAGATTCATTTAAGATGCGTCTGGACAGACGCATGAGGAGGTGGGGAGCAGAGGGATACAGATGCTTGGGAATTGGGCGATAGGTTTAGACAGTGGATTTGGATCGGCTCAGACTTGGAGGGCCTGTTTGTGGGCTGTAAATTTTCTTTGTTGTTTGTTCTAAGTAGGCACAGACAGCAGGAGAAAACGCAGAAGTGGAGAGCTCCCGAGTGAGGCTGGTGAGGCTCCCTCGTTGAATGTTTTTAAGGCAAAGTTAGATAGATTTTTGAACACTAAAGGGACTAAGGTTTACAGTGAACGGGTGAGTAAATGAAGCTGAGTTCTTAAAAAGATCAGCCATGATCTTATTGAGAGATGGAGACAGGTTCGATGGACCAAATGGCCTACTCTTGCTCCTAGTCATGATATTCTTACTTGGAAATCCTGAGAGAGGAGAGAAAGAAACACGAAGAAAGGGATAGAGAGTGAATGCTGTTGAGGAAGACAGGCAAAGAAAATGTTTTATAAGTGGGCAAGTTTCTGAAAGAGTTTGTAGGAAAAGGAGGTCTGTGTTGAACACCCGTTAGCTTTGATTGCAAACTTGACAGTGTGTGAGGTGTAAACTCCTTTGATGTCTTGACTTTCTGCAGCTGAGGACATCTTTCTAAGTGAAACAGGCAATTTTAACAAAAGCAAAATCTGCTAAATCCTCTGCTGGCTGCTTTTAACTGACTGTCCCTTGACAACTTGTCCCTTGATGATAATTAGTTTGACTCGTCTGGAAATTTGAAAAAGATTGAGGTCCAGACATGCATTACTCAAGAGCGAGAATTCTTGAGTGTGAGGGACATAGAGGCTACTGTTCAGGAGGTCGGTGTGGACTTGTTGGGCCGAAGGGCCTGTTTCCATACTGTAGGGAATCAAATCCTGTCTGGATTCCCCTGTGTTGAAGAGTTGCTTGAGGCCCATCTTAAATGCTTTTTTTAGATTAGATTACTTACAGTCTGGAAACAGGCCCTTCGGCCCAACAAGTCCACACCGCCCCGCCGAAGCGCAACCCACCCATACACCTACATCTACCCCTTAACTAACACTACGGGCAATTTAGCATGGCCAATTCACCTGACCTGCACATCTTTGGACTGTGGGAGGAAACAGGAGCACCCGGAGGAAACCCACGCAGACACGGGGAGAATGTGCAAACTCCACACAGAGAGTCGCCTGAGGCAGGAATTGAACTCAGGTCTCTGGCGCTGTGAGGCAGCAGTGCTAACCACTGTGCCACCGTGCTGCCCACTACCTCCTTGACCATGTAGTTGCACAGTTGTGGGGCAGTAGACAATATTTGTTCAACCACTATCTGATAAGGTAGTGGCACTTGACCTGGAGTATACCTTGATATTTGTGAGCAGGAAGGGAGTGTCTCAAGGGAACATGTGTGTGGTCTGATTTTTAAACAAAAAAAAATTTATCCCCAATTTTAAACGGATGGATTCTCACATCATGGGTCAGTGCTGAAAATCCTGCCTGATACCCAAGTTATACTGGATAGCTCGGGAGAATCCCAGAGGAATGCCCTTGCTCAAGTCTGGGGGTGAATTTCCACAGAATTCTTACCTTCCAGTGTGGTCTCTCTAAGAGAGAAGGAGGGAGGGGAGAGAGGGTGGATTGGGTGGAGGGGGAGGCTAGAGATTCTTCTGAAGTAGCTAACCCCCCCCCCAAAAAAAATGTGTTTTATTCATTCATGGGATGGGGACATCATTGGCTAGGCCAGCATTTATTGCCCATCCCTAATTCCCCAGAGGGCAGTTGAGAATCTGTGCTGTGAGTCTGGAGTCACATGTAGGCCAGACCAGGTAAGGATGGCAGATTTCCTTCCCTAAAAGACCATTAGTGAACCAGATTTTTTTTTTCTCAATAATTGGCAATGATTTCTTGGTCATCGTTGGATTCTTAATCCTAGATGTTTTTCGTTGAATTCATGATTGGCTGGTGAAAGGACCAGCTGAGAGGTGAGGGAAGGGAGTTTTACTTTAACGTGGTGAGTTGGTACAGATCTGTATGGAACTTGTCAGAAAAGGCAGTAGAACCAGTCCGGTAATCACTTTCCAAAAGGAATTGGATAAACACTTTCAGGGCCTTGAGAAAGTAACGGGGTGGAATTAATGGTGTAAGTATTTTAGAGCCAGCACAGACACTGAAGGTGTGAATGGCATCTGCTGTGCTTTAAGATTGTATGATTCTATCTGTCCATGACAATGTCTGGAGAGGTGAAAGACAAAAAGGACGTGGCAACTACAGGGAAATAGGATTGTACCAAATATAAAAACGTAGAGAATAGGAGCAGGAGTAGGCTATTCAGCCCTTCCAGCTGCCTCATCCATTCAACAGGATCATGGATGATCATCTAATCCCTATTCCCACTTTCTCTCGAAACCTTTTGATCCCTTTAGCCCTAAGAACTATATCTGTTGCCTTCTTGAACATGTTCAATGTCTTGGCCTCATCTGCTTTCTGTGGCAGAGAATTCCACAGGCTCCCCATTCTCTCGGTGAAGACATTTCTCCTCATCACAGGCCGAAATGGCCTACCCCATGTCCTTAGTTCTTGACTCTGGGCTCTGGATTCCCTGATCATCGGGAACATCCTTCTTGCATGTCCCCTGTCTTGTCTTCTTTGAGTTTTATAGGCTTCTATCCGATAACCCCCCTTATCCTTCTAACCTCTAGTGAATATAATCCTAACCAATCCAATCCCTCCCCATACGTGTCCCTGCCATCTCAGGGAACAATAACTCCCGTGGATCTTTATTATCTGACAGCAAGGCTTGCACTTATTCTGCTCAGAGGTGAGGGAAGGGAGTTTTACTTTAACATGGTGAGTTGGTACAGATCTGTATTGAACTTGTCAGAAAAGGCAGTAGAACCAGTCCGGTCATCACTTTCCAAAAGGAATTGGATAAACACTTTCATCTGTTCAGAGATGTTATTATACATCTCTGGAGCAGGTGGGGCTTGAATCTGGGCATCCTGGTCCAGAGGTAGGGACTCGACCACCGCAAGTGGGCAAGACTTTGAATGGAAACAATAATTGCAAGCTTGTAAGAGGAGGCAATTTGCAAAGATTCAGCCCACATTTCTTTAATCTCAACAACGGAGTAAATGCCCTGCCAGCGTGCCGATTGTGAGCAGCCTCAGCCCTCTGTCGCTTCCCCCGCCTGCCTCTCTAGCTCTGCAAGCATGTCAATCAGTGAGGCCTGTTCCAGGTCCCCACCCCCTCACTTCCTGACCCCATTTGCTGAGAGAGCTAATTCCTCTCCTCTCTGGAGCCACAGCTCCCGCCGTCGCATTTTCCTCGCACGACCTTTTGTGGTGGGGGAGCCGGGTCCCACCAAGGCCTAGCCAACGACAAAAGCCCCACTGGCATTCCGTGCGAGCGAGCCCTCGCTGCCGGTTGCTAGGCTCCCGGAGATGGGCATGCAGGCTGACACAGCGGGCGGGTGGGTAGGAGCAGGAGGAAGCCTGGTTGAGCCCCTGCCAGCCTGAGGCCAGCACTCTCAGCGACATTCCTGATGACTCTTGTCTCTCTATCCCTTTTCATTTTGTTTTTTTTTCTACCTGGGGACTGACGAGTCCCGCGGCCGTCTGCAGCTTTGGCCTGGGACAGAAATAAAAGCCGAACGCCGTTTCTTTCAAACCGACGGCCTCAGAGGGAGAGAGAGAGAGAGAGAGAGAGAGATTCGCGGTCTCAGAATGACTCTCAATGATCACAAATGTAATCTTAACGCTGAAACTTGGCCAGTAGTTTTGCTGTCCTTAATCATGTTTGTGTCATGGAAGTTAGTCCCTGGGATAACTGAGACACCGGGTTCAGACTTTCAGCTCATAACTGGCAATAGATGAGGCAGACCCCCTGATCTCGGCGTAATGTTTTCCCCACTTTGGATAATTCAATTTCATCTTTTTTTTAATGCCTTAATCTCCATCTTCTATTCTTCCTTTCCATTTTTTGTTTTTTTTTTACTCTCTCTTTCAATTCCTTCCTCTTTCCTGTCTTCTATCACCATTGTTTTCATGTTTTCCTTCTTTCTCTCATCCTGTAATTCACTTTCATTCTATCTCAATCTCTTTCTTTTCGTTCTTTCTGCAATGTCTGTTTCCTTCACTCTCTTAATTCATTTCTCTCTTTCTCCTGTGTTTTCCTCTCCTCCTTCCTACCCTTTATCCTTCTTTCTCTGACACTGTTCCAATCTTTGTCCAGATTAGACTCTGCTGGAAAAGCAGGAAAATCGACATTTAGGGCAAAAGCCCTTAGCCCGCTGCTGAATTTCTCACCTTTCCTGGGCGGTTCAGCTTTTCCCTGTCTCGGCCTTCCTGCTCTGAAGATGCTGGATTTTGTTCAGGCAAAGCCATGGTTCACAGCATGGGGGAGACCATTCGGCCCAACGTGGCTGTGGTAGCCCTTTGATGGAGCCATCAAAATACTCTTACTTCCCTGTTATTTCTGTGCGGTCCTGCAAAACATTATCCCCATTTCCCACAAACGTGCAGTTCCCCTTTTTGAAAATGTATCTCGAACCTGCACTACCCCCCCCCCCCCCGCTCCCCCCTCGCCACCTTTTCAGGTTAAACTTGCTACTTCAACACTATTCTTCTCATCACTAACCCCTCCCACACATACCCAGTACAAAGTTTCTAAAGGGTTAATACTAAGGAATGCCATAGCAACATCCACTATGGCAGGGCCACATGAAATCTCCCAGGCAGGCCTGGTAGGAGTGAGACCTAACATTCAATTCAACTCAACGGCTCTCCAATAATACCCATCATATCAATGTATCCCATTACGAGCCAATAGATTGTAGTAAATGACATCTTGTTAACTACAAGATGTCACTTGGGCGGCACGGTGGCACAGTGGTTAGCACTGCTGCCTCACAGCACCAGTAGACCCGGGTTCAATTCCTGCTTCAGGCGACTCTCTGTGTGGAGTTTGCACATTCTCCCCGTGTCTGTGTGGGTTTCCTCCGGGTGCTCCGGTTTCCTCCCACAGTCCAAAAATGTGCAGGTTAGGTGAATTGGCCATACTAAATTGCCTGTAGTGTTAGGTGAAGGGGTAAATGTAGGAGAATGGGTCTGGGTGGGTTACGCTTCGGCGGGTCGGTGTGGACTTGTTGGGCCGAAGGGCCTGTTTCCGCACTGTAAGTAATCTAATCTCCAAGAGACTCTTCTCGCTAAACCTGGAAAGGTTTGATCTCTGCCACTCTAGGCCAAGCAGACTCTGGACGTCTCCAGACTTAGAACATGAGGGAAGCAAACCTCATCTTGAGTCGAGGTGGCAGACCCACAAACAGTGACTGGACCCATTCACAAATTAATCAAAATAACTCTCACTATCATCCCTCTTGCTGGTGATAATACCTCACGGTATGGAGTCTGTCAAAACCTCTCATGATTTTGAATGCCCCTATCTCCCCTTAATATTCTCTCCCCTAAGGAGGATAAACGCTTATCTGTATGACTCCGTATCTATCCACACATGTCCCTCATCCCTGGTGCCTTTCTGTTAAGTCACCCTTTGCACCATCTTCAAGGCTTTGTCGCATCTTTTCAAAAACAGTGGTGCCCTGAAGTCAACAGAATGTTTTGAATGAGGCCTAACTAGGGATTCGTAAATTGGGCAAATCATCCTTGCTTATGTACTCCAGACCACACAAGGTATGTGTCAAGAAAGAAAAACCCAACTTACAGGTTTTCTTTGAACATTTATTTATGTCGCAAGTTACTCTATGATTTTATTCAGCACCTTACTGAATCATATAGTCCTGAAACCTGGCATTAAGCCTCCCCCCCTCCAACCTTTGTTGGGTCTGGACCATATAAGTGGTGTGTAGTTGCAATTCATAAAAAGATTGAGACTGCAAGGGCAGAGATTTAAAGTAATAAGCAAAAATGATAGTTCAAAAACCACTTTCTGAAAAATGGTAAAAGATACTGCTTTAAACCAAGGAGATTGTGAAAGAAGATCTTGCAGTACACATTACTGGAACTGAATGTGAATTGTATCGACAATTTGCCTTATTTAAGCAGTGGTGGAGATGTTAAATACAGGCACTCTGTGTTTGTGTGTTCAGGACTGTTTTTAGCCAGATAGTCATTTGGTTGTTTCTTTCAATTGTATGGGTCAGGAGTGCTCAGCACAATAACAACTTTATGATTGGTTCCTGGGAGGGTTGCTATAGCTTTGTGTTCGGACATTAGAGGAGGTACATTCTCTGATTACAAAGGAAAAGCTCCCAGTCTCTCTTTCTCCCTCTATGTGGATAAATGACAGAACATTTCCTGATCACTGTTTTGCCTCCCTGGTTCTTTGTAATCTGCTTTCTGTGAATTCCCTCGTTGACTGGAAAAGAAGATAAACTAACGTCAGCGAATGCTCAACCAGTGAATGAAAGATTGAGAATCAGCGTGGCCACAATCTCTTGTGCTATCAAAGAGTCGAAAGGAATTAAAAAGGACTGAAACTCAAAACTGATGTCCACAAGAAAGAACTGATCAACATTAGTGATCCAGTTGGTGTTAAAATTGTGCTTCTCTGACTTGTATTTTCCCTTCGCCATCCATAATACCTGTGCATTTTCTTTCTTCTCTGTATGCCTCTTTTTGTGAGTGTACGGGAATTTTAAAAAGGGGTAGAGCATCAGAACATAGCAACAGGAGTTGACCCTCGAAGCTATCCTGCCATTCAATATCCCATCCCCATAACCCTGTACGCCACTATCAATCTCTATCCTAAATACTCTCAAAGGCTGAGATCCCACAGCCCTCTGGGGTAGGGAGTTCCAAAGGTTCACGATCCTCTAAGTTAAAAAAAAATCTCAACGACTCAGCCTTAAATGACAGCACCCCTGTTTTTTAAATTGTGCCCTCTAACTCCCCAAGAAAGGGGAAGCATCTAAGCTGTATCTACCCTGTCTATCCCTTTCAGTATTTTGTAAATTTCAGTGCAATCACCTCTCTTTCTTTGAAACTCTGAAGAACACCCGATTTCCCAGTTTCCCTTCCCAGGACATTCCCATCATTCCTGGAAACAATCTGGTGTAAGTTACAGCGCTACAAGTTAACAATTCATGTTTCGGTCTTACCATGGTTGAAAACGTTACGATTGTAATCAACGGTTATTTTTTTGTTGGCGGAAAATCATTCTCTTAACCAGAATTAGATGAGTTTGAGGCATTTGAGTCAAGTTTGTCGTAGCTGTGGGAATAGCAGGACTCGATTTCTAGTGTAATACCACAATGAGATGCGACAGAGCGGGTGAAGGGTTTTCGTGCAGCAAGTGGTTAGGATGTGGAAGGAATGCAAACGTTGTTGGAGAAACTCAGCAGATCTCGCAGCATCTGTGGAGAGAGAGGAACAGCGTTAACCTTTTGAGTTCAGTGTGACTCTTCTGAAATGTACTGCCTGAGAGTTCGGTGGAGGCAATTCCTACTGAGACTTTCAGAGGGGAGTTGGACAGTTATTCGAAAAGGGTGGATGTGCAGGGAGATTTTGGGAGAATGGCATTAAATGAAAGGCTTGTTCAGAGAGATGGTGCAGACGTGACAGTCTCCAATCTGTGGTTTGTCAAGCTAGCTGATCCGAGCTAACATGCTTACCCACTGCTGCCATCTGTGCCCCCACTGACTGGTGAGAGAGAGGACCAAAGTGATCAAGGTCTCTGATTTCTCACTAGTATTGGACCTCCCAGCCTACAAATCCTAGAACTTATATTTGGATATCACAGGAAGGCTGGCTACGAGGCTAATAGTCCACTGCTACTCACTTGAGGAACAGTGTGCACCCCAACACGGCATTCAGGGAGAGTGGGATTTGAGAAGGAGGGGTGGCATAAAAGCAAATAATGTTTAAAAGCTATACTGTGCATGGTGAGGAGATGATGCTGATTGATGTGTTGTTCAGACAGGCAGAGGAACATTGAACTAGGTTCCAACGTTCACAAGGCAGAGCAACTAGAAGCCACCTGGTCTTGTAGTCCCAGTGCGGCTTGGCCAGTGAGTCCCAGTCTTTTTTTTTCAGAGATTTTCAGGCCTTGCACCTCGTTGCCTGTTTCTACGCTACGTTTCCAGTTCACTGAACACTGCCTAGCAGCTCGTGTCTGAGAGGGAGTCAGGGGTCAGTTGTAGTTGTCGCAGGAGGCGGGAGCTACACACTGCTACTAATCGGGATGGCATGTAAACCAGAACTGACACTGAACAGCCGTTCTAGCACCGGGGACACTCTGTTAACCCTCAACAGCCCAAGGGGAAGAATCAGCACCATCCCAGGGACTGGAAACCAGAGAGCTCCAATTCTGTTTGTATGCAGAGCAATCTAATAAAATCACATTGAAGATAATTAACAGACACACTTAGATAGAGAGGAACTATTTCTTTGAGAGTTAACTCATCCTACTCCTTCATGGGGAGGCAATTCCTGCATACCCAGGGTTGTTACAATCTAGAACTCTTTTCCCCTAAAATGATGGGGACACCAGCGATCAATTGATTATTGAGTGACCCAGGCTTCTGTTGGGCAAATGGGGTAAAGGTTACAGAACCTATGGAGTCAGCCAGATCTAATTGAATGGTGGAACAGTCTCAGAGGGCTGAATGGCCTCCTTCTGCTCCTGTTAAAAGGTCTCATCATGTAACCTCTCACCTTCAAAGGCCCCATCCCGACATTGGTTTAGTAACACACGCATCCTCTCATGACCCTCCTTTTGAAACTAATTGGAAAATGCGTCAGCTTGATTGGTCGAACCAGAGGTGGGTTAAATTCTGGTGCAAAAACAGAAATTACTGGAAAAGCAAGGGTCTGAGGAAGGCTCACTGGACCCAAGACGTTAACTCTGATTTCTCTCCCTAGGTGCTGCCAGAACTGCTCAGCTTCTCCAGCTATTTCTGCTTTTCTGTCTGATTTATAGCATCCACTGTCCTTGAGATGGCCTGTGCAACGTTTCACTGTATCTATGGATCCTGTAGGGCTGTATGGATAAAAGCTACAGCTCGTGTGGGAGAAAGGCTGTGGAGGTCTGGATTGCACTGTCCATATCTTAGACGATGAGCATAACATGTTATCCTCAGTGCTGTTGGTTGAGTGAGGTGAACATTAACCAGGAATCCCAAGTGCATCCATTGATATCTGCTGGCAAGTGTATAAGTCATCACTGGCAGTCCCTCGCAAATGAGGATGATTCTCTCCCACTCTCAGGGTGAGTCTGTAGGTGGCCGTACAGTCTAATACAGCTTCTGCAGGCCGTGCTACACTTCGGGCAGGTAGTGCTCATGTAAAGGCGGGGAAAATGGGCATTGGTGGGACAGCACACTCCTTGTGCTGTTTCCATCTGGCTTCCTGATGGCAAGGCACTGGACGTCTTCCCCGATGGTCCTCCTCCACTTTGGATGGCCTTGGGCCAGTGAATCCCAGGTGTCCGCGGGAATGCCGCACTTCACCATGAGGCCTTGAGGGTACCCCTGAACCACTTCCTCTGTCCACCTGGGGCTTGCCTGCCATTTTGAGACTGGGCGTAGAGCACCTGCCTGGGGAGTTCTTGTGTTGGTCATGGGGACGACGTGCCCAGTCCATCGCAGCTGATCAAGGGGGTGGTCACTGCCTCGATGCTGGGGATGTTGATCTGGTCGAGGACGCTGGTGTCGGTGCATCTATCTTCCCAGCGGATTCGCAGGATCTTGCCCAAGCAGGATTGGTGATACTGCTCCAGTGCTTTGAGGTATCTGCTGTATACAGCCCATGTCTCAGACCCATGTACAAGGGTGGGAACCACCACATCTCCATAAGCCAAGCGGTTGTTGTGGCTACCGCTTTAGTTGTTAACTCCTCAATTGACGAACCGACTCTAAACATTCCTTGACCAGCCTCCTACATAACCTGCTACATGATGCTGCATTGGTATTGTCCCTAACAGTGGGACAGAAGCCTCACGCTGGGATTATTGCCCAGAGGAAAGTGGATTCATAATATAGTCCAACAGATTGGTTAGATCTTTCGGTTGATAATCAATGTGCCAGACAGCATGTAGTCAGAGTTGCCTGGTCAGCCAGTCTGCAGGAGGCAGTGACAAATCCCTGCAGCATGGCATTAATAATCACAGATCAATGCACTGGATGTCCATGGCCCAAACCTTTAGGTGCTAGGGATAGATTCTCCTACAGTGTGGAAACAGCCCTTTGGCCAAACAAGTCCACATCGACCCTCCGAAGAGTAACCCACTCAGACCTATTTTCCCTCCAAATCAGAGTGGTGCTGGAAAAGCACAGCAGGTCAGGCAGCATCCCAGGAGCAGGAAAATCGATGTTTCGGGGAAAATCCCTTCGTCAGGAATAGAGGCGGGGTGCCTGCAGAGTGGAGAGATAGCTGGGAGGGGGAGGGGGTGGGGGTGGGGAGAAAGTAGCATAGAGTACAATAGGTGAGTGGGGGTGGGGATGGAGGTGATAGGTCAGTGAGGAGGGTGGGGGAAGGTGGCAAAGAGTACAATGGGTGAACACAGCCTTGTTTTTACCTATTTTTCCTCTGACTAATGCACCTAACACTATGGGCCATCTTTCTCCCATCCTAGTACCTGAAGGTTTGGGCCTGTCTTTGGACTGTGGGAGGAAACCAGAGCACCCAGAGGAAATCCAAACAGGCAGAGGGGGAACGTGCGTACTCCGCACAGACAGTCACCCGGGTACCTGGCGCTGTGAGGCAGCAGTGCGAACCACTGATCCACCGAGCCACGTCATGTAGAAAGGCCCTGAGAGTAATCATTTACCTGAGGAATGCCAGTACTAAAGGAACTGTTTTTCTCACCACACGCTTGGGGCAAAGGAGGGCTCATTCATTGGGTAAATTGTTCAGATGATGTCTGCTCGGTGTCACAGTTACTGGCTCCCATTTCAAATAGTTATCCAATTGACATCTGTCAGCATTAACCCTGAGCATATAACCTCCATTTATTTTAATGGGTTTGTAGCCTGCATTGATGCTGGTAATTTTAACTTTACTCTCTTCGCCATAACGCTCTGCTGCAAAGCACTCACTGCCCCTGAGAGGCTGTGTTTTGGCTTTGGGAGCCATAGTGGGGACTTGTGTGCGGGGTGGGGGGGGAGGTGGGGGGTGCCCGTTCCCCCTTTCTCTAAAAACTGGCACCTGATGTGCTATTGTTCCAGTGTTTCATATGAGGCTTCCCACTGCTGTAACCTGAACCCACGTTCTGGAAAACTATCACTGTGGCGTCATGCCAAATTGAAACTCACCAGAAAAATCATCGCCAGGGTGGAGGGGTGCAGAGAGCGGCAATCTGAGGCCATGTCACAGCCTGCATGGGGGATATTGAAGTGTGCTGAAGAGGCTGAGACTAGTTTGTACTTGTCTCAAGAGTTCAGGTTATTGCTGAGGCCTTACAGTTATTTGGCCAAGCTGTGACAGCACTGTTTTTTTTTGAAAAAAAGTGCCCTGTGTATTTAGATAGGCTTCAGTCGGTATGTAGCTGGCCTGACTGAATAAGGTCTGTGTATTTAACACTAAATTGTCAAGTTCAACTTTCAGAGTCTTGAATATGAATCCCAATTCTCAAACCCTTTGATATTCAAACAGTTTATTTACACTTCAACCTCCCAAAAATTTAACTTTTTCCTTCCCTTTTTTACCAAATAGTGTTGGGCATGAAGGTCTAATCTTCCTTTAACTGCAAGTATTTCTATTGCAGAGATTCAGGGTATTATACTCTGAAGCATTTGTGCAAAGGATGAAATTGCTTCTAATTAGGATGGTTTGAGTTATAGCTGGGCAACGTTTGATATTGCAGCTGGAATCGCATCTCTTCCTTACAGCCTGAGACTTTAGAATGACAGCTGGGATTACTATTCATTCTGTGGTTTGGGAACAGGAATAAGGCTGCTGTACATTTCCTGCAGATCTTGCAATCCTGGATATTAAAAATCGCACAGCACAGGGAACTGTTGTACTGGCAGAGGGTCAGGGGAATGAGACGACATGGTCCCTTTAAATGGCTGCAATAACATGAAGGTCCAGCCTTCATTTGATGCTAGTGAATGGGTAAGTAGGTGGGTGGGTGGATGGGGGTATATCACACTCTATTTCTGGTTATATTACACACCTTATCTATACATCACATCCAATACTTATCCAGCACTACTACCCTGTTTATATTACACCTTTCCCTTAATATATATTAGCTCTGCCTTCTCTATATAAGTCCCAGAAGACCATAGAGCTGCTTTTTCGTGAGAGAGACACAAATCATAGAATCCCTACACAGTGCAAGTAGGCCATTCGGCCCATTGAGTCCACACTGATCCACTGAAGTACATCCCACCCAGAGGCACTCACCTCCCCTATCCCTGAAACCCAGCATTTACCATGGCTAATTCTCCATGCCTACACATCCCTGGACTCTATGGGGCAATTTACCTTGGCCAATCCACCCGACCTGCGCATCTTTGGACAGTGGCAGGAAACTGCAGCAGCCGGAGGAAACCCTCACAGACACAGGGGAGAATGTGCAAACTCCACACAGACAGTCACCCGAGGACAGAATGAAACTTGGGTCTCTACGCTGTGAGGCAACACTGTGCCATGGCGGTTTAATCTGAGGATCACCATGCCTCAGGCGAGGAGAGATGTTGAGAAGGAGAATCTTTCGTGTTAACTTTAGCCAGTGTGGGAATTGAACGCGTGCTGTTGGAGTCACTCTGCACTGCAAGCCAGCTGTCCAGCCAACCAAGCGAGCTGACCTGTATTAAATCAACTCACTCCCATTAGCATCACAATTCCTCATCTTCACATCACACCCATCCCTGCCTATATCAAATCACCTCTTTGCTTATAGCACATTCCCTCCCTATATTTAATATGCCCCTTATATCACATTTCTCCCTGTATTTATATAACATTCCCTTTCTTATTATATTCCTCCTTCCTGTTTATATCACACTCTCTCCTTTGTATGCATCTATTGGGAGAACCAACTTACCCTTATGAGATACTCCAACATGTGATAATGAATGCATATGAAATTGTCCCTGAAGTGTATTGATTACCATTCTGGACTTTAATGAAAAAAGTTCTGAACTCCTTATAGAGTCTGCAAGGGACACAAGTCTATTGTTTGACTCGGTGGTTTCTATCAATGAAAATGGAAAAGCACTTTTGAGAATGTGAGAGGAACAGTGTTAATGGAGTGTTTTCAGACTGTGTTCCACTGGCTTTGTCTATTTGTCTTGGAGGCCGTATATTGTCTGAAATGAGGGAAGCTGTGATTTTACCTATTGTGTACAATATAACAGACAGACAGCTAGGAGTCAGTCGATCTCCATTTGTAAGCCAACACAGGATGTGTAATGGTAGTCCAGAGCCAGTGAGCCAGTGAGAGTGTAGATAAGCAAGGTGGATATCGGAATCCAGCAGTGGAGGCTACGACAAGCTTTCTGGATTTGCTTCTTGCCTAAACAGCACGGCAAAACAGCAGTAACATGAGGCTGCAGCCTGTGGCTGAGGGGGGAAAAGTGTAAAAAAGTCAATGCAAGGCAGGGATGCTGTGAGCATCCAGGTAGCCTCTGAGTGAATGAGGGGTAGGCGAGCAAGTGAACAACCCAGAGATACAGCCTGGTCCAGTCCATGAGCTGGGCCTGTGAACCTGAGCACACAATGACCTTGCTGTAGCATTACAAGGAGAGTTACTGGGACAGCACTGAAGTGCAAAAGTATAAGTCTAAGTGGACTGGAGATGTGCCGTGATAGTTCCTGTAAGATGTGACTTTCTAGCAATTAATACAACTGAGTGGCTTGCTAGGCATTTCAGAGGGTGGTTGAGAGTTCACCACATTGCTGTAGCTCTGGAATCACATCAGGCCAGACCGGGTAAGGATGGCAGACTTCCTTCCCTAAAGGACATTAGTGAGTCAGATGGGTTTTTCCGACAATTGCTTCTTGGTCATCAGTCGACTCTTAATTCCAGATGTTTTGTTTTTTTTATTGAAATGTAATTCCACCATCTGCCACAGCAGGATTCGAACCCAGATCTGCAGAACGTGATTCTGGGTTAACAGTTGAACGATAATGCCCCTAGGCCTTTGCCTCCCCAGCTGTTAGATGTCAATGTCTGTGGATGCCCATCTGGTGGGACACTGGTGCCTGGCGTCCAGTGTGGAAAGCGGAGAGCTGATTCCACCAAGTGTTCCCTCCCGTTTCCTTGTCGTGTTTTCCTGATGTTGCGCTTGTTACATGTTTGGTAAGGTGGGCACATGAATATTTGATGCTGGAGATGAGTTTTAGTGTTAATAAGACACTTTCGAGCGCTAATCCCTGCTCTTAATCAAGGAAGATGCAGGTTCAGCTCAAGGCTTAATGTCATAAAAGGCTTCAAAAAAGATTTACAAGTGTGTTGCCAGGGTTAGAGGGTTTGAGCTGTAGGGAGAGGTTGAACAGGCTGGCGTTATTTTCCCTGGAGCATCAGAGGCTGAGGGGTGACTTTATAGAGGTTTATGAAGTCATGAGGGATCATAGGTAAGGTGAATAGTCAAGGTCTTTTCCCCAGGGTGCAAAACTAGAGGGCATCGATTTAAGGTGGGAGGGGAAAGATTTAAAAGGGATCAAAGGGACAATGTTTTCACCCAGAGGGTGATGTGTGTATGGAATGAGCTGCCAGAGGAAGTGGTGGAGGCTGGTACAATTGCAACATTTAAAAGGCATTTGGATGGGTGTATGAATAGGAAGGGTTTGGAGGGATATGGGCCAAATGCAGGCAAATGGGAATAGATTTATACCGGATATCTGGTCAGCATGGACGAATTGGACCAAAGGGTCTGTTTCCATGTTGTACAGCTCAATGTCTCTATGACTCTAAATGATCTGGACCTTTCTTCAGAATCTTTTCTGAATAAAACCATATTGGTAAAGGGTATGAATGAAATGTGTGTATCAATTCTATTGTGCAGAATTTATGTAAATTGTCCTCTGGTATAGGAAGCTGTTATTGATGGTGTTAGTTGTAAGCTAGCCACGAATCGTTGCAATTTTTTTATTGGAGGATGTGTTATGAGCAGCATTGGGTTTCCCACAGTTTGGGACGGTATGCCACAGTTCTGGAATGGTTCCTGTGAGAAAGTACTGATAAATCCAGTTGAAAAGAAACTGATTCAGATGAAAACATCGATGTATCTAAGGCAGTGATGGACAGTATTTCTGAGTAGCACATGTGCCTGTAAAATTTCCAAACTAAAGGTCTTCACAGAAAACTCATTAAAGTAACCCTGAAGAGTTATTGATATCAGTGCTTCCGTACAGAATACAGCTGCAGAAATCCAGATAACTGGACAGAGTTCAAAAGCCCACTTAAACACACAAACTGACTGAAATAATGTGGTTCCAGAGACTGACTGGGCAGAAATCCTGCCTCCGCATTCCAGCACTGCCTGCAAAACCTAAAAGTAAAGGTTTAAACAGAAAGCGCCCTCCTGCTCTCAGCCTCTGACTGTCTGTGCCACATCCATGCCAACGTATGTTACTGCAGCCACTGCATCCCCGCTCATAACCCAATGTCACACAGTGCCCATCTACCCTTTTCCTCCTGGCCCTTCATACCTCTTATGCCATTTCATGACTGTTTACATTTTTCCATCACATTCCCTTATTGTTTCCATCTCTTTTTATAATCACACCATTCTCTGTTTAAATAACATTCCCCTCTCAATTCATAACACACTCTTGAACACCCTATAACACCCATCCTCTTTTATATGACATGCCCTTAGCATATATAGCACAGCCCTGCTATGAACATATCACAACCCATCCCTGCATATGCATCACTCCTTCCAGTTGGTACACAACAGTTACGTTCTCATCTCTAGGAAAGTCACACCCCTTCTGTTCTTTCTCACTCCCAGTTTATCTAACAATCCTTCCCTGTTGAAATCTCACACTCTCCCTGTTTATATCACACACACTACCTGTTTAAATCACGCTCTCTCCCTGTTTATATCATGCTCCCTCCCTGTTTATATCATGCTCCCTCCCTGTTTATATCACACACACTCCCTGTTTATATCATACACACTCCCTGTTTATATCTCACATCCTCCCTGTTGTATATCACACTCCCTCCCTGTTTATATCATGCACACTCCCTGTTTATATCACACTCTCACCCTGTTTATATCATGATCCCTCCCTGTTTATATCACACACACTCCCTGTTTATATCTCACTCCATTCCTGTTTATATCTCACTCCCTCCCTGTTTATATCACACACACTCCCAGTTTATGTCACACATACCCCCTGTTTATATCACGGACACTCCCTGTTTATATCACGCTCCCTCTCTTTTTATATCACACACACTCCCTGTTTATATCACACACATGCTCAGTTTATATCACGCTAACTCCGTTTATATCACCAATCCTCCCCATTTATATCACGGTCCCTCCCTGTTTATATCTCACTCTCTCCCTGTTTATATCACAAACAATCCCTGTTTATATCACGCTCCCTCCCTGTTTATATCACGCTCCCTCCCTGTTTATATCACACACACCCCAGTTTATATCACACACACTCCCTGTTTATATCACGCTCTCTCCCTGTTTGTATCACGCTCCCTCCCTGTTTATGTCACACACACTGCCTGTTTATATCTCATTCCCTCTCTGTTTATATCACACACAATCCCTGTTTATATCATGCTCTTTCCCTGTTTATATCACACACAATCCCTGTTTATATCATGCTCTTTCCCTGTTTATATCACACACAATCCCTGTTTATATCATGCTATTTCCCTGTTTATATCACACACTCCCTGTTTATATCACACTCCCTCCCTGTTTATATCATGCTCACTCCCTGTTTATCACACACGCGCCCTGTTTATATCACACATCCTCACTGTTTATATCACACTCCCTCCCTGTTTATATCACACATCCTCCCTGTTTATACCACACTCCCTCCCTGTTTATATCATGCACACTCCCTGTTTATATCACGCTCCCTCCCTGTTTATATCACACTCTCACCCTGTTTATATCATGATCCCTCACTGTTTGTAACACACACAATCCCTGTTTATATCTCACTCACTCCCTGTTTATATCATGCTCCCTCCCCGTTTATATCACGGTTCCTCCCTGTTTATATCATGATCTCTCCCTGTTTATACCACGCTCTCTCCCTGTTTATATCATGCTCCCTCCCTGTTTATATCACACACACTCCCTGTGTATATCACACACACTCCCTGTTTATATCACGCTCCCTCCCTGTTTATATCATCCACCCTCCCTGTTTATATCACACTCTCACCCTGTTTATATCATGATCCCTCACTGTTTGTAACACACACAATCCCTGTTTATATCTCACTCACTCCCTGTTTATATCATGCTCCCTCCCCGTTTATATCACGGTTCCTCCCTGTTTATATCACGTTCTCTCCCTGTTTATACCACGCTCTCTCCCTGTTTATATCATGCTCCCTCCATGTTTATATCACACACACTCCCTGTTTATATCACACCCTCTCCCTGTTTATATCATGGTCCCTCCCTGTTTATATCACACACACTCCCTGTTTATATCACACTCTCTCCCTGTTTATATCACGCTCTCTCCCTGTTTATATCATGCTCTCTCCCTGTTTATATCACATTCCCTCCCTCTTTATATCATGCTCACTCCCTGTTTACATCAAGCTCCCTCCCTGTTTATATCACGCTCCCTCCCTGTTTATATCACCCACCCTTCCCGTTTATATCACGCTCACTCCCTGTTTCCATCACTCTCCCTCCCTGTTTATATCATGCTCCCTCCCTGTTTATATCACACACACTCCCTGTTTTTATCATGCTCTCTCACTGTTTATATCACAAACAATCCCTGTTTATATCACACTCCCCCCTGTTTATATCACACACACGCCCTGTTTATATCACGGTCCCTCTCTGTTTATATCACGGTCTCTCCCTCTTTATATCACATACACTCCCTGTTTATATCACACACATGCCCTGTTTATATCACGCTCTCTCACTGTTTATATCACACATCCTCCCTGTTTATATCATGGTCCCTCCCTGTTTATATCTCACCCTCTCCCTCTTTATATCTCACTCTCACCCTGGTTATATCACAAACAATCCCTGTTTATATCACACTCCCCCCTGTTTATATCACGATCCCTCTCTGTTTATATCACGCTCCCTCCCTATTTATATCACACACACTCCCTGTGTATATCACACACACTCCCTGTTTATATCACGCTCCCTCCCTGTTTATATCATCCACCCTCCCTGTTTATATCACACTCTCTCCCTGTTTATATCATGCTCCCTCCCTGTTTATATCACACACATTCCCTGTTTATATCACGCTCTCTCCCTGTTTGTATCACGCTCCCTTCCTGTTTATATCACACACACTCCCTGCTTATATCTCATTTCCTCCCTGTTTATATCACACACACTCCCTGTTTATATCTCATTCCCTCCCTGTTTATATCACACACACTCCCTGTTTATATCATGCTCACTCCCTCTTTATATCACGCTCCCTCCCTGATTATATCATCCACCCTCCCTGGTTATATCACATACACTCCCTGTTTATATCACACTCTCTCCCTGTTTTTATCACACTCCCTCTCTCTTTATATCATGCTGTCTTCCTGTTTATATCATGCTCCCTCAGTGTTTATATCACGCTCTCTCCCTGTTTATATCACACACCCTCCCTGATTATATCATGCTCCTTATTTATATCATGCTCCCTCCTGTTTATATCACACACCATCCCTGTTTATATCACACTCCATCCCTGTTTATATCACTCACACTCCCTGTTTATATCAGCTGTCTCCCTGTTTATATTACACTCCCTCCCTGTTTATATCATGCTCACTCCCTGTTTATATCACGCTCCCTCCCGTTTATATCACCCACCCTCCCTGTTTATATCACACACTCCCTGTTTATATCATGCTCCCTCTCTGTTTATATCACACACACTCCCTGTTTATATCACACACCCTCCCTGTTTGTATCACACACCCTCCCTGTTTATATCACACTCCATCCCTGTTTTTATCACTCACACTCCCTGTTTATATCAGCTATCTCCCTGTTTATATCACACACCCTCCCTGTTTATATCACACTCCATCCCTGTTTTTATCACACACTCCCTGTTTATATCACACACCCTCCCTGTTTTTATCACACACCCTCCCTGTTTATATCACACACCCTCCCTGTTTGTATCGCACACCCTCTCTGTTTATATTACACTCCCTCCCTGTTTATATCATGCTCCCTCCCTGTTTATATCACACTCCATCCCTGTTTAAATTGCCCTCCCTCCCTGTTTATATCATGCTCACTCCCTGTTTATATCACACTCCCTCCCTGTTTATATCACCCACCCTCCCTGTTTATATCACACACTCCCTGTTTATATCACGCTCTCTCCCTGTTTATATCATGCTCCATCCTTGTTTATCTCACATGCCTTCCCTGTTTATATTGCGTTCCGTGTTTATATCATGCTCACGCCCTGTTTATATCACACACCCTCCCTGTTTATATCACACTCCATCCCTGTTTAAATTGCCCTCCCTCCCTGTTTATATCGTGCTCCATCCCTGTTTATGTCACACCCCCTCTCCGTTTATATCCCACCTCCTCCGTGTTTACATCGTGCTCCCTCCCTGTTTATATCGTGCTCGCTCCCTGTTTATATCCCACCCCTCCTTGCTTATATCACCCACCCTCCCTGTTTATATCACACACCCTCCCTGTTTATTCACACCTCCTCCCTGTTTATATCACCCACCCTCCCTGTTTATATCACACTCCCTCTCTGTTTATATCCCACCCCTCCCTGTTTATATCACACTCTCTCCCTGTTTATATCATGCTCCCTCCCTATTTATATCACACACACTCCCTGTGTATATCACACACACTCCCTGTTTATATCACGCTCCCTCCCTGTTTATATCATCCACCCTCCCTGTTTATATCACACTCTCTCCCTGTTTATATCATGCTCCCTCCCTGTTTATATCACACACATTCCCTGTTTATATCACGCTCTCTCCCTGTTTGTATCACGCTCCCTTCCTGTTTATATCACACACACTCCCTGCTTATATCTCATTTCCTCCCTGTTTATATCACACACACTCCCTGTTTATATCTCATTCCCTCCCTGTTTATATCACACACACTCCCTGTTTATATCATGCTCACTCCCTCTTTATATCACGCTCCCTCCCTGATTATATCATCCACCCTCCCTGGTTATATCACATACACTCCCTGTTTATATCACACTCTCTCCCTGTTTTTATCACACTCCCTCTCTCTTTATATCATGCTGTCTTCCTGTTTATATCATGCTCCCTCAGTGTTTATATCACGCTCTCTCCCTGTTTATATCACACACCCTCCCTGATTATATCATGCTCCTTATTTATATCATGCTCCCTCCTGTTTATATCACACACCATCCCTGTTTATATCACACTCCATCCCTGTTTATATCACTCACACTCCCTGTTTATATCAGCTGTCTCCCTGTTTATATTACACTCCCTCCCTGTTTATATCACACACCCTCCCTGTTTGTATCGCACACCCTCTCTGTTTATATTACACTCCCTCCCTGTTTATATCATGCTCCCTCCCTGTTTATATCACACTCCATCCCTGTTTAAATTGCCCTCCCTCCCTGTTTATATCATGCTCACTCCCTGTTTATATCACACTCCCTCCCTGTTTATATCACCCACCCTCCCTGTTTATATCACACACTCCCTGTTTATATCACGCTCTCTCCCTGTTTATATCATGCTCCATCCTTGTTTATCTCACATGCCTTCCCTGTTTATATTGCGTTCCGTGTTTATATCATGCTCACGCCCTGTTTATATCACACACCCTCCCTGTTTATATCACACTCCATCACTGTTTAAATTGCCCTCCCTCCCTGTTTATATCGTGCTCCATCCCTGTTTATGTCACACCCCCTCTCCGTTTATATCCCACCTCCTCCGTGTTTACATCGTGCTCCCTCCCTGTTTATATCGTGCTCGCTCCCTGTTTATATCCCACCCCTCCTTGCTTATATCACCCACCCTCCCTGTTTATATCACACACCCTCCCTGTTTATTCACACCTCCTCCCTGTTTATATCACCCACCCTCCCTGTTTATATCACACTCCCTCTCTGTTTATATCCCACCCCTCCCTGTTTATATCATGCTCACGCCCTGTTTATATCACACACCCTCCCTGTTTATATCACACACCCTCCCTGTTTATATCACACTCCATCACTGTTTAAATTGCCCTCCCTCCCTGTTTATATCGTGCTCCATCCCTGTTTATGTCACACCCCCTCTCCGTTTATATCCCACCTCCTCCGTGTTTACATCGTGCTCCCTCCCTGTTTATATCGTGCTCGCTCCCTGTTTATATCCCACCCCTCCTTGCTTATATCACCCACCCTCCCTGTTTATATCACACACCCTCCCTGTTTATTCACACCTCCTCCCTGTTTATATCACCCACCCTCCCTGTTTATATCACACTCCCTCTCTGTTTATATCCCACCCCTCCCTGTTTATATCACACTCCTTCCCAGTTTATATCACACACCCTCCCTGTTTATGTCACACATCCTCCCTGTTTATTCACAGCCCCTCCCTGTTTATTCACACCTCCTCCCTGTTTATATCACCCACCCTCCCTGTTTATATCACCCACCCTCCCTGTTTATATCACCCACCCTCCCTGTTTATATCACCCACCCTCCCTGTTTATATCACCCATTCTCCCTGTTTATATCACCCACCCTCCCTGTTTATATCACCCACCCTCCCTGTTTATATCACCCACCCTCCCTGTTTATATCACCCACCCCTCCCTGTTTATATCAACCACCCTCCCTGTTTATATCACTCACCCCTCCCTGTTTATATCACCCACCCTCCCTGTTTATATCACCCACCCCTCCCTGTTTATATCACCCACCCTCCCTGTTTATATCACCCACCCCTCCCTGTTTATATCACCCACCCTCCCTGTTTATATCACCCACCCTCCCTGTTTATATCACCCACCCTCCCTGTTTATATCACCCACCCTCCCTGTTTATATCACCCACCCTCCCTGTTTATATCACCCACCCTCCCTGTTAATATCGCACCCTCCCTGTTTATATCACCCACCCTCCCTGTTTATATCCCACCCTCCCTGTTTATATCACCCACCCTCCCTGTTTATATCCCACCCTCCCTGTTTATATCACCCACCCTCCCTGTTTATATCCCACCCTCCCTGTTTATATCACCCACCCTCCCTGTTTATATCACCCACCCTCCCTGTTTATATCACACACCCTCCCTGTTTATATCACCCACCCCTCCCTGTTTATATCACACCCCTCCCTGTTTATATCCCACCCTCCCTGTTTATATCACCCACCCCTCCCTGTTTATATCACCCACCCTCCCTGTTTATATCACCCACCCTCCCTGTTTATATCACCCACCCTCCCTGTTTATATCACCCACACTCCCTGTTTATATCGCACCCTCCCTGTTTATATCACCCACCCTCCCTGTTTATATCCCACCCTCCCTGTTTATATCACCCACCCTCCCTGTTTATATCCCACCCTCCCTGTTTATATCACCCACCCTCCCTGTTTATATCACCCACCCTCCCTGTTTATATCACCCACCCTCCCTGTTTATATCACCCACCCCTCCCTGTTTATATCACACCCCTCCCTGTTTATATCCCACCCTCCCTGTTTATATCACCCACCCTCCCTGTTTATATCACCCACCCTCCCTGTTTATATCACCCACCCTCCCTGTTTATATCACCCACCCCTCCCTGTTTATATCACAACCCTCCCTGTTTATATCCCACCCTCCCTGTTTATATCCCACCCTCCCTGTTTATATCACCCACCCTCCCTGTTTATATCACCCACCCTCCCTGTTTATATATCGCACCCTCTCTGTTTATATCACCCACCCTCCCTGTTTATATCACCCACCCTCCCTGTTTATATCCCACCCCTCCCTGTTTATATCACCCACCCTCCCTGTTTATATCACCCACCCTCCCTGTTTATATCACCCACCCTCCCTGTTTATATCCCACCCCTCCCTGTTTATATCACCCACCCCTCCCTGTTTATATCCCACCCTCCCTGTTTATATCACCCACCCTCCCTGTTTATATCCCACCCTCCCTGTTTATATCACCCACCCTCCCTGTTTATATCACCCACCCCTCTCTGTTTATATCCCACCCTCCCTGTTTATATCACCCACCCTCCCTGTTTATATCCCACCCTCCCTGTTTATATCACCCACCCCTCCCTGTTTATATCCCACCCTCCCTGTTTATATCACCCACCCTCCCTGTTTATATCCCACCCTCCCTGTTTATATCACACACCCTCCCTGTTTATATCACCCACCCTCCCTGTTTATATCCCACCCTCCCTGTTTATATCACCCACCCTCCCTGTTTATATCACCCACCCTCCCTGTTTATATCCCACCCTCCCTGTTTATATCACCCACCCTCCCTCTTTATATCCCACCCCTCCCTGTTTATATCACCCACCCTCCCTGTTTATATCACCCACACTCCCTGTTTATATAACCCACCCTCCCTGTTTATATCCCACCCCTCCCTGTTTATATCACCCACCCCTCCCTGTTTATATCCCACCCTCCCTGTTTATATCACCCACCCTCCCTGTTTATATCCCACCCTCCCTGTTTATATCACCCACCCTCCCTGTTTATATCACCCACCCCTCCCTGTTTATATCCCACCCTCCCTGTTTATGTCACCCACCCTCCCTGTTTATATCCCACCCTCCCTGTTTATATCACCCACCCCTCCCTGTTTATATCCCACCCTCCCTGTTTATATCACCCACCCTCCCTGTTTATATCCCACCCTCCCTGTTTATATCACCCACCCTCCCTGTTTATATCCCACCCTCCCTGTTTATATCCCACCCCTCCCTGTTTATATCCCACCCTCCCTGTTTATATCCCACCCTCCCTGTTTATATCCCACCCTCCCTGTTTATATCCCACCCTCCCTGTTTATATCCCACCCCTCCCTGTTTATATCACCCACCCTCCCTGTTTATATCACACACCCTCCCTGTTTATATCCCACCCTCCCTGTTTATGTCACCCACCCTCCCTGTTTATATCCCACCCTCCCTGTTTATATCAGCTGTCTCCCTGTTTATATTACACTCCCTCCCTGTTTATATCATGCTCACTCCCTGTTTATATCACGCTCCCTCCCTGTTTATATCACCCACCCTCCCTGTTTATATCACACACTTCCTGTTTATATCATGCTCCCTCTCTGTTTATATCACACACACTCCCTGTTTATATCACACACCCTCCCTGTTTGTATCACACACCCTCCCTGTTTATATCACACTCCATCCCTGTTTTTATCACTCACACTCCCTGTTTATATCAGCTATCTCCCTGTTTATATCACACACCCTCCCTGTTTATATCACACTCCATCCCTGTTTTTATCACACACTCCCTGTTTATATCACACACCCTCCCTGTTTTTATCACACACCCTCCCTGTTTATATCACACACCCTCCCTGTTTGTATCGCACACCCTCCCTGTTTATATCACACACCCTCCCTGTTTGTATCGCACACCCTCTCTGTTTATATTACACTCCCTCCCTGTTTATATCATGCTCCCTCCCTGTTTATATCACACTCCATCCCTGTTTAAATTGCCCTCCCTCCCTGTTTATATCATGCTCACTCCCTGTTTATATCACACTCCCTCCCTGTTTATATCACCCACCCTCCCTGTTTATATCACACACTCCCTGTTTATATCACGCTCTCTCCCTGTTTATATCATGCTCCATCCTTGTTTATCTCACATGCCTTCCCTGTTTATATTGCGTTCCGTGTTTATATCATGCTCACGCCCTGTTTATATCACACACCCTCCCTGTTTATATCACACTCCATCCCTGTTTAAATTGCCCTCCCTCCCTGTTTATATCGTGCTCCATCCCTGTTTATGTCATACCCCCTCTCCGTTTATATCCCACCTCCTCCGTGTTTACATCGTGCTCCCTCCCTGTTTATATCGTGCTCGCTCCCTGTTTATATCCCACCCCTCCTTGCTTATATCACCCACCCTCCCTGTTTATATCACACACCCTCCCTGTTTATTCACACCTCCTCCCTGTTTATATCACCCACCCTCCCTGTTTATATCACACTCCCTCTCTGTTTATATCCCACCCCTCCCTGTTTATATCATGCTCACGCCCTGTTTATATCACACACCCTCCCTGTTTATATCACACACCCTCCCTGTTTATATCACACTCCATCACTGTTTAAATTGCCCTCCCTCCCTGTTTATATCGTGCTCCATCCCTGTTTATGTCACACCCCCTCTCCGTTTATATCCCACCTCCTCCGTGTTTACATCGTGCTCCCTCCCTGTTTATATCGTGCTCGCTCCCTGTTTATATCCCACCCCTCCTTGCTTATATCACCCACCCTCCCTGTTTATATCACACACCCTCCCTGTTTATTCACACCTCCTCCCTGTTTATATCACCCACCCTCCCTGTTTATATCACACTCCCTCTCTGTTTATATCCCACCCCTCCCTGTTTATATCACACTCCTTCCCAGTTTATATCACACACCCTCCCTGTTTATGTCACACATCCTCCCTGTTTATTCACAGCCCCTCCCTGTTTATTCACACCTCCTCCCTGTTTATATCACCCACCCTCCCTGTTTATATCACCCACCCTCCCTGTTTATATCACCCACCCTCCCTGTTTATATCACCCACCCTCCCTGTTTATATCACCCATTCTCCCTGTTTATATCACCCACCCTCCCTGTTTATATCACCCACCCTCCCTGTTTATATCACCCACCCTCCCTGTTTATATCACCCACCCCTCCCTGTTTATATCAACCACCCTCCCTGTTTATATCACTCACCCCTCCCTGTTTATATCACCCACCCTCCCTGTTTATATCACCCACCCCTCCCTGTTTATATCACCCACCCTCCCTGTTTATATCACCCACCCCTCCCTGTTTATATCACCCACCCTCCCTGTTTATATCACCCACCCTCCCTGTTTATATCACCCACCCCTCCCTGTTTATATCACCCACCCTCCCTGTTTATATCACCCACCCTCCCTGTTTATATCACCCACCCTCCCTGTTTATATCACCCACCCTCCCTGTTTATATCACCCACCCTCCCTGTTTATATCGCACCCTCCCTGTTTATATCACCCACCCTCCCTGTTTATATCCCACCCTCCCTGTTTATATCACCCACCCTCCCTGTTTATATCCCACCCTCCCTGTTTATATCACCCACCCTCCCTGTTTATATCACCCACCCTCCCTGTTTATATCACCCACCCTCCCTGTTTATATCACCCACCCCTCCCTGTTTATATCACACCCCTCCCTGTTTATATCCCACCCTCCCTGTTTATATCACCCACCCCTCCCTGTTTATATCACCCACCCTCCCTGTTTATATCACCCACCCTCCCTGTTTATATCACCCACCCTCCCTGTTTATATCACCCACACTCCCTGTTTATATCCCACCCTCCCTGTTTATATCACCCACCCTCCCTGTTTATATCCCACCCTCCCTGTTTATATCACCCACCCTCCCTGTTTATATCACCCACCCTCCCTGTTTATATATCGCACCCTCCCTGTTTATATCACCCACCCCTCCCTGTTTATATCACACCCCTCCCTGTTTATATCCCACCCTCCCTGTTTATATCACCCACCCCTCCCTGTTTATATCACCCACCCTCCCTGTTTATATCACCCACCCTCCCTGTTTATATCACCCACCCTCCCTGTTTATATCACCCACCCCTCCCTGTTTATATCACAACCCTCCCTGTTTATATCCCACCCTCCCTGTTTATATCACCCATCCTCCCTGTTTATATCACCCACCCTCCCTGTTTATATCACCCACCCTCCCTGTTTATATCACCCACCCTCCCTGTTTATATCCCACCCCTCCCTGTTTATATCACCCACCCTCCCTGTTTATATCACCCACCCTCCCTGTTTATATCCCACCCCTCCCTGTTTATATCCCACCCTCCCTGTTTATATCACCCACCCTCCCTGTTTATATCACCCACCCTCCCTGTTTATATCACCCACCCTCCCTGTTTATATCCCACCCCTCCCTGTTTATATCACCCACCCCTCCCTGTTTATATCCCACCCTCCCTGTTTATATCACCCACCCTCCCTGTTTATATCCCACCCTCCCTGTTTATATCACCCACCCTCCCTGTTTATATCACCCACCCCTCTCTGTTTATATCCCACCCTCCCTGTTTATATCACCCACCCTCCCTGTTTATATCCCACCCTCCCTGTTTATATCACCCACCCCTCCCTGTTTATATCCCACCCTCCCTGTTTATATCACCCACCCTCCCTGTTTATATCCCACCCTCCCTGTTTATATCACACACCCTCCCTGTTTATATCACCCACCCTCCCTGTTTATATCCCACCCTCCCTGTTTATATCACCCACCCTCCCTGTTTATATCACCCACCCTCCCTGTTTATATCCCACCCTCCCTGTTTATATCACCCACCCTCCCTGTTTATATCCCACCCTCCCTGTTTATATCACCCACCCTCCCTGTTTATATCCCACCCTCCCTGTTTATATCCCACCCCTCCCTGTTTATATCACCCACCCTCCCTGTTTATATCACACACCCTCCCTGTTTATATCCCACCCACCCTGTTTATGTCACCCACCCTCCCTGTTTATATCCCACCCTCCCTGTTTATATCACCCACCCCTCCCTGTTTATATCCCACCCTCCCTGTTTATGTCAACCACCCTCCCTGTTTATATCCCACCCTCCCTGTTTATATCACCCACCCCTCCCTGTTTATATCCCACCCTCCCTGTTTATATCACCCACCCTCCCTGTTTATATCCCACCCTCCCTGTTTATATCACCCACCCTCCCTGTTTATATCCCACCCTCCCTGTTTATATCCCACCCCTCCCTGTTTATATCCCACCCTCCCTGTTTATATCCCACCCTCCCTGTTTATATCCCACCCTCCCTGTTTATATCACCCACCCTCCCTGTTTATATCCCACCCTCCCTGTTTATATCCCACCCCTCCCTGTTTATATCACCCACCCTCCCTGTTTATATCACACACCCTCCCTGTTTATATCCCACCCTCCCTGTTTATGTCACCCACCCTCCCTGTTTATATCCCACCCTCCCTGTTTATATCACCCACCCCTCCCTGTTTATATCACCCACCCTCCCTGTTTATATCCCACCCTCCCTGTTTATATCACCCACCCTCCCTGTTTATATCACCCACCCTCCCTGTTTATATCACCCACCCTCCCTGTTTATATCACCCACCCTCCCTGTTTATATCCCACCCTCCCTGTTTATATCCCACCCTCCCTGTTTATATCACCCACCCTCCCTGTTTATATCCCACCCTCCCTGTTTATATCCCACCCTCCCTGTTTATATCACCCACCCTCCCTGTTTATATCCCACCCCTCCCTGTTTATATCCCACCCTCCCTGTTTATATCACCCACCCTCCCTGTTTATATCCCACCCTCCCTGTTTATATCCCACCCTCCCTCTTTATATCCCACCCTCCCTGTTTATATCACCCACCCTCCCTCTTTATATCCCACCCTCCCTGTTTATATCACCCACCCTCCCTGTTTATATCACCCACCCTCCCTGTATATATCCCACCCCTCCCTCTTTATATCCCACCCTCCCTGTTTATATCCCACCCCTCCCTGTTTATATCCCACCCTCCCTGTTTATATCCCACCCTCCCTGTTTATATCCCACCCCTCCCTGTTTATATCCCACCCTCCCTGTTTATATCACCCACCCCTCCCTGTTTATATCCCACCCTCCCTGTTTATATCCCACCCTCCCTGTTTATATCCCACCCCTCCCTGTTTATATCACCTACCCTCCCTGTTTATATCCCACCCTCCCTGTTTATATCCCACCCTCCCTGTTTATATCCCACCCTCCCTGTTTATCCTGGCTTATATGCCTCCCCATTACTGTTTATTTCATACTCAGTCATTGTTTCTGTAATATAACCTTCCTGTGTGTATAATGTTTTTCAATGTGGATGTAGCTTCCCATGTCATTTATATTGAACCACTCCCTATTTATATCATCGCCTCTCACTATTTGCTATCAAACCTCTCTGTGTTTGTGTCACACCATCCCCTCTCCTCTCTGTTGCTAACTCTTCTATCCAATTGGTCAAAATGCACCGTGACAGAAAATAAAGTTAAAGTATGTTAATCATGTTCGTTATGGAAAATAAATATGCACTCATTGATACATAACTAACATCCAATACAGTGAAATTGCTTCAACAAATCCTTTATGAAAACAAATACTTCACTTAGTGGTTAATATCTTATGTTAAGAACTATCTCACTCAAGAACCTAAAAACCTTATGTCAATAAACATGTACATTCAATAGGCAGGTAAAACTGACCATCAATAGGCATCCTGTTGTAAAAATAATAACTTGTGAAATCAGTTGTGCAGCACAAATTCTATAATGGTTTCATATGACCAGGCTCTCTGAAATACCTGTCACTGTATTATTTAAACTGCAGGTTTACTTTGGACAGTTTCTTAACTTTGCCGGTCTCGTAAATGTTTATATATTTCCTCCTGCACAAGCTTACCTGCTCACAGTCCCAAAGTGCGCTTATCTCTGTCATAAAGTACTTCACCTCCACCATAAATGTCTTCAGTTCATATCCAAAAGGGTGTCCCCTCATAGCCGAATGCCAATTTAGTGCCAGTTCTTTTTACCTACCATACCAGCTCATTATGTATTCAGGATCAGCATAGCTTTAACAATACTTAAGCTCATTATAATTCAGGGCAAAGCCTTGGCTGGCACCTTTTATAACACTTCTAACATTTGTTTTCCACCATCAATGTAGACTGGCAGCTATCTACAGGATGACCTGTAACAACTGACCAGGGTTCACTAGGCAGCCAGCCTTCCAAACCTGTGACCTCTCCCACCTAGAAGGACAAGGGTGGCATGTTGGGGTTGTACAGGATATTGCTGTGGTCTCTTCTGGAGTACAGTGTCCAGTTCTGGTCATCCTGCTATAGGAACAATATTATTAAGCTAGAGAAGGTTCAGAAAAGGTTTATTAGGGTGTTGCTGGGAATGGAGGGTTTGAGTTATAAGGAGAAACCACATAGGCTGGGACTTTTCTCATTGTAATGTCGGAGGTTGAGGGGTGATCTTACAGAAGTTAATAAAATCGTAAGGGGTATAGATAAGTTGAATGGCAGGTGTCTTTTTCCTAGAGTGGGGGATTTCAAAACTAAGGTCAAACTTAAGGTGAGAGGAGAAAGATTTAAAAAAGACAAAGGACAATTTTTCTACACAGAGAGTGTATCGTGTGTAGAGTGAACTTCCAGGGTGGATGTGGCTACAATTACAATGTTTGAAAAACATTTCAATAAGTACATGAATAAGAAATGTTTGGAGGGGTATGGGCCAAGTGCAGGCAGGTGGGACTAGTTCAGTCTGGGATTATGGTTGGCATGGACTGGTTGGACCGAAGGGTCTGTTTCCATGCTGGATGGCTCTATAACTCTATATGGAAGAACCATCAGCTGCAAATTCCCCTCCAAGCCAAGCAACATTCTGAGTTGGAACTGCGTTGTTGTTCTTCACTGTCACTGAGTTAAAATCCCAAAACTCCATTCCAATCAGCACTATGGGCACCTTGCACCCTAGGGACAGGGGTGGCTGAAGAAGGCAGATCATTACCAGCTTCTCAAGGGTAATGATGAACAATAAAAGCTGGTCTAGACACCAATGCCCATATCCTGTAAATGAATTGAAAAACAAAATCATGCACATCGCAGGAAACAAAACCGTAGTTCTATGGCCTGCGTTTCTACACTGCATACATACTCTATTGAGAAAAACACTCATTCATAGATACAAATTGGAGATTCATCGACATTCTTAATGGCACTGACAAACTGGACAAATTTGTACATCATTCATGTATAATCATTACCACAGCTTTCGGTCTTAAAGGGCACTTGAACCCCACCCACCCGCAAAATATCCTTGACTCTCACACCCAAAGGGAGACTGGATGCCCCCAAAACCCCACCCCCACCCACACCCCCTTTAAATCATCCCTGGTCCCCATGGTCCGCAGATAGCTGATCTGCTCTTATCTTTTCTCCTCAATTCTCCACATTTCATTTTTGAGAACACAAGGGGACTCCGAAACTCTCCCTTCAAGGGAGTCAGGTGGTTATTCAAATGAATAGACATCCCTAGAAAATACACTTGCATGAAGAACAGCTCAGCACAAAACCCCTCCTGGTCCCAATTGTGGTGGAGATGCTCTCTATCCTGGCAAAAACATTGGGGCCTTAATATCGCACTCTGACATTTCTAGATCACTCTTCTCCCTGTTAATATCAGTATCTCTGGCTGTCGATATCACGTTAACTCCCTAGGTGATGGCCCAATGGTATTTCGCTAGACTGACAATCCAGAGATGAGACTGTGCTGGTTGCAAAGCACAAGAAGGTCAGGCGGCATCCAAACAGCAGGAAAATCGACAATCCAGAGGCCCAGGTTATGTGCTGGGGATCCAGGGTCGAATCCTGCCCCAGCAGAAGGTGGAATTTGAATTCAGTTTTGAAACTCTGCCTTTAAGAGTCTAATGATGACCATGAAACCATTGTTGATTGTTGGGAAAAAAAAACCCCAACTGGTTCACTAATGCCCTTTAGGGAAGGAAGCTGCCATCCTTACCTGGTCTGGCCTCCATGTGACTCCAGACCCACAGCAATGTGGTTGACTCTTAACTGCCCTCTGGGGCAATTAGGGACGGGCAATAAATGCTGGTCCAGCCAGTGATGCCCTCATCTCGTGAATGAAAAAGAAACCCACGGCCCCTTATTTATTTGGTCTCTTTAGTTGTTTATGCCACATTAACTCCCTGTTTATATCAGTCTCTCAGGTGCCTTATACCATGCTGTCCAGCTACTTATTTCAGACACCTTCCCTGTTTATTTGAGGGAAATGCCTGTTTTCAGAACTTTGTTTATTCCTTACTGATACTAACTACTGGTATACATGGTAATCGGAGATATACCAGGCTTTAACAGTACTGTTACATGTCCAGGGAGGATTCTGTACATGTGCTTCTGTTTTCAAACCTAACTCTACCCCAATTTCTATTTATGCCCAGTGACATCATCACAAGATTGCACCAGGGCCCCAAAGCCCTTACACAGCAAATATCGTATCACCTTCCTCTTTATATTGCACTCCTTTTAATTACACCCACTTGTCAGTGCAACTTTCCTTCTGTTTAAATCACACCCCTACATTTATATATACAGGTATATCAAACTTCCTGTATATCAGACTCCCTCACTACTTATACTTGCTATTTGTATCAGAGCTCCTGCCTGTTTTCTCCATACCGCCTCCCTGTAAACAATATATCGAATCCCTTTTCATGTTACATCCTTCCCTGTTTGCACCTCATCCTTTCCCACCACCCTATCATGCTGACTTTCTGTTTACATCATGCCAGCTCACTGTTTATATCTTAATGCTCCCCTCTTCATGAACACACTCATTCTGCTTAGATCACAATGACTCTAATTGTATCACATTCTTCCTTAGTACTGTTCCTCCCACATGTATTGTAAGACTTCTTATATAAACCGCCCTGTTTATATCAGAGCTTTTTGATGTTTAAAACCTTTCATATACTGTTCTTTCCCTGTTTATAGCACTCTCATCAACTTCTGTCTTGGACATATTCAGTGAATGAGCTTCCACAGCCTTTTTGGGGAGAGAATTTCAAAGATTCCCATCCTCTGACTGAAAAATCCTCTCCTCCTCTCGATCTTGAATGGCCTCCTCCGTATCTGGAGATTGTTGCCCGACTTTAGACCCCGTTATCCCTGTAAACATTTTGTACATTTCAATGAGGTCTCCCCTCATCCCTCGGAACATTTGGGAACCCAAACCCAATCTTCCCAATCTCTCCTAATGTCACAATCCGGCAAAGGGAGCAGCTGTTCATTAAGGGTATTTATTTCCCTCGGTTAGGGCAATAAGACTGCACACAATTCTCCAGGTCAGGTTTTACCAAGATTGCACACAACTGCAGTCGTATATATTTACCATGTAATGAAGGCCCACATACCATTCACTTTCCTTATGGGCGGTCTGCTAGCTTTTGGCAACACATGAACAAGGACACCCAAGTCCTTCTGGACATAATACTTATGAATCCCCCCCCCACCGTAAATAAATACCCTGCTTTTGTTTTTTTCTAAAGTGGATAAATTCACATTATTTGTGTTATATTTCATTTGACATCTGCTTACCAATCCTGGTCAAATCTGCTTGAAGTCCCCTTGCATCTTACTCGCAACTTACATTCCTCAGCGTTATGTGTCACCCATGAAATTGGAAATATGGCAGTTGGTTGTCACATTCAAATTTTGATATAGATTGTGAACAGTTGTGGATCTAGAACTGACGCTTGCGATACCCCACTAATAAAAGTCTGCCATCCTGTGACTAATCCATTTCTCTTACCCTCTGCTTTCCATCTGTTAATAAACAAGTATATTCCCCTCAATCCCATCCACTCTCATTTTATTTACTGACTTTCTGCGTGGGACCTTATCAAAAGCCTTCTGAAGATCCTCACTGTTTCTATCATATCCTGTCCCTTTGTAAATCATTTTTTTTTCCTTTTTGGACCACAAACCTCCCTGTTATTATCACACACTATCTCTGTCTTTTCCATTGTCTCCCACAGTTAATATCATCATCCATTCCCTGTTCACATCGCGTGCCCTCTGTTTATATCACACCCTTTCCTTTTTATGTCATACTGTATCGCTGTATATAACATATTGCATTCCATTATATGTCACAAACCATCCCTCTTAATATCACACAACCTGTCTTTATACATTGCACTATAACTGCTATATTTCATACCCAATTTTTGTGTCCATTATATTTCCTTCTGTCTATATCATTCTCCTTCCCTATTTATACCATGTCCCATTGCTTTTTATACCATATCTATTTTATACCTCCCAGTTTATACCATATCTATTCCCTCTCTGTATATCACACTCCCATCCTGTGTATATCAAACCTGCTTACATCAGATTTATGTTGTAGCTCCACCCTTCTACATCACTCCCCTTCCCTGTATTCTCATTCTCAGCCCATTGTACATCACAACCACTCCATCTTAATAGCCCTGTTTGTAACCTCTTTCCTCCCTCTCTGTCTCACAGATCCACCTGTTTATATGAAATCTCTTCCCTGTAAGTATTACACCCTGCTATACATAAATATCCCATTTCTAAAAATAAAATCATTCATGGGATGTAGGCATCGCTGACTGGGCGAGCATTTATTGCCAATCCCTAATTGCCCAAAGGGCACTAGAGAGTCAACCACACATTACAGTGAGTTTGGAGACCAGACCAGGCAAGGATGGCAGTTTCCTTCCCCAAAAGACGTTTGTGAACCAGATAGATTGTTCCTGATAATCGACAATGCTTTATGGTCATCATGAGACTCTTAATTCTAGATTTTTATTGAATTCAAATATCACCATCTGCTGTGGCAGGATTTAAATCTGGGTCACTGGATTAACAATCCAGCGATATTACCACCAGGTCATTGCCTCTCCTCTGTTTATACCACACGCCTTCCTTTATGTGTCACATGCCCTTCCCATTCACATTACAGCCCTTTCCCATTTATATTACACAGCATCTCTCTGCACATCATGCTCCTTCTCTGTGTACTATCACATCCTCTCTTGCATCTTCTCCCCCACTCTGTCTCAGCCCATCATCTGACAGTTTTCTTGCTGGTAAAAACCGAACAGTGGGAGAGTGAAATGTTGGGGCTGGGTGGAGTGAGGAGTGATTTTAAAATAAGTTTTTAAGCAGAGTGTGCTTCAAGCTGTAAGGGTAAGCTCTCTGTTCTCAGCCTCTGGAACCATCTTCAGGGCTGTAGGTGGTACTGTAGTGTTGATCCTTGGCTTGGGATAAGTGCAAGTCAGGCTTGTAAATACTTAATATGCAGAGTCTCCTGTCCAATGAATAGAGCTGGGAAGATGGTTAAGATTGGGAGAATTTCTTACGCTTACAGATGGAGAGTGTGATTATTACTTCAAGCAGAAATATCTCAGACTGAAGTATATTTAAAATTCCTTTTCTCATCTGGTCCTTGTAGCTCAGAGGCAACATTTTGGGACATAGACAGTGGAACCTCTACCAGCACAAACTTGTCCTCATCCCCCTCAAACAAAATGCTACTTTTGTGTTATCCTAGAGTCTCAGAGCTCCAGATCTCCTGTATCCCACTCAATAACTTTCAGAATGAAAATTCATCAGTGGGCTGTATCTAGCCCCCTCCCCAATCCTCCTGCACTTGGTCAAAACAAAAACAGAGAAGGGCCGTTCTGGAAATTACACACCAGCCAGTTTGATGTCTGTGGTGTGGGAACATTTAGAAAACTAATACTGAAGGAAGTTAACATTTTGACATGTGGTAACGAATAAAGCAGGGCCAGTGGGGACTTGTTACCTGTGAATCTTGTTTGATGCATTTGATTGAGGTCTTTGAATAGGTAACAGAGATGGTGGATCCAATTCAGAATGCAATGCCTGATAGGGAAGTGGATACAGATTCTAAAAGATATTGGATACGTGCTTGAACCACAACGGAACGTTGCAGGGATATGGGTTGGGTCTTTGAAAAAAACAGCCACAGACTTGATGGGTTGAAACACCCCCTTCTGAACTATCTTGTTCTGTGGCTCCATTACTGTTTCTCAACTCTATCATATTCCTGTCCCTCCGCAACCTTCCTGTCAAGCTTGGTTAATCTCACCCGTTCCCTTCCTGCTATCAAAATGCTGCCCAAGCTCTGCCTCTTACGCTAATCGTATTACCCTGCTTCTAAATGCTCTTCCTTTTTTCCCCTGGGTCCCAACAAAAGGGATGTAAGGGGCAATTTTTTCACGCAGAGGGTGGTGCATGTATAGTACAGGCTGCCAGAGGAGGTGGTGGAGACTGGTACAATTACAACATTTAAAAGTCTGTGGCTGTTTTATTTCCAAAGACCAACCTATATCCCTGTAATGTTCTGTTGTGGTTCAAGCATGTAATCAATATCTATTCCCTCTCTGTATATCACACTCCCATCCTGTGTATATCAATCCTGTTTACATCAGATTTATGTTGTAGCTCCACCCTTCTACATCACTCCCCTTCCCTGTATTCTCATTCTCAGCCCATTGAACATCACAACCACTCCATCTTAATAGCCCTGTTTGTAACCTCATTCCTCCCTCTCTGTCTCACAGATCCACCTGTTTATATGAAATCGCTTCCCTGTAAGTATTACACCCTATTAGACAGTGCATTCTGAAGTAGAACCACCATCTCTGTTACCTATTGAAAGACAGCAATCAAATTCATCAAATAGGTATATGAATGGAAAGAGTTTAGAGGGATATGGGACTAAATTAATTTAGGATATCTGGTCAGGATGGACGAATTAGACTGAAGGGTCTGTTTCCATCTCTGTGACTCTATAACTATCCTCTTCAGTGTACAGTGAGTTCACACATCGACTCACACTTGAAGGTTATGACATAACTGTGAGCTGTTGTTTGCAGGATTGAATGAATGGTTTGGAATGATCTGATTACCTTTCATGATCAGTTGTTGCTAGTATAGACCTTTCCCCTCAGGCATTTCAATAGCTGTGGACAGAGTCTATTATAACGGATAGCGTACAAATGTGGGATGAAATCTATAATAGGGTAAGAATCAAGGCCAATCTGCCTGCTTGGGTGGGTTTAAATAATCCCCTGGTACTTTTTCTAGGAGGAGCACGAGAATTTTCCAGCTAATATTTATTCCTCCATCAACAACACAAAAATACAGATTATCTGCTCACTGTTATATTGCTGTTTGTGAAAGTTTGCTGTGTATGAGGAGATTGCCCACATTATTACACTTCAAAAGGCTGTCCTTGACTAGAATACACCTTGAGATGTCTGATGGTGATGAAAAATACGAGGAATTGGGAGCTTTTATGAAAAAGAGGTGCATATTGTGTGGAAAGGGATTAAGTGACTGGGTAGTGTGTGTGATAAGGGAAGAGTATACATGGGGTGGGGAAGGAAATTAAATGGGTGGGTAGAGTGTATGATAGGGGAGAGTGTACATGGGATAGGGAAGGGGATTAAATGGGTGGGTAGAGTGTATGATAGGGGAGAGTGTACATGGGATAGGGAAGGGGATTAAATGGGTGGGTAGAGTGTATGATAGGGGAGAGTGTACACAGGGTGGGGGTGGGTAGAGTGTATGATAGGCGAAAGCGTACGTGGGATGATTAAAGAAATTGATTGAGCCAAATAGCCCTTTCTTGCTTCATGCTGTCTTAAATCCATTGGATTAATTATGTAACCCATTATCCTTGTGTTTAGTTACATCTATAACTCTGGGACTGTGGTGACCTTACCTTAATTTAACTATCAGCTGCTTCATCACTCTGTGAGATGGAGGTGGGGGAGCCAGTGCAGCTCATTGTTAGAGTCACAACTTATGCAGGTGAGGAAACTGATGTGTATGTGTCATCCAGAGCAGCAACTATAGGATTCTATTGGTGATAATTAGTGGGTAAATGTGCTAAGTGTGGTTTATAATTGCAATTGCATTTGCATTCTCCCCTATTACACACTCTATCCATGCACTTAGCCCTTTTCCACACATTGTGCACCTCTTTTTCATAGAACCTCCACTTCCTAACATTTTGTATCACCGTCAGACATCTCCAAATGCATTCTGGTCGAGGATATCCTTTTATGAGAGGATTGGTTGTGAAGTATTCAGGACCAAGTCAGTGCATGGTGTTTTGTTGGCACTGAAGGATTTCCTGCTCTCCTGTAAGTTAACCACCCTGAGGAACATATGGAGGTAAGATATTCCTCCATAAAGGTGAACAGGATGGACTTTTGTAACAATGATACTTGTCATGGTCACCATTACTGAGATTAGCTACATATATGTGGTCTCTTCAATTGGAACCAAATTTCAGCAGCTGCCATTTTTCGAACGCACCTCCCCAGAGCATTAATCTGAGACTGCGATTACTAGCCCGGGGACATTACCATTATCCCACCATCTATCCCAGTGCCAATAACATTCAGTTGGTAGTGTCCAGGACAGGCATCCCATTCACCATCTTCAACATTCACTCCCTCCACTGCCAATGCACACTGGCAGCATTCTCTCCTCCACTGATGCTCAGTCGCAGCAGCGTGTACTGTCTACAAGATGCACTGCAACAAATCACAGTTCCATCTTCTGTTCCCCTGCTCCCTGCCACTTCTGGTTTTGTTTGTCGCTGAGCCAGTGAATTCCACACATTGTATGAATTGTCAGGATTGTACATAGCAGAAAGAAGAATTCATTTGAATCGGTTAAAACTGTAGCTGACCTCATGTCAGGCCCAGTGGGGAATGGTGAATGGTGAATCCCAGTTAGTCATTGATAGGCCTCCTCCTGGTTGCTTGGGGTTTGTTACTGGCAGCATTCCAGTCATTGCCAGCAGTTGGAAGTGGGTTATCACTGATAGCTGTTTGGTAGACCATACATTACTAGGTCATACTGTATGCCTCTGCTTGGTTCTTCTGGTCCCAGTATGGTTAATATGATTGTTTCCCTAGAATACAGATTTTAAGCAGATGTGCCTTTCAGCATGTGAGGCTGAGGTTGGAATATATTAACCTAAATTTCACGCTGAACTTGACATCGAGTGACCTTCTGTTCTGCTTCCTGTACCATGCAACAGGCGCGTTGTAAGGGTCCCTCAGACATCCTCAACAAAACTTCATAAAGCAAAACTGTGTGGCTATTTGCATCTGTCAACAGAAAATAAAGGAAATTATTAATTGTGAAGCCTTTGTAGTTATTACAGTTGGACATTTACTTCCATGTTATTACATGATGAACATTTACTGATCCAAAATCCCTCTCTCGTCAATAGCTCTCTCCTTTGCTCTCCATGACCACTGCCTGAGACTGAACCAATGATTTTCCCCCTCGATTTTAACCCTGCATTGGGTCACCATATTCTTTCCATCAGGAAGACTGCTGACTTCCACTCATTTGGTATCTCCTCCCCCTTTAGCTCATCAGCTACGAAAGCCCTCACCATTATCATTCTGTCGTATGATGTGAGTGTCACTGGCGAGGCCAGAAATTCCCTTTTTGTCCCTCCCTAATAGCCTTTGAGAAGGTGGTGATAAGTTGCAGCCTTGAACCACTGCAGTCCATTTGATGTAGGTACACCCACAATACTGTCAGTAAGGGAGTTCCAGGATTTTGACCCAATGCCACTGAATGAAAAATGATATAGTCAGGAAGGTGGATCTTTCACTTGGTGCATCTGCTTTTCTTGCCTTTAATGATTGGAATGGAAGTGGGTTTAGAAGGTGCTATCTAAGGAGCCTTGGAGATTGGTACACATTGCTGCCAGTGTGTGAATGTTAAAGCTGTTGGATGGGATTTTTCTGGTTTGCCCTGGACAATGAGAAGAGAGTGTTATTGGAGCTCAGTTAGAAGGTGGTGTATTGATAATGTCACTGCACTGGTAATTGCAGTCTCTGATTAATGCTCTTGGGGTGTGGGTTCAAATCCCCACGTGGCAGCTGCTGGAATTTGAATTCAATTGAAGAAACCAGGAACAAAATGAAAGTATCAGTAATGGAGACCGTAGCAATACCATTGCTGTAAAAATTCATTCTGTAAGCTAATGTCCTTTAGGAAAGAAATTCTGCTGGTCTGGCCTACATGTGACCATAGACTCACCAGCAATGTGGCTGACTCTTACCGCCCCTGTGAGCAAGTTACTCAATTCAAGGGAAAATGGAGAAAGGTTGTTTTGCCAATGAAACCCACATCATACGAAAGAATAAAGAAATATAAACTCATTCAAGAAAGTAGAGAGTGTTCCTTACACTCCTGACTTGCATCTTGTAGAAGCTAGACAGGTTTGAGTGACTCACTGGAGAACTCTCAGTCTCTGACCTGTTCTTGTAGCCACAGTATTTATGTACCTGGTCCAGTCCCATCCTTGATCAATGGTAGTGCCCAGAATGTTGATAGTTGAGTATTCAGTCATGGCAAAACCAATGACTGTCAAGGAGGGACAGATTCTGTCTTTCTGGAAATGGGGATGGCCTGGCACTTGTGTGGTACAAGTGATACTTGGCATGTGTGCATATGGATTAATTATGTACTGGTTGACTTAAATATGTACTGGTCGACTGGGACAATACATCCATCCTTGGACAAACCAAAGACACGCACAAGAATTCCTAGAAGCATGGCATTCCAACCGGAACTCTATCACAAACACATCGAGTTAGACCCCATCTACCACCCCCTGAGAAAAGGAACAGGAAGTGACTTCACCACAGGAAATAACATCACCACAGGAAATGACATCACCGACCCAAAGAAACCCAAACATATAAATAGAAAGCAGGAATTTTCAGCATTATTTCGCATGAGGTCCACTGAAGATGCTACCTAGTAAGGTAATGAAACATCTGGGAATGAACCTTCCAGCTCAGCGAGCAAACCTACATCCAAAACCTCAACCTGAGCTACAAATCTTCTCAAAACTCGCTATGACATTAATATTGAATATTAGTTTATGTGCAGGCATTAGTGTTGTAATGAAGATGTGCCCCGAGGATAGGGAACAAACATAGAAAATAGGAAGAAGAGGAGGCTATTCGGCCCTTTGATCGTTCCCCCCCCCCATTCAATACGATCATGGCTGATCATCCAATTCAGTCCCCTGTTAACATTTTCGCCCGTACCCTTTGATCCCTTTAGTCCTAAAAACTGAATCTAACTTGTTCTTGAAAGCATTCAATGTTTTGGCTTCAACTGCTTCCTGTGACAGAGAATTCCATCACCTCACTGCTCTCTGGGTGAAGAAATTACTCAATCAAATCCTTCATTTAATTTTTACGATATATATGCGTGTGCATGTCTGAAAAATCAATCTGTCTTGTTAGGTAAATGTTGCTCTCCTTTGTAATAATGGACATAATTCATATTTGAAGGGAATGTGAGTGAGAGTGATGGCATGTTGATCAAAGCTATTAAACCAGACAGTAGCAGCCCAGCATGTTGTGTCTATGGGGCTTGCCTCTTGACTGAAGCCTGTGAAAACTAATCCTGATGCCGAGGGCAGAATGGGATACCTGTCAGGTCAGGAAAAGGCGAAGGTTCCTCTTAGAACACAAAAGTATTGCTCACGTAGCTTGGCAAATGAAGGAGCAGTATTGAAGGGGGAAATCGCAACGGCATTCGACCTGGCTGAGCGACGGCACATGGGAGAATTTGCAGGAAATGGCACGTTAGTATTCCCAGCAAATAAGAAATCCTCAGAGCACCGAGCAATCTTTCTTGTTTTTCAATTCTTTAACCCTTTCGTCACCATCCACCAGATTCAGGTTCTAACATGGTAGAACCAGACATCAAAGGTGCGTGCCTCCTTCACCGCCGCTCCCTCACCACCCGACGCCTGGAGGAAGAACGCCTCACCTTCCGCCTCGGAACACTTCAACCCCAGGGCATCAATGTGGACTTCACCAGTTTCCTCATTTCCCCTCCCCCCCACCTCACCCCAGTTCCAACCTTCCAGCTCACCACCGTCCCCATGACCTGTCCTACCTGCCTATCTTCTTTTCCACCTATCAGCTCCACCCTCCCCTCTGACCTATCACCTCCATCCCCACCCCCCTTCACCTATTGTACTCTTGGCTACCTTCTCCCCAGCCCCACCCCCTCCCATTTATCTCCCCACTCCCCAGAGGCTCCCTGCCTCATTTCTGATGAAGGGCTTTTGCCCGAAACATTGATTTTCCTGCTTCCCAGATGCTGCCTGACCTGCTGTGCTTCTCCAGCACCACTCTAACCTTGACTCTGATCTCCAGCATCTGCAGTCCTCACTTTCACCATCAAAGATGCAAACCCTCATTGTGATTTAATTTGTTTATAGAACTTAATCAGCTATTCCCATTCACAAATGTGTAACTGTCCCACATGAATTTCCTCTTTACAAAGTTATACTTCCACTTGTCAGTGGTATTCATTGTGAACTGCCATGCCTGTATTTATAATAGAAATTCCATATGTAAACAAGTCATGGTGTAATGACAACATCCTACCACTGGTGGGGCAGTAGCTCCCTTTTTTTAACCTCTTCTGTTAGTAGGTTGTGTTAAACACCTTTACCTCCCTAACTCTCAAATTGCTGATGGGTTTTGCTATTAAGCCTGAAGTTGGTACTGTACTTTAAGTGCGTTTTGAGAAGATTTGTAGCTCAGGTTGAGGTTCTGGATGTACTTTAAATATAACACCTCAGCTCACTCCCTGTCTGTATCACTCGGCTGTATTTTAGCACTTGTTTTGAGTCAACTTTCCACGATTATAAAATCATAGAAAGAATTAAATTGCACTTCTTGTGACTTAACAATGCTCCGAAGCACTTTTCAGCTAAAGATCTGGGTGGATGACGCATTGTTATTCAAGAAAGAGCAGCAAGAGGATTTTGTAACACATCCCAGCAACATGCAGCAGAATGGTGGTTTGATACCATCGCCATCTCCCAAAGAAACATAAACTCAGTCACTCAACACCAGCACACTGAACGTGAAACTGAGACCCCAATTCCAAATTTGAAACCATAGCTGAGCACCAGCCTGAACCCCATTCCATTTGGCTTCACTCCCTTGTTTGATGTAGTCCTACCCAAGATTTGTAATGCCTACATTCTCCAGATCCCTACTTCCTCCACTGGTAAAATAACCTTGGAGTCTGACCTATCAATCTCCTCCTCTTCCTCCCTCACCTCTTCACCTCCCACACTTCCTGCTCTAAACCCGCTCGGCCCGAGCTTCTTACCTGACCTCCATTCAGAGTGTCAATTACCATGTGAAATCTCACTGGAGCAGGATGCCAGTGAAATGTACTTGTCCCACTATCCCAAAATCCAGAGACTGATGTTGGTGTCACGAACCTAGCCAGCAAGATGCCACAATCAGCAACGTGATCAGATGGTCTGTGTTCACAGCTGCTGGTTGATGGTTAGGTATTGAATGAATGAACGATTTTATTGTCACATGTGTTTGGGAAAACACAGTGAAAAATGTTTTATCGCCACAACCCAGTACCATTAATAAGCAAAACACCGCTGGTCTTTTATTTGAAATTATACCTCAGACTCCTTCCCTTTTGCCTGAGCAGTTCCGGGGGAGGGGGGAGGCCTTGATTTAACATCCCACCTAGCATTGAGAGTATCAAAATCTAGAGTGGGATTTGAACACCTGACCATAGCTGTTGCAGACCTAGGATTTATGTACTGGGGATTAAGCCTGGTACGTTTCTGCTCAGTCCAACATGAGATCTTGTAAATACAACTTGGGCCATTGGGAAATATGTTGTTAAATCCTGCAATATTCTCCACAGTGCTGAACTGAGTCCTTATCAATCAATTGTAACGAATGTCCTTCAATGGTGAAGGGGTTCACTCAAACAACTCTGAACCTCTGGCCAGTGAGGTGACACTCAAACCCCCTTATGATCTTGTACTCGCTTTATCCCGTTGCTCGGGTGAGCTGAGACTTGCTGGCGGCTGGTGAAAATGTCACGTAATCCCGCCGAATAAAAATGTTTAATTTGTCTGCCAAAACTCATTATCCCTGGATCAAGAAGTGCAGTCCCAGACAGCGGTGAGTAGAGGTTGCATTCCCCAGGGTGGGACCTGCACTGCGCCGACAACAGATTCTGCAAGGCTGCTGCCAGGCGTTAGAAGGGAAAAGAGTATTTGAAGATTTAGTCACGCCCCGGAGAAGAGGGTTGGGATCCAGAGGCCGGGAAGAAACTGAACTTAATTGTTATCCTTAGAACGGAGAAGGTCAAGAGGAGATTTAATAGAGATATTTTTAACAAACTAAATAATAATGGAGCTATTTCCAGTGGCAGACTGAGGGCACATTTTAAGGCTGAGAAAGATCCAGAGGGGAGATAGGAGATTTGTCTTTTGAGTGCTGTGCTGTGATCCGACCTGCCTATAAGTATAAAGGAAGGAAATTCAATAACTTTTCAAAGCAGAATTGGGTAGATATTTGAATGGGAGAACACTGCAGGTCGATGGGGAAGGAGCAGGAGAGTTGGTTTAACTGGAGGACCCTTTTGGAGAACCAATACAGGGAGGAATGGACTGAACAGCCCCCTTGTAGGCCACACGATTCCAGGAAATCTGTGAAGGCTTCTACATTTCAGTTTGGGGGGGAGGGGTGAAAAGAGTGTTTTCCATGAATTGGTCACTGACATTTATGTCACTTAATGACATAAATGACATTTATGTCATTTATGTCTTGTCACTGGGATGGAACAGTTGAGGATCAGGGATTGGAAGCAGGGTTTGATAACACGACGATGGGTATTAGTCTCCTACCTGTACCGCGAAAGACCCAAGCGTGGAAATACCTCATCACTTTAATGGACTTTTAACTTCAGGAGGGTTCAAATTGCTCAAGGAATTTTCGTTCGTGAATGCCAACTGGGACCAAATCTATTTTCCTGGAGGTTTTGACACACAATTTGCTGCCACGTTCCAGCCACTAGTTGACCATCTTGCCCCAATCAGGGCCTCCTGTGCTGATCGGAAAGGAAAAGGTGGTGCTTGACTGCCAAGTTCAACAGTTTCTTCCCACCCCCATCATTTTTGATATTTTTATAGCTAGGATAGAGAAATATGGACAGGAAATTGCAAACAATATCTTTTTGTTTGATGGCCCTGTGGTCTCTTTCTTTTACACAGCTGCCCCTGAAAATGTACCTTCAATTCGTGAAGACTGTGGGCTAATTCAGGAGAGTAGGATATTGCCCTCGGTTGGCTGGGAGGTCTCCAGCATGTTTGCTGCTGGATGGTTGTGAATGTTGTTGTCGCCACCTGTGGGGCGAGTTGCAAAACGCAGGCACTGTTGTCGGACTCTTTACCAGAGAGGGCCACCTCTGGAGAACTTGAGAACAGCAGGCATTTCTTCAGCCTTTCATGAACTCAGAACACCCCCACCACCACCAAAAGTACTCCATAGGCAATTAAACACTTTTGTAATACAGCCACTGGCGAAATGTAGGAAACATGGCAAACCAATTTATGCGCAGCAGGTTCCAATAAACATCAATGACATAGATCCATGGCAGTGATCTTGATGGAGGTTGTGACGTTGGCTCACCTTCGGGTCGTGTTATGGAATCCCTCACAGAAAAAGAAATGGGGAACTGAGCAGCTCGAAGAGCCCGTTGATGTGAATCTGCAGCCATCCTTTCTCCATCCTCCCCCTTAATCCCTTCAGTGAACCGAAAAGTTTTATCCAACCCATTCTTGAACTTTGCAAGTGGATTTCCACTGCCTTCTGGGCAGAAAGGCACTTCAGCTCTATCCAAATACTTCTTCATTTGAAAGATTTCAGTGAGGTCCCCTTTAAACCCTGCGGGGATACAAATTCATTCAAGCTCCGCCTTATTATTCAACCTTTGGAATGTTCTGGTATTATTCTGATGTAACTGCCAACACATAGACATTCTGAGGTACAGTACTCAGAGCTGAGTGAAGCACTGCAGACTGGTGTTTGACCAGACCTCTGCCTGACTCCAATACTTTCCATTCCAGCCCTTTAAGAGGCTCAGTGGTTAGCACTGCAGCCTCACGGCACCAGGGACCCAGCTTCGATTCCCGCCTCAGGCGACTGACTGTGTGGACTTTGCACATTCTCCCCGTGTCTGCGTGGGTTTCCTCCGGGTGCTCCGGTTTCCTCCCACAGTCCAAAGATGTGCAGGTTTGGTGAATTGGCCAAGCTAAATTGCCCGTAGTGTTAGGTGCATTAGTCAGAGGGGATTGGGACTGGGTGGGTTAACCTATGGAGGGTTGGTGTGGACTTGTTGGGCCAAAGGGCCTGTTTCCACACTGTAGGGAATCTAATCATCCAAGTCACCCTTTTTGTTCCTGTCCACCACTTTTCATGATTTAGCCACATCAACAGCCTTTGCACTTGCACAGCTCCTAGACTCTCGTCAGTTGGAAAACATTCCCAATGATTTTCTTGGATGACAGTTCCCCACTTTGAGCTCCATCTGTCATGATTTTGCTCCTTTGTTTTGTCTGTAACTCTTTGTAACACCTTTCCTTGTCCCCACCTCCACAACCAACTGTCCCTGCTGTTGTGGTGCCACCTAGAGGGCAGACAAGTCCTCAGATTCATATCTCTTTTGGACGATGGCACCACTGGCAGAGCAGCACTCTCTCAGTCCTACATTGAAGGGTCAGCTTGTATTATGTGCTGAACTGAGACTTGAGTTTGCAATTTCTGGGAGTAATGAATGCATCACCATTCCAGGTGATTACAGATTTAACAGCCATCTAGGTTTGTCTAATGCATTGCATCAGTTGTAGGACACTTTGATCTTTACCTTATAAATTCTGTGTCCTATGTATTCTGCCCCACTAGCTACCCGACAAAGGAGCAGCACTCTGAAAGCTTGTATTTTCAAATAAACCTGTTGGACTATGAACCTAGTGTCGTGTGGCTTCTGACTTTGTCCACCCCAGTCCAACACTGCACCTCCAATTCCTTGAAATGAAGATGAAATATTTCTTTAAATTGTTGGCCGATGTGAGATAGGGCACAGTTATGGTCGGGTTGTGCAGGAGGTAATGCTCATCTTTCTAACCATTTGTTCACAGGATGTGGGTGTCACTGGCTGGGCCAGCATTTATTGCACATCCCTAATGACCCTTGAAATGGCCACTATGGGACCTGCCCAAACATCACCCCATAAACTAAAGGTGAAAATGTCCCAGAATGTCACAAAAATGGATCTTCTGTGATGCCCGAGAGCAGCAGCTTATTGCACAGGATATATTGACTTATCGAACTTCTGAAGTTTATTGAGTGCCTATATTGAAGCATGGCAATGAGAGGGAATGGTGCTGATATTGTGTTTTTTGGTCTATGAGGCAGGATTGTCCTTGAGTGGAGAGGTGGTGTGTGGCTGGGTGTGTGGCACGTACTGAGAAACTAGCAATTAATAGTCTTTAGTAATGTGCTAAACCAGGCTTTGAGGGGGCAGAACGCAAAGGAGCTAATCCTGTTAAATCAGCCAACAGCTCTTAAACAGCACAACAGGACCATTCAAGGAATTACCAAGTGGACAAACACATTGCCTTTGTGTGAGAGTTAGCACAGGAACACCTTGAGGCCATAGCAGCTCAGCAATGGGAGGTATAGCATCTATGTGTTGTGCTGACAGCGTAGACAGGAAGAGAGAGCAGGCCAAACATCTCCTCTCTCATGCAAGTTCTATCTATTTGGAATAGCGAGGGGGCTGTCAAAGTTCAACACTGGCACATGGCAGTGAGATGGTAGGCCCACCTGTTCTTACAGTCGGGTGGCACTGGTCGAGTGGGAGGTGCCAACAATGGTTCGCTCTCTGCCATCCCAGTATCCGGTGACTGAAGCCCTCCCTTTTCTCAGTGAAGAGTGAAGAGTGAAGAGAAGCATTGTTTCATCAGTGAGGGATGGCGAGTGTCCAGTGTCAATTGAATACGTGGATATTATGTTTGATCTTGACACACACACACACACATACATCGACTCTATGGTCTCCCAATCTTTCAAGTGAACAATGGACAGCTCCCAAACACAAAGCTTAACTCAGGGCAAGATATCCAGAGATGTTAGATCTCTCAAAGGAAGAGTACAGACAAGGCTTCCAGTCTTGTTACAGCAGTATAGTGGCAAGACCTGTGCCTTATTGAAGAATCGTTGTGTGTTTGGAGGTTATAATATGCAGGTTGCACAATACCAACTGCATCAACTCACATTTGCACAGTGTGTGTAATGAAATAGACAGTTTCAAATCACTTCAAAGGCACATCATCAAACAAAATTTGACCCAGAGCCAATAAATGATGTCAGGGCAGGTGACTGAAATCTTCACTCAAAATTAAGGACCATCTTTAAGAAGGCTAGAAAGGGTAGGAACTCAGTTTAGGGAACTGAGGTCAGAATTGGTTCCTTCTACACTCTGCCACAGTATGCAAGCGCATATTCTATGTATGTGAACCCAGAGTGCAGGCAATAGCAAGTATTGACCAGTTTGGTGCTGAACTACATGTGAGGGGCTGGGGTTAGGGTGAAAGGGCAGGTAAGGGAATGGTCCTTGTATTACAATCGGGGTGAGAGGAATTTCCTTTCATTTTACTCACAGAAGCGAGGATCAGCTTTTTTTCCCATTTATTGCTTCTCTCTCAGAGGCACAAAAGGGGAGTTTAACCCAGAATCTCCGAGCGTGTACTCTTTGGTACTGTATGGAAGAGCTAGTCCTTGGCCTTTCTTGCTTATTACTCTGTGCGTTTTATAGTGCGTCTGCATCTTTCAGAATGCTTAGCAGTGCCGAGCAGGAGACAGTTGCTATGGTTACACCTAATGCATTCTGCAGGTGAAAGTAAGAACCCATCACTTTTGGATTTTCTCCTCAATGCCAATGGTTAAGGGTGAGAAGAAAAGTAAATTTCTCAGGGTGACGGACTGAATTTATCTGGAACATTATTATTGGTGGCATCACTTTATTCAATGCATTGTGCAAGTGAGTTTCAATCAGCGCATTTTACATTTCCAGCGCCTTGTGTCAACAGTAAAGACATTGAGGTAAGAAATATAAATCAGGCTCTACCATTGTACTGTCCCCATGAAACACTTCCAGGACAGGGTCAGCATGGAGTTAGGTACAGAGTAAAGCTCCCTCTGCACTGTCCCCATCAAACACTCCAGGACACATATGACATGGAGTTAGATACAGAGTAAGGCTCACTTCTCATTAGCCCATCATTATGAGATTGCGGTGATGGCCTCTGCAAATTGCTTATGTTTGGCTGTGATAGGGATTGCATTGAATGGCGTAGGTCCCCTAGTTAAAGTGCCTCTTTGAGCTCTCTGTCTTGATGCACATGTGAAAGATAGCTGTTTCTGTGGTAGTTGGTGCCCAGGGAGGCAGGAGAAAGTGGGGATAACATGGTGCCCGAAGCCTGCCTCTGCCTAACATTTATAATGCAGGAGACCGTAGGGGATTGATGAACATCGACCTTTGAAGATCAGCTGAGCTCAGTTGATTGTAAGAATGCAATCATCTTGAAGTACTCTCTCTGTTTAGCTGGATGTCATTGCAAGGTTGGAGTGCTTCAGTATAGTTTACCCTTAAGATTAAGGGCCATTCGAGTAGATTACGCCAACATTCAGTGGTTTAAATTTGTTAGAGAATGAAAGGTACAAAGAATCGACCAAGGTCCAGCAGCCTGTGCTCCCTCTCAGTCATGAGACACTCATGAAGGCTTTAGAGCCCTGGGCCCAGGAGATCTGTCCCTTAACAACAATCGTCATCTCAAGGGGAAATAAAACCCCACTGGTGTTGCACATAGTGGTGGAGTAGAAAGTTTAGATTATTCAAGAGCAAGGGGCCTCTCAGTGCAACTTGTTGTCAAGTGAGATCAAGTTGCAAAATAGACAAAATGTGTCAGAGTCTGGCATTCTGGGATGGTGTACAACCCATCACTCTGTCTCCAATCCCATGCTGTCCCTGTCCTGGGATCGTTTGATGGGGACAGTGGAGCCTTACCCTGCATCTAACCCCCCTGTTGAAGTAGTTGATTGGGACAGTGTAGAGAGAACTTTACTCTGTATCGAACCATCTGCTGTCTCTATCCCTGTCCTGGGGCTGCTTGATACTAATATTGGATAACAATGAGCACAGCTATTCCTTCTACCCATCAAGAAATTATCACAAATTTTATATCCTTGATCACAATTCATTCAATTACAATCCAGACAGGGGTTTAAAATGGAAGTACAAGGAAGTGTGAATGGGAGGCTCAGCAACAGATGGGCCGAGGTGGGGTGAAGTTAAGTGATGTGTGGACGAGGAAATAACTGATCTTGGGGCTGGGCATGAATGTCAGGTTGGGAAGCTCATTTCAGGATCAAACGTGCCACAGTCAGGATGTGGCGGCTGGAGTCGACAGTTAGGAAATGGAGTTTGGAGCCAATGGCTTCAGTCTTTCCAAATGTCTGCTCATCTAGTACCAGATATCGAATAGTTTAGCGAAAATGGAGGAGCTAGCAGACGTGGTAACGAGGGTAAAGTTAAGGAGGGATCTGCTTGTGTTACAGTCACGTCATATACTTGCAATTGAATATAGTCCAGAGTGTGGGCGCTGGAAAAGCACAGCAGGTCAGGCAGCATCCGAGGAGCAGGAGAGTCAACATTTCAGGCCAGAGCCCTTGCTCATTCCTGATGAATGGTCCTGCCCGAAACATCAACTCTCCTGCTCCTCGGATGCTGCCTGACCTGCTCTGCTTTCCCGGCGCCCACACTCTCGACTCTGATCTCCAGCATCTGCAGTCCTCACTTTCTCCTGCAATTGAATATATTCTACTTTAAAAATGAAAGAGGAACATAGCAACTTACTTTGATACAAGATGGTGACCAAAGGGTCAGGTGACATTCTGTGACTTCTGCACAAAGAGACTAACTCACGAGACAGTGAGTTCATAGAGTGTGAAGCTGGAAAGGTACAGCAGGTCATACAGCAATCGAGGAGCACAAAAGTCAGTGTTTTGGCCCTCCATCAGGATTAAGTCATATCTGAACATGCTTATGGAAATTTCCTAAAACATAAGTGACCATGGTGGGGCACCATCCTTGAAAGGAACTGCCAGACATAAATCTGTAGAATTTACACCTTTGAAACAAACTGCCTAGCTTAAAGTCTGGACTTGCTGACTCTGAGTTTGAAACTAAAGATAGAGAACTGTAAAGAAAAAGCCGAGTTATAAGGAGGTGTGAGAGTCTATCATCAATTCTTCAATGTGTAACAAAGGTGTCTAATCTCAACGCACTCAGGGTTTCAATTAAAATATTGATCAAATGACCAAAACTTGTTGCAGTTTATGTATCTCATTACCCTGCAAGCCAATAGACAATAGGTGCAGGAGTAGGCCATTCGGCCCTTCCAGTCAGCACCACCATTCATTATGATCATGGCTGATCATCCACAGTCAGTATCCTGTTCCTGCCTTATCCACATAACCCTTGATTCTACTGTCTTTAACAGCTCTATCCATCTCTTTCTTGCAAGTATCCAGAGACTTGGCCTTCACTACCTTCTGGGCCAGTGCATTCCATACACCCACCACTCTCTGGATGAAGCCAGTGGGGAGCTAGGTTGTCTCTAGGTAAGAGGGATAAAATCCACCAGCCAAAAGAACCACAGAACCCTTCCTCAATAAGCAGTCAACTCAGCCCTCAGCTCTCCCATTGCTTAACCAACTTTTACCTGAAAAGCTTCACTTCATGGAAACCGGACCATAACTTCACTTGGAAATCCTGAGACTTCCTACATTTGTACTTTTCCAAAGATCCACCACGTGCACCTTAAATGATGCAATCTGAATGTGAAATGAAATCAAAAATTGCTGGGAAAAACTCGGCAGGTCTGGCAGCATCTGTAGAGAGAAAGCAGAGTTAGCATTTTAGGTCCAGAGACCCTTCTTCCAAACCATAATCATTGATTTCGAGCATCTGCAGGACGTTGGGGTTTTTAAAATTCAATCTTAGTGTGATTTGTGTGTGTGTGTGTGTGTGTATATGTGTGTGTGTATATGCGTGTGTGTGTGTGTGCGCGCGCGTGTATGTGTGTGTGTGCATGTATGTGTGTGCGCGTGTGTGCGCGCATGTATGTGTGTGTGTGTGCATGTGTGTGTGCGCGTGTATGTGTGTGTATATGTGTGTGTGCGCGCGCGCATGCGTGTATGTGCACGTGTGTGCGCGTGCGTGTATGTGTGCGTGTGCGCGCGTGTGTGTGCGTGCACGTGCGTGTATGTGTGTGTGTGTGCATGTGTGTGTATGTGTGTGTGTGCGTGTGCGTGTGTGTGTGAGAGTGTGTGTATGTATGTGTGTGTGTGAGAGTGCATGTGTGTGTACTTGTGTGAAAGTGTGTGTGTATATATGTGCGTGTGTGTGTATGTGTGTGTATGTGCGTGTGTGTGTATGTGTGTGTGTGAGAGTGCACGTGTGTGTACTTGTGTGTGAGTGTGAGTCTGTGTGTGTATGTGTGTGTGCATGTGTGTGTGTGTGTGTGTGTGTGTGAGAGAGTGTGTGTGTATGTGTGTGTGTGTGTACGTGTGCGTGTGTGATTATGTGTGTGTTTGAGAGTGTGTGTGTGTGCGTGTGTGTGTGTGTGTGTCTCTCTCTGAAGGACAGAGAAGATGTTGTGTTTACATTCCAGGGTGTTGTTTGTTTGACTTTTCTTCTGATTTAAACACTTATCTGAAAGCCTATTCTGATTTAATTACTGAAAATCACAACACCAGAGAGATAATAGGTTTCTCTAAATACACATTATATTGCAGGTATCCACATAAAAGAGGTAGGGTTTCTCAACACCTTCCTTTTCCTATCCTTAACACTTGACACATGGCATTGTCTACTGGTCTACAGCTATTGCCATCGGTCGGCAAATGTGGTGCCACTGTTTAAGAAGGGCGGTAAAGACAAGCCAGGGAACTATAGACCGGTGAGCCTGACCTCAGTGGTGGGCAAGTTGTTGGAGGGAATCCTGAGGGACAGGATGTACATGTATTTGGAAAGGCGAGGACTGATTCGGGACAGTCAACATGGCTTTGTGTGTGGGAAATTGTGTCTCACAAACTTGATTGAGTTTTTTTGAAGATGTGACAAAGACGATTGATGAGGGCAGAGCAGTAGATGTGACCAAATGGACTTCAGTAAGGCATTCGACAAGGTTCCCATGGGAGACTGGTTAGCAAGGTTAGATCTCATGGAATACAGGGAGAACTAGCCATTTGGATACAGAACTGGCTCAAAGGTAGAAGACAGAGGGTGGTGGTGGAGGGTTGTTTTTCAGACTGGAGGCCTGTGACCAGTGGAGTGCCACAAGGATCGGTGCTGGGTCCACTACTTTTTGTCATTTATATAAATGATTTGGATGCGAGCATAAGAGGTACAGTTAGTAAGTTTGCAGATGACACCAAAATTGGAGGTGCAGTGGACAGTGAAGAGGGTTATGAATTAGTGATGCTGGAAGAGCACAGCAGTTCAGGCAGCATCCAAGTAGCTTTGAAATCGACGTTTCGGGCAAAAGCCCTTCATCAGGAAGTGAAGAGGGTTACCTCAGATTACAACAGGATCTTGACCAGATGGGCCAATGGGCTGAGAAGTGGCAGATGGAGTTTAATTCAGATAAATGTGAGGTGCTGCATTTTGGGAAAGCATTTTCAGGCGGCACGGTGGCACAGTGGTTAGCACTGCTGCCTCACAGCGCCAGAGACCCGGGTTCAATTCCCGCCTCAGGCGACTGACTGTGTGGAATTTGCACATTCTCCCCGTGTCTGCGTGGGTTTCCTCCGGGTGCTCCGGTTTCCTCCCACAGTCCAAAGATGTGCAGGTCAGGTGAATTGGCCATGCTAAATTGCCCATAGTGTTAGGTAAGGGGTAGATGTAGGGGTATGGGTGGGTTGCGCTTCGGTGGGGCGGTGTGGACTTGTTGGGCCGAAGGGCCTGTTTCCACACTGTAAATAATCTAATCTAATCTAAAATCTTAGCAGGATTTATACACTTAATGGTAAGGTCCTAGGGGGTGTTGCTGAACAAAGAGACCTTGGAGTGCAGGTTCATAGCTCCTTGAAAGTGGAGTCGCAGGTAGATAGGATAATGAAGAAGGCGTTTGGTATGCTTTCCTTTATTGGTCAGAGTATTGAGTACAGGAGTTGGGAGGTCATGTTGCAGCTGTACAGGACATTGGTTAGGCCACTGTTGGAATATTGCGTGCAATTCTGGTCTCTTTCCTATCGGAAAGATGTTGTGAAACTTGAAAGGGTTCAGAAAAATTTCCAAGGATGTTACCAGGGTTGGAGGATCTGAGCTACAGGGAGAGGCTGAACAGGCTGGGGCTGTTTTCCCTGGAGCGTCAGAGGCTGAGGGGTGACTTTATAGAGGTTTATAAAATAATGAGGGGCATGGATAGGATAAATAGACAAAGTCTTTTCCCTGGGGTTGAGGAGTCCATAACTAGAGGGCATAGGTTTAGGGTGAGAGGGGAAAGATATAAAAGAGACCTAAGGGGCAACTTTTTCACGCAGAGGGTGGTACGTGTATGGAATGATCTGCCAGAGGAACTGATGGAGGCTGGTACAATTCCAACATTTAAGAGGCATTTGGATGGGTATATGAATAGGAAGGATGTGGAGGGATATGGGCTGGGTGCTGGCAGGTGGGACTAGATTGGGTTGGGATATCTGGTCAGCATGGACGGGTTGGACCGAAGGGTCTGTTTCCATGCTGTACAGCTCTATGACTATGACTATGCTTTCAGGCCTTCACTTATAGACAATGTGACAATACTACAGCTTTAAAAGGGGAATTTTGTCCTTTTGTTTTGAGAGGAGCTTTAAAGCAGAGCTCCCTCGCTGTTGATCGCAAGCCCATCGAGTAAATAGCTTGTGAGGCCTTGGTGTTAATTTTCTGAAGCGGAACACACACTTTATTCATACACTATAGTTAAAATACACCAAACTTAAAGAAGAAATTGGAATAACTTTATTGGAAAAACTGAACAGAATAATAGATTATCTTACTACTAAACTGTACCTGTTCCAATATAATAACATCCCATAAACACCCCATTGGCAAAGACCAAGTTCAGTAAAATAGATTGTCTCACAGGGAGAAAGTGAAGACTGCAGATGCTGGAGATCAGGGTTGAGAGTATGTTGCTGGAAAAGCACAGCAGATCTGGCAACATCCGAGGAGCAGGAGAATCGACGTTCCGGGCGGGAGCCCTTCATCAGGAATGATTAACTGTGATCATAATGAATGGCGGAACAGGATTGAAGGGCTGAATGGTCTTTCTCTTCTCCTAATGTCTATGTTCTATGGTAGGCATTGTTACAGAGACTACGAAAGGGGAGCTCGATGCTAAGCCTTGCTCCTGATGAAGGGCTCCGGCCCGAAACGTCGATTCTCCTGCTCCTCGGATACTGCCTGACCTGCTGTGCTTTTCCGGCACCACACAGACAGTTCTCCAGTCCAGGAAGAAAAACATCGAGAGAAAAGAGTAGCAGTTTGAGATGTCCTGCAGCTTCAAATCCCAGCAGCTATCACTGAAAAATTAAAACCAAAAATCCTGGTTCTGTGGGAACTTGACCACACCCTTTCAGGTTTGCTTCAATTGTTCCAACTTTAAGAAAAAAATCCCCAAGGCATCACAAGCTGTTTATTCTTTGGACTTTCAATAGACAGCCCGGTACCTCTGACTTCAAATCTCTCTTTAAACAAAAAGGACAAAATATATCTCTTATAGCCATTGTATCATCATAGATCTGGGTCAATGTCTTGTTGTTCCCTCCCTAAAGGCATTGTAGGTCAACCTATAGCATGTGGACTGCAATGGTTTGGAAAGGCAGCTCAGCCCCACCTTCTCAAGGGCAGATGGGGCAGGCAATAAATGTTAGCCCAGCCAGTGATGCCCGTGCACTATGAGTGAATAAAAAAAGTCAAATACTCAAAAATCAGGAAACGCACTCCAAATGATGTGTTTTTTTAAGATTAGATTACATTACAGTGTGGAAACAGGCCCTTCAGCCCAACAAGTCCACACCGACCCGCCAAAGCCCATACCCACTACCTAACACTACGGGCAATTTAGCATGGCCAATTCATCTGGCCTGCACACCTTTGGACTGTGGGAGGAAACCCACGCAGACACGGGGAGAATGTGTAAACTCCACACAGTCAGTCGCCTGAGGCGGGAATTGAACCCGGATCTCCAGCGCTATGAGGCAGCAGTGCTAACCACTGTGCCACCATGCCGTTTTCTTTGCTCAGTCTCCGGGAATATTAAACTGTGCTTCAATTCGTTAACATTTATATTGAATATTGCAACTTAAAAAATTATGTTTATTTACATAGAATTGAAAAGAATGGCACTGTGTATCCTTCATGTAAACAGTGGGTCTTATCCCATGTTCCCACCGTTCCCATCTCCCTTTATCATCGTCTCTTCCCTCCAACTATCTATCTAGCCCATTGAGTCAGGCTCTAGAGCTCTATCACAAAGGTCAAGGCTGTCCATTACTGAAGGAGTTGCTGTACACTTAGAGGTGCTGTCTTTCAAGTTGGACATCAAGCCCTACCCAATCACCTGCCCAGCTGGATGTAAAACATGGATTAGTGGTGCTGGAAGAGCACAGCAGTTCAGGCAGCATCCAACGAGCAGCGAAATCGATGTTTCGGGCAAAAGCCCTTCATCAGGAACAAAGGCAGTGAGCCAGAAGCGTGGAGAGATAAGCTAGAGGAGGGTGGGGGTGGGGAGAGAGTAGCATAGAGTACAATGGGTGAGTGGGGGAGGGGATGAAGGCATGGTTGAAGAGCTTCAGAGCAGAGGAAATGACCTGGGAGTTGCAGTGGGAGAGGGACTCCCTGAGATTCTTGTAGAGAGAGGAGGAAAACTTCTTCAAGGCAGGCATCCTTGCAAGAGGATTCGCAGTAGGGTTAAAATCAACAAGGTAAAAACAATAACTGCAGATGCTGAAAACCTGGATGTAAAACATGTCAAGGCACTTTCACGGAAGAGCAGGGACCAATATTTATTCCTCGTTTATCTCCACACAAACTATCTCATCATTATGTTGCCGTTTGTGGAAATATTTTCTGTGCAATTTGTTTTTTGCATTTCTTGTCTATACTTCAAATGCATTTTAATTGGTTGCTAAGCATTTTGAAACATCACTAAATTGCCTGGGCATGTCTTGTCCACAGAAAGCAAGACAAATCCAACCTGGTCAGTTACTGCCCCATCTACTGTTGATCATCAACAAAGCCGATATTGTTGATGTGGACTTGCTCTACAATAACCTTCTCACTTTTGTTCAGTTTGGGTACTACAGCTGCTGACCTCATGCCAGCCTTGATTCAAACATGGATGAAGGAGTTAAATTCTAGAGGTGGGAGGGAGAGAGACTGCCCTTGACGTCAAGGTCAAACTTGACCACGTGTGGCATCAAGGAGCCCTGGCAAAAGTGGTATCATTGAGAATCAGGAGACAAACTCTCCACTGGTTGGAGTCAAATCTGTGAAGATGGTTGTGGTTGCTGAAGGTCAGTCATCTCAGCTCCAGGACATCCTTGGAGTTCCTTGGGAGATATTTTCTAATCAGTCTGCTCAGTGATGTTATGAACGCACCTCTGGAGCAGGAGGGACTTGGACTTGAGTTTCCTAACTGAGAGGTATGAGCTCTATCCTGTGCCACAAAAGCTCTCCCACATTCTCCAGTTCTTCAGGGTAGTGTCAGGCCCAAAAATCTTCAACTGCTTCATCAATGACCTCCATCATAAGATCAGAAGTGGGATGTTCACTGATGATTGCATGATGTTCAGCACCATTTTCGACTCCACAGACATTGAAGCAGTCTAAGTCCAAATGCAGCAAGACCTGGACAATGTCCAGACCTGGGCTGATAAATGGCAAACAACATTTTTGCCACAGATGCCAGGCAATGACCATCTCCAATAAGACAGAATCCTTGGAATTCAATTACATTACCATCACTTTATCCCCACAATTAATGGCATTGCCATTGACCAGAAACTGAACAGGACCAGCCATACAAATACAGTGACTACAGGAGCAGATTAGAAGCTAGGAATTCTGTAGTGCTATCTATGCGGCACAAGTCAGGTATGTAATGGATAACTCCCCAATGACTCTCAAGAAGCTGAACATATGAAGGGCCCTATGCCTGAAATATTGATTCTCCTGCTGCTCGGATGCTGCCTGACCTGCTGTGCTTTTCCAGTGCCACACTTTTTGACAGCCTTCTTGATTGACGTCCCATCCACCACCTTTAGCATTCATTCTGTCGATCACTAACACGTAGTGGTACACACAGTGTGCACCATCTATAAGCTGCACGAAAGAAACTCGCCAAAGCTCCTTTCACGTCACCTTCCAAATCCACAACCTCTTCCACTTCAAAGGACTAGACCACACGTACAAGTTCACCTTCAAAACAGGGATGGGCGATAAGTACTGCCCTTGCCGACAACACCCTCGTCCTGTAAATGAATTAAAGAGCGGCTTCACCATTCTCCAAGTTAGAGTGTCTTCTGCATCATGACCTCAGTCCCTTAAACCTATACCCTTCTGCTCTTGATCCTTAACCACTGAGAAAACTGGTTTCCAGCTTCTCTTCCCAACACTTCATCTGACGAGAACCAGCTCACTTGCATCAGCCCTCAATCCCTCCAGTTCTTAATAAAGTGTCAGGGTGAAAACACAATGTGTGCACAGACATATTGCAGTGGTGCAAACTGTAGGCTTTTGAGTGCATGGTTTGGAAGGGAGCCTAATTTTTATGTGTCAGGAACGATTGGTAGGAGATTAGATTAGATTCCCTATCATATGGATACAGGCCCATCGGCCCAACAAGTCCACACCAACCCTCCAAAGAGCAGCCCACCCTGACCCATTTCCCTCTGACTAATGCATCTAACACTATGAGCAATTTAGCACGGCCAATTCACCTGACCTGCACAGCTTTGGACTGTGGGAGGAAATGGAGCACCCAGAGGAAACCCACACAGACACAGGGAGAACGTGCAAACTCCACACAGTCACCTGAGACTGGAATCGAACCCAGGTCCCTGGCGCTGTGAGGCAGCAGTGCTACCCACTGAGCCACCATGCCACCCACCCAGTGAAGTGAATGCAGCATTCCCTCCATCCCTGGGTTGTCTTGAACCACTAACCTTCTAATTAACAGCCGACCGCGCTGACCGATTACGCCACAGAGACTGGCTGACCAATTGTGCCACAGGTACTGTGATTGAGTTCTGTGTTGTTGACCAGGTCTGTGTCGCTAATTGATAACTCAGTGCTCGACATGAAAATCAGATGAGAGGGAATAAGGACAGAGACGTTGCTGAGTCAAAATCCTGGAGTTCCTCTCCTAACTAGACCTAAACCACCCAGACTGCTGCGAAATAGATAGCAGCAAACCACCATCAGCTTGAGGGCAATTAGGGACGGGCAATAAGTGCTGGCTTTCTGAAGCAAAACATCTGGAAGTCAAACAAAGGAAGCCTATAAAGCAGTTTAAAACCAGTGAAAGTGTAGCTAGTCCTGGAGAGTTTGATGGAGATTGTCATGACCTGGACTTTTGACATTCTGTAGTTTTTCTCATTAGAGGGGTCAGGGGAGACTTCTGAAGGTCTCATTTCTACCCTTCAAAGCATCCGATTTTAAAGTGTTGACAAGATTCAGCTAAATAGATCTCTCCATCTCTATAGCTCTCCTTGAATCTTACAAAATTCCTTGACTCTTTCTGTTGTATATGGGCTGAATGGGGTAATATTGAGGGTTGTCAGAAACACTTCCCCACCACCCGCACCCCCCCCCCCCCCCCCCCCCCCCAACCCCGACCTGAATTACTCCACACAACTTTGTGGGCAGCACGGCTTAGTAGGTTATAGGAGCAAGACTTTAGCATCTCTCGTCGTCTCTGTAACAAATGCCTACCACAGAAACATAGAAATCAGGAGAAGAAATAGACCATTCAGCCCTTCAATCCTGTTCCGCCATTCATTATGATCACGGTTAATCATCCAACTCTTCCAGCTTTTCCCCCATCTCCTTTGAAAATCAGTGCAATGAGCCATCTTTGTTCAATAGTTAGTTGAAGTGAGACTGCAAGTGCTCTTTTATTTACATTTCAGAAGGACGTTGGCAGCTAACCCAGCACCCACTGAGGTGCAGTCTTGTTTGCATATAAAACTCTGGTCTCTTGCCTGTCGTCTGGTGGACAGCCATGTTTGTCAGCCAGCTAGGCTGCATTGAACTTTCTCCGACACTGTGTTCTCACCTAGCACTGCCGACGCGTACATGTTATCCAGCAGCACCACAGGATATCGAGTGGGACTCAGACCTCTGCTTCCCCCATTCCCATTACTCAGCCTCGCTGATCAGCTGCAGCATTAATCTGGCTGGGATACAGCACTGCCCGAAACAATGGTCAAGGTGACTTCAATTGTAACCTCCCGTAGGGAAATGGATGAATACACACAACAGGAAAAATTTCAAAAGGCTGCAGAGGAAGAGAGTGGCAAAAGGAAGAGCACTTTCGAAGAGCTAGCACAAGCAGTCTGGGCCAAATGGCACTTTGCATCATGCCCCCTCTCACTTGGTGCTCACTGAAACCCTTGGGGCTGGGGTAGAGGTCTCATTTATGACAAGTACCATACAGTGTGAAAGCAGGCTATTCGACCCATTGAGTCCCCACTAACCCTCAGAAGCGCATCCCACCCAGACCCAGATCCCCTATCCCATCCTTGTAACTCTGCATGGACGTCATGGGCAATTTAGCACGGCCAATTCACCCTAACCTGCACGTCTTTGGACTGTGTGGGGAAACCAGAGCACTCGGAGGAAACCCACGCAGACACAAAGAGAACATGCAAACTCCAAACAGACAGTCGCCCGAGGCTGGAATCGAACCGGGGTCCTGGGTGCTGTGAGGCAGCACTGCTAACTCCTGAGCTACCCATGCCACCTGGGGTGGCAATAGTGACTGGTCCCTGGCTTGTCTCTTGGCACCGTTGCTGATGGCTGATCCAGGCTAAGGGTCAGATGAACAGCCACTGACCTCTCAGGTTTGGGGGTGGAGGGGAGGGGAGATGTGGTGAAGTCTGACCTTAGCTATCTCACCCTCACACGTCCGCCTCCAGTACCACCAGCTAACTTGGTGATGCATCTCCATGCCTCACCTAATGCCCTACCCAGCCTCTCTCTCTCTCTCACTCTGTCCCACCTTTCCATCTTCACTAATGAAATCCGAAACCGACTCAGTGTAATCCCGCACTAGTGATTAGAGATGATTGATTGCGAGGCATGTAACATTAATCAGATGTTTAAATATTGTCACTCTCCCTCCCCTCCCCCGCGCTGTTGCTAAGCTTCGAGCTGCGGAAGAAATTCCACACTTGCTTATTTAACAATGCAGCAGATTATGCAGCAGCTTCTTAAACAGATTAGCGAGGGTCGATTAAACAGATTAAAGGGGGGGGGGGTGGGGGTGAGTGGGGTATAGGTCCAAAGAAGCATATTTTCTTTTTATTAAACTGGGTTTGCCGTCTCCATGGTGATGCAGCTAATAACACATGTTGGGCGAGCAGGGACTCTGTAAGGCTGCATTTTCTCCTGTCTATCTCCTGTAATTTAAATTAGACTGACATTCAACTCGGCGGGGGAGGGGCCAGTTTTCAGGAGCTGGAAACCTGGACCACAACTGCATGTTACACACTACATACAGATGGGTATGGAAACATGTACTGTCAGAGCTACACGTTGTGCTGCTGTTTAACATTGTAGAATTGATACTAAATGTGGGTGGATTGCTCCCTTTTACTCAGTGTACTGACACTGAGACACATGCAGTCCCAGGCAGGAGTGAATCATTCCCTTTTACACAGTGTGTACTGTATGGACAGGAGCTGACACTGAGACACACACACACACAGTCCCAGACAGGAGTGAATGACTCCCTTTTACACAGTGTGTACTGTACATGGACAGGAGCTGACACTGACACACACACACACAGTCACACACACAGTCCCAGACAGGAGTGCATCATTCCCTTTTACACAGTGTGTACTGTACATGGACAGGAGCTGACACTGACACACTCACTCACACACACACACAGTCCCAGACAGGAGTGAATCATTCCTTTTCACACAGTGTGCACCGTACATGGACAGGAGCTGACACACACACACACACACACTCACACACACAGTCCCAGACAGGAGTGAATCACTCCCTTTTACACAGTGTGTACTGTACATGGACAGGAGCTGACACTGAGACACACACACACACACACACACACAGTCCCAGACAGGAGTGAATCATTCCTTTTCACACCGTGTGTAGTGTACATGGACAGGAGCTGACACACACACACACACACACACACACACACACACAGTCCCAGACAGGAGTGAATCATTCCCTTTTACACAGTGTGTACTGTATGGACAGGAGCTGACACTGAGACACACACACACACAGTCCCAGACAGGAGTGAATCACTCCCTTTTACACAGTGTGTACTGTACATGGACAGGAGCTGACACTGACACACACACACACTCACACACACACACACACAGTCCCAGACAGGAGTGAATCATTCCCTTTTACACAGTGTGTACTGTACATGGACAGGAGCTGACACTGAAATAAACATGAACTAGATGAATGCCACTTTCTTTGCAATCTGTTGATGTTGGAGAATATATCTGATGTGGAATATCTGAGATGTTTGATTTAAAAAAGTACACAAAATATGAATATTACAAACTGTAGTTGAGACAGTAGAAAAAAATTACACTATATATGCAATCATTAGCAAAATAATAATTACATCTTGTAAAATATTGATTTAGCTGTAATAATTTAACATCAATCACTTTGGTATTGAAAGAAGCTTCTTTTAACTTTGAATCAAAAGCTGATGTCTGTCTCTTTAATTAGAAAGGGAGTATGGAAGCACTTGTAGACTTGCAGCAAAGATGATTAAAAAAAAAACAGGCTTGTATTTTTGTTTCTGAATTCTCAACTCTTTTCTTTGTGTTCTTGGCTCTATTTGCAAACAGTGAAGCCATCATTCTTTGGAGTGGGAACCCGGGGGGTGTAAGGAGAGCCCATCCATCAGGGTGATTTGATAGTAGGCTTGGTTTGGGGGCAGGGTTGGTGTGGTTAAAAACAACTTGTTCCTCACTGACAGCTTTCAATCCTGTCTTAGTTCCCGATTGATTCGCCTTCCTTGTCCCAATTTTTTTTCTCGTTCTTTTTCCCAGAGACACGGATCCTTCCTGGGACTTTTGCTTCCTTGGCTCCTCTGTCATCTCACTCAGCTTACCACTCGATATCCATCAACCATATTCATGACCAGGAGTACCACCATGGCTGTATCCCTACAGCGGTCACCACAGAAGGTCCCGATTCTTGTTCCCATTCACACACTCACCATTCCACTCTTTTCCACTCCTCCCTCATTTTCCAAGTGGCTTTCAAGTAAGCTGGAATAGGATGGCTTCCCTCCTCTGAACCTCACCAAATCCCCTCATTGAGATGACGCTATGCAGTTTGTAACTCTGAGAATCAGACTAGGGTGGTTTAGAGACTTGATTGCTAATATGGCGCCTTTGTAAAAATACTTTGTTAAGCAATTTATTTTCTTGGCCGTGTGTCTGCAGGCAATAAATGTAAGAGTTAACTGCTGTCAGCGGACGGCTATCTCACATAGTCGCACTAATCTTGAGTCTTAACTTGCGGCTTAGCTATTGTATACTCACAGCCTATAATCCGGGGATCACACAGAACATCTGCTTTCCAAATGAGACCAGCCTTTTTGCTGGTTTGGAGGAGGATAGCCAATGAAAAGGACAAAGCTTCTCTGCGTTAGCAGCAACGCAAAGTTCTGAATGGGATGGATGCTTCAGTATAATGCGGGATCGACGGGAGGATAACAGAACGTCTTGTTATAATTCCAGACCAGACCAAATTTTGGATCTGCAAATTTGATAAGCAAAAATTTGAAATCCCAGTTACTCACTAAAGCCACAAAATTCCAACAAATAAAGAAATGTTACTGCGCCCCAGTTAACAAATAAATCTGTCAATTAGCTGACATCCCTCCTGATTTACCACAAAGTCAACGTGGATTCACCAGGAAACTTTGGTGTTTCTGCATTTAACAACGGGCACAACCGAGGCAGATCCCAGCAATCTCTCAGCAACCAACCCAGACATCAGTCTTTACTGAGAAGTTCAAACATTTGTTACAATCCTGCTTTCCTCATGAGGAACTCTAATGCCTCTCCTGCAAAGATCCAATCTGATCCTTAGCCGACTACAGATCAGCTCCGTGCATATTCCCACAGCACAATCTTAACCCAAAAGGTAAACTATTCCAAATTTCTATCAAATTTACGCACAAACCCATCCCTATCAATTTTCTGTTTAGAGCTGAACTGACCTCCCCCTGAGATTTCATTCCACCATCTCACCCACCACGTTGGTCAAAGTCCCAGTTTCTAAACAGATGCAAGATTCCAATGTCTCAAGGACTCTGTTTCCAAGAGCTATTCCTGGGCCTCCCTGATTTTTCTCTCTCTCTCTCTCTGACTTGGAAGCACTCAGTGAACAATGTCTTCCAGGACTGCTCTGCAATGTTGTCATAGGCAGCACTTCAGATGAATAGACCCTTGAAACTGACCTGTCCCATTAAAGTCTCCCAGCTGGGTTCCACACCCCATTGTTCTGAAAGATGATCAGACATATCAACCCTTTGTCATTCAGTGCAGTACTTTAAACATTACCACCTCCAGTCAACTGAGGATGACTACCCCTTCTCCACCAACAAAGTGTATAATTACTGTGGCTCAACACCCACCACACGCACTCGCAGATTAATGCAAAAAGTATAGATTTCATTGCAGTCTGGAGAACCTCATCCATTACAATCCAAGGTCATATGGATGGAGTAAGAGAGCTGGAAATACTTGCTCAAGAAAATACTTTACCTTGTCACCATTGGATGGTGCTGTAAATGTGAAGTCAGATGTAAACACTGGACCAAACACAGAGAATACGAGAGAAACTCAGCAGGTCTGGCAAAATCTGTGGAGAAAGAAACAGAGTTAATGTTTCGAGCCCAGTAGGACTTTTCTTCAATATCAGAAGCAGTTGGAAAATGGTGGGTTTTATACTTCTGAACAAGCTGAAAGATTAAAATTCTGGAGTAGAGTGGTGCTGGAAAAGCACTGCAGTTCAGGCAGCATCCGAGGAGGAGGAAACCCTTCAGGCTCTCTGCCTGTATTCCTGATGAAGGGCTTTTGCCCGGAACATCGATTTTCCTGCTCCTCGGATGCTGCCTGAACTGCTGTGCTTTTCCAGCACCACTCTACTCCAGAATCTGGTTTCCAACATCTGCAGTCCTTGTTTTTACCCTGTTTTTCCTCATTGGTTTTACCTACTTGGAAGATTAAAATGGGGACCCTGTCAGAGAGAAGAGAGCAGATCGTCAAGGTGGGTATACCTGCAAGGGAAGCACCAACAAACTAAATGCTTGAATAAAAGCTAAACATTGCGGATGCTGGAAATCTGAAACAAACACAGAGAACGCTGGAGAGGTTCAGAAGGTTTGAAGGACCATCTTTACGCTTGTTTAAAAAATATAAAAAGCTGCCATTTTCTGACTTTTTCGGTTCTGAGGAAGAGTCAGACAGGACTCGAAACATTAACTCTTGGTTCATTCGCCACACATGTTGAGTTTCTCCAGCAAGTTCTGTGTTTGTGCAGTATTTTATGTTTCTTTGAGCGGGCCCACTGGAGCTTTGCATCGGTGACCTTTGCAGATGGAGGGGAATTAGTGCCCAGCCCTGTTGAAGCTGTGTGGTTGTCTGTGTGGCTGCTTAAAAGGAAAAACTGACCAAACGGGGCCGAGGACACAACTTTGTATTCAACCGTGAATACAAATCTCTGCCTCAGTTACAAACCGTTGCTGTCAATTCTCACTGTTGGACTGTAGATATGTCTTCATAACTTGGGAGTGTTCATTTCCACATCCAGTGAGAGTGGAATGGTTGCCCATTATACAGCCCTGTGTGATTTTCCTGTCGGTAAATTTACCTGGACCATCTCTGACACCTCCCTCCCCTTCCTGGACCTCTCCATCTCCATTAATGACGACCGACTTGACACTGACATTTTTACAAACCCACTGACTCCCACAGCTACCTGGATTACACCTCTTCCCACCCTACCTCTTGCAAAAATGCCATCCTGTATTCCCAATTCCTCCACCTCCGCCGGATCTGCTCCCAGGAGGACCAGTTCCACCACAGAACACACCAGATGGCCTCCTTCTTTAGAGACCGCAATTTCCCTTCCCACGTGGTTAAAGATGCCCTCCAACGCATCTCGTCTAAATCCCGCACCACCGCCCTCAGACCCCACCCCTCCAACCGTAACAAGGACAGAACGCCCCTGGTGCTCACCTTCCACCCTACCAACCTTTGCATAAACAAAATCATCCGCCGACATTTCCGCCACCTCCAAACAGACCCCACTACCAGGGATATATTTCCCTCCCCACCCCTTTCCGCCTTCCGCAAAGACCGTTCCCTCCATGACTACCTGGTCAGGTCCACGCCCCCCTACGACCCACCCTCCCATTCTGGCACTTTCCCCTGCCACCGCAGGAACTGTAAAACCTGTGCCCACACCTCCTCCCTCACCTCTATCCAAGGCCCTAAAGGAGCCTTCCACATCCATCAAAGTTTTACTTGCACATCCACTAATATCATTTATTGTATCCGTTGCTCCCGATGCGGTCTCCTCTACATTGGGGAGACTGGGCGCCTCCTAGCAGAGCGCTTTAGGGAACATCTCCGGGACACCCGCACCAATCAACCACACTGCCCCGTGGCCCAACATTTCAACTCCCCCTCCCACTCTGCCGAGGACATGGAGGTCCTGGGCCTCCTTCACGCCGGTCCCTCAGCACCAGACGCCTGGAGGAAGAACGCCTCATCTTCCGCCTCGGAACACTTCAACCCCAGGGCATCAATGTGGACTTCAACAGCTTCCTCATTTCCCCTCCCCCCACCTCACCCTAGTTCCAAAATTCCAGCTCAGTGACTGTCCCCATAACTTATCCGGACTTGTCCGACCTGCCTATCTCCTTTTCCACCTATCCACTCCACCCTCTCCTCCTTGACCTATTACCTTCATCCCCTCCCCCACTCACCCATTGTACTCTATGCTACTCTCTCCCCACCCCCACCCTCCTCTAGCTTATCTCTCCACGCTTCCGGCTCACTGCCTTTATTCCTGATGAAGGGCTTTTGCCCGAAACGTCGATTTCGCTGCTCGTTGGATGCTGCCTGAACTGCTGTGCTCTTCCAGCACCACTAATCCAGAATCTGGTTTTCCTGTCTGCCAACTGCTGCCCACAAGCACAGCCCGATAGACAACAGCTCTGAACTGCTGCCTGTCCATGTTAACTGTGGGATTTTGTTAGCACGTTTGCCAGTAATGTCAGGTCTCTTTTCCCAAGTTGCCCACCCCCTCCCGCTGAAGGGCTGAGAGAGAACCAGAGCCTGGGAGGGTAAATGAGGCAAAGGTAGAGCTGGAGACAAGAGAGAGAGAGAGAGAAGGTAAAGCGAACTGCAGTCGTGACATTAGAGGAGCATTGGCTGTGTGAAATGGCCTCAGCATTCAATGGGATCTTTCTCTTTGTGTCTGTGCAGGCTGTTTGTAGCCAAGTGCAGCGGCTGCATGGAGACGATCGCTCCCACCGAGTTCGTCATGAGGGCGCAGAAGAGTGTCTACCACCTGCCCTGCTTCTGCTGCTGTGTGTGCGAGCGGCAGCTCCAGAAAGGCGACGAGTTTGTGCTGAAGGAGGGCCAACTGCTCTGCAAGGGCGACTACGAGAAGGAGCGGGAGCTGCTGAGCCTGGTCAGCCCGGCTGCCTCGGATTCAGGTAACCCAAACCCAGCGCCAGGCGGGGTCTAAAAGGCTGGTACGCACACATGATGGACCCAAATGACCCACAGTTTAGGATTCGCAAGCAGGCAGGAGAATGTGCTATTCCAGACTCAACATTACTAACTGGGGGAAGGCCAAATTTCTGTCTGTCTCCCTCACCTAGTGTTGTCTCAAGCATTTGACCCTAATCAGACGAGTTTCATGGTATTAATTGGACTGTTATTTAAATCAATGATTCTCAACTGGTTTTGTTTTTGCCACGTCCCATCCCAGGAACTCTTCTCAGGTTCCAGGGCCCACCCCTTTCAGACAGGGATACAACACCAACAGATAGACGTGCTGAAATTCGGATAATGAAGTATGGCGGTAATGGATGTGAGAACCCTTGACTGAACGCGTTTTGACCTGGTGCAGTCCAGTTCCTGACTGACCCTGAAATGAGGCTGTGTGGGAGGAGCTTAAGCAATTAATTTACCAAGTGCGCCGAATTCAAACTGTGTGTTGGAAAGATGTTATAAATAGGAGGGAAACCATTGACTCCAGTGGCTATTTAATTGGTTCAGTGACCAGGGCCCCTCATAAACACTTGGGGCCTGTGGCGCCATGGAGTCCGTGGACCATGTATGTACTGGGTGTGGGCGTTTGCACTCCCTTTTTGATTTTCTCAAAAACCTTCTCCTCTGTTTCTGGCTGCACTTCAGTCCCACGCTCCTGATCTTCGGGCACCCGGTACGGAGGAGGGAGGGCAGGTCCGAGGACCTCCTCGTGGGTCTGCTCTTGGGCCTGGCCAAACTGGCCATCAACAGGTCCAGGCAGCGGGCCGTGGAGGGGGTCGTTAGGGCCGACTGCCTGCCCCTCTTCCGGGGTTACGTTAGAGCCCGGGTGTCCTTGGAAAAGGAGCACGCGGTGTCCACCGACACCCTGGAGTTGTTCAGGGAGAGGTGGGCGCCGCAGGGAGTGGAGTGTATTATTTCCCCCTCCAACTCTATTTTGATTTAGTCCCTACCCTCCCCATCACTGTTTTGATCACACAGCATTGCCCTTTGGTTTGAAGGGCAGTGCTTGTCACTGGCCTCTCGGGTGTTTTTCCTATCTTCCTGGTGGTGGAAATTGAATAAAGATTCGTGCACTTTGTGTCCTTAAAAAAAAATAAACACTTGGGGCTCCCCATCTCACAGTTTTCAGCCTGATGTCCCCTTCAAATGTGTAGGGCCCCTCAGGGGCCAATGGCCCCTGTTGAGAATGGCTGATTTAAATGGTGGGAAATTGCAGCACGCGGCTGTGCAGAGGGACCTGGGTATCCTTGTGCATGAATCACAAAAGTAGATCATTATGAAGACAAATGGAATATTGTCCTTCATTGTGAGAAGGATGGAGTTTAAAAGCAGGGAGGTTATGTTGCAGCTGTATAGGGTGCTGGTGAGGCCACACCTGGAGTACTCTGTACAGTTTTGGTCTCCTTCCTTGAAAAGGGATATATTGGCACTGGAGGGGGTGCAGAGGAGGTTCACTAGATTGATTGAGGAGAGATTGAGTTGACTGAGATGATACACATTTGAATTTAGAAGAATGAGGGGAGATATTTTAGAAACATATCAAATTACGAAGGGAATAGAAGCAGGGAGGTTGTTCCCAGTGGTGGGTGAAACTGGAACAATGAGGGGCATTGCCTCATAATCGGAGGGAGCAGATTTAGGACTGAGATGAGGAGGAACATCTTCATCCAAAGACTTGTGTATCTGTGGAATTCCCTGCCCAGCGAAGCAGTTGTAGCTATCTTGTTGAATGCTTTTAATGGAAAGATAGATAGAATTTTAGACAGTAAATGAATTAAGAATTATGGTGACAAGGTGGATAAGTGGAGCTGAGTCCATGAAAAGATCAGCCATGGTCTTATTGAATGGCGGAGCAGGCTCAAGAGACCAGATGGCCTACTCCTGCTCCTGATGTTCTTATCATTTGGTGGTGCAGAGGTCCCAATCCTATGGAGAACTATAGTCTTATTTGAGTTACCCTGCTGAAATAGAGTTTTGGCCAGTACCTCACTGAAGTCTATTGAAAAAATGGTGTCCATAATTTGGACAAAGACTTTGGAGGTGGCCAGGAGGGAAAACTGTCTTTTGAAGGTGGGAGGATATTATACATGGTAGGGCATGTTCCTCTTCGACTGTGAATGCATTCAGTGAATGGGTTACTCAATGGGTTGTCTCAGCAGATATTACCCACCCTCCCCTTCTAATCTCAGAGTCACAATATTGTGGGTCAGGGCCCACTCCAAAGACTTGAGCACGTCACCCAGGCTGGCACTACAGTGCAGCACTGAGAGAGGGCTGCCGTGCTAATGATTGCAATGTCACACCTCTCAGGCGGCCAGTCTATCCAAAAGAACGAGAGAGCTCCAGCGTAATTTACCCAATATTTACTCAACAACAACAAATTACCTGGCCATCATATTTATGGGCATAAATTAGCTGCCGCATCTCCTGCATTACAACAGTACCGTTAAAGTCAATAATTGGTTGGAAGACATGTTGGGACACACTGAGATAGTGAAAGGTTCCATGTAAATACAAGTCATTGGTTCTGGTACAGATACCTGGGGAGGTATTTGAGAGCAGGCATGGTTCCAACTGTGTCTGATATTTGAAAGTAACACAGGCTGGAGGTTGGTGCCTTGCAGTGCTGGCCGCACAGACTGTCTGTTTGGAACTTCCCCTCAATATGACTTTCCTGGCGTACACCTCAGTTCGACAGAGGAGAAACCTCATCTCTTTCAAGAAACAAAAACCACCGGTAGTACTGAATGGATCAAATGGAGGAGAGAAGAGTTGTTGGCAGGAATATGACAGGAAGGATTTCCCCCGGCACTAATTGAAAAGAATTGGTATTTTTAATTTTGTGGTGCCTTTGAAGAAATCATTCCTTGAAGTACCGGTCTACAAGGAGTTGGGACATTTCCCACAGTGAAAGAAGAGTCCATATACTAATTGGTACAGCCCTGTTTCATGTATCTTGATTTCAATTCACACCTGCCCAGCCTCCCCCCAATTTGCACCTATTATAAACTCAATGCAGCTTAGGACGAGTGCTGTATAAAGGTAATTTATTATTATAAGGAGATTTCAAGAATTTAAACCTGAAACCCTGGTGTAAAATAAGAGAGAACATTCTTTTGATAGCTTCTTGACATAAGCATCAAATCACCACCTTCGTAAGACATGCATCTTGATATCTATGGATTCATAGACCTCTTCTTGGGATGTGGAGGTGCCAGTCTCTTTGCCCAAAATGACCAGGGTAACATGCCTAGAGCAGTCATGCCTTTGGGTTGGTACTGCTCCAAGATTATCCTAGCGTATCCAAGGATTGGGAATTAACGGCAAGGACAGTGCTGGGAGCAATAACCCCAGGGATTCGGTTTTCCTATTTTGGGATACAAAGTAAGCCAGCATTTATTACCCATCCCTAAATGCCCTGGAAGGAATGATGGTGAGCCACCTTCTTGAATTGCTGGAGTCTACTTGAACAGACTTTGGATCCAAAAGCCGTGAAGGAATGTGATAGAACTCCACGTGTGTGGGCTGGAGGGGAGAGGAAGGCATTTCCATGTGTCTGCTGCCTTCGTCCTTCTGGACAATAGTGGTCCCGGGTTTGGAAGGTGGTGTAAGAGGAGACTTGGTGAATTTCTGCAGTGCATTTTGTTGATAATAGACATTGCTGCTACCTGTGGTACGTTTAAGGTACTGGATCAGGTAGCAATCAATGGTTGCTTCGTCATGGAAGGTGTTGTGCTTTTTGAGTGTTGCTGGAGTGTCACGTAAGATATTCCATCACACTTCTGATTCATGCCTTGCAGCTAGTCTATAATGGACAGAGTTTTGGACGACGAGTTTTGTCACTGAACTCTCAGCCTCTAACCTGCTCTTGTAGCCATAATCCAATTCAGTTATAGAGTAATAGAGGTTTACAGCATAGAAACAGGTCCTTTGGCCCAACTTGTCAATGCTGCCCAGTTTTTACAATTAACCTAGTTACATTTGGCTGCATTTGGTCCTTGTCCCTCCATACCTATCCCATACACGTATCTGTCCAAATGTTTCTGAAGAGGCAAAATTGTACTCGCCTCCACTCCTACCCCTGTCAACCTCTTCCAAGACCCTCTGTGTGAAAGCAAACTGCCCCTCTGGACTCTTTTGTATCTCTCCCTTCTCACCTTAAACCCACGCCCTCTAGTTTTGGACTCCCCTAGCATGGGGAAAAGCTGTTGGCTTATCTATGCCTGTCATGGTTTTACAGACCTCTATAAGGTCACCCCTCAGTCTCCTGTGCTCCAGGGAAAAATGTCTCAGCCTGTCCCACCTCTCCTTATGAATCAAACCGTCCAGTCCAGATAGCATCTTTCTCTGGTCAGTGCGTCCAGGATATTGACAGTGGAGGGGTTCAGCAAGGGTAATGCCTGGTGGTATTAGATTCTCTCCCTAGGCCACCCAGGCCCTCGGGCCTGTACTGACATTGAATACGTTTCATGGCTGATCTGTCTGAGTTTTAAATTCCACGTTCCCATCCACTCCTTTTGCCTAACTATAATCGATTTAGCCATGCCTTAAAACTGCCCAGTGATCCTGCCCCCACCATCTTCTAAGGCAGCGTGTTTCTAAGTTGCGAAACCTTCTCAGAGAAACAAAATTCTAGTCTCTGTTTGAAAAGGGCAACCCCCTCCAAATTTTAAAACTCTGTCCCTTCTGGACTCACCCGCGAGAAGAAACATCCTTCTCACATCCACATTTCATAACCTTTGTACACTTCAATCAAGGCACTCAGCCCTTTTCTAAATTCCAATGGAAACAAGCCCAGTCTGTCCAACCTCGCCTCATAAGTCAACCCGCTCTTTCCAGGTCTCAATCTGGTAAACCTCCTCCAATGCATTTCCAGCCTTCCTTAAATGAAGAGACCAAAAGTGCACACAGTATTCAGGGTGCAGTCTCACCAACGGTCTGTGTAACTGAAGAATAACCTTTCTGTTCAATTTCTCTTGTAATGCAGGACAGCGTTCCATTTGCTTCTTAATCACCCGTTGCAGTTAAACTCACATTTTGTCACTCATGCGCTGCGACACCTAAATCCCTCTGCACCATGGAATTCTGCTGTTCACCTCCGTTTAGGGAATGTGTTATTCTTCCTGCTGAGGTGAGTAATTTCACACATTCCCACATTGTACTCTTTTGGCCAGACCACACACTCAAACTGTCACTATTAGTCACCTTTCCCACCTGTCTCGATGTTATCTGAACACAGAGGCACCATGAATTATTCCCATCATCTCTGTCATTGATGTAAATTATAAAATGTTGAGGCCATGGCATGGACCCTTGCAGGATTCTAGTCATCGCATTCTGTCAGTTAGAAAAAGACCTATTTATTGCATACCCTGTTTTCTACCAGCCATCCAGTCTTCTCTCCATTCAAACATGTTACACCCTATACCACCTGCTTCCACTTTTCTTTTTATATGGCACCTTTTCAAATGTCTTGTGGAAATCCAAGTACAGTATGTCAACGAGCTCCCCTTATCTACAACATGTATCAGTCCTTCACAGACCTCCAATGAATTGGTTTAACAAGATTCCCCTTTCATAAAGCCCATGCTGACTCTTTAGATTAGATTAGATTAGATTCCCAACAGTATGAAATCAGGCCCTTCGGCCCAACAAGTCCACACTGACCCTCCGAAGAGTAACCCACTCAGACCCATTTCCCCTGACTAATGCACCTAACGCTATGGGCAATTTAGCATGGCCAATTCACTTGACCTGCACATCTTGGATTGTGGGAGGAAACCGGAGCACCCAGAGGAAACTCACGCAGACGCAAAGAGAAAATGTGCAAACTCCACATAGACAGTTGCCAGACGTGGGAATCGAACCCAGGTCCCTGCTGCTGTGAGCCACCATGCCGCCCATCATTCCTACCTCAGCTTTTCCACATGTACAGGGTTATCATGCCTAAACAATTCTCGCACCTTGCTTATTACAGACATTAAGGCAACTGCAGTGGACAGTGAGGAAAGTTACCTCAGAGTACAATGGGATCTTGATCAGAGGGGCCAATGGGCCGAGAAGTGGCAGATGGAGTTTTAGATAGATGTGAGGAGCTGCATTTTGACAAAGTAAATCAGGACTGGACTTACATAATAAATGGCAAGGTCCTGGGAGTATTGCTGAACAAAGTGACCACGGAATGCAGGTTCATAATTCCTTGAAAGTGGAGTCGCAGGTAGATAGGATAGTGAAGGAAGCATTTGGTATGCTTTCCTTTATTGGTTAGTGCATTGAGTATAGGAGGTCATGTTGCAGCTGTACAGGACATTGGTTAGGCCACTTTTGGATTACAGTGTGGAATTTGGGTCTCCCTGCTCTAGGAAGGATGTTGTGAAACTTGGAAGGGTTCAGAAAAGATTCACAAGGATGTTGCTAGGGCTGTAGGTTTTGTGCTATAGAAAGAGGTTGGGACTTTTTCCCCTGGAGCTTCGGAAACTGAGGTTCATAAAATTATGAGGGGTATGGATAGGGTGAATAGATAAGGTCTTTTCCCTGGGCGGTGGAGAGTCCAAAACTAGAGGGCATAAGTTTAAGGTGAGAGGGGAAAGATTTAAAAGGGACTGAAGGGGCAATTTTTTCACACAGAGGGTGGTGCGTGTATGGAGTGAGGAAATATTGGAGGCTGGTACAATTGCAGCATTCAAAAGGCATCTGGATGGGTATATGAATTGGAAATATTTAGAGAGATATGGGCCAAATGCTGGCAAATCGGACTAGATTAAGTTGGGATATCTGGTCGGCATGAATGAGTTGGATTGAAGGGTCTATTTCTGTACTGTACAACTTTATGAATCTATGACTCTATAATTGGCCTATAATTTCCTAACTTTGTTTGGCGCCCTCACGACTTGAATAAATAGAATGTATTCACTGCTTTCTAACCTGATAACACCTTCTCAAAATCCTTGAACCAGGATTGTATTATTGAGTTGCTAAGATGCACCTTTACCACCTTGGCGTCCCTCTTTAAGATTGCCAAATCTACTCACTGTACCTTCATGAAGCCAACAATGGACAAAGGTAACCAGGACTTGCTTCCACTAACCGTCCCACAACTACAATCCTCTTCCTCAGTGTTATTTCACTGCCCATAAACTCCTCTGACATATATTTTGTCAGTGAGGACTATTCTTTGTTCATTTCATCTTTGTTTTTTTTTGTTGAAAATTATTGGAGACATGTGCTGCCTGAAAGAAATCCTCCTGTCGTCACATGTGGCACAGGAAGTACAAGGTGTTGGACAGGAAGTGTTCCCGTAGGTTTTTACCATGCATGCCACATGGTAGGGTTTTGTTTTTAAACTTTTAACAAGTAATTGCTCCGTTTTGCTTTTGTACAAGCCTCGCAGTAAAATTTCAATTCTTTTTAGGTCCAGATTATTTTGTCTCGTTGAAGGCAAAAGTTACACCTTTCCTGACCTCAGGCTTTCCGAAGTGCAACCCTTTAGAAGTATAGCCAGCATTGTAATCATCAGGATAGCACAAAAGAATGCCATTGGGGCTGTATTATCAGTGTTGATCTCTGAAAGAGCAACTCACCAGCTCCCACTGCCTTGCCTATCCGTGTCACACTAATTTTTTGTTTTTTTCTTCAGATAATAAGCTAATTCTCTTTCCAGTGCCTTTGACCGCATCTACCTTTCCCACACCATCATGCAGTGCAATCCAGCTCCGAGCCACTTGCTCTGCATTGAGAGTCTCCCTCAAGTTGCCTTTGCTTCTTTCGCAATCACCTTAATTCTGAACCTCCCGAGTCTTCCCCACCAATGGGACCAACCTCTTCCCTTTGCTAATCTGTCGAGACCCCCTCGTCATTTTGAAACCCTTCGATCAACTCTTTTACAAGGGGAACAGCTCCACGTTCTGCAATCCGACCACGTAACTGAACTCGCTCATCCCCGGAAGCGTTCTCGTGCATCTTTTATCTCTAATGGAGGGAAAAGCAGAGGCCAAAGTATGCACAGCAAGCTCCCGCAAACAGGAATGAGATGATGAGTGGGTTCTCCGTGCTGGTTGACGGATGTGTGTCAGCCCCAGTTGGATGGGGGTTCTCACACCCCTGCCTGATTTCACTGAGGGCCAGGGGACTTTCTACACCAATGGAAGGACAGACAGGGCTTTTACTTAACGTCTCCCTCAAGCCGATGAAGAGCTTTTGCCCGAAACATCGATTTTCCTGCTCTTTGGATGCTGCCTGACCTGCTGTGCTTTTCCAGCACCACGCTAAACTTGACACCTCAAATCTTGTCTTGGAGTGGGGCATGAACTTGCAAACGTCTATCCACCGAGGCACAACCGACCCTTAGCATGTGACTGGCGTTTGAATGAATAGACTGACTGATGTCAGCAAAGTGCGGCCTTTATGACCTCAGGCAGCCGTGTTCCAAAAGGGCAATCTGGACATGAAAGGCTATGACACACAGTGGCTCCTTGACGCCATGTGCTTCAGAGACGAGCAGAGAGCCTTTTACACCCCTCTGCTAAAAGCCAAACTAAGACCCGCGTGTTTTCGTCTGATTCCTCTCCCTCCCACCCTGCTCTTTCTCTCACTGAAACTAAGCAGAATATCAAAGAGGGTTCAAAAGTACAAGAGAGTCCACCTCAAAGCCACTTTTTATGAGAATGTTAGTGTTGAGGGGTGCCTCTTTGGAGGTCCATATGCTGCCTCTAATCCTGGCAGTCTCAGATTTAATCATTGCTTTCACCCAGCATGAAGAGACAATCCTGGGTAAACAAAAGCCTACCAGGAGGAGTACAATTTCCAATTAAAGATCTCTAATGCCCCTCTCTCCTTCTTATTGATGTCTGTGAACCAAAGTCTTTATTAATTTTGGTGGATAAGAATGGGGGCTGGGGAAAGAGGGTGAGTCAATGGCTTCTTGTACTGGTCTCAGCCCTTTCTCTTCTTAGGCCTAAGTAGGTAAGCATATCAATGGCCTCTTTCCCCTCAGCGCCGCAGGGTGGGTGGGGGGTTGCTCCCAAAGACAACTTAATTAATGTTTGCGTTCTTGTCCGTCGATAGAATAAATGTTATACGCACAGCTGGCCTCCTGTTTAGCTAAATGCAAGGCCTGTCACACAGGAGGAGTAATCCAAACACTGTTTACCTGCCGTTGGGAATCAAACTTCTAAACCCACTCCCTTCCTATCATCACCAACCACCGCCCCCCCTCCCTCCCAAGCCCCAGCAACCAACTGCAGCAGTCGGTTCAGTGAAGTTTGTTAAGCTGACCTTGCCCTGTCAAGCGCGCACTCTGCGTAGGTTCATTTAGCTGCTGCAAACGAAAACTAAATCGGCCCCTGCGCTGAGGAGGTTCACTGGTGTTTGGGATTGAGGAGGACTACACATCGAATTTTGCTCAAATTCAAATTGTGCTAAGTCGGCACAAGAAGTGTTCATTTTATTTCCACGTCAGCCATGCCTTCTAATAATCTCCCGGTGACTTCTCACATGGGTGTGTTTGTGGAGGCACCTTCCTGTCCTGAGTCTCTGTTGTTCATGTCTCAGGCTGTATGCAGAATAAGGTAGAAACCTGCATTGATAGAGCCATAGAGTCATACAGCACGGAAACAAACTCTTTGCTCCAACCAGTCCATGCTGACCATGTTCCCATACTAAACTCGTCCCACCTGCCTGCACTTGGCCCATATCCCTCCAAACCTTTGTCATTCATGTACTGATCCAAATATCATTTAAATGGTGGAACTGTACCTGCATCCATCACTTCCTCTGGAAGTTCATTGCACACATGAAACACTCCCAAAAAATTTTCCCCTCAGGCCCTTTTTGCATCTTTCTCTTCTCACCTTAAGAATATGCTCTCTAGTTTTGATCTCCCCCACCCTAGGGAAAAGACACCGGCTATTTATCTTATCTATGCCCCTCGTGATTTTATAAACTTCTATAAGGTCAAACCTCAACATCCTACACTCCAGTGAAGAAAGTCCTAACCTATCCAACCTCTCCTTATAACTCAAACCGTCCATTTCTGGCAACGTCCTGGTAAAACGCTTCTGAACCCTCTCCAGCTTAATAATGTCCTTCCTATAACAGGGCGACCAGAACTGCACACAGTACTCCAAAAGAGGCCCGACCAATGTCTTGTAGAATCTCAACATGACTGCCTATACTCAAAGGTCTGAGCAATGAAGGCAAGTGTACTAAACGCCTTCTTAACCACCCTATGAGGCAAACTTCAAAGAATTATATAGCAACTTTCACAGCTGCTGGATGTCTCTAAGTGTTTCACAGGAATTGATGTACTTTTGAAGGAACTTGAGGCTGTTTGTGAGCAACAAACTCACAAAGTCAGCAAGTGACAGTGAGCAGTTAACCTGTTCTTGATGTCGATTAAGAGATTGCTATTGGCCAAGACATGAGGGAGATCACCACCCCACCCCACCCCACCCCCCCCCACCCCCCCACCTCCACACCTCCACTGCTCTTCTTTGGAATTGTGTCACAGAATAATTTGAGGGAGACAGATCATAGCCTTGGGTTATGAGATGGCTCCCCTCCAAGAGCGCAGCACTCCCTCAGCACTGAAGTGTCAACCTTGACTGTTCAGCTCAAGTCCTGGGAGGGGCTAGAACTGGGAAGTACAAGGCAGGAGTGATACGCACTGAGCCACTGGGTAGTCAGTGCAAGTAAGTCAATCAACACTCCAGGGAAAACTTTCCTCTTCCACAACTGAGCACCACAGATGAAATCTTCACCCCGTTCCCCCCACCCACTAACTAAGCACCCTGACCATAAACAGGACATGATATTGTGTCTCAAACAGATGCAGGGAATTACTGGAGAAAGTCAGCGATGTCTGACGTCATCTGGGAGAGAAAGTGAGAGAAACAGAGTGAACCTTTCTAGTCCAATGTGACTCTTCTTCAGAATTCTTCTGCTTCTGGTTTTGTTTCAGATTTCCAGCATATTTTGCTTTCATTTTATGTCATACCGTAGCTGCTATTAGTGTCTCCTTCCCTCATGCTTAAAGCACTGTCCCTTTAAGATATTGTGTTATTTGCTTACAGCAGAAGATTTAGAATTAGAATCAGACTCCCTACAGTGTGGAAACAGACCCTTCGGCCCAACAGGTCCATACAGACCCTCCGAAGAGTAACCTACCCAGACCCATTCCCTTACCCTATATTTACCCCTGTCTAATGCAGCCAACCTACACAGCTCTGAACACTATGGGCAATTTAGCACTGCTAATTCACCTAACATGCACATCTTTGGATTGTGGGAGGAAACTGAAGCACCCAGAGGAAAGAGAGTGCAAACTCCACACAGACAGTTGCCTGAGGCTGGACTTGAACCCAAGTCCCTAGCGCTGTGAGGCAGCACTGCTAACCATTGAGCCACCATTCTGAAGGGGATTATTATAATTCTCTCACTTATTGGTGAGGCTACATAATTTATTTTAATCACATCTCAATAGAACTGTATTAGTGTAACCCCTCAATCCCCTGTCATAATTTTAGCCCAAATCCCTGATAAGTTGTATAAACAGCTGGGAGGTGGGGGGTGGGAAATAGGGTTGGCCCACTCCTGCTGAAAAATGTGTTGCTGGAAAAGCGCAGCAGGTCAGGCAGCATCCAAGGAGCAGGAGAATCGATGCTTCAGGCATAAGCCCTTCTTCAGGAATGAGGAAGGTGTGCCAAGCAGGCTAAGATAAAAGGTAGGGAGGAGGGACTTGGGGGAGGGGTGTTGGGAATGTGATAGGTGGAAGGAGGTTAAGGTGGGGGTGATGGGCCGGAGTGGGGGGTGGGGGCGGAGAGGTCGGGAAGAAGATTGCAGGTCAAGAAGGCGGTGCTGAGTCCGAGGGTTGGGACTGAGATAAGGTGGGGGGGAGGGGAAATGAGGAAGCTGGAGAAATCTGCATTCATCCCTTGTAGTTGGAGGGTTCCTAGGCGGAAGGTGAGGCGCTCTTCCTCCAGGCGTCGTGTTGCCATGGTCTGGCGATGGAGGAGACCAAGGACCTGCATGTCCTTGGCGGAGTGGGAGAGGGAGTTAAAGTGTTCAGCCACGGGACGGTTGGGTTGGTTGGTGTGGGTGTCCCAGAGGTGTTCTCTGAAACGTTCCGCAAGTAGGCGGCCTGTCTCCCCAATGTATAGGAGGCCACATCGGGTGCAGCGGATGCAGTAAATGATGTGTGTGGAGGTGCAGGTGAACTTGTGACGAATATGGAAGGATCCCTTGGGGCCTTGGAGGGAAGTGAGGGGGGGAGAGGTGGGCGCAAGTTTTGCATTTCTTGCGGTTGCAGGGGAAGGTGCCGGGGGTGGAGGTTGGGTTGGTGGAGGGTGTGGACCTGACGAGGGAGTCGCGGAGGGAGTGGTCTTTCTGCAATGCTGATCGGGGAGGGTTTGCCCACTCCTGCCACTGAATGTATGGGATGAGTGAGGTGATTAGAAATCTCCAAGAATCTCAAACAACGAGATAGTCATAATAGTAAAGAGGTAGTGCTTGAAGGTTGATAAATCCCCAGGACCAGATGAATTTCAGCAGTGTGTTGAAGGATATTGGATGCATTGGATGCATCTTACAAAGTTGGATGGATTCTGGAAAGGTTCCCATGGACTAAAAAGTGACAAATGTAACTTTACTGTTCAAGAAGAAGGAAGGATGGAGAATGGAGAACTGCAGACCTGTTAGTTTGATGTCAGTAGTAAGGAAAATGCTTGAATCTATTGTTGAGACTGAGATAACTGGATATTTTAGAAAATAATGATAAAATTGGATCTGCTCAACATGGATTTATGAAAGGGAAATCATGTTCGACAAACTTCTTGAAAGATGTTTTGAAGGTGTTATTTGTAGCATAGATACAGGAGAGACAGTGGACATGGTGTATTTGGATTTTCAGAAGGCTCTTGATAAGGTCACACACCAAGGGTCAGTGAATAAAATTAAACTGTATAGGTTGGAGGAATATACTTGTATGAATCGAGAATTACTTAGCAGACAGAAAACAGAGAGTGGAGTCATGGATTAGTCTCAGGACAGGAGCCTTTTATTACTGGATGTGCACAGGTTTTTGTAACTTAATTGGATGTGGGGATCGATTGCAATGTTTGTAAGTTTGCTGATGACACAAAACAGGGTGGGAATGTAATTGTGACGAGTACTTAAGGATACTTCAGGAGGGTTAGGGCAGCTCAAAATGAATATGTCACATGGAATATAATATGAACGAGAGTGAAGCTATTAATCGAAACAAAACAGAAAGGCAGAGTATTTTGCAAGTGGCAAGAGGAACTGTGGGTGTCATAAAGGACATGGGTCTCCTTGTCCATGAGCAATTAAAACCCAGCAGACAGGTATATCAATCAACTAGGAAGGCAAATAATATGTGGGTCTTCATCATAAAAGAATTTGACCACAGAACTACAGAGCTTTAATGAGATTGAACCTGATGTATTGTGTACAAGTTTTGGTCCCCTTGTCTAAGTAGGGATGGACTTGTCTTGGAAAGTGCAGCAGAGATTCACTAGACTAATCCCTGGGGTGAAGGGATTGTTTTCAGTGGAGGGATTGTCTACCTTCCCTGACATTTTGAATAATGAGAAGAGAAGTGACTTCAGTTGAAACTTACTAAATTTTTACAGGGTATAATGAGGTGGATGCAGCCAAGATATCTTTCCTAGCTGGTGAGCCTGGAAGCAGATAAGAGGCAGACCATTTAAGACAGAGGTGAAGAGGAATCTCATCACTGTGAGGATAGATTTCCTTGAAAACCTTCATTCCACAGGATTGCGGAAGCTCAATCCCTGAGCCTGTTTAAGAGAGAAATTGATAGATCTCTGAGGCCGAATGACATCAAGAAAATGGAAATAATTCAAGAAAGTGTCATTGAGGCAGCCAATCAGCATTGATCTTTTTGAATGGTGAAGCAAGCTTGATGGGTTGAATGGACTACTCCTGTTCCTACAAGAAAACAAATATCGTATTATAAATGAAGAGACGAATGGTAAATCTAACTCCTTAAATTTAAACTGTCAAGTTTAAATCTAAATGAAAGCTGTCTTGTGAAGTTTCAATTTTGGCCGCACATTTATATCCCTGGAAGACAGCTTCGTGTTCCAGTTCAGCGACTTGATGTCTGGGCAGATGTTCCAGTGTGGTACTGAGAGAGGTTGCACAGCCATCGTTCAGAGAGAGCCGCAAGTTTGAGACCCATCCCACCCTCTTAGGTGGGCATAAAAGATTTTGTAGCCATATCTGAGGAAGAACATAGGATTTCTCCCTAGTCTCCTGTTCTATATCACTAATGCAAGTTAAAACTGGTTTCAGGATGCTTGAAGAAGCCATAATTTATCCAAGAGAAGGGTGTGAGTGAGTTGGAAGAATGTCAGCGAAGGTTTACTAGAATGATTCTTGCTATGATCAGATGAGGAAAGGCTGGACAGGCTAGACCTGTATCCACTGGAGTTTATTAGAGGCAGAGGTGACTTGCTTAAAACAGACAAGATCCAAAGGGGATTTGACTGGGTGGATGTTGAGAGGATGTTTTCCTGTTGTGGTAAAATCTGCAACCAGGGGGTCATAGTTTTAAAATGCATTTAAAACAGAGATGAGGAAACCTTTATCGCACTCTGAGGCTTGCCATTCTTTGGAATTCCTTTTTCAAAAGAAAACAAATGCAGAATCCTTCAATATTTTTAAGGTAGAGGTAGATAGATTCTGGGCTACCAAAATGGGGGCAAACGATTATTAGGGATATTCAGCAATGGAGAGTTGGGGTTAAAATCAAATCAGCCACGATCTTAATGAATTGTGGAGCAAGCTTGAAGGATCGAGTGGCCTGCCCTTGTCCTTCTTCATATGTTTGTATGTTCATCAGGACAATTCACAAGAATACCAATCTGAGAGGAAAATTAACATTCGTATTGATTAAGTAGAGAGTGCTGATTGGTTGGCAAATGGATTAAGCTTGTTGAAGGCGTTACCATGGAGAATGCACCCACTAATGATAACTGGTAATTAACCACCAGGTTTTGTCGGACTTTTAAACTAGGCAGGTTGACTTTAGTCAGGGCTTGTCCCTCACTGACGAAGAGTGGGGCGCTGGAAAAGCACAGCCGGTCAGGCAGCATCTGAGGAGCAGGAGAGTCGACGTTTCGAGCATAAGCTTGTGCTCAAAGCATTGACTCTCCTCCTCCTCGGATGCTGCCTGACCGGCTGTGCTTTTCCAGCGCCCCACTCTTCGTCAGTGAGGGACAAGCCCTGACCAAAGCCAACCTGCCTAGTTTAAAACTCCAGCAAAACCTGGTGGTTAATTGCCAGTTATCATTAGTGGGTGCATTCTCCATGGTAACGCTTTTCCAGCGCCACACTCTCAACTCTTATCTCCAGCCCCTTTGCAGACCTCACTTTCTCCTTGTCCCTCAGTGAACCAGTTCTAAAGAAGAATCATACCAGACTCAAAACATTAATGCTGTTTCTCTCTCAACAGAAGCTGCCAGACCTGCTGAGTTTCTTCAGTGCTTTCTGATTTATTTGCAGTTTTCCAGCATTCATTGTATTTCGCTTTTAAATGGCTGTTAACCTGTTTTTTAGCGGAAGCAGACATATCACGTTTCCATGTTCTTCTTTTTTTTGTCTGTAACAAGCAAAGGCTTACATATGGCTTCCAGTCCACACATCTGCATCACATTGTGAGCACTCTGGATTGTTGCTTGAGTTCACTATTCCTGCCAGATCCCAACTCCCCAGATGACTTTATTCCCTGTCCACAGCCCAGTGCACGCTTTCCCCTCGGACTCTGGTCTCATTCTGCTTTGGGTGTGATCCGTGGCATTGGCACAGCTCCTTTGGATCTTGGCACTGCTGGCACGGTTCCTTGAAAAGGCGTAACGTATTAATGCAAGTCTATTCTTTCTTTGCACAGTTTTTGAAAGCACCTACAAATTCCTCACCTGTTCCTCCCCAGGTAGCTATCCCGTTGGGCACTCCCTGAAGTGTACCACACCCTAACTGATCTGTTGGCAATCAAAGCACCTCTTGAACTTCCCTGAGTCCTGAACAAGCATTACCTTTTTACAATGCTGGCATGATTGCTGTGTTGTGAAATGCTATTGACCCTTCCTACTTATTTGTCATTTTCTTGCTCATTTAATGAAGATGGTGGCAGGGACTGGAGGAACCAGAGGGGTTGATTCCCTTTGAGAAGGGTTAAGCAAGTTCTTAAGGGGTCAATGTTGTAGCAATATGCCTCTTGTACTAGCCTGGTCCTCAGATTCCTCTGGTACCTGCCACTGTGATCTCCTACAGTTTGTAACCCACGGGTAAGGAGAGGTGAGTTGGGAGGTCTAAAGCACTGAGGAACAAAGTCCTTCACTGGCTCTTAACTTACTGGGTGTCCCCTGTAGACTGGTCACCCTTCACCCACTGCAGGTGACTTATCTGAAATAGACTTTCTGGGGCTAAATGTGCAACATTAAATTTGGAAAATAGGAGTAAAATTTGCCTAAGTCCCAAGAGTAGGAGAAGTGGATGTTGGTTCAAAACCAGATTGTAATTCTCCTGATGTCCCGGCATCCCTTCTTTGACTGTGTTCAATCACCAAACTGCAGTGCTGCTTGTGGGATCTTGGTGTGCACAAATCTTTTGGCCCGAAAGCTATGATTCTGCTTCAGAAAGATCCCCTGCATCTGGGTGGCGCTGTGTGAATTGGGCTTCATTCAAAAGCAATGCCTCCTGCAGATCAGGGATTAATTTCTGGGATGAGCAACTGCTTGGTGAATGGGGGAGACATGACAGTTGAAGGGAAGCATCCATTTTGGCAGAAGGTTCAACGAGACAGACCGAAAAGCATCCTGCCTTCATCTTTGCAACTGGCTCTTGTTTCACCAGGCGTGTGGGAATGGGATGTTAGGTGTTCAACATTCTGAACCAACAGAATCCACAAGCAACTTCTCTTTACATCACTAGTATTGGATGGAAATGTCAGTTCATATGGAATGGCATTGGGGGACACAGTGAAAGCACCAAGCAGACTTGGTCAGTCAGTTACCATTCTGTACAACCTCTTCTACTCTCAACCTGAAGGGGTACGTTCTCCAATGACTCGATGAGACAGCTTAATGATTAGATTCGATTCCCTACAGTATGGAAACAGGCCCTTTGGCCCAACAAGTCCACACCGTCCCTCCAAAGATCCATTCCCCTGCCATATATTTACCCCTGACTAATGTACCTAGCACAATGGGCATTTTAGCATGGTCAATTCACCTGACCTGCGCATGTTTGGATTGTGGGAGGAAACTGGAGCACCCGGAAGGAACCCACGCAGTCATGGGGAGAATGTGCAAGCTCCATACAGACAGTCACCTGAGGCTGGAATTGAACCTGGGCCCCTGGTGCTGTGAGGCAGCAGTGCTAACCACTGAGCCACCGTGCCGCATTGTGATTCCCTCACAGTGGAAGGGAAAGGGATATATGTTTATACAGCATCTTTGAAAACGTCAGAAACTGCTTAAGGGCTGGTTGAATTATTCTCACTATAATAGCATAAGAAAAGCAGCAATCAATTTGCACACAGTAATCTCCCTTTAACAGATGTGCACTAAAGGCTAAATAATTCATTTTTATTTCTGTTATTGATCTAAGGATAAATATTGGCCAATGTACCAGGAAGAACTCCTTTTCTCTTTGTGAGAACTGTGCCATGAAAAATTTAACATTCAGCCAAAGATCTCAGTTTAATGACTGAACCATAAGTCAGCACCTTCGACAGTGTTTCATTCTGCAGCAACTATGTGTACTTTTCAAAATATTAACTGGGAAAACTGGATGTTTGGACTTTGCTATGTTGAAGAGAATGTGCTAGGTGCTTTGCTTTCCCAGCTTTAAGATCAAAAGTGGAATTTATAGTGTTCACCTATTCATTTCACAAGTTTATGTAACCTTTGGAGAAGCCTGGTTTGATGCTTCTGTGAGCTAAGGTACCTCTGGGTTGAAAAATTCCCTTTGCAACAGTCTTTGAATGTTGAAGTCATGGTTCGTCACGGACTGAAGAGGGGGCTGTTGAACACGGACCTCCCGAAATCCTCCAAGGAAAGACAGGTGTCTCTCATTTTTCCCCTCTGAGAGTGAGAAACCAACACTCAATTACACTGAAAAGAAGGAGTTCTAACTAAAGAAAAGACCTAGGTCTAACTGACAAGCTAACAAATTAAGGATCTTCTATTACTCTGTGGTCAAGAGTAATGCAATATTGTTGCCAAAATCCAAAAGAACTGAGAGAAAGTCGCATCATTCCACCTTGTGATTTGGATTTTTGATCTCTGAGATTTGTTCATTTTTCTCTATGTTTCCCACCCGTGATGTTTCTCCAGAGCTGTCATTTTTGTGTGTCCTATTTGTAAACAAATGTGTGAATATTTAGGCTTAGAGGGGATATGGCTTAAGTTTGCCTCTCAGCAATTAAAAATCCATTACTCCAATTACTTACCATTAGTAAGTTTGATGGTAATACATAGATTGTTCTGTTGGTTATGAAACCCAGTGAGAGTTTCTTTTTGCTTAGATAGCAAGCAATCACAGGCAAATTAACCATCTTGGTGATTCAATTAATCACTTTTGGCAGGTTTTCATTACTCTTCTCATTCGGGATATGATAGCTCACATATTATTGCATTGGACTGTTGACTTGGATGTGTGTTTATTGATTAACGGAATGTGGATATCAGTATCTAGGCCGGAATTCATTACATATTCCGACCTGAAGTTGAGAAGGTAATGGCAGTCTGCCTTCCTCTACTATCGTGGGAGTGCTCACAGTGCTGTTAAGGTGGGAGTCCTAGACTCAGCAATGGTGACGGAACAGGGATATAGTTCCACCTCAGGATGGTGAGTTGCTCGGAAACGACCTTGCCGGTTGCGATGTTGCTGAGCATCTGCTGCCCTTGTCCTTCTCAGTAGCAGTAGAAGGATCCAGTATGAAACACTGCCACCGTACGTCAGTGATGGTGGAAGTGAATGTTGAGGATGCTGGATGTGGTGCCAATCAGGTTGACCACTTTCTCCTGGATTAAACTGCCCAAGTCCCTAGAGCCATGACCTTTCATCGCCAAGACGAGAGTGCCACCTACTGACCCACATCCCGATGGAACAGCTGCGATCCTGTATCGGGATTCGTCTGGGTGAGTGCAGAACACTTCCTACTTCCATAACTTTATATCTTACATCGGGATGGAATGGATGGATCGCAGAGTTGAAATGTCACGCCTTGTGAGGCAATTCCTTTTCCTTTGCTGTTCAGTAGGCATCACTCCACGGGGGACCAAAAGCCATTTTTAGAAAAGGAGTGAAAATTAATTTGATTTAAAGATGGATGAGGGGGTGTGGCTATGTCTACGCTGTGGCACTGTGGGCTAGATGTATAGGGGGGGTTGTGGTAACACAGGGACACTTGCTCATGACAAGAACCTACTTGTGGAGTCCTTTAACATTAATGCAGCTATCATAGGGTGATCAGGAAACCGTCACACTCTTACTGCTGACCACTGGTGTATTGCAAGGACTTAGAAATTCAGCATGTCCATAAGGACTCTCGCCAACTTTTATAGATGCGGTATAGAAAGCATTCTATCTGGGTGTATCACGGTTTGGTAGGACAACTGCTCTGCCCAGAACCATAAGAAATTACAGAGAGCCCAGACCATCACACAAGCCAACCTTTCATCCATTTACTCCACCTACACCTCCCACTGTCTCGGAAAGGCAACCTACAACGTCAAAGACCCCTCCCAACGCGGTTATAATCTCTACCAACCTCTTCCATCAGGTGGATACAAAATACAAAATCTTAACCACACGTACCAGCAGGTTCAAGAACAGCTTCTTCCCTGCTGTTATTAAACGTTTGTATGGAGACCTCCCAAATTTCAAACCCTGTATTGATCTTACTCCTTTGTGCACCTTCTTTGCAACCGTAACTTTGTATTCCTCACTCTGTTCAATCACCCTATGACCTTTGTATGGTAAGAGCTGTCTGTAATGCACGTAAAACAAAACTTTTCACTGTACCCAGGTACATGTGACAATAATAAACCAAATCAGATTAAATAGAGACTGATAATCTATTTGGCTAAATTATGAGACACTTTCAGTGACCTCCAGTTCCCTGAGAAGGATTTGAACCTGGAATCTTGGAACCAGAAGTAGGAATGGTGTGCTGATGGCCCTCAGTTGATCATGCCTGCTTGCAGTTGTGAATCCATAGCTAGGAAAACCTGAGGGAGAGTAAGACGTCAACTGTTATCCCACTCAGTTTTCCAGCTGGTTCAGCAATGGTGCCAAGAATATGATACGTACGGAGTTTGACTTGCCTTCAGCTCCACTTTGTTAACTGTTTCCCATTGGTTTCCTTTTGTCTGTGTTGTCTGCCATCAAGGTGAAAGGAGATTATCAACGGGGGTGGGAATGAGATGATAAAACCCCATGCCGAGTTATCACTTCGATGTTACTGACCTTTCACCCACTCGCTCAGCCCTCCAAAGCTGACGCATCACACAAGTCCAGTCTGCTGAACCGAACGTTAAGCTCTGTAATGTTTACATGCCAATGCAATTCTGTCCTCCCTCCCTCCTTCCCTCTCCCCAGAGTCTGGTGGCTGAGCAGCTCTCCATGCGACTGATAATGACTGTCTTCAATAGACAATAGACAATAGACAATAGACAATAGACAATAGACAATAGATGCAGGAGTAGGCCATTCAGCCCTTCGAGCCTGCACCGCCATTCAACATGATCATGGCTGATCATTCCTAATCAGTATCCTGTTCCAGCCTTATCTCCATACCCCTTGACTCCACTATCTGTAAGAGCTCTATCCAATTCTTTCTTAAATGAATCCAGAGCAATGCTTTCTGATATTTAGCCTCCTTCCTTTCCTGAAGGCATTGACTTTGGCTCAGAGACTGTTCCACGCCCAGTCGTAAGATGATCAAAGCAATGCTGGTGTTTTATTTTAATGTTACAAATGGCCCCGAGGTGCTGCTTGGATTCACAATCAGGGCACTGCGTCAAAGTGGAAGATAATAAAGAGCAAGAGGAATTTGGGATCCTTGCCCAAATATCCCGGCTGGCTTCTGTGAGTTCAACTTAAAAACTTCATTTCCCACATCAGCCCTTCTCAGGTCTTCATCTTTCTTATTGCTCTCTATTTCGGAATGGGCAAAGGGTTGTTTGAAAAGCCAAGAATTTCTGCACTGTTTTAAAAGAAAGTTATCTGACACTCACTGTAAGTGCTGTTTGAACAGCTGTTGGTTCAAGAAAGCTGAGTTACAGACAAACTGGAGCCAGGAGTATGTATAAGAGTGGGGATTTGGGCACCAGCAATGAGGTGGTGACCAATTATCAATGACAAGGACCTCTTGCACGCCAACAACTTTGCGATTGCCTCGCACAGGGGTGTGAATGTTTGGGCCAGAAGCTATCAGAGCTGTTTCTCGCTCCGCAATTCTGGCTGGAGATGGCCAGTTTATTTCCCCTTCTCAGTTACAAGCTGTGCTTTTTAATTAGGAAGGTGAGTGTGAGCCAGTCACTGTGCCTCCTGCATACAAGTGCGTGTGTCTGGGAAAGGAAGACCGGGAAGCTGTGTTTGGATCAGCAAAAGGATCACCTCAGCAAACCATGTTTGCCCTGAATTGCCTTCCTGGCCATTCTGTCTGCCTATAACACCTATGTTTTGTCCATGTGTGTGCAGAGGGAGAGCTTTATAAGTGAATTAGAGCTTTAACCAGTCAAGCTATATGTGTTGATGATTCAAAATTGTTCACTTGTATTTCGAATTAACAGCAATTTCTGTTAAGTACAGGAACCTGGTGAGTGCTTTCTGTCAACCTGAGTCGAAAAGACAGGGAAACTGGGGAGCTCGGCATATTTTTAAATATCCTTAACTTTAGTGACAACTCCAGGAGTGGTCAGCCTTGATTTCCAGCATGTTATCCCAGTGAGACTGAATATTCAGGACACTACAATAAACTTCACAGACAATTTTCAAAGGTAGCGTTAGAGAGGGAGGCAGCACAATATGGCTAATATCGCCGGTTTAATAATCCAAAGGCCCCAGGCTAATGCTGAATTTCTAACTTGATACCTTTGTTTTTCTAGCTTATATTCAGAAGGACTTTAATGTTGAATATGATCTTTTTTCTTTATTTTTCTACTTATTTGAAAAAGGTAATACTTAACATTTTAAACTTTGTTTCTTTCACTACATTCTACCTAGGTGTTTTTTTTTATACCTATGTACCTTTGTACCAAAGTGTGATGACATTATACACTTGTTACTCTACCTCTGTACTTGAGTACACATGACAATAAAATCTAAATCTAATGCTATGGGGAGACAAGTTCAAATGCCACAACAGCAATTAATGGAAGTTAGGTTCATGTATTGGAGTATTGCTCACTATAGGGAGGAATTCTGACGTCCTTACCTACATGTGACTCCAGATCGACAGCCATGTCCTTAACCACCCTCTGAAATGGCACAGTCACTCAGTTTGAGAGTGATTAGGAATGGGCAATAAATGTTGGCCTTGCCAATGATACCCATACTTCATGATAGAGTAAATAGAACAAAAACGCAATAGGAAATTTTCACACGGCAAGCCCCCTCTAATCACAATGTGCTATCGATCAGATCGTTGTTCCACTTGGGAGGATAATTATTGGCCAAGTCACAAGGGAGTACTCCCCTACTCTGCTTTGAAATGGGGCCAAGGGATGAGTTACATCTGTCTGAGAGAGCAGACATTGGCCTTGGGTTTGAATCCCATCTGAAAGACAACATGTCATCAGCACTTCACTGGTAGCGTCCACCTGGATTATGTATTTAAGACTCTGGAGTGGAACTTGAGCCCACAGTTCTCTGACTCATAGTGTGGTTACCCGCAGAGACACCAGAGGCAAGCCTGGTGTTGTTATCGTCCCAGCATTCACTGCTACTTCCCTGTAGGAGACAACTGATAGCCATCCATTTTTTGGATTAGTGGTGCTGGAAGAGCCCAGCAGTTCAGGCAGCATCTGAGGAGCAGCAAAATCGACGTTTCGGGTAAAAACCCTTCATTAGGAATAAAGGCAGTGAGCCTGAAGCGTGGAGAGATAAGCTAGAGGAGGGTGGGGGTGGGGAGAAAGTAGCATAGAGTACAATGGGTGAGTGGGGGAGGAGATGAAGGTGATAGGTCAAGGAGGAGAGGGTGGAGTGGATAGGTGGAAAAGAAGATAGGCAGGTAGGACAAATCATGGGGACAGTGCTGAGCTGGAAGTTCAGAACTAGGGTGAGGTGGGGGAAGGGGAAATGAGGAAACTGTTAAAGTCCACATTGATGCCCTGGGGTTGAAGTGTTCCGAGGCGGAAGATGAGGCGTTCTTCCTCCAGGCGTCTGGTGGTGAGGGAGCGGTGGTGAAGGAGGCCCAGGACCTCCATGTCCTCGGCAGAGTGGGAGGGGGAGTTGAGATGTTGGGCCACAGGGCGGTGTGGTTGATTGGTGCGGGTGTCCCGGAGATGTTCCCTAAAGCGCTCTGCTAGGAGGCGTCCAGTCTCCCCAATGTAGAGGAGACCACATCGGGAGCAACGGATACAATAAATGATATTGGTGGATGTGCAGGTAAAACTTTGATGGATGTGGAAGGCTCCTTTAGGGCCTTGGATAGAGGTGAGGGAGGAGGTGTGTGCGCAGGTTTTACAGTTCCTGCGGTGGCAGGGGAAGGTGCCAGGATGGGACGGTGGGTCGTAGGGGGGCTTGGACCTGACCAGGTAGTCGCGGAGGGAACGGTCTTTGCGGAAGGCGGAAAGGGGTGGGGAGGGAAATATATCCCTGGTGGTCCAGTCATTCCTAATTTGACCCATATTACACCCCGCCCTGACTATTGCTGAAACTTTCTGAGGCTAATTGTACCAACTCCTCCCACCTTCCCAATCCGCTCTGTCTTGACCTGCTAACTTACCTGAGGGCAGTTAACTCAAGACTGGTTTGGGAAATCCAACACTGTGTCTTTCTGGTGTGCGTTCGTTAGGTGAGAGCTCTCTGTGCACAATAACTGGATGTAGGAACAGCCGAATGCTCTGGGGGTGTTGTTATTTCTCTCTCCGACACAACAGCATTTCTGGTCCGGGACTGTGAGGCAGCTGCGATAATAAATTATATCATTATCAGGGAGGCTGCCCTCTTTGCAGTCTGCAAGATCTCTGGCTCATGTGCTTTCTCTTTCAAAATCTTCACTTGGCTTTTGCAGCTGCCCTGATAAAGGGAAAGTGTTATGGGTCCCGCAAATGCTTAGGGCTAAGGGAATTCGCTGCCAGTCTCATGAGCTAAGGCTCAGTACTTCAAAGAGATGCCGTGTGGAAAACCAGTGCCACAGTCCTGCTTGACGGCCGCCAATTCTGATTGGATGCATACCTGGAGCTACTGTCACATGACTAACAGCCTCTCTCTCTCTCATGCCATGGATTACCCAGCATGCCCATCCTGGCAGTGTCCTGCCTTTCCCATGGCTGATCTGAAAGTCGATTGGATGGTTCTTGACTGTCGGTTTTGGACAGCCTTTCTCATGAGCTGTTTTCAACACTTTCAAAGTTATTTGTGAAAAGTGTTGAAAGAACATCTGCTTAACATAGAACATAGAACTGTACAGCACAGAACAGCTTTTGCAGCTGCCCTGATCAAGGGAAAGTGTTGCGGGCCCTGCAAATGCTGATGTTGTGCTGACCGTTTATCCTACTCTAAGGTCAGACTAACCTACATACCCTACATTTTACTGTCATCCATGTGCCTATCCAAGAGTCGCTTAACTATCCATAATGTCTCTGACTCTACGACCACTGCTGGCAGTGCACTCCACACACCCCCCACTCTCTGTGCAAAGAACCAATCTCTGACATCTCCCCTTGACCTTTCTCCAATCACCTTATAGTTATGCCACCTCATTTCCACCCTGGGAAAAGGTCTTCGCCTATCCACAGCACAGAAGGAGGTCACTGAGCCCATTTGGGCCAGCACGGAGGCTCAGTGCTGCCTCACAGCACCAGGGTCCCAGGTTCAAATCCAGCCTCGGGTGACTGTCGGTGTGGAGTTTGCACATTCTCCCCGTGTCTGCGTGGGTTTCCTCCGGGTGCTCCGGTTTCCTCCCACAGTCACAAAGCTGTGCAGGTTGGGTGAATTGGCCACGCTAAATTGCCCATAGCGTTCAAGGATGTGTAGGTTAGGTGCATTATTCAGGGATAAATGTAGAGTAACAGGGTAGGGGAATGGGTCTGGGTGGGTTACTCTTCGGAGGGTCGGTGTGGACTTGTTGGGCCGAAGGGCCTGTTTCCACACTGTAGGGATTCTATTCTATAAAATGTGCCTGTGCCATTTCTATGATATGGTGCCAGTCCCTTCCCCAGCTGGATCCAGAATGTGAGAGAGAGAGAGAGAGAGAGAGAGAGAGAGAGAATATTACAGGAATATTTTGCGATTGAATCTTTTGTAGATAAGCATAGAATGATGGAACTTTGTCCACCAAGTCCAGACTGACCCTCCAAACAGAGCACCTGGAAGAAACCCACATGGACACAGGGGGAATGTGCATATAGACAGGAGTGGGATTGAACTTGGGTCCCTGCTGCTGTGAGGAATCAGTGCTAACCACTGAGCCACCATGCCACCCATGGTAAATACCGAGTATGCACAGTTCGAGAAATCACCTCGACCGTGAAGCTGTGAGAGGCTGTGAGATGGGGAGGAACCTCTTCACTTCGAGGCTGGTGAACCTTTGGATCTTCTATTCCAGAGGACAGTGGAAGTTCAATCCCCGAACAGGCTAAAGACAGAAATTGATAGAGTTCTGGAGACTAATGTCATGAAGGCATTTTAAGGGATATTATTCCTTCCATTGACTCTGTCTACACTTCCCACTGCCTTGGGAAAGCAGCCAACATAATCAGAGAACCTTCCCACCCTAGTTACACTCTCTTCCATCGAGTGGAAGATGTAAACGTTTGAAAACAGGTCCCAGCAGATTCAAGGAGAGCTTCTTCCCTGCTGTTATCAGACTTATGAATGGACCTCTCATAAATTTGTGTTGATCTTCCTCGGCACCTTCTCTGTAGCTGCAACACTATGGTCTGCATTCTGTTCTATTACCCTGATGTACTTATGTAAGGTATGACTTGTCTGGATAGCATGCAGAACAATACTTTTCAGTGTATCTCGGTACACATGGCAATAATAAATCAAATAATTCAAAGATAATGGGGGAAATGGCCTAGAATGGCAGGGCAGGTTCAATGGGCTGAATGGCCTACTCCAGTTCCTCTGTGATTTTTCCCATCACTCTCCAGTGTTCCGCAAGCCACGTTCACATTAATCCTTTGCACTACCTTAACTAGAAAACAAAGTCAGGATTTACCCCAGTCTTTAATACCCTGCAGTATGTGCAAGGTGTAAAGAGAAGGATGACTTACATTGTCCAAAGGGTTACACTGAATCCAAGTATGTGCTGCCACACAGAGACATAACTGGGTAATTTTTATTATGGATGGATTGGAGTCAAAGTGAGCAGCACAGATGTGTGTGCACACTGTCAGACTGGACTGGGGGCTCTCAGTGAATAAACCTGAGACTATTGTGGGGCCAGGGAAGAACGTTAATGTATCTATGTAGTGCAGCTTTTGTGATCACTCACTTGGTGTGTCTGCCTTCTCCCTCTCGCTTTCTGCCCTGCACCCCCCCCCCCCCACCGTCGCACAGCCAAAAGCGATGACGAAGACTGCATTGGCAAACTGGAGCAGTTGCAGTGCAAAGGAGGGGACGATTCCAAAGATCCCAAGCGACCAAAAAGACCTCGAACTATCCTGACCACGCAACAGAGGCGAGCCTTCAAGGCGTCTTTTGAGGTGTCCTCCAAGCCCTGCAGGAAGGTGAGAGGCAGACAAAGTGTGGGAGGGAGGCCGGAGGGGGGGAAGGGGTGGTGGGTGGGGAAGGGGTTGGAGCTGTGTACTCCGGTTGCTCTGTCACCTGTCCAGATGCCGCTGTCTTCTGGCCCATCTTGAGGTCAGAGGGCAGCCTAGGTGTGAGGTAGCCACCTCCCGCATGGCAGTGCTCCAGGTGAATGTCCGTCGGTGCACCTCTCCTCACCTCGGTTTAAAGTTAGAGGGTGATTTCAAGCCTCAGAACTAGTGGGTGATGAGTGTTGGTGTGACCTGATCCTGACCTCAGCACCCTTGACCTCTTGTGCCATAAGCACAACCCCCAACCCCCCACCTTGGCCAACCCTCTCCATCGTCCCACGATGAGCCAGATGAGGTCGGGAGATTGAACTTCTGCGAAGGTGTGGCAGAGGAAGGAATCGCTCAGTGCGGAGTTGATATGCTGCCGGCCTCCTTCCGCATCCTAATGACTCTTTGAAGCAGGGAAGGGAGAGGCAGAACAAATAAAGACCATCCAGCGCTTCCTTCAGTCACATGTGTTCTGATGTGGATTTGCTAAGGCTAAGTCTTTATCGGGGAGAGGGAGTGGGTGAGGAGGGGTCAATATTGATGATTGTGTGGCAGGTTTACCTCAGGATGAGAAGCCTCAGACAGCCTGGGCATATGTCCACTGGAGTTCAGAACATTGAGATGTTAGATTAGATTAGATTAGATTATTTACAGTGTGGAAACAGGCCCTTCGGCCCAACAAGTCCACACCGCCCCGCCGAAGCGCAACCCACCCATACCCCTACATCTACCCCTTACCTAACACTACGGGCAATTTAGCATGACCAATTCACCTGACCTGCACATCTTTGTGACCTACTTGAAGCCATAGGGGACTTGTCAGAACAGATTTATCCCTTGTGGGACAGACTAGGGCAGACAAATTAAAAATGAGGGTCCTCCTGTTTAAGGCTGAGATGAGGAGGATTTCATTTCCCTCCGAGGATCTCGAGTCTTTGGAGCGCAGTTCCCCAGAGACTGAGGGAAGCAGGGTCATAGGATGGATTTGAGGTGGAGGCAGATCTTTTTGACTATCATGGGGGCGGCGGGGGGGGGGGGGGGGGGAGGTGGGGGTTCAAAGGTTATCAAGGCGGGGCAGAAACATGGAGTCGTGGCCACAGTCAGATCGGCCCTGAATAGGTTCAAGGGGCCGAATGGCCATCGGCTGCCCTGCAATCGCACGTTTGTGTCTTCACATGACTCTTCCTTGTCCTTCACAGGTCAGGGAAACTCTCGCAGCAGAAACAGGTCTGAGTGTCCGAGTTGTGCAAGTCTGGTTTCAGAATCAGAGAGCGAAGGTAAGTCAGGGGCAGGCAGGACTGGACTGGGGCAGGAGAAAGGTGCTGGAGATTAGAGCCTAGATTAGAGTGGTGTTGGAGAAGCACAGCAGGTCAGGCAACATCCGGGGAGCAGGAAAATCGACGTTTCAGGCAAAAGCCCTTCCTAAGGAATGAGGCCGGGAGCCTCCAGGGTGGAGAGATAAATGGGAGGGTGAAGGTAGCTGAGAGTACAATAGGTTCTTGTTGTCTAGAGGAATTAAGGGCTACGGGGAGAACGCTGGCAAGTGGAGCTGAAATGCGCATCAGCCATGATTGAATGGCGGAGTGGACTCGATGGGCCGAATGGCCTTACTTCCACTCCTATGTCTTATGGTCTTATGGTCTTATGGATGGGGGCAGGGATGGTCAGAGAGGAGGGTGGAGCCGATAGGTAGGAAGGAAGATAGGCAGGTGGGACAGGTCATGAGGTGCTGAGCTGGGAGGTTGGAACTGGGGTGAGGTGGGGGAAGGGGAAATGAGGAAACTGGTGATATCCACATTGATGCCTTGGGGTTGAAGTGTTCCGAGGTGGAAGATGAGGCGTTCTTCCTCCAGGCGTCGGGTGGTGAGGGAGCGGCGGTGGAGGAGGCCCAGGACCTGCGTGTCCTCGTCAGAGTGGGCGGAGTAGTTGAAAGGTTGGGCCACGGGGCGTTGGGGTTGATTGGTGCCTGTGTCCTGGAGATGTTCCCTAAAGCGCTCTGCGAGAAGGTGTCTAGTCTCCCCAATGCAGAGGAGACCGCATCGGAAGCAACGGATACAATAAATGACATTGGTGGACGTGCAGGTGAAACTTTGATGGATGTGGAAGGTTCCTTTGGGGCCTTGGATGGAGGTGAGGGAGGAGGTGTGGGCACAGGTTTTGCAATTCCTGTAGTGGAAGGGAGTGAAGCGGGGCAGGGTCTCGCCCCAGAGGCTCTCACAGTGAGAGATGCGTCTCCAGGTTGCTGTGGCAAAGGTGTTGCTTTGGAGGGGTCAAGTGATTGGAGGGTCCTGTGATAAAACATCTGCAAGCAAGTTGCCATCCATTATTCCTGAGGCCCTTCGGAGAGTGGGTGCTGTGACATTGCCTCACCCACAGAGGCTGGCGTGCCAGGGTCTGCCCAGCGCTGCTGGGTGGTCAATATTTTCTTGAGTCCTTCATTTGATGGCAAGATGATTCATTGCCTACTCCTTTGAACTGAGTAGCTTGCTGGGCCTTTTCAGAAGGCAGTGAGAATTCAGTCCCAATTTCTGTGGGTCTGGAGTCACGTGGAGAATAAAAATGGCAGATCTCCTTCCCCGAAGGGCATTAGTGAACCTGACGGGTTTTCACAATTGCCATCATTGAGACTAGTTTATCATTGGCCAGCACAATCCAGAGTCGGTCGCTACGGATACCTAACTGGCTCAAAGCTGAGTACTTGCAGGCTGCAGGCTCAGTTGTACCTGGCAGAGCTCCCTCATAGAGCACAGCTGGGAAGAGGGTAACCAGGGGCATGGTATATTTATGAGTATGGGGTACCCTCCTGGTCAACAGATGCCATGGCCCTCAACTGGGGTCAGCAGGGTCAAAATTGGAGTCAGTTCCAGACGTTAGGAGTTTAAGTTCTGAGGAAAGTTATAGGACATTGGGTTTGCTTCTCTCTGGTCTCTGAGGTTACAAAAGGACATCACCAGTGTTTGATGAGGGTAACTTGTTGTGGTGAAAGTGTCAAGGTCTAGCAGAATGAAGATTCCCGACCAGGAGTGTGGAAGAAGAGAGGATGGAGAAAGCCTTTCTAACAAGGCTGGGAGTGAGGTGGGGATCAGGAAAACAGGATTTCCAGGTTGGGACCGATGTTGGTTAGGTCTAAGGTTTGAGATTTTGACAGCAGAGTGTTGTAACTGTGAGCGAACAGTTAGAACAAAGAAAGAGTCAAGACGTGATTTCGACAGAACCCATCCTGTGTTCTTAATATGGACTCCATAGAGTCATAGAGATGTACAGCATGGAAACAGACCCTTCGGTCCAACCCGTCCATCCCGACCAGATATCGCAACCCAATCTAGTCCCACCTGCCAGCACCTGGCCCATATCCCTCCAAACCCTTCCTATTCATATACCCATCCAAATGCCTCTTAAATATTGGAATTGTACCAGCCTCCACCACATCCTCTGGCAGCTCATTCCATACACGTACCACCCTCTGCGTGAAAAAGTTGCCCCTTAGGTCTCTTTTATATCTTTCCCCTCTCACCCTAAACCTATGCCCTCTAATTCTGGACTCTCCAAACCCAGGGACTTTGCCTATTTATCCTATCCATGCCCCTCATTATTTTGTAAACCTCTATAAGGTCACCCCTCAGCCTCCGACGCTCCAGGGAAAACAGCCCCAGCCTGTTCAGCCTCTCCCTGTAGCTCAGATCCTCCAACCCTGGCAACATCCTTGTAAATCTTTTCTGAACCCTTTCAAGTTTCACAGCATCTTTCCGATATGAAGGAGACCAGAATTGCACGCAATATTCCAACAGTGGCCTAACCAATGTCCTGTATAGCCGCAACATGACCTCCCAGCTCCTGTACTCAATACTCTGACCAATAAAGGAAAGCATACCAAAAGCCTTCTTCAGGCTACGGATCTATCTACAACACCAAGATACGTCTGAGAAGGAGGGATTTAGGAAGTCCACCTCTGTATTTGTGACTTCACTATGAGGTCCTTTAGCTCTCATCTTCACTTCCAACATGCCAACATGTGCCTCCCCAAAACTCTTTCCATTGCTCATCTTAGCTGCTTCCTCCATGTCAACTCAAGTCCAGTCATAACCTATCTATTTGTGACTCCACTTTCAAGGAGCTATGAACCTGCACTCCAAGGTCTCTTTGTTCAGCAACACCCCCGAGGACCTTACCATTAAGTGTATAAGTCCTGCTAAGATTTGCTTTCCCAAAATGCAGCACCTCACATTTATCTGAATTAAACTCCATCTGCCACTTCTCAGCCCATTGGCCCATCTGGTCAAAATCCCATTTTAATCTGAGGTAGCCCTCTTCGCTGTCCACTACACCTCCAATTTTGGTGTCATCTGCAAACTTACTAACTGTACCTCTTATGCTCACATCCAAATCATTTATGTAAATGACAAAAAGTAGAGGGCCCAGCACCGATCCTTGTGGCACTCCACTGGTCACAGGCCTCCAGTTCAAAATGACACTATCATTTTTTGGTTTAACTGGTTTTTATTGGTTTAACTGGTTTTTATTGGCTCTCTGTTCAATAGTGACCTCTTGCTGTGGGGGACAGAGTGAGCCCTCGCTCTGAGGGACAGAGGAACCTCTTGCTCTAGGGGACAGAGTGATTCCTCACTCTGAGGGACAGTGCGACCCCTCACTCTGGCGGACAGAGTGACCCCTCACTGTGGGAGGGACAGTGTAAGTTTGTTTGCTCTCTCTCTGAACAGTAATGCCCTCTCTCTCTCTCTCTCTCTCTTTCACCAGATGAAGAAACTCGCTCGTAGGCAGCAGCAACAACAACAAGACCAGCAGAACACCCAGCGCCTGAATACAGGTTAGAACAGGAACGGTCTCAAACAGTGAGTCTGTCAGAGTGCAAGAGAGAACCTCAGTTCATCCTACAGGGTGGATGACCTTTCACCTTGGCATCACCGTGCCAACTGAGTACCCATCCTGAGGTGGCAGTCTGTCTGATACTGAACCTGAAGGGCCAATGGCACAGACAGCTAGGGAACAACAGGACCAAGGTTACAGAGTCAGGGCAGACTAGGACCCACGGGTGTAAATCAAATGCAGCTCTTTCCATCAAAGTGGGGGTGAGGAAAGGCAGAGGTGAGAGGGTGAAATGTTAGTAAATCTGAGACAACACCAAGATACGTCTGAGAAGGAGGGATTTAGGAAGTCCACCTCTGTATTTGTGACTTCACTATGAGGTCCTTTAGCTCTCATCTTCACTTCCAACGTGCCAACATGTGCCTCCCCAAACTCTCTCCATTGCTCATCTTAGCTGCTTCCTCCATGTCAACTCAAGTCCAGTCATAACCTCCATGACCCTTGATACTTCCACACCAGCTCATTACTCCATGACCCTTGGTATTTCCACGCCAGCTCATTACTCCATGACCTCAGTAGCCACTCACACACCATGCATTTCCGACAGATCTGAAGAAGTCATGTAGAGATGAAAACAAAGTCTCCTGACAATACAGTAGAACTTGCCCTCATGCAGGCTTGAAAGTGAAAATAGAAACTATCCATTAAACCCACTTGAACATTTTAAATCCCATTTGGTACTTAATCTGTTATGAAAGATTTCTGTTCAGGAACTGTAAAGTCACCATAGTCCCAGAGGACTATAGAGCTGCTCTCTCTTTAGAGATGGTGGTGATTTAACCTCAGAGTCACCATGCATCATAAGAGGGGTAATGTTGAGAAGGTGAGACTTCAGTCAGAGCAGGGATTAAACCTGTGCAGTTGGCACAATCTGCATTGTTAACCAGCTGTCTGGTCAACAGAACTAACCTATTAAACGTGCCTTTAAACTGTAAATCAAAACATGGTGTAAACCCTCCCTTCCACTGATGTGTGTTTTGTGCCTTTTGAATTTCAGCCAAGCATTCACGATGCCTTCTGTTCTAATAGCAGCCCTTGAAAAATTTCTACAATTAACTTCAATTGAAACTGCAGAAATGGAGGGCAATTTTCTTTCCCTACCGATACCAGAAAGCTTGTCAATTGAAAACAGTTTATTAAAAGACATTAAAAACAAATCTATAACCCATCGCTTCAACTTTTCCATATTTAAAGGGCTGGAGATACTTTTAAAAACTTCCAATCATGAGACTCAGACAGACCTTTTAACCATGTTTATTATAGAATCACTACAGTGTGGAAACAGGCCATTTAGCTCAACAACTCCACACTGAACCCATTATTCTCCATTCACTCTGACTAATGCACCTAACCTACACATCCCTGAACACAATAGGCAATTTCGCACAGACAATTCACCTAACCTACACATCGTTCGACTGTGGGAGGAAACCCTTGCAGACACGGGGAGAATGTGCAAACTCCACACATACAGTTGCCCGAGGCTAGAATCGAACCCAGATCCATGACATTGTGAGGCAGCAGTGCTAACCACTGAGCCACTGTGCTGACTCTGTCAATTCATGACTCCTTTATTGTGGGTTAAGTCTCTGTAAACAGCAAAAATGAGGTCTGTTTGAAGTCAGCACTATTTTTAAACAACCCCACAAAATTTCCCTCCTGTGTGATTCATGTCCTGCCCTTTTCCTCCTTCTGGCAAAATTAGTATCTGCCAGAAATTAGGACGGTGTTTCTGCATTTGGGCCCCATCCACCATTTTTAATGTCCTCTTGAGTTCAGCCCGAATCTGCAGAAATCTGGCCCTAATGGGGGAGAGTGGGCAGCTTGGATGAGTTGGAGTTTCAATGCTGGGGACAGTCTCCATGTTGTGCGGGGAAAAGTGAGTCTGGGGCTTTCTGGGTCTCGGATCATTGTGAGTAGGAGGCAGGGTCTGGGAGTCTGGGAAAGGGTCTGGGTGCAGAGGGCCATGGCGTGGTCTGTCAGTGGGTGGGAGGAATGTCTGGGTCAGTGGGGAACCTGAGGGTGTCAAGGTGGTGAGAGAATCTGGGTGTGGGGGGGGTGAGTCTGAGAGTCAAGGCTTAGCAGTGTCTGAGTGTGGGGCTGCCTGGGTTGGGGTGTGGGTTGGATAAGGAGCTGTGGGTGTTCTGGTTCTGGGAGTGGCGGGTAGTCTGGAAGGGAACTGGGTATGGGGATTTTCATGCACAGGAAAATCTTGACTGGGGGAGTTTGTTTGTAGGGGGCTGTGGATGGAATATGAGGTTTGGGCTATTTTGTATGTCAGGGTCTCGATCCATTGGGTCAGTTTCAGCTCTTTGATGTCGCAATTTCAACTGAGCCGTTATCTCTGCTGTTTGTCCACGATCCTGCAACCATTCCCATTCAGATACGTCTCTAGTTCCTTTCGCCAAGTTATCACTGAAGACGTTTCAATCAACCCTCTTTGATAGTTTTCTCCAATTCCACTTAGGAGTAAAGGAATAGAAAGTAGAGAAATTAGATTGTCTAAAAAATGTGAAAGAGAATGAACTTTTAAGTATTAACAGGTTACAAGAATTACAAGAGTAGGTCAGAGGCTAGGAATACTGCGGTGAGTCACTCACCTTCTGACTCCCCAAAGCCTGTCCACCATCTACAAGGCACAAGTCAGGAGTGTGATGGAATACTCCCCACCTGCCTGGATGGGTGCAGCTCCAAGAACACTCAAGAAGCTTGACTCCATCCAGGACAAAGCAGCATGCTTGCTTGGCACCACAAGCATCTACTCCCTTCACCACCAGTGCTCAGGAGCAGCCGTGTGCGCTATCTACAAGATGCACAGCAGAAATTCAGCAAAGATACTTCGACAGCACCTTCCAAACCCACAGCCACTTACATCTGGAAGGACAAGGGCAGCACATACATGGAGACATCACCTCCGACTTGGAAATACATCACCGTTGCATCACTGTCACTGGGTCAGGATCCTGGAATTCCCTCTTTTAAGAACATTGTGAGTCTACCTAACGCATTTCAAGAAGGCAGATAACCATCCACCTTCTCAAAGGCAACTATGGATGGGCAATAAATGGTGGCACAGCTAGAGATGCCCAAGTCCCATGAGTGAGTGAAAGAAAGATCCAAGTATCAAGAAGATCCAGGCTCCAGATGGGATGGAGCCTAGGGACACCGAATGGAAAATGCAAAGGCACTGACCACAATCTCCCAATCCTCATTTGACATGGGAGTGGTGCCAGAGGATTGGAGAATTAGACATATTACAACCATGTTTAAAAATGAGCAGAGAGTCAAACACAGCAACTGCAAATCAGTCCATCATCTTCATGACAATGATGGGGAAACCTTGAGAGATTACCATAACCCAAAACTAATTTATTGGTATTTGGAGCCAAATAAATTAATAAATGAAATCAAGAGAAATTTGTTAAAGCAAATTATCTTTGACCAACCTGAGCACATTCTTTGATGAGGGATAATGAGATTCCCTACAGTATGGAAACAGACCCTTTGGCCCAACTAGTCTACACTGACCCTTCGAAGAGTAACCCACCCAGACCCGTTTCCCTCTAACTGATGCACCTAACACTATGGGCAATTTAGCATGGCCAATTTACCTGACCTGCACATCTTTGGACTGTGGGAGGAAACCGGAGCACACCCACGCAAACATGGGGAGAATGGGCAAACTCCACACAGACAGTCACCCAAGGCTGGAATCGAAGCTGGGTCCCTGGTGCTGTGAGGCAGCAGTGCTAACCACTGAGCCACCGTGCCACCCCAGTAGTGTAGCTGATGTTGCGTATGTGGACTTTTGAAAGACATTTCACAAAGTAACACATAAAGGCTTGTTAGCGTTCGCATAGCCCCATTCTTAATGCAGAGGATATAAGGCTCAGTAACAATATTCAGGAAGAGATGCAAAACAGAAAGTTGTTTTTGGAGATGGAGGGTGATATACAGAGCTGTAGACCACTGCACTTTTCCTCCATGTACAAATGACGCGGACATTTGGGGCATCATTTCAAAGTCTGTAGGTGCCTCAAAGCTGAAAATATAGTAAATGACGATGAGATGCAGCAGACACAATGCCAATATGGGCTAAGGAATGGGCAGTAGACATAGGGCAGGTTAGTTTACTGGGGGGGGATATTACTGGAGGGGAGTATGAAGTGAGATGTTTTGAGGGTAGAGGGAGAGGTGTGATCAATAAAATGGCGCAATTTTAAAAGGAATGCTGCAGGAACAGGGAACGCACTCACTGTAAGAGAGAGCCACCAAATCTGGAGTGAAAGAGCTGGTGATAGACTGGGACTGGTGGTGGAGTCTTGCTATCCTTTGTATGGGATTGGAGGAAACCAGTCTCAGTAAGGATGGGACAGTGAGTCCTGGGGCATGTGACAGGCTCAGCTAAAAGGCTTTGAAAAATCAAACTCCCGCGTTTTTATGACTCCCTTGCTCTCCCACTATTCCGCTGCCTTCATTTACTTTCTTGATTCCCTCCTGAAAGTTATATTGCACGTGTTTCCAAGCCCCTGCATTCTAGATCGCACCAGCTCACGGCAAGAATGATCTCTTTCCCCATGTTACAGAGAGAGAGAGAAAGAGAGTGTGTCAAGAAAGGGGCGAGGGCTCCAGCCTTAGAGAGAATCCACTCTCCACTGAACTGAGAAGGTTAAGAGGAAGTTGGATGGAGGTGTTAAACCATGTGTAAGTTTTTGATCATGTAAATCATGGCAAAATTGTTCCGAACAGCAGAGGTTGGGCTTTGAAAGGTGCGGATAATTAGCAAAAGAAGCAGAAGGGAAAAAAGAATAAAGTGTGCAGAGAGCTGTTATCATCTTACGTGGCAGGGAAGCAGATTAATTAAACAGGAAATCAATTGGTTTGTGAGAAGAGTACATTCAGGGGTACAGGACAAAACAGGGAGTAATTGGATAGCTTTATCAGAGCTTTATCAGAGTACAGTCACAGTGGGCTGAAGGGTCTCCCTATTTGCCCTATCATTATAATTCAATGATGACTCATTACCATAAATCTGTGTCTCCTTGTAATCAGCCAGAGGAAAGAGTTACTGTTTGCTTGTTTTTTTGTTAAAACCCCTCCATTAAATCTCCCTTCAGCTTTCTTCGCTCATAGGACAACAGCCCCAAATACTCAAACTTCACCTTGTAACTGAAGTCCCTGGTCCCACTCCTGTGCAACCCTCCTTGACATCCTGCCCAGAGTGATGCCCATGACTGGACACCGACCCTTCAGATGAGGCCTGAGCTAGTGGTTCTAAAAACAAAAGGGTTTTACAAGACTTCCTCATATAAGTATGGAGCTGGATATAATGTGCTGCTGTGTGACATTCATTTCAATTTATTTCTTTTTCTTGTGCAGTCCCAGCGAACAGTTCCAATAACCCTGGAGTGGAAACGATGATGAACCCTTATACAAGCCTGCCTCCACAGCAGCTCCTGGCTATTGAACAGAACGGATATAACACCGATCCTTTCCGACAAGGCCTCACTCCTCCTCAGATGCCGGGAGACCATATGCACCCTTATGGTGACTGCTTCTTTCTCCTATGAGATTTCAGCCAATTTTATTTTTTAAAGAGAGACTCATATTGAATCCCAGAGTAAGAGAATGACCGCTCCCAGTCATGGCAGCACTTTCAATGGAATCGTCATTCCCACTTTTCCAGCCCTGACTCCAAAAGGAAGAAGTGTTCCTATCTATTTTACCCTGACCCCTCGTGATTTTGAACATCTCTGTCAAAACCCCCTTTTCTCTAAGAGTGACAGCCTCTCTGCTACTGACCTATCCGGGCGACTGAAGTTCCTCATCTCTGGAACTAGTCTTTTCTATCTTTTCCACACCCTCTCCAACAGCTTCATGTCCTTCCTCAGTGCAGTGCCGGAACTGGAGGCAAAATTCTAATCGAGGCCTATGTTTTTACACAGGTTATTAGAACACCCTTGCTTTTGTACTGTCCACCCTGATTTCTAAAGCCTAGGATCCCACGTGCTTCGATGGTTTCTCAAACTTGCCCTCTGCCACCTTAAACAAACTATATAATGTCAGGTCCCCCTGCTCCTGTACCCACTTTAGAACTGAACCCTTCATTTTTCTCTTGCCTTTCATTGTCTTTCTCATCAAAAGGAATCATTTTACGTTTAATTTTCATCTACCCATTCTGCCAGCCTATCTATGTTCTTTCATTACCCATCTCACAGTTCCAGTCCTTGTGAAGGTGTGGTGCCTGGAATTGGACTGATCGCTAGGTTCGCACTAATGCTTGCTTAACTTGCAACTTAGCTTCTTGAAAGAGTAGTTGGACAGACTGTCGCCTGAGGATGGAGCTGACGATTAGAGGGGTAGGTGTCGTTTGAGATGACCAAGTAGTAATGAGTCTTGTGTTACCAGGCCTGGGTCAGGAAGGGGAGTCTATCCCGAATGACATTTTGGAGCGATGAAGCCAGTTGAATGCTCTGAAGTATTGATTCGCAATCTTGGGAGATCTCGGTATGTCTGAAGACAACTTCCCTTCAAGGGATCAAATGGTAGATTCGAAGTACAACTGAGAGGAATTTTGACTCTCAACAAAAGAGGGTGTTAAACCTTCAGGGGGAAGCAATAGCCTAGGGATATTATCGGTGGACTGTTAATTTAGAGACCCAGGTAATGACCTGAGGAGCTGGGTTTGAATCCCTCCCATGGCAGATAGTGGAATTTGAATTCAATAAATGTCTGAAATTAAGCATCTAATGGTGACCATGAATTCATTGTTGATTGTTGGGATAACAACCCATTTCACTAATGTCCCTCAGGGTAGGAAACTGCCATCCTTACCTGGCCTGGCCTGTGCGTGACTCCAGACGCACAGTAATGTGATTAACTCTTTTAGGGCAACTAGGGATTGGCAATTAACGCTGGCCTAGCCAGTGATGCCCTTACCCTGTGAATGAAGTTTTTTAAAAAAACAGGTGGGATGTAATGTTTAAAAGTCTACAAACCCAAACTGCTAAGTTGGAGTCAACCAGTTTTGGATTTAATAGAAGAGAATTGGTTGGGTGATGGGGTGGCATTTAAAATCCAACCCCTGTGTATGGATTGCCCATTGGAATACTATAATAAGGACTGTGCACCTCACATTTTAGCTGCATCTTAAACTTAATGCTGGATCCTGTGTTTCCCTGGAAACCTGAGGTGACAGAGAGGGTAACTAAAGAGTTAAATGCCTTTGCTGCACTCCGTGTGAGCCAGGAGGAACAGGAATGCCTCTTGCCAGCCTCCAGGCTAGCTGGTCCTCCTCCCTCCACCGTAATCAGACCCCTGACTCTCAAAAGGACCACTCCGCGCTACTGCTCTCTGACCCTGCCCCCATCACCTCCCAGAGACCACCAACCCCTCCCGCTGATTACCAAATTCCAGTGAGTGATCATTGAACCCCTGTGGCTCAGATCTGTGGCAATCATTCCCTTTGCAACCCCCCACCCCCACCCCCCCCCCCCCCCCAACACTCCATTCCCCCACACCCAGCATAAATGCTGCCCCCTCTAGACTTCACTCTGGTGAAGAGTCATCTAGACTCGAGGCGTTAGCTTGTCCCCTCTCCATAGATGCTGCCTGCCTCGTTGTGATCATTTGTTGTTTTCAGTACAGATTCCAGCATCTGCAGTGACTTGCTCCTACATTGAGAATGTCCTGCAGCAGCTCCTTGCTCCTGGTCTTAATGATGAAGTGGATTAAGCCCTATCTAACCGATGGAAATCTATATCCTTTAGAAACATATAAAATTGCAACAGGACGAGACAGGGCTGGATGTTCCCAATGACTGGGGAGTCCAGAATCAGAGGGGCACAGGATATGAGGTCGGCCATTTCCGAATGAGATGAGGAGGAGTGTCTTCAGCTAGAGAGTGTGAGCCTATGGAGTTCTCTGGCACAGGAAATTGTTGAGGCCAACGCATTGAATATTTTGAAGAAGAAGTCAGATATAATGTTTAGGGCTGAAATGGGTCAGAGAGTATGGGGGAGAAAGTGGGAACAGGGAATGGAGTTGGGTGATCAGTCACGATCATATAGAATAGTGAAGCAGTCTCAAAAGGGCCGAATGGCTGACTCCTCCCCCTATTTTCTGTGTCAGGCCTGGTTCTATGGCTAGTGCTTTCACCTCTGAGTTAGACAGGGATGTGAGTTTTATCTACACTCCAGGACTGTTGCATGCAATACAGGATGATGGTCCAGTGCATTGTCGAGGGTGTACTACATTAGTGGAGTCCCTGCTTTTCAGACAAGACATTAAGCCAAGGCCATATTCGCCCTGTCAGGTGGACACAGCACTAACCAAAGGAAAGCGCAGGAGTTTTCCTTGGACTCCTGGCAAGTAATTCTCCCTCAAACCACTTCCTTTACAAAGGAGCAGGCTAATGTGGTTTGATTCCCACCATGGCAGATGGTGAAATCTAAATTCAATGAAAACCTGGTTAAACCATATAACCACTGACGATTGTTGTAAACACCTATCTGCTTCACTGATGTCATCTAGAAAGTGAAATTTCCCATCCTTACCTGCTCTGGCCTAGGTTTGACTCCAGAGCCAAAGCAATATGGCTGACTCTTAGCTAGCCCTGCTGGACAACGAGGCATGGGCAATAAATGCTGAACAAGCTAGCGATACCCTCCTCCCTCAGAAGAACAAAAGAAAAGACGGATTAACCCAGGCCATTATGAGATTGCCACTTGTGGGATCTTACTTTGTGTGGGTTTACTGCTGCATTGCCACATGACTACACTTCAGGAAGTTTCTCATTGGCTGTAAAACTAGTTTGACCTGTCCTGAGGTCGAGGAAGGCGTTCACTGAATGCAAGTCTTTCCTTTTTGTTGTGGAAGGTGGGTGTGGACGGAGATTGGCGATGGGCTGAATGGCCCCCATTTCGGCGGGGGTTGGTGGGAGGGTGGGGGGGGGGGGGGGGTCGTTTTTTTCCTGTGCTTTCCACTCCTAGTAGCTCACAGTTTAAACATTGTCCTCTCTTCTCTCCTCAGGCAATGAGACCCTTTTCCATGACATGGACAGCGACACATCACTCAACAGTCTCGGCGACTGCCTCCTGGCAACCAATGAAGCGAGCTCCATGCAAGCTCGGATAGGAAACCCCATAGATCGGCTCTACTCCATGCAGAACTCCTACTTTACCTCATGAGGTAGAGCACGCCACCAGTACTGGAAAGAGCAGAGCTGCCCAGGCCCAAGGTCAACAGTTGTCCGAACCGATATCATTTCACAGCTCTACTCAACATCACCCAAAGCAACAGACGAAACCTGGGATCCTACAAGTGCTTGGATTGCGAAACACATTGATAAACCCCCCCACCACCCCCCCTACTCCTGCCACCCGCTATCAGTTAGTCGTGCTGAATGTTTTAGACTGCTGTGGTGAGCCACTTGATGTGCTCCGAATGGTCCACCTCGATCAATGCGAGTAAAATAACGCTCATTCATTTTAAACATCTGATGGCTCATTGAGATGACTCGCACTTAAGCACCCACCCCATCCCCCCACCCCACCCCCACCATCCCCACCTTTTGGAAAGACTGAGCCCGTCTCAATTCTAGTGATTCGTAGATGTCAAAAAAAAAACTCAGACCCAGACAGGGATTGGAGCGCCACGTACCCCTCACAAAACTTTGATCTCACCAGAGGACACCCCGACAGTTCACTCCTTACCGCCCCGATGAAACCAGAGTCAAACCTCTCACACACTAAAAAAAGGTGAGATTGGACAGACGCAGGTGAAAACCTTCGACTCGGGCCAGGGGGTTTGGGGTGTCCGCGGGGAGGGTAAAGGGGTGGCGGTGGAGTGCCGAGGTCCTGCGCCAGCGAGAAACCGGGTTCCGTGCCCCGGGAAACCCAAAGCCAGAACTTTTACCGACTCAATCGGAACGACTTTATAAAAGGTGGCTTCCAATGTCCAGCTTTCACTATTTAATGAAGCACTCGGTGCACTTAAGTTCTGAACCTTCCTGTTCATTGGCCTTCCCTTGTTTGTATCTTGTGTGAGGACGAGTCCTAATGTTGAGCTCTTATTGCGACTTGCAGTTCATAGCAATTAGCCGAAACCACCGTGAACTGTCATGAAGTCTGGAAAGCCCAACCCGAGAAAAGGCTTATGTTGTAAATAACTGCTGTTCTAAGAACTTGTGTTTTTTCAAAGTGCTGGTTATTTAACTGTGAAAGAGAAAACAAAAAGCTGTGATAATGTATTGACTGAAGATCACCCTCCACATTGGCATTGTCACTGCCACCAAACAGGCCTCAGCTAGAGGCACTTAGAAAAACTCACAGGCTATAGGTCAAAGGTCTCTTCATTGTATGCTGTTAGTAGACACTGAATATGTATTGTGCACCCGTTTATTCAAGTGACGTTATTCGTGTTCGAGAGACCCTTCTCACCTGTTGTCGGTTCAAGGCCCAAAACAAGGTTAGACTAGAATCTCACAGACACACCTCTCTCTCCCCTTGTAGCTCAACCCAGCTTCTGAAGTAGAATAAACTGCTGGATGTATGATAAACTGCTGTTGTCAATCTTATCTTGAGGCTCATTTGGGCGTACCATTCACAAACTACACTGGGAGAAGTGACTCTCCTTTTATACTTGGTCGTACTGGGGCCTTGCTTCAAGTTCAAGGTGCCGGCCTCTTGGCTGCTCGTTGCTGGATTGGTAGTTAGGCAGCAACAGTGCCCCCCCCGGGGCCTACAGCTGAAGTGAGCTGAGCTCCAACAGCTACTTGGCAACTGTCTCCGGAAAGTACAGGACTGAGACAGCCTGAAACATCCTCCACTGAAGGAAAAACAACTTTGTATGTGATCCAAAAATCCATCTCTAGGATTGTGAGAGCGCAGGCCTTCAGGAGAGGGCTGCCCTGGACTGGGTGCTGATGGGAGGATAATTACTTGCAGGGCTCTGCAGCCAGTGTCTGAAATGCAGGCCCCAGAAGGATGACCAAGAAGGGAGACCTCAAGAGTCTTTCGACAGGTTTGTGTTGTGCTGGTGGCCATTTTGTTACGAGCGAGCCCTGGTAGCTACCGTGAAGTAGCATTGTGTACAAGGCAGGCTGGTGGCATAGGCCGGAAAAACAATTGGGTCATAGGTGCCCAAAATCCTTCCAGTGCCCATGTCCAGAGCTGCCAACACTGACTTCCTCCCTCAGCGACGCACCAACTCATTGCTTATCATAGTTCAATGGCAAATTCAAAATTGCGAATCGCCTCCCCCCAGCTCCATGCTGAAAACGAGGCTCGATCTTCTCTGTCTTAAGAAGGGGTCTGGGGAGAGAAAGAAATCAAGGTTGCTGGGCTGAGTGCGTCGCTTTGGGACCTTGTCCAGACTCAGATAGGGTGCTGGCCAACTGCCTAGAATGTTAGCGAGTGCAAAGCAACTGTGGATCAAGTGCCCATGACATTGAAGATGACTTATTGACTGAAGAATGATAGCTGGAGTGTTGCTAGGAGTGAGAAAACGAACAGTTGAAAGGTATAGGGCCCACGACTCCATGAAGCCAGGAGCAATATCAGACACGGTGACTCACTCACCTCCAGCTGGAAGCTTTGGTGTGTAAACTGTCTCGTTTAGGTGGCACTCGGTCTCTCCCAGCTGTCCATTTCATCCAGTGAGCCATAGTTACGACCATAAGACTTGGGGAGCAGCAGTAGACCAATCAGCCCATCGAGCCTGCTCCACTATTCAATGGCTGATCTGATAACCTCAACCCAATTCTATTTTCCTGCATTTTCTCCATAACCTTTACTGATCAAAAATCTCTCTATCTCAGCCTTGAACTTACTTAATGACCCAGCCTTGACAGCACTCTGTGGCCAGGAATTCCACATGTACACTATCCCTGAGAGAAGGTATTTGTCCTCATCTTTGTCCCAGATGCTGTCACCCCCTTATTCTGAGATGGTGCCCTCTGGTCCCCGACTCTCCCACAGTGAGAAACAGCCTCTCCACAGCTTCCCTGCTAAGTCCCCCCAAAATCTTAATAAAACAAAAAACAGGCCATGTGTGTGTGTATTTGTCTGTGTGTGTGTGTGTGTGTGTGTGTATTTGTTTGTGCGTGTGTGTGTGTGTGTGTACGTGTGTGTGTGTGTGTGTGTACGTGTGTGTGTACATGGGTCTGTGGGTGTGTCTGTGTGCGCGTGTGTCTGTGTGTGGTGCATACCTGTGTGTGTGTGACTGTGTGTGTGTTTCTGTGTGCATGTTTGTGTGTGCATTTGTGTGTGCCTGTTTGTGAGCATGTGTCTGTGTGTGTGCATGTGTGTGTGTGTCTATGTGTGTGCCTGTGTGTGAGCATGTGTCTGTGTGTGCATGTGTGTGTGTGTCTATGTGTGTGCCTGTGTGTGACTGCGTGTGTGTCAGTGTCTGTGTGCGTGTACGTGTGTCTGTCTGTGTGTGTGTCTGTGTGCGTACATGTGTCTGTGTGTGTGTTTCTGTATGCATGTCTGTGTGTGTGCATTTGTGTGTGTGTGCGTGTCTGTGTGTGTTTGCGCGTGTGTGTTGCTTTGTGTGTGTGCATGTGTGTGTGTGTGTGTACGTGTGTGTGTACGTGTGTGTGCACATCTGTGTGTGTGTCTGAGTGTGTGCATGCACACGCACGAGATGGACATCAGGAGCAGTTTCTCCTTGTCAGCTTCAAAACCTAAACAGTGGGATGCCACAGTTTGGAGGGGACATTAAATACAAGTAAACACTTGGACGTTAATGTCAATGCACCCTCTATAGATCAAAGGCAGGGAGCCCTGGTCATTCCTCATTCCCACAGTGTTATAGCTGTGGAGGAAGTGGCTGTTCACAAGGAGGCTTGTTTGTCACTCTGCTCTTTAAGGAGAAAACAGCATGTGTGTGGATGAGGGACTGGAGTAGGTGTGGCTATGTTGCTGACCTAATGTCGTCTCAAGACTTGGCAATCCAGAGTTCACATCCGGATAGGGGAGAGATCTGCTCCCGTAATCCAGAGTTCAGATCCAGATAGGGGAGAAATTGCTCCCATAATCCAGAGTTCAGATCTGGATAGGGGAGAGATCTGCTTCGTCCAGATAGGGGAGAAATCTGCTCCCGTAATCCAGAGTTCAGATCCAGATAGGGGAGAAATCTGCTCCCATAATCCAGAGTTCAGATCCCATCGAGGTGTTTTGACTGTATTGGCCACAGCCCACGTCATCTCGGAAAATCGATCCAGGTTTCAGTGGAAAATTCCGACCCCGCTCACTGAGGTCCCTGAATGTGCTGTCCTGCCCCAGTCAGATGTATATGTGACTCCAGTCCTTTATGTCTACATGGCTAACCCATCATTGACCTCAGAAAGGACTGAGTGAACTGCTTTTGTCTAGAGGATGGACATTCCAGGCTAATATTGCCAGCAATGCCTGCACCTTGAGAGGGATTTCTCTTGTAAAGTTAGATGCCATTTACTGTGGTCATGGGAAACTACCCACTGCCTATTCTCTACCCCCTTGCTGACCTCAATCTATTGCTGGATGCACCGCTTATCCCAGCACTGCAAGAGAGCTCCCCATCCTCATTGGTCTGTGGTGAGACCTTCTTCAATTGGTCCAAATGGAGCCAGTGCTGAGATTCCTTACTCCAGATCTCTGTCATGTGACCCACACCTCCCTCATCCTTTTTAACACCACCTTCTACTCCTTCCTCCCTGTTTTCCTACTTTCCTGCTCACCACTCCCCCCTCCCTCTTCCCACTCTTCCACTCCCTTCTCCCACCATCCACTCCTCCACTTTCCTCACTTCCATGTCCTCCCATTGGGTCCCTGCCTCATCGCCCTTTCCCTTGCCCTTCTCTCCCTGCTGACCTCTTCCGTGAGGCGCCAAACTCTGTTTAGCATCAAACGGTTGAGCTGAAGGGCCTGTTGCCATGGTGTATGACTCCGTGACCATAATCTGACAATGGGAAGCACTTTAAGGGGAACTGGTGAGTGGAGAGAGTATGGCCAACAATCAGGGAGCAGGGCAAGGAGAGTGTTCATTGGCAGCACGTCCCTTGGGAAAGAAAAGAGGTTTCAACTGGGAAAAGAATTAATACTATCTGAAAGCAAATTTTAACATGGTTAGAATGATTGTGCAGTGGGTTAGAGAATGGTGTAACTTCATAGAATATAGTCCACTTTCTCCCTGTGATTCCCTGTATCATTGTAAATCTCCCACCGTTTTAGTCATTGTCATGTTTATGTAATGCTGTGTTAATAAAATTTTCCAATGTGAGAATAAACTCCATAATGTATACTGACATCTCTCAGTGTTTCACGCAACGGGGAATCCTTTGGCTCATGGAACATTCCAGAAACTAAGGGATGTTTTCTCAGCAACATATTTAATGTAAGGGACTGTCATGTGGCTTGTAGAAAGAATATCTTCTGTACACCATAAAGAAATACCAATGAATGCTGTTGGATCTCTGTTTCTTTTCATTAAACAAGGCCCTCATTTCTCTCGAGCAGGAAGTAGGGGGGACTAACTGTGTGATTGAGTGAGATCTGGAGCGAGTGTGCTCAGGAATCAAATCTCTAGTCTGTCAGTGAGCTAGTGAGACTCAACTGAGTCAGAGGAGGTTAGAGTCTGGTTAGACAAGGGATTCCAAGGTTATCAGGGTAAATGGGAACGCACAATTGGAAACACAAACAAACCAGCCATGATCTTATTGAATGATGTTGCAGGCTTGAAGGGGAGAATGGTCTACTTTTGTTCCTCTTCTGTGTGTTTGTGTGCACATACTATATGGAGGGAGTCTGTCACTGAAATGATGAGGGAGTCTGTCTGTAAGTGAGCAAGATCGTCAGGATGTTTATGAGTTGAGTGTAATCTTGAGTGAATCCATCAGTGAGTGAGTGAAATCTTGTGTGAGTCTGTCAGTGAAAGAGTATGTCAGTGAGTGAGTATGTCAGTGAGTGAGTGTAATCTTGAGTGAGTCTGTCAGTGATTGAGTGTAATTATGAGTGAATCTGTCAGTGAGTGAGTGAAATTTTGAGTGGCTCTGTCAGTGAATGCGTGTAATCTTGAATGAGTTTGTCAGTGACTGAGTGAAATCTGGTGTGAATCAATGAGTGTGGATCACAAGTGAGTCTGTCAGTGAGTGAGTGAAAACCTGAGTCTGTCAGAGTGTAATCTTGAGTGAGTCTCAGTGAGTGAGCGAGTGTAATCTCGAGTGAGTCTGTCAATGAGTGAATGTAATCTCGTGTGAGTTAGTGAGTGAAACCTTAAGTGAATCTGTCAATGAGTGAAATCTCGAGTGAGCCTGTCAGTGACCGAGTGTAATCTCAAAGATATCAGTGAAATCTTGAGTGAGTCTGTCAGCGAGTGAGTTAAAACTTAATGACGTCTATGTTTGAGTCCTTGAGGTTTTGAGCCTGAATGAATTTCACCAAATCGACCTCATGTCCAATCCCTACAGTAGAGTTTGTCTCTTGTTTCTCCTCACTGACATCGGCTTGTCCATGACACTCACCTCTCACTCCCTCACTCTTACTCCTTCTGAATTGTTAACCAGGCAAATTTCCTTCCTGGCCTCTTGTTAACCTCTTCCTATTCCTCAAGCAGCTCACTCCCCTTCTGTCTCTGCCACCCTTTCAAATTGGCCGTCCTCACTCCTCTTCACAATAAACAATTCCCATGACTTGGCATCTGTCCTCAGCTCTTCCACTACTGTGGGCCTCATGCATGTCTCTCTAACCTGTAGGCGAGAGTGTGGTGCTGGAAAAGCACAGCCGGTCAGGCAGCATCCGAGGAGCGGGAGAATTGACATTTTGGTGCATAAGCCCTTCATCAGGGATCGTAGATTTGACTATTCCAGTGATCTTCCAACCCGCTTCCTGTTTCACTTTCCTTCAACCTACATTTATGCAAAACTCTACTGCCGACATCTTAATGCCCAATAATTTCAATTCGCTCATAACTCACCATTAGCCCCTTGGCTCTCCATTTGGCAACCCTTTGATTTTACAATTCTCCTTCTTGTTTTCAAATCTCAAATGGTCTTGTTTCATTCATCTTTCTCCTCTCTCCAACTCTGCGGTCCTTCATGTTTGATCTTTTAAATCTCCTTGACTTTCATTGTTCTCTCAGCTGTCTTGGCCTTACTTCTGAAGTTGTCTTCCTAAATTGGTCAACCTCAGTTTCCTCCTTTAAGTCTTCCCTTAAAATTTATTTCTTTGTCTCAACGTTTGGTCATCCACCCTAACATTAGCTTTTGGGGCTCAGTGTTAACATTTTGCCTGATAATCCCACCGGAAGATGCATTAACGATGCTATATCAATGCAAGTTGAATTGTTACTGTTACAGTCAGTGAGCGAGGCCCCAGTTATATTGGTCAATGAATGAGATCATGGCGTCTGGAATGAGTCAGTGACTGAGTGTGAGAGTTTGGGGAATAATCTATCAGTAGATGATTGTGATTTCAAGAGTGTGAGTGAACAAGTGAGTGAGTGAATGGGTGAGAGTGTGTAAATGTGTGAAAATGTGTGTGAGCAATTCAGAGAGTGAGTGTGTGTGAATAAGCGAGTGTGTGTGAGAGTGTGTGTGAGTTCGTGAGTGTGTATGTGTGAATTAGCGAGTGTGTGAGTGAGTGTGAATTCGTGAGTGTGTGTGAGTGTGAATTAGTGAGTGTGTGTGAGAGTGAGCATGACTGAGCATGAATTAGTAAGTGTGTCAGTGCGAATTAGTGAATGAATATGGATTAATGAGCTTGTGTGAACAACTAACTGTGAGTGAGTGTGAATTAGCGAGAGTGTGTGTGTATGAGATAAAATTAATGAGTATGAATGTGTGACTGTGTGTGTGAGTGTGAATAAATGAGTCTGTGTGAGTGAATTTGAATTACCAAGTGTGAGAGGGTACCTGTGTGAGTGAATGTAAATTTGCAAGTGTATACGAGAGCAACTGCGTGAGTGAGGATGAATAAGCGAATGATATAAATGAGTATGTGTGCATGGGTGACTGTGAGTGTGTGTGAATAAGCAAGTGTGTTAGAGTGAGTGTGAATAAGTGTGTGTGTGTTTATGAGTGATTGAGTGAATATGAATGAGTGAACATATGTGAAGGAGTGTGTGTGAGAGAGTGACTGAGTGAGTGAATAAGTGTGTGTTAATAAGCGAACAACTGAGTGTGAATAAGTGAGTGTGAGTGAATAAGTAAGTCAGAGTGATTGAGGTTGTCGGTGAGGAGGGAGGCTTTGAGGTTTTTAACAAATCAATAGTGTAACATTTTCTGGGCCCTTTGGGACAGATTAGACATTATGATTGGGCAGGATATCAGAGCAGAGGGGATGGGGATGGAAGCTTGCTGTCTTTAGATTGCAATCTGATACCAGCAGGTTTGGTGGGATGGTACTGTGTTTGAATGTGGCAGAAACTGAATTAAATCAATCTATTTGTCAGGCGTTCGACAAAGTTCCCCATGGGAGACTGATTAGCAAGGTTAGATCACATGGAATACAGGGAGAATTACTCATTTGGATACAGAACTGGTTCAAAGGTAGAAGACAGAGGGTGGTGGTGGAGGGTTGTTTTTCAGACTGGAGGCCTGTGACCAGTGGAGTGCCACAAGGATCGGTGCTGGGTCCTCTACTTTTTGTCATTTATATAAATGATTTGGATGCGAGCATAAGAGGGACAGTTAGTAAGTTTGCAAATGACACCAAAATTGGAGGTGTAGTGGACAGCGAAGAGGGTTACCTCAGATTACAACAGGATCTGGACCAGATGGGCCAATGGGCTGAGAAGTGGCAGATGGAGTTTAATTCAGATAAATACGAGGTGCTGCATTTTGGGAAAGCAAATCTTAGCAGGACTTATACACTTACTGGTAAGGTCCTCAGGAGTGTTGCTAAACAAAGAGACCTTGGAGTGCAGGTTCATAGCTCCTTGAAAGTGGAGTCGCAGGTAGATAGGATAGTGAAGGAGGAGTTTAGTATGCTTTCCTTTATTGGTCAGAGTATTGAGTACAGGAGTTGGGAGGTCATGCTGCAGCTGTACAGGACATTGGTTAGGCCACTGTTGGAATAGAGCGTGCAATTCTGGTCTCCTTCCTATCGGAAAGATGTTGTGAAACTTGAAAGGGTTCAGAAAAGATTTACAAGGATGTTGCCAGGGTTGGAGGGTTTGAGCTACAGAGAGAGGCTGAACAGGCTGGGGCTGTTTTCCCTGGAGTGTCGGAGGCTGAGGGGTGACCTTATAGAGGTTTATAAAATTATGAGGGGCATGGATAGGATAAATAGACAAGGTCTTTTCCTTGCGGTGGGGTGAGTTCAGAACTAGAAGGTGTAGGTTTAGGGTGAGAGGGGAAAGATAAAAAAGGGACCTAAGGGGCAACCTTTTCACGCAGAGGGTGGTACGTGTATGAAATGAGCTGCCAGAGGAAGTGATGGAGGCTGGTACAGCATTTAAAACATTCAGATGGGTATATGAATAGGAAGGGTTTAGAAGGCTATGGGCCAAGTGCTGGCAAAAGCGACTAGATGGGGTTGGGATATCTGGTTGGCACAGACGAGCTGGACTGAAGGGTCTGTTTTTGTGCTGTACATCTCTATGACTCTCTGACTCTAATTGGCAGCCATTTTACAGGGACCATTGAATAGTTCAGTAATTTGCACATATTATAGCTCAGATCACTACAGAGATGACAATAATTGGCAAGTGTGAGAACGATTTTACGCACACCACTTTTAAAATGGCTGCTCCGTGCTGTAGTGCCAATTTCCACCTTTTTATTTGTTTGGTTCTCTTGGAGTTCACACCCAGACGTAACCAATCAAGCACAGTGAGTATCATTAGTAAACAGACACACATAAAGAAAAACAGAACTACTGGAACCAATCAGAACTACTGGCCTCAGAGTTTTACTCAGAAAGAGGAGGCTGCAAGTCCCTGTGAGTTCAGGGTTAGCTTTGCCTGGCAGCCAAGACAAGTGCCAATGGGGCATGCCATTGCATGGGGCAACCCAGGCCCTGGCAGTGAAGCGGGGAAAGGGGCCAGCTCTCCAGGCTGTGCTGCCAGACTCTCATCTACGCGATCACGGAGAAACCAAGAGTTCAACTACCCTGGCTCTCACTCATGCAACACTCCTGCGTGAGGGACCAGGAGGGGGCTGAGGCAGTGGGTCAAGGAAGCAGGAGAAGGTCTCGAGAGCAGAGTCCCCGCCTTAGGGGCTGGATAATCAGAGACATGGCTACCGTCAGCGTCCCTGGAGACCGTATCTCTGCAAAGAGGCTGCTGCAGACTGAGCTGTGCCCCAGGGACAGTGATGTGCCTGTGATCCAGGAGGCCACTGAGATGCTGAACCCCTGGGATCCACTGCACGTGCATGTGGAATTTATTGCCAAAGGATGCATCAAAGTAGAGTCGCTGATGCCATTTTGGTGAGCAGGTGGGCATCTTCACAGATCCAGGCTGTGTCAGAGCCACAGGATTGAGAGGGCTCTTCAGATATACACAACAATAAGTACAGAACACAAAGAAAAAGTTAGAACACAATTGTGCGTAAGTATGGGATCTTACATTTGTACACATAGTCTAGGTAATAAACTTCAAGTCATTTGTCATAACAAATATCCAGCTATTGTGGCATATGTTACACTTCTACAGGGATGCACTTGGACTATTTAGGGGCAATCGCCAACAGGCACAAGCCAGCCCCTTCCTATTCATTCACTAACAGTGCTCCCACTCAATCCCATTCATTCACAAACAGCATTCGCACTCAATCCCATTCCTTCACCAACACCAGCGCTCCCACTCTTTCCCATTCATCGACCAACATCAGTGTTCTCACTCAATCCCATTCATTCACCAACAACAGCACTCCCACACATTCCCATTCATTCACCAACAACAGCATTCCCACTCAATCCCATTCATTCACCAACAACAGAACTCCCACACATTCCCATTCATTCACCAACAACAGCACTCCCACTCAATCCCATTCATTCACCAACATCAGTGTTCCCACTCATTCCCATTCATTCACCAACAACAGCACTCCCACACATTCCCATTCATTCACCAACAACAGCACTCCCACTCAATCCCATTCATTCACCAACAACAGCACTCCCACTCTTTCCCATTCATTGACCAACAACAGCACTCCCACTCAATCCCATTCATTCAGCAACAACAGCGCTCCCACACATTCCCATTCATTCACCAACAACAGCATTCCCACTCAATCCCATTCATTCACCAACAACAGCACTCCCACTCAATCCCATTCATTCACCAACAACAGCGCTCCCACTCAATCCCATTCATTCACCAACACCAGCGCTCCCACTCTTTCCCATTCATTCACCAACACCAGCGCTCCCACTCTTTCCCATTCATTGACCAACATCAGTGTTCCCACTCATTCCCATTCATTGACCAACATCAGTGTTCCCACTCAATCCCATTCATTCACCAACAACAGCACTCCCACTCTTTCCCATTCATTGACCAACAACAGCACTCCCACTCAATCCCATTCATTCAGCAACAACAGCGCTCCCACACATTCCCATTCATTCACCAACAACAGCATTCCCACTCAATCCCATTCATTCACCAACAACAGCACTCCCACTCAATCCCATTCATTCACCAACAACAGCGCTCCCACTCAATCCCATTCATTCACCAACACCAGCGCTCCCACTCTTTCCCATTCATTGACCAACATCAGTGTTCTCACTCAATCCCATTCATTCACCAACAACAGCGCTCCCACTCAATCCCATTCATTCACCAACAACAGCGCTCCCACTCAATCCCATTCATTCACCAACAACAGCGCTCCCACTCTTTCCCATTCATTCACCAACATCAGTGTTCCCACTCAATCCCATTCATTCACCAACATCAGTGTTCTCACTCAATCCCATTCCTTCACCAACACCAGCGCTCCAACACTTTCCCATTCATTGACCAACACCAGCGCTCCCACTCTTTCCCATTCATTGACCAACATCAGTGTTCCCACTCATTCTCATTCATTGACCAACATCAGTGTTCTCACTCAATCCCATTCATTCACCAACAGCGTTCCCTTTCATTCACCAACAATAGCACTCCCACTCAATCCCATTCATTCACCAACACCAGCGCTCCCACTCTTTCCCATTCATTCACAAAAATCAGTGTTCCCACTCATTCCCATTCATCGACCAACATCAGTGTTCTCACTCAATCCCATTCATTCACCAACAACAGCACTCCCACTCTTTCCCATTCATTCACCAACAACAGCACTCCCACTCAATCCCATTCATTCACCAACACCAGCATTCCCACTCAATCCCATTCATTCACCAACACCAGCGCTCCCACTCTTTCCCATTCATTGACCAACATCAGTGTTCCCACTCTTTCCCATTCATTGACCAACATCAGTGTTCTCACTCAATCCCATTCATTCACCAACAACAGCACTCCCACTCAATCCCATTCCTTCACCAACACCAGCGCTCCCACACTTTCCCATTCATTGACCAGCATCAGTGTTCACACTCATTCCCATTCCTTCACCAACACCAGCGCTCCCACACTTTCCCATTCATTGACCAGCATCAGTGTTCACACTCATTCCCATTCATTCACCAACAACAGCGCTCCCACTCTTTCCCATTCATTGACCAACATCAGTGTTCCCACTCATTCCCATTCATTGACCAACAACAGCGCTCCCACTCAATCCCATTCATTCACCAACAACAGCGCTCCCACTCTTTCCCATTCATTGACCAACATCAGTGTTCCCAATCATTCCCATTCATTCACCAACAACAGCATTCCCACTCAATCACATTCATTCACCAACAACAGCATTCCCACTCAATCCCATTCATTCACCAACAACAGCACTCCCACTCAATCCCATTCATTCACCAACAACAGCATTCCCACTCAATCCCATTCATTCACCAACAACAGCATTCCCACTCAATCCCATTCATTCACCAACAACAGTGCTCCCACTCTTTCCCATTCATTCACCAACAACAGCATTCCCACTCAATCCCATTCCTTCACCAACAGCACTCCCACTCAATCCCATTCATTCAACAACAGCACTCCCACTCAATCCCATTCCTTCACCAACAGCACTCCCACTCAATCCCATTCATTCACCAACAACAACACTCCCACTCTTTCCCATTCATTGACCAACAACAGCACTCCCACTCAATCCCATTCATTCACCAACAACAGCATTCCCACTCAATCCCATTCATTCACCAACAACAACACTCCCACTCAATCCCATTCATTCACCAACAGCACTCCCACTCAATCCCATTCCTTCACCAACAGCACTCCCACTCAATCCCATTCCTTCACCAACAGCACTCCAACTCAATCCCATTCATTCACCAACAACAGCACTCCCACTCTTTCCCATTCATTCACCAACAACAGCACTCCCACTCAATCCCATTCATTCACCAACAACAGCATTCCCACTCAATCCCATTCATTCACCATCAACAGCACTCCCACTCTTTCCCATTCATTCACCAACAACAGCACTCCCACTCAATCCCATTCATTCACCAACAACAGCATTCCCACTCAATCCCATTCATTCACCAACAACAGCATTCCCACTCAATCCCATTCATTCACCAACAACAGCGCTCCCACTCAATCCCATTCATTCACCAACAACAGCATTCCCACTCAATCCCATTCATTCACCAACAGCGTTCCCTTTCATTAACCAACAATAGCACTCCCACTCAATCCCATTCATTCACCAACAACAGCATTCCCACTCAATCCCATTCATTCACCAACAATAGCACTCCCACTCAATCCCATTCATTCACCAACAACAGCATTCCCACTCAATCCCATTCATTCACCAACAGCACTCCCACTCATTCCCATTCATTCACCAACAACAGCATTCCCACTCAATCCCATTCATTCACCAACAACAGCATTCCCACTCAATCCCATTCATTCACCAACAACAGCACTCCCACTCAATCCCATTCATTCACCAACAACAACACTCCCACTCAATCCCATTCATTCACCAACAGCACTCCCACTCAATCCCATTCATTCACCAACAGCACTCCCACTCAATCCCATTCATTCACCAACAACAGCATTCCCACTCAATCCCATTCATTCACCAACAGCACTCCCACTCAATCCCATTCATTCACCAACAACAGCATTCCCACTCAATCCCATTCCTTCACCAACAGCACTCCCACTCAATCCCATTCATTCACCAACAGCACTCCCACTCAATCCCATTCATTCACCAACAACAGCATTCCCACTCAATCCCATTCATTCACCAACAACAGCATTCCCACTCAATCCCATTCCTTCACCAACAGCATTCCCACTCAATCCCATTCATTCACCAACAGCACTCCCACTCAATCCCATTCCTTCACCAACAGCATTCCCACTCAATCCCATTCATTCACCAACAGCACTCCCACTCAATCCCATTCATTCACCAACAACAGCATTCCCACTCAATCCCATTCATTCACCAACAACAACACTCCCACTCAATCCCATTCATTCACCAACAACGGCATTCCCACTCAATCCCATTCATTCACCAACAGCACTCCCACTCAATCCCATTCATTCACCAACAACAACACTCCCACTCAATCCCATTCCTTCACCAACAGCACTCCCACTCAATCTCATTCATTCACCAACAACAGCACTCCCACTCAATCCCATTCATTCACCAACAACAGCACTCCCACTCAATCCCATTCATTCACCAACACCAGCGCTCCCACTCAATCCCATTCATTCACCAACAACAGCATTCCCACTCAATCCCATTCATTCACCAACAACAACACTCCCACTCAATCCCATTCATTCACCAACAGCACTCCCACTCAATCCCATTCCTTCACCAACAGCATTCCCACTCAATCCCATTCATTCACCAACAGCACTCCCACTCAATTCCATTCCTTCACCAACAGCACTCCAACTCAATCCCATTCATTCACCAACAACAGCACTCCCACTCTTTCCCATTCATTCACCAACAACAGCACTCCCACTCAATCCCATTCATTCACCAACAACAACACTCCCAAACAATCCCATTCATTCACCAACAGCACTCCCACTCAATCCCATTCATTCACCAACAACAGCATTCCCACTCAATCCCATTCATTCACCAACAGCACTCCCACTCAATCCCATTCATTCACCAACAACAGCATTCCCACTCAATCCCATTCCTTCACCAACAGCACTCCCACTCAATCCCATTCATTCACCAACAGCACTCCCACTCAATCCCATTCATTCACCAACAACAGCATTCCCACTCAATCCCATTCATTCACCAACAACAGCATTCCCACTCAATCCCATTCATTCACCAACAGCACTCCCACTCAATCCCATTCCTTCACCAACAGCATTCCCACTCAATCCCATTCATTCACCAACAGCACTCCCACTCAATCCCATTCATTCACCAACAGCACTCCCACTCAATCCCATTCATTCACCAACAACAGCATTCCCACTCAATCCCATTCATTCACCAACAACAACACTCCCACTCAATCCCATTCATTCACCAACAACGGCATTCCCACTCAATCCCATTCATTCACCAACAGCACTCCCACTCAATCCCATTCATTCACCAACAACACTCCCACTCAATCCCATTCTTTCACCAACAGCACTCCCACTCAATCTCATTCATTCACCAACAACAGCACTCCCACTCAATCCCATTCATTCACCAACAACAGCACTCCCACTCAATCCCATTCATTCACCAACACCAGCGCTCCCACTCAATCCCATTCATTCACCAACAACAGCATTCCCACTCAATCCCATTCATTCACCAACAACAACACTCCCACTCAATCCCATTCATTCACCAACAGCACTCCCACTCAATCCCATTCCTTCACCAACAGCATTCCCACTCAATCCCATTTATTCACCAACAGCACTCCCACTCAATCCCATTCCTTCACCAACAGCACTCCAACTCAATCCCATTCATTCACCAACAACAGCACTCCCACTCTTTCCCATTCATTCACCAACAACAGCACTCCCACTCAATCCCATTCATTCACCAACAACAGCATTCCCACTCAATCCCATTCATTCACCAACAACAGCACTCCCACTCTTTCCCATTCATTCACCAACAACAGCACTCCCACTCAATCCCATTCATTCACCAACAACAGCATTCCCACTCAATCCCATTCATTCACCAACAACAGCATTCCCACTCAATCCCATTCATTCACCAACAACAGCATTCCCACTCAATCCCATTCATTCACCAACAGCGTTCCCTTTCATTAACCAACAATAGCACTCCCACTCAATCCCATTCATTCACCAACAACAGCATTCCCACTCAATCCCATTCATTCACCAACAATAGCACTCCCACTCAATCCCATTCATTCACCAACAACAGCATTCCCACTCAATCCCATTCATTCACCAACAACAGCGCTCCCACTCAATCCCATTCATTCACCAACAATAGCACTCCCACTCAATCCCATTCATTCACCAACAACAGCATTCCCACTCAATCCCATTCATTCACCAACAACAGCACTCCCACTCAATCCCATTCATTCACCAACAACAGCATTCCCACTCAATCCCATTCATTCACCAACAACAGCACTCCCACTCAATCCCATTCATTCACCAACAACAGCACTCCCACTCAATCCCATTCATTCACCAACAGCACTCCCACTCAATCCCATTCATTCACCAACAGCACTCCCACTCAATCCCATTCATTCACCAACAACAGCATTCCCCCTCAATCCCATTCATTCACCAACAGCACTCCCACTCAATCCCATTCATTCACCAACAGCACTCCCACTCAATCCCATTCATTCACCAACAACAGCATTCCCACTCAATCCCATTCCTTCACCAACAGCACTCCCACTCAATCCCATTCATTCACCAACAACAGCATTCCCACTCAATCCCATTCATTCACCAACAACAGCATTCCCACTCAATCCCATTCCTTCACCAACAGCATTCCCACTCAATCCCATTCATTCACCAACAGCACTCCCACTCAATCCCATTCCTTCACCAACAGCATTCCCACTCAATCCCATTCATTCACCAACAGCACTCCCACTCAATCCCATTCATTCACCAACAACAGCATTCCCACTCAATCCCATTCATTCACCAACAACAACACTCCCACTCAATCCCATTCATTCACCAACAACAGCATTCCCACTCAATCGCATTCCTTCACCAACAGCACTCCCACTCAATCCCATTCATTCACCAACAACAACACTCCCACTCAATCCCATTCCTTCACCAACAGCACTCCCACTCAATCCCATTCATTCACCAACAACAGCACTCCCACTCAATCCCATTCCTTCACCAACAGCACTCCCACTGAATCCCATTCATTCATCAACTGCAGTGCTCCCTCTCAACTGCATTCATTCACCAACAGGAGCGCTCCCACTCATTCCCAATTATTTATCAACTGGAATGCTCCCACTCGCTCTCTATGCAACTTCTCCTGGGATGGAACTGACATTCTTCATTGGACTCGGAAAGCTTTTCTTTTCACCACCTCACCCTCTCGGAGGCGGATGGCTGTGGGCAAGAGCGGGCCACTGAGGACATGACAATACCCCGGTGTGAGGAGACCGCTTGGTGTTGAACACTTATCTCAAGTAGGGCATTGGTTTGGCACTGCAATCAATCCAGTGGATATTTTTAGCACCGCTCGGCTTTAATTTGATTTATTGTTGTCACACTTAACTAAGTATAGTGAAAAGTTTTGTTTTGTGTGGAGTATAGGCAGATCACAGCAAACAAGGACATACCGATCATTGGGTTTTTGGACAATGAAGCATATAAGGTTATGACTGCACAAGAGGTGCACAGAAGCAAGGTCAACATTAGGTTTGAAACTGGGGAGGCCCAGTCGGCCGTCTAATAACTGCAGGGAAGAAGCTGTTCTTGAACCTGTTGGTGCATGTTTTCAAGCATTCCGAATCTACTTCCCGACAGAAGAAGTTGGAAGAGATGGTGGGAGAGGGTCTATGGTGATATTGGCAGCCTTTCCACACCAATGAAGGGTGTCGATGGAGTCCATGGCTGGGAGGTTGGCCTCTGTGATGGTCAGGGCTGTGCACACAACTCTCTGTAGTGTCTTATGGTCCTGGGCAGGGCCATTGCTGTACCAAGCCATGATGCTCCCAGATAGAAAGGTGCATCTGTAAAAGTTGGTGAGGGTCCTTCAGGACATGCCGAATTTCCTAAGCCACCTGAGGAAGAGGAGACGCTGTTGTGGTGAGGTCTCATGTGTCCTGGTAGTCTGTTGTGCTTGCACTGGGAGACTGGAGTGGGGAGGTGCTGTCGTACAATGAGGACATCCCAAGTTCTCCCTCAATGAGGGTATGGGGCTGACCAACTAGGTGTTGCAGCACTGCAGGCAGTGAGTCAGACTTGGGACCCAGGAATAAATAAGTGTTGGCCCCATATCAGTAAAGGTGCAGCTTTCTCTTGGTCGACTGTCACCTCCTAAATTTACCACCCCCAACGCTCTGCATATGACATCAAAAGTGAAGCATTGAACCCACACAGTGTGGATCCTGACGAGGGAGCTAGTCGCATTGGGCTCCCAAAGGGGTTAGGGGCACACAGTCATTCATTAGAACCAGGAGTCTGGAGCTTCACAGTCTCTTTGCCCATGAGCCCATGCTCTGACACGATGCTCCTTTGTTGCCGTGGCTACTGAAGGCATTGGTGTCCCCCGGCAGAGGAGCTGCAGTCTACGGCAGGTGGGTGAGGATTCAGGAAATGCGCCCAGAATTCCCTGCGCATCCGCAGATAGGCCAGAGCTGTGGCAGAATCTGTCTGGAGGGGGTCTGCAGGGTAGTGTTTACCCTCAGAGCGCTCCCTCCATCTCACAGGAGCCTCTCAGTCATCTTCACCCACGCCCCTTCACACAACGTCTTCGTTGAGCAGATTGAGCTGTAAGTGATCTATGTATGTGCTGATCAGAAGTGTTAGCCGAGGGATACATATTGGGCCCAAACATCAAGGAGAACTGCCTTGTTCCTCTTCAAAATATTGCCAAAAGATCTTTGGTGAGGTTTTGTGGCTATGCACTTGCTGACGGCTTCCTGACAATCAACTGAAGCAGCCTGGATGGGTGTGATCAAGCTCTCGTAGAACCTGGATTTTAGCTTTCAGCAGTTGCTGGGCTCTTGAAGCTCGTGAAGGCTGGGGGTTCACTTCCTGCTGCTGGGGTTGCACGTGAGACAATTTGTTTTCTGAATTTGCCTTTTGCCAAGGGTGTATTATGGGATATTGGAACAGTTAATTAGTAATAGTTAGTGTATCGATTATTCTATTAAGTTTTCCAACAGAGTTAAATTATTCCAATTCCTTCTTTCGTTTGTTGCATTTTAGCTACAGTGGATGAATAAAGTGTGTTTTGCCTTAAAGCTGGTACTTTGACCACTCGGATTGCATCTGGAACCCAACACCTTACAGTTACCTTTAAAATGAGAAAAAAAGGTTGGGGGCTAGATTGTCTTCTGACTCTTTTGAGGTGGTTTGGTCTGCTCCACAGCAGATGGAAGGGAGCTGGAAGGGATAGTATTCATCTGATTCAATCTGGGACCAATGTCCCAGTGAATCAAATAGCTCAGATGGATTTAAATTAGAGGCAGAGCGTTCAGGGGAGGGGAAGTGTAGACTTACAAAACAAGCAGATATGGTGGAAACGCAGAACAGCTAATTATCTAGTCAAGCACCGTGAACAGTTTCGAACCCCTTATCGAAGGAAAGATACACTGGCATTCAGGACTGTCCAGAGAAGGTTCACCAGACTGATACTAGGTGTGTCTTATGAGGAGAGGTTTTGTAAACTGGGTTTGTACCCGGTGGAGTTTAGAGGCAGCTTTATTGACACAGACAAGAGTTTTAGGTGACTTGACAGGGACAGGTTGTTTCCCATTGTAGGAGACTCTAGGATGCGGAGGGCTATAAAAGTTGAGTTGTTGAGTATAGTCAAGACTGAGATAGAAAGACTTTTTTAATTAGGAAGGGAGCCAAGGGAGCTGAGGAAAAAGTAGGAAGGTGGAGTTGAGGATTATCAGATCAGCTGTGAATGGTGGAGCAGACTCGATGGACTGAATGGCCTCCTGCTGCTCCTACATCTCCTAGAAACAGGAAATATTGTTTCCTGATGTTTAAAGGTGCTGGAGAAATGTTAATAAAGCTTCACTGGTCGAGTTGAAAAATGAATGCTCTCCCCTGAGACGTTACAAGCAGAATGAACTAAGACGCTGATGGGTTCAAGCAGCTGTGACTGAGACATGACGAAATGCAGAGTGACCCTGGGAAAAGGTTTCAGCACAGGAGCAGTCAGATTGTGGGATCTGTCACTCTTGTAGCTCATGTGAGCTGGCAGCATCAAAGGGGCTTCAGACAACTTTGCCGATCGAGGGAAACAGTGAGGCATCAGCAGAGGGCTTCAATCAGACTCCAGTTCTGAAATCCTCAACTTGATGGAAGCGATGGTCTATTCATAGTGCTCACTCCCTTCCCAGACCCAACAAGTTATGGGGCAGAAAATACCAAGAGAAGGCAAAAATGAGAAGAATCCTGGGTGTAAAATTTCAATGTGAACTGGGACTCAGCAAAAAACCTAACCTGGCTGTAGTACAACAGGATAAGCAAACAGAAACTGCAGTCCGTGAAATAAAACCATGATAACACAATACCAGAAACAATAGACGATATCACTAACAACTATGAAGATCAATGATGCCTCTTGGAAAAGTCTCTTTCATGAGATCGGGATGTTTCAACAAATTACCTACACAATATTGAAACTCATATAGGCTCATTTCCTATTGTAAATGATTAAATGTCCTTTTCGGAAAGGAGGGGAAGGTTCTGAGCGTACTTTACCTTAATGCAAGCTCCCCTTTAAGGACTCTGTGTGATCTGTGTATACAATGTTGAATTACTTCAGGCAGACTGGACACACGTTTTGTTTTCTGTACTGTCTGCTTCATAGCTTATGAAGTGCTTTAATGTGTTAAATAACTAATCCAGGGAGTTAACCGATCTCTGACAAGCCATTGATCATGAGACCATTATCATTGTTAAAGAATCTGACATAATACCTACAGATGTGTGCCGTCAAAATGTGCAGTTGTGAATTGAGCTTGCAAAGTAATAAAAATGCTGTATTTGTTAAGGATTTTTCAAAACAATATTGCTTTATTGAGTGTTTGGGATCTAACTTTGTAGTCTCGCAAGCACTACACTTGGCTCCAAGGTAGTGTTTCTGTGAATACTCTTCATTTACAGCAACATAGATGCAGACAATCTCCTTGATTCTCATAAAGCTTCTACTTGCTTCCAGTTCTCTCTAGATGTGACAATGTTATTGTCATTACACGCCCTCAGTGCTTTCATTCTGCTGGTTTACATTACTCTATAAACATCACTATTACAGACAGATATAGATAGCTTAAGTGAGTGGGCAAAGGTCTAACAGAAGGAGTACAATATTGATCAATGAGAGGCCTTCCATTTTGGTAGAAATAGCACCAAAATGGACTATTATTTTAAAAAGTGAAACATTGAGGCATGCTACTGTGCAGAGGGATCTGGGTGACCTTGTGCATGAATCACGAGTTGGTTTGCAGATGCAGCAGGTAATTAGGAAAGCAAATGGAATATGGTCCTTCATTGCTAGAGGGATGGAGTTTAAGAGCAGGGATTTATGCTGGTATAGGATGCTGGTGAGACCACACCTGGACTACTGTGTACAGATTGATCTCCTTACTTGAGAAAGGATGTACTGGCACTGGAGGGGGGTGCAGAAGAGATTCACTAGATTGATTCTGGAGTTGAGAGGATTGGTTTATGAGGAGAGATTGAGTAGACTGGGATTATACTCAGGTAAAAACAATGACTGCAGATGCTGGAAACCAGCTTGGAGGCCCCCCACTGTCTGAGGGGAACACAAGCCCTGCTCATGACTCTACCCCCATTCCCCCCACCACCACACCCACTCCAGTTACCGGTTCCGCCCCCACTCCCAGCTCCACACCCACACCGGGTCCCAGCTCCCAGCCCTGCCGAGTTTTCATCATCCCTCCAGACCTTCCCCTCACTGGCACCACTCCCCACCTCTTCCTCCGCTGCATTGGTGACTGCATTGGTGCCACCTCGTGCTCCCGCGAGGAGGTTGAGCAATTCATCAACTTCACCGACACATTCCACCCTGACCTTAAATTCACCTGGACCATCTCTGACACCTCCCTCCCCTTCCTAGACCTCTCTATCTCCATTAATGACGACCGACTTGATACCGACATTTTTTACAAACCCACTGACTCCCACAGCTACCTGGATTACACCTCTTCCCACCCAACCTCCTGCAAAAATGCCATCCCGTGCTCCCAGGAGGACCAGTTCCACCACAGAACACACCAGATGGCCTCCTTCTTTAGAGACCGCAATTTCCCTTTACACGTGGTTAAAGATGCCCTTCAACGCATCTCGTCTACATCCCACACATCTGCCCTCAGACCCCACCCCTCCAACCGTAACAAGGACAGAACGCCCCTGGTGCTCACCTTCCACCCTACCAACCTTCGCATAAACCAAATCATCCGCCGACATTTCCGCCACCTCCAAACAGACCCCACCACCAGGGATATATTTCCCTCCCCACCCCTTTCCGCCTTCCGCAAAGACCGTTCCCTCCGTGAGTACCTGGTCAGGTCCACGCCCCCCTACAACCCACCCTCCCATCCTGGCACTTTCCCCTGCCACCACAGGAATTGCAAAACCTGCACCCACACCTCCTCCCTCACCTCCATCCAAGGCCCTAAAGGAGCCTTCCACATCCATCAAAGTTTTACCTGCACATCCATCAATATCATTTATTGTATCCGTTGCTCCCGATGTGGTCTCCTCTACACTGGGGAGACTGGACGCCTCCTAGCAGAGCACTTTAGGGAACATCTCCGGGGGACACCCGCACCAATCAACCACACCGCCCTGTGGCCCAACATTTCAACTCTCTCTCCCATTCTGCCGAGGCCATGGAGGTCCTGGGCCTCCTTCACCGCCGCTCCCTCACCACCAGATGCCTGGAGGAAGAACGCCTCATCTTCCGCCTCGGAAAACTTCAACCCCAGGGCATCAATGTGGACTTTAACAGTTTCCTCATTTCCCCTTCCCCCACCTCACCCTAGATCCAAACTTCCAGCTCAGCACTGTCCCCATGACTTGTCCTACCTGCGTATCTTCTTTTCCACTTATCCACTCCACCCTCCCCCCACCCCGACCTATCACCTTCATCCCCTCCCCCACGACCTATCACCTTCATCCCCTCCCCCACTCACCTATTGTACTCCATGCTACTTTCCCCCCACCCCCACCCTCCTCTCACTTATCTCTCCACCCTTCAGGCTCTCAGCCTGTATTCCTGATGAAGGGCTTTTGCCTGAAACGTTGATTTTGCTGCTCCTCGGATGCTGCCTGAACTGCTGTGCTCTTCCAGCACCACTAATCCAGAATGGGATTATACTCATTTGAATTTAGAAGAATGAGGGGAGATATTTTAGAAACATATAAAATTATGAAGCGAATAGAAGCAGGGAGGTTGTTCCCACTGGTGGGTGAAACTGGAACAATGAGGGGCATTGCCTCATAATCAGAGGGAGCAGATTTAGGACTGAGCTGAGGAGGAACATCTTCATCCAAAGACTTGTGCATCTGTGGAATTCCCTGTCCAGTGAAGCAGTTTAGGCTTCCTTGTTGAATGTTTTTAAGGCACAAATAGAGAGCTTTTTGAACAGTAAAGGAATTAAGGGTTAAGGTGCGAGGGTGGGTAAGTGGAGCTGAGTCCACAAAAGGATCAGCCATGATCTTATTGCATGATGGAACAGGCTCGAGGGGCCAGGCGGCCTACTCCTGCTCTTAGTTCTTACGTCCTTATTGTTTGCTGAAGTAAATGGAGATAATCTTTGGGTTTCAGTATTACTCTGAATGGTCAGTAGGGAATCACCATTTCCGCTCAATTTTCCTTGGAACAGAAAAGAATGCCGATTCCTGTTTCCACCCCCAACCCCCTCCCCACCCCCCTCCAAAAAAAACAATCTCACCCTCAATATTGTTGTCCTTTTGCCATTGTCTCTACCCCCTTAGCAACCAGGACAGTCCTGAGGTGAGACCCCCTTAGCAACCAGGACAGTCCTGAGGTGAGCTGCAGCCCATCATCTAGACCCGATTAATCGATGACGCTGCGAGCCTCCATCTTTCCCTCTGGAATGCTGCGACAGAAATGCTCTGTTTGCTGTGGGGTTGTGTTTCCGAACTTCTGCTTGTTGGTGCTCAGGTTTCCGACCGCGATTGTACGGAGCTGCATTCACCCATCACCCTGCCCTCACTGTGTCACAAAGGCTGCCTGTTTCTCATTACCTTGTTATTTGACATCATTCCTCTCAACTCCATGGCAACATCCTACTCCACCTGCTGATTGGACCTTGCTAACCTTCTGTGGCCTCTTCCGTCTGCACAAATCCGCACTTGTTCCTGTGATCTGACAGACACACCACAAAACGACACATCCCAGCCCTTAAACACTTGAGGATTCGCTATTGTCCTGTGTCAAGTACTTTCCTGCTTTAGACATGCTGTCGGAGTGTAGTTTGTTCTAAGGATTTAGTGACTGCTGAGTGAAACCATGGTTATATTCACTTCAGGCATGCAATGTAATGAACGTGGAATGGAATTAAAGAAAATAAAAACTTGTTATCTTGCCTTCCACGATTTCAGCACCCCACAACCTAGCAAGCACTTTTTTTTTGAAGTGTGTCTTGTAGGACAGCAAATTGGCGCAAAACAAGATCCAATAAAGTGCTGAGATGTTGACCATAAAATCAGACTTATTGCTACTGATTGGACCAGAACGATTGAGCAGGATTCCAGAGAGAATTTGTCTCCATTCCTTGGAAGTTGTGGCATGGGCACTTTTCCGGGCAGCTAAACGGGCAGGTGGTTTAATGCCTCATCCAAATGATGTCTCTTCTGACCATACAGCACTCTGTCAGTGCAGCCCTGGGAGTACCAGCCTTGGGCCCAGGCTTTGTGGAGTGGGTGCTGTACCAGAGTGCTTGCCACTGGACTTTGGCTGGCTTAGCTAAACATGTAAAGGTCAATATAAGAGGAGGAGGCCATCCTGTGGGCACTTGGACTGGGATGGTAAGGGTCAGAGGGTCAGTCACCATCTGTTAGCACAAAGAAAGCAATTGGAGGGGATGCCAGGCAGCCGTAAGGACATCTTTAATGGAAGGCCAGATGCTAGGAATGGATGGTAAGGCAGCACTGTGGCTCAGTGGTTAGCATGGCTGCCTCACAGTGCCAGGGACCTGGGTTCAATTCTAAGCCTCGGGCAACTGTCTGTGTGGAGTTTGCATGTTCTCCCCATGTCTACGTGGATTTCCCCCCACAATCCAAAGATGTGCGGGTTAGTTGAATTGGCCATGCTAAATTGCCCATTGTGTCAAAGATGTGTTGGTTTAGGGGTAAATGTAGCGTAATGGGGAACAGGTTTGGGTGGGATACTTTTCAGAGGGTCGGTGTGGACTTGTTGGGCCGAAGGGCCTGTTTCCACACTATAGGGATTCTATTCTACTCCTTAAATTGGTCCGAAGGCCTGTGGGGGTGTGGTAATGTTTCTACCTCTAAACCTGGGGGGCAGGTTCAAGTTCCAGCTGCTGCAGACATGGGTGATAATGTTTCAGAATAGGTTGATTTAGAAAATATCCAGAAGGAGGATTGCTGCAACAAGGTAATTGGTCCCACAGCACATTCAGTGACTCAGTAACATTTTTACCTCATCATTCTGTATTTGTAAGACATCAAGTGCGGACTGGCAAATCAACGACTTAGCTAGGATTTCTTTTTAATTCTCAGGATGTGGGCAAGACTGGCATTAATTGCCCCTGGGATAATGTTAAAATCACACAACGCCAGGTTATAGTCCAACAAGTTTATTTGGAAGCACTAGCTTTCAAAGCGTTTCTTCACCTGATGAAGGAGCAGTGTTCCGAAAGCTAGTGTTTCCAAATGAACTTGTTGGACTCTCACCTGGTGTCGTGTGATTTTTAACTTTGTACACCTCAGTCCAACACCGGCACCTCCAAACCTTGGAATAATGGTGGTGAGCTTCCCATTGGAACTGTCGGTATTTGGTTTTGCATAATCAATCCACTGAAGGTTAATCACTCGAGTGTGGGACCAAGTCACATAGTGACGTTCCTCTGAAGATGTCATGGATCAAGTCAGATCAAAGCATTTTGAATGTGGATTGGGCATGAGCAACAAAAAAACAAAGCCAATCATTGTTTAAAGGGATTGCCTGAGAGTCAGGATTGAATTGGATGGTATCTCAGCTGAATAAGATTGTCTGTTCAGGTCTAAATGATAACTGATGATGGCAGAGATACCGAGACGAACATTAACTGCGCCTGGAGGATCATCAACTCGGTGAAGGACGCTCTCTGGGCGGTCCGAAACCTGTTGATCTTCCAGCTGAAGGAGTTGACCCCGACCGAGTGTTGCAGACTGGCACATTCCAAGGTCCAAGACTACGTGTTGAGGGACGTGCTGAAGCTTGGGGCAGCTGCCGCCAAGGCGCGGTGGGGAAAGACCACCGTGTAAGATTGGCCTGCTGAAAGAAGAACAGGGGGCCCATACAGATGTTTTTTTGGGCTCTGCTGATGCCTCAGCCAAATATATGTATATATACAAGATTGAAAAAATGCACAGGATTGTAAAGGACAAGGATAAAGTCGAATCTGTGTTTGTAAATATGGACATATGTATGGCATGATCCAATGTACAGACCATCAAATCATTTATGAATAAAGTATATTTTTGAAATAAAAAAAAAATGATGGCAGAGATGATACAGAAGTTGGAAGAGGGACAGAGATGAGTGAGGAGTAATGGGTTGAGAGCGAAAGATGTGCGAACAACAAGAAGCAAGTTTGTAATGGGGTGGGGGGAGAAAAAATATCAAGATGTTACATTCGATTCAGTTCCATGTACACCTCAGAAAGCTCAATGACGAGTGAAAATCTGTGGAAGAAAATGGAGATGTTTGAAATGTGGATCGAAGGTGTATCTGAACATTCCACATTCCTGACATTGGAAAAATGGAAAGGAACTTGAAAAGAACTCTTCAGAAAAGTAGCATCCAGCAAATAAAATGTAGGAATTTCCACCAGGTGGCCAGAACTGAAAAGTGACAGAGAGAAGCGAGATCTCCTGAGTTCTATTTGGATGATGGGTGTCACAGTGTGGGTGCAGGTGAACTACCTGGAGGATGGCACAGGGCACTCAGTAGTGGCACAACACGCTAAGCAGATCTCCTGGCAAGAGCAGAGCAACATTTTACAACAATTCATCATGATACCAGCATTTCATTTGCAAAAGTACTTCAAGGCTGTAGCCAATGAAAACACTGGTGGCAGCTTTTGAACTTCAGAAAACACCGATATAATGGCAAAGAAGCTGTTACTGGAAGAGCCAAAGGATCTTATGGATGGGCAATTTTCCAATGGTAGGATTGGAGTGGGAGCGATTGAAATAATGTTGGTTGCTTTGGAGGCTTCATTGAAAGAAGTAGAGATACCCAGGTATGTGGGTGTGTCAGTGGTTCACCAAGTTGGTCAATCACCTTCACTTCAAACCCTGCGCCAGGTCTCACCCATAGCCAACACCGCACAGTGAAGGACAACTGGTATCACTCCAGCCTGTTTCCATTCGGAATCACAACTGGATGTAAAATAGGAGAACGTTCTACTGTGTAATCACCCTTCACCTCAACGCATGACCCTGAGACTACAGCAATCATTGCCCGAAAGGAAACCTTTCAAAGTTATTTATGCGTGTAATGCGTCTTCAAAGCCCACCTCAGATTTGGCTGTGATTGGCATCTTAATCCAACCAACGTAGGTTCTCCCAGGACGTGCGTAATTTTTAATAGGTGTGAAATAAACTAATTAAATAACTTGAGACTTTTGAATGGTGTTGTAAATCCTGGTTGAGTACTCTGCTCTTTCAAACACACCTGCCAATTCTTCATGCTTTACACCACCTGCTCTTGACATTTTTTAACCCCCTCCAATTCCCTGCACCATCCTTAGTTCACAGCTTCATGGTATGGGTGGACTTTCTGTATCATTCTCCAGTTCTACACAGTCAATATGGCCTCAGACCTCAAGCCATCTGTATAGTGTCAGGACAAGTCGTAAGTCTGACATCAGGGCTCCACCAGAATTGTATATTTATCCCTTATTTACCTGAGGTTCCATTGAATGTAGAATCCTTACAGTGTGGAAGCAGGCCTTTTAGTCCATTGAGTCCACACCATTCCTATAACCCTGCATTTCCCATGGCTAATCCACCTAGCCTGCAGATCCCTCGACACCATGGAGGCAACTTAGCCAGAGG